>NW_026643083.1:6000000-6676506 GCF_028827735.1 Penicillium macrosclerotiorum | reverse complement strand
AACCTAAACCCTAAACCCTAAACCCTAAACCCTAAACCCTAAACCCTAAACCCTAAACCCTAAACCCTAAACCCTAAACCCTAAAAAAGATATATTACTAGGGTAAATCTCTTTAATTAGTCGAGAGCGATACGTAGGTTGTTCGTCGATAATCCGATACTATTAATACTAAGTTTATCTCGGATATTATTAACGTGCTAATATAGAGGATTAATACACTATATAGTCTAGATAGTAGGGAGAAGTAATATAATATTATAAGGATATAGTAGATATAGTGTACAAAGACGGTAATTAGTAGTAGAAACTCCTATATAGGAGCACCTATATCCTCTAGATTATAACTAAATTAATCTTAATTCCTAACCGAATCAATATTTCGCAACGCAATAACTAGGATATATATATCTCTACACTACTATAGTTCGCGTAATCGGCACCTAATAAGACTAAACTTTCGGATATCCTATATAATAAGGAAGGACTAAGGCTAAGTGTTAGTAGATATATAGGCTATAGGTGCTAAGGTCTGAGTAGCGGGGGTGAGTACCGGGGGTGAGTACCGGGGGTGAGTACTAGGGGTGAGTACCGGGGGTAAGTACCGGGGGTAAGTAGCGGGGGTGAGTACCGGGGGTGAGTAGCGGGGGTAAGTAGCGGGGGTGAGTACCAGGGGTGAGTACCGGGGGTAAGTACCGGGGGTAAGTAGCGGGGGTGAGTACCGGGGGTGAGTAGCGGGGGTGAGTAGCGGGGGTAAGTACCGGGGGTAAGTACCGGGGGTAAGTACCGGGGGTAAGTACCGGGGGTGAGTACCGGGGGTAAGTACCGGGGTGGTAAGTACCGGGGTGAGGTACCGGGGGTAAGTACCGGGGGTAAGTACCGGGGGTAAGTACCGGGGGTAAGTAGCGGGGGTGAGAATATAGAGGAAGCTCCGGTAGTAATAGGAATATTAAATAGAGAATATTAGTAGAAGAATATTAACTAAGTAATATTAATCAAATTAGAGTAAGTAATAGGGATAAATAACAAGAGTTAGTAGCGGGAGTGAGAACCGGGGGTGAGTAGCGGGGGTGAGAATATAGAGGAAGCTCTAGTAGGAATAAGAATATTAAATAGAGAATATTAATTTAAGGATGTTAACTAAATAATCTTAATCAAATTAGAGTAAGTAATAGGGATAAATGACAGGAGTTAGTAGCGGGGGTAAGTAGCGGGGGTGAGTACCGGGGGTGAGTAGCGGGGGTGAGAATATAGAGGAAGCTCTAGTAGTAATCTAATTATCGATTAGAGAATATTAATAGAAGAATGTTAACTAAATAATATTAATTAAATTAGAGTAAGTAATAGGGATAAATAACAAGAGTTAGTAGCGGGGGGTAAGAACCGGGGGTGAGTACCGGGGGTGAGTAGCGGGGGTAAGTAGCGGGGGTGAGTACCGGGGGTAAGTAGCGGGGGTGAGTAGCGGGGGTGAGAATATAGAGGAAGCTCCGGTAGTAATAGGAATATTAAATAGAGAATATTAATTTAAGGATATTAACTAAATAATATCAATTGAATTAAGGTAGGTAATAGGGATAAATAACAAGAGTTAGTAGCGGGGGTGAGAACCGGGGGTAAGTGCCGGGGGTAAGTACCGGGGGGTAAGTAGCGGGGGTGAGAATATAGAGGAAGCTCTAGTAGGAATAAGAATATTAAATAGAGAATATTAATTTAAGGATGTTAACTAAATAATATTAATCAAATTAGAGTAAGTAATAGGGATAAATAACAAGAGTTAGTAGCGGGGGTAAGAACCGGGGGTGAGTACCGGGGTGTAAGTAGCGGGGGTGAGTAGCGGGGGTAAGTAGCGGGGGTGAGAATATAGAGGAAGCTCCGGTAGTAATAGGAATATTAAATAGAGAATATTAATTTAAGGATGTTAACTAAATAATATTAATTAAATTAAGGTAGGTAATAGGGATAAATAACAAGAGTTAGTAGCGGGGGTAAGAACCGGGGGTAAGTACCGGGGGTGAGTACCGGGGGTAAGTACCGGGGGTAAGTACCGGGGGTAAGTACCGGGGGTGCTATCTGCCTATAGTTCTACCTTAGTAACCTCGATCTTCGTTAACCTTTTTATATACGCTCCGCTCCGATTTAGTATGTGGAAAATTATATATATAAAGAGGTCTGTTTTGTTTTCTAGGAAGATCTTTTTTTATCCTAAGTAGGCCCTTTTCTTAGTAATAGTAGCGAGATTTGTCTAAAATACGGAAATTGTGATAGTGTTAGGAGATATAAAAGTGATATTATTCGTTCTAAGACTAGCTAAGAAGGTACTAAGATTTACCTAACCTAGCTTAAAAGGTAATATATGCTACCCCTTTTTAAAGTATCGTCCCTAATGCGAAATAGAGTAATAGAAATAGTTTTAGCTTTCAGGTTTAGCCTAAATAATTACCTACGCTTCGTTAGCTTTCCGTATAGCTTCGCGGGCTTCGACGGTTAGCTCGGGGAGAGGGGTAGAGCTTATGCCTAGGGTATAGATTCCGGTGTCTAGTCGTCCGGGTCGGGTACTAGGCCGTCGTATTCCGTATATACGAAGTCTATAGCTAGTAGCGCCGGAGTAGGTGAATAGGACTGTGGTCGCTGCGACACGTCCGGGCTTAGTAGGAGCTGTGATAGAATCCCTGCAGGGCCTTAGTAGCTTTCATATCCTTATATTAGATCTCGTCGCTAAAGTCAGCACTATAGGCTTTCGAAGATATCGTTAGATTTTGAAAGTTTAAGGATAGCAGGGAAAGATTATAGCTATTCTTTTAGCTATTAAAGAGAAAGTCTATTTCTAGTTACAGGCTAGGTAGTTTACTTAGGATTATTGTTAGGTCAATATCGTTAAGTTCGTTTTTCACCCTGTAAACGTGCGAGGATCTAAATAGGAGGGTAGAGTTAGTAATACCCCTTTTTGAAAGACTTAGGAACCACGTACTATTTACATCTAGACTAATATCGATCGCTATGATCAGAGTGTCGCGGTACTTCAGAAATAGCTTGTTGTAGGCCCTTTCGGAAGCAAGGCCTCTAGGTCACCCTGTAAACGTGCGAGGCTGCGTGTAATATGATTATCCTGCTTGATCTCTGTCTTGATCGGAGTTGTATCTTCTTTATCGATATTAATAAAAGTCTTTAAGTTCTCGAGATCTGTATCGAGTTAGACTCCCGTTCTAGACTTCGCACGCTTTAACTTCAAATTAAGGCTCGTTTACTAGCTTCCTATAGCTCGCTTTCGGGAAATCGATACAGACTTGTTTAGGTTACCCTGTAAACGTGCGAGGCTACGTGTAATATGATTGTCCTGCTTTATCTCTGTCTTGATCGGAGTTATCTCTTCTTTATCGATATTAATGAAAATCTTAGAGTTCTCGAGATCTATAATAACTAGAATTTTAAGTTAGCGATACCCCTTTTTGAAAGATATAATAAAGAGATGAAGGTTGTAATATAGACCTATCTAGGACCCACGGTCTCTAGGTTACCCTGTAAATATACGAGGGCGAGATAATATAAGGGAGGAGATCTCGCGAGATAAGGGTAAGGGAGGAGATCTCAAGAGGTAAGGGTAAGGGAGGAGATCTCGTGAGGTAAGGATAAGGGTAAGGGTAAGGTAAGAAGGAAGATGCTTAGGGCGAAGAGGAGATATTTATACTCTCAAGATAAGTTATCTAGTCTATTCACTACGATCTATAACGTTAAACGGATAAGAAGTAAATTTCCTAGGATTGCTGTCTCGGAGGATACCTACATACGAGATATATATATTATAGTATACGATCTGCCTACGACCCTATCGTCAACCGGAAAAGATGAAGGAAAGGACTAGAAGACTTCCCGAGCGTAGGATCGATAGAGCAATATAGAAGGATAGTGTTAATAGCAAGTAGAGGAGGAGGGGAGGGCTAGAACTATCGTGAATAAAAAGAAATAAAAACGACCTCCTCCGTAGTCGAACGGACGACCTCTATTACGCGGTACGCCTCTAGACTACTGTACTACTAGGAGGGGGAAGGTAGTCGGCGCGCGAGAATAATACTCTATAAGCCTACCCTGAAGGATCTATTATAGAGACTAGGAGAAAACGCCTACGGCTGGATTTGAACCGATAATCTTTACCTAATTAAGATAAATAAAAAACGTATATTTATAGGGTAAGTAGTCTCCTAACTAAGGTACTCTATAAATATACGCTATTAGATAGTTGTTATAGTAGGTAATATACTAGGCCGCGCGGGAGGCGGATAGGGAGAGTAGGTCTAGCGTAGGGGTATAATTAGCGTACCCGGGTAGGTCTCTTAGTAGGTCTACGGGAGGGATCTTAATAATCGACAATCGAAGTAGGATTTTAATATCTAGTAAATACTATCTAGATTCCCCTCCCTCTACGCCTACGCTCGATCGGCTGGTCGACGATCGTACCTAGCGAGCGGGGGATATAGCTAGGAGGGGGTAAACTAGAAGTTATCCTAGAGCAGCGGCTATTCGCGGATCTAGATAGTTAGGTAGAGGAAGAGGGTAGCCGCGTAGAAGATTAGGACCCTATTCGTCTCCTCCTCCTAGCTAAACTAGGCCTATACCTAGCTCCGGTCCTAGAGCATAACCTAGTGCTATCGGAGATAGGGTAGGATCCTCTAGTTCGCTACCCGTTTATAGGTCTATATAGTGCTAACTAGGGTAGGGAGGACTAGGTCCGGGAAGTAGCACTAGATCCTCGGCCTACTAGTATAGAATAGGGCGCCCTAGGGGAGCGCGTAGGCCGCGTAGTTCGCCTCGCTCGGCTAGAGACGCTACTAGATCTCGAGGATCTCCGCTATAATCAAGGCCTACCGCGTCGTAGGATAGTCGGCGAAGGCGTACTTAGCTATCTAACGCGATCAGGGGGGGATTAGCCTCGCGCGTAGTATATCGGTAGAGCGGGTAGGACCTAGCCTATTCGTAGATAGCGGCGGCGAGGGAGCGGTAGGCGGGGTCGCTAAGCGGGCGCGCTAGCGAGGATAGCGTCGCGTGTAGTACTTACGCGCTAGGCGGAGAGGATAGGGTACGCGAGATAAGGGTAGAGGGTAAGAGGACTGCTAGCTTCCCGAGGTACTATAGCGTAGAGGTCGCTAGCGAGGAAGGGTCCCTAGGAGGAGGGCTGCTCTAGGCTAGGAGGACGCTAGCAGGCGACGTAGGCGCTAGGCTAGGGGGAAGGACTAGAAAGGGTCGCGAGCCTAGCCCGCGCTAGACAAGCTACTAATAGGCGATAGCGATCTAGGGTCGTTTAGCCTAGTAGCCGCGATTAGGCTACCGGGTATAGGGGTTCTCCTACTAATAGGCCCGCTCGTAGTACTCGTTAATACGCTATAGGTCGCTAGCAGGCCCCCGGCTAACCTATCCGTAGTCGGGGTAGGTATACTAGAAGCTAGGATAGATAGGGAGCCGAGGGATTAGGGGAATAGGGGAGGTAGGCAGCGAGATCGCGCTAAGGGGGCGTACCCGCGATAGGAACCTCTCGAAGAACTCTCGGATAGCTAGGGGCCGAAAGACCTCTAGGTACGCCGCGCGGAGGTACTAGCTAATCTAATTATCAACTACTACGTACCTATAGGGCCGGTAGACTACTATATAGAGCAGCTTATAGTACTAGAAGATCTAGGGGATCGCGGGGGCGGTTATCGCGTATATTATCGTAGTCGTAAGGGGGTATACTAAGGTAAGGTATAGCGGAGTAGTAGGGGTTAGGGCTTACTAGGGGAGGAAGCGTCTTACTTATAACTAGTAACGCGAGTAGGACTACGATACGCGCGACGAGGATATAGACTAGGTAGCCGTAGTAGGAGAAGCGGAGATAGGTTAATTATAACCTATCTAAACCGCCCTAGTAAGACCCCTGCCTATCCGGGTTTTAGGCTCTCCCGCAAGAGATAAGCGAGACGCTCGGACGTAAGCTAGTAGTAAGCCCGGGCCTATATATACTCGCGATTCCGCTACTCCTATTCGTACTAGGGGAGGAGTCTACTCTTAAGCTCCCGCCGAAGCACCTAGTAGAGGTTCTCGTACGCGCGCTTCCGCTATAGATTATACTAGGCCTACTAGAGATAGCGCTCGCGCTAGCGGAGACGGTTATAGAGCCGGGTATACCGCGCCTAGAGACTCTTAGGATCGGAGTCCTCGTCCTCGAGCTACTCCTACCGGAGGTAGAGCGACGCTAGGCTAGCCTCGAGGAGCGGGCGGGGCCGATCCTACTATAGCGTCGAGACTAGGGGGTACTATAGGCTATTAATCTCCGCCTACCGCGTAGCTATAGTCGCGCGAAGCTAGAGGAGGAGATACTAGTCGAGCTACTTATACTACCGGTAGAGCTAGGCCTCGGGGATAGGCTAGGCCGCCTAGTAGGAGCGGAGGACCTACTACTTAGAGGCTATCTAGTAGACGTAGCAGCTAATTAGCCTAGGCTATACCCTACTTATAGGTAAGGGGATCTCTATAGGCGCGAGGGCCTAGGCGCTTACCGCCCCCCTAACGCTAAGCTACTAATCGAGGGAGGATAGGATTAGAGGTACCGCGGTCGTAAGGAGGCTCAGGGTTAGCGTAGAGCCCTAGCTAGAGAGAGGGAGGTAGTCGATCTAGTCTAAGGGTATCTTGATTAGGTCGGGGCCGAGCCTAGTAGTAGCGTAGTACGTCTCGACTACCGGATACTAGCTCGCCTAGGTACGGAGCTTCCCCTCGCTATAGCGCGAGCCCTAGGACTAGAATATAGTTAGGCTCGGCTATAGTAGGATCTAGTAGCTCCGGATCTAGGTCTCGCGGACACGGACGCGCTAGGCGCGCGCCTACTATAGCCTATAGGTCTACGCGATAACCCTATAGTACTAGCGAAATAGGACCCGGTAGGGCTTCGCGTGCTAGCCTTTCTAGGGAAGGTCGCCCCTATCCCTATCCCTATCCTAGCCCTAGAGCTAGGCGAAGAGCCTATCGAGGTAGCGGACGGTCTAGATATACTAGCGGGATATAAAGTAGAGGTTATCTACGAGGGTCCTAGTCTCGAAGATCGACTATACCCCGGCGCTAGTTAGTAGGAGTTCGCCCTAGCGCGCGGCGTAGATACGCCTAGTATCGCGGTAGAGCGAGAGCCCTAGTACGCCGATAGCTAGTAAGCGTCTAGTACGCCTCCTACCGAAAGGCGCGGAGGTAGAGGTTAACGAGGAGCTATAGGAGGAGCCGCGTCCGGACGATATCCCCCTAGTCCTCCTAGAGCCGACGGAAGATATCGTAGAAGAGGATAAACTCGTCCTAGGTACGCTTAACGCGCCCGTAGCGCGCGCGGTAGGCGCCCTAGAGGGTCGGGGTGTTAAATATAAGGTACGGGCGATACGCGGGGAGAAAGATTATAGCCGCCTAGTCGACCTTATTAGCAAGCTACGCGTAGCCTACGCGCGCGAGCGCGGCCCTAAGCGCTATCCTCTCGCGGATCCGCGCCTTAGACGACCTAGGGAGAGGTAGGTTAGTCCGCCGGTCGATCTAGAGCCCTATCTATCGCTAGAGATACGCCCCCTAGCTCCCGTACGCGCTAGTAAGATACTATAGGAATATTATTATTACCCGGGTATACTCCTAGTAGACGAACGTCCGCGGCTAGAGGCTATACGTAAGCTCGAAGCTAAGATAGAGCTAGTTAATATTCTACCGCTACTAGTCTAGGATTAGCGGGGTTAGGTAGACCTAGTAGGGTAGCGTAGTAGAGGGGACTAGGAGGAGCGTATTAGCGAGCCTCTAGGCCTTAAGGAGTATATCGAGCGTAGCGAGGACTACTCTAGTAACCCGGTACTCCTCGCGGGTACTATACGAGCGGCCTTAGTAGCCTACGAGTACTACGTAGTACCGGAGCTTAGTATAGAGGTACGCCTAGAGTACCGCGAGCGGGGAGTAGCTAATAGCGCTGCTAATATACTACTAGGTACGGACTATCGCGGGGTCGAGCGCGAGAATATCGAGCCTAGGATTAGTAAAGAGGTAGTAGTTCCCTACCGCGAAGACCTCCTTTACTATATTATAGTACTAGATATACCGGAGCCCCTACCGCTAGATCGGGCTTAGCGGGGATAGCGCGATAGTTATCGTGCTATAGTCCTAGGTAAGGGACTAGGGGTAGTACTATATACGCTACCCCTAACGTAGCCTAGGCAGCGTAGGGCTAGGGGTAGTAGAGGGGAGGGGATCCGAGTCTAAGCTAGCGGAGCTCGGGCTTATAGCGCTAAGATAGTTAGTACCTAAGAGGGATAGTAGCACGCTAGGGGAGGCGCTAGGAGAGCTAGAGTAGGACCGCGTAGGGCTAGAGGGCAAGCTAGCGGATATAGGGGTAGAGATCTACTAGGAGAAGCTCTTAAGATAGTATCGACGCTAGTAGAGGGTTAGTAGGGAGCTAGTAGGCCTAATAGGGGCGATAATCTCCTTAGTAAGATCGTAGAAGTCCTAGGTAAGGAAGGCTAGGTCGATAGCCTAGGTCTAGTCCTCGAGGAAGGTATCGCGGGCCCTAGCCTAGGTTAACTACTAGGTCGAGAGTTTTAGGTTTTTCGCTATCAAGACGATCTACGTATTAAGGAAGAGATCGTAGCTAGCGATCGCGATCCGTTGCTAGATCTTAGCTTAGAGGGTAGGAAGGCCCGTAGCGCCGAGCTAGTAATAGAAGTCCTAGGCGTAGATATAGTCTATCGTAGTAGTCCGAGCCTCCTAGGTTATAGCGGTAGCGTTACGCTCGATATACTCGGTACTTAATAGGAGGTACTAGGTAATCGACGAGGGATAGGCTATATAAAGCGTAGGTAGGAAGACCTAGTTAGTCTAGAGCCGCTAGATATCGGTCTAGATTACGAAGTAATTAAGGGCTAGATCGAACTAGTAGGGGAAGAGGAGATAGACTTCTACTACTAGGAATCTAGTAAATCGCCTGAAGAGGAGATAGGGGATCCGATAGAGTAGCTACTATCCTAAACGCTGCTACTAGTTAGGCGTGAAGTAGTTAATAGGGATTAGGGCAAGATAGAGGGAGCTCTAGAGGGTACTAACTAGGGCCTAGCGGGCCTTCTAGTTAATCCCTTAGTAGGTAACCGCGAGGCTCGATATAAAGCCCCTAGCGCTATCGATATTAAGGGTAGCCTAGAGACGATCGTTTAGTAGGACTATATTAGTCTCGAGGTCGAGTTACGGCGTAGGGAGTAGGAGCGCGGCCTCCCTATCCGGATTAAGGCTAGTAAAGAGCCGCTAGCGCTTAGGGAGAGGGAGAAGGGTCTCCTATAGTATTAGGTACTACGTAATCTAGCGATTCGCGGGTAGCGCGAGAAGGTTAGGGCTCGCCTAGCGCGTAAAGATAGAGAGGCTAACTATCGGGTTTAACGTGCTTAGCGTAGGCGGGGATAGATATTCCGCGTAGCCTTAGTACTAGAGAAGCTAATTAACGAGGGAGGTAGCTAAGGGGTCTAGGGTAAGACTAGACGGAGGGAGAGAGGTAGTAGGGAAGTAAGAATAGGGCGTAGGTTACGGAGCCTCGGGAGGAAGAGAATCTTAGGAGGCTTAACGGGTTTAATAATAGCGAGACGGATTAGGTAGGGTCTCTAGAGGATAGAGTAGGATCGAATCCTAATCCTTATTAGAAGATATATCTTAGTATAGGATAATTAGGCTCGGAGGCTCGATAGAAGATAGTAGGGCCTCGTAGGAGATAGGTAGTTCCGCGAGGTAGATCGGTAGGTTAGCTACGAGGGTCTCGTAAAGTAGATTAAAGTAGCTAAGTTAAGAGTCGTCCTCGAGGATACGGGTTACGACCTAACGGGGATCGTAGTCTAGGAAGAGATTCTGAAAGAGATTAAGGGCCTCGTCGGTAGCCTCGACTACTTATTATCGTTAACGAAACTAGGCGACCTAGAGCCGGGTTACTAGCTATTACGACTAATACTCGGCTATACGGCTAGGACGGGCTATTAGAGAGGATTAAGATTAGGCGTAGTAGGAGGAAGACTTATAGGAGATTAGGATTAGAGGGAGGACTTAGATAGAGAGGAGTAACCGAAGATCCTAGGAGCTCTTCGAGTAGGATCTATAGCCTCTAAGATCGCGAGAGTATAATCGGAGTACGTTTAGATAGATTAAATAATAGTAGAGGGCTAATCAGCGTATTAGAGGTATAGTAGGAGGCTGACGTGTCGCCTACGATAGGAGAAACCTGACTAGGGTTAGGTCTTAGGGATCTAAGGTAGTATATTTCCTATCTTCCTATTATCTCCCTAACTAAGAAGTAATCGACTATAATACTACGAAGTAACACCCGACCTAATTACTCCTAAGGATTATTAGGGATCGCTAGTAGTCCTCTAGAATCGATCGATAAAAGTAGTAATAGGAGTATAATCCTACTATAGGATAAGGACAAGGACTTAGTAAGTATAGGGCAGAATAAGCGTAAGCGAAAGAGCTAGCGGGATTATAGGATACTACCTAATAAGTCTTTCTAGAAGCCCTTAGTAGAGAGATTATTGCTACTAGTTAGAGATATAGGGATCGAGACTCGATCTATAACTAGATAGAGGGAATCAACGATCCTAAGCTAGCAATCGAGTCGTTTTAGTCGGATAATATATATCGAGGTAAATATAGCTTTAGAGAATCTAGGCGAGAATACCTGATAATACAACTAACTTAGATATAGATCCGGAACCCGACTAACCTAAGATACTCCTAGCAAAGGGAAGTATCCGCCCGATCGGAGGATTAAGATCTAGATCAAGATCTAGATTAAGTAGGCCTACCTACTATCGAAATAGTCGAAGACTTAGACTATAAGAGAGTAGCTTATAAGGCTTAAGACTCGATCCCCGACTAGGATAATCGACTAAACTTAAGAGTAATCTAACTAGGATCAACTAAGGCTATCGATATAATAATTAACCTTAACCTCCTTTTTTTAACTAGAGAGGAGCTTAACTAGGATAAGAGTAGTAAGTAGAGGCTAGATCCTTACTTAAAGGACTTAATAGGGTATATAAGAACTAATAGAAGAGAAATCTAGTTAGAAGATTATCCGAAGGATCTCGACTAGAGATTAGTTACCTACCTAGCTTTCTCCTACTCGCGAGAACTAAGTCTACCGCGCCTAAGATCTCCGACCTAGCGATCGCCGGAACCCGAATCCTAAGGCCGATCGGAGAGTACCCGGATAAGTCCCTAGTCAACGATCCCTAGATTTAATATCGATCTCCTAACTACCTAATATAGTCGCCCGCTTTAGGACTAGCTATCGACCGAGCAGCCCCTAGCCTTTAATTAGATAGCCTAGTTAGAGTAGTAGTAGGCCCTCGATCGCGAATTAGAGAAGATCGATAGCTTTATACAACTAGGAGCGAAGGAAAAGAAGATACTAATACGACAGCAGCGGGTCCTATAGTCGCGAGATAAGATCCGAGTCCTAATACGATTATAGAACCGTTATAGGAATACCTAGGCTGTAATCAAGGTAGAGGATAAGTAGTCGGTAAGGCTAGTCTTATAGCTCCGGACCTAGGTCGACTTGAAAGATAAGATATAGACTATTAAGCAATATATGCTCTAGTAGGATACTATTTTAAGTCTTCTAGTCGATCTAACTAATTCGAATATAGGACCGGGATCCCTCTCCCTATCGAGATAGGTAGTATTACACTTAGGCCGGACCGGATTAAGGTAATTATAAAGGCGATTACGAAAAAGGGATAGGGTAAGAATAGGGAGAAGGAAGACGAGGGAGGGGTCTAGAATATTAGTAAGTAAAGATTAAATCTAATAATATCTAATTTCTCTATTATAGAATAAGACTATATCTAATATTACCCTATTAACTAGTACGTTTCGGAAACGAATCGTATATATAATAATATTAATTTATAAAGAAGAATAAGATTCGAATTAGACTTCTTCGCTATTATCCCTTTTAGTAAGTAGTAGAATAATAATATTAAGGTTTAGGGTCCCTCTTCTTTTAAAACTGAATCTCTTCAAGGTTTAGTTATTAAATAATATACTATTATAAACCTACGATTCTACTACGACTCTACTACGATTCTACTATAACTCTACTACGATTCTACTACGATTCACTCTTCCTTGCCTAAATAATAGGCTACTACCCTATATATTATAGTATAATATTCACCTTATATAGAGGATCACTATTCTCCTTATATAGAGGATTAATATTTAATTATATAGAGGATTAATAAATCTCTTCGAGATTTAGTTATAGAATAATATACTATTATTAAGCTACGATTCTACTACGATTCTACTCTGATTCTATAAACCCTTTATTTTTCCTTGCCTAAATAATAGGCTGCTACCCTGTAAGTCGTACTATAATATTCTCCTTATATAGAGGATTAAATATCTCCTACCTTTCTAATAAGTATCTTATAGCGCTATATTCTGAGTATAGCTAAGATATTATATATATCTAGGAATTATCCCTATTATCTCTAGATATATATTAGAGATAGTTAGGTCCTCCCTATTTTTCATATATCTTTCCTCTCCCTAGAGATTATAAAGGCGGTAAATATAGGAGGGTAATATAGAGAAAGGCGGTACGGGAAGGGCGGTAGAAAGCTACTAAACCCTAGCGAATTTAGGCCTTGAATATCTCTACTATTTACAGATATTTATAACTAAGATTTTAATAAATATTTGATATAGCCGTGAAGATAGCGTATAAAAGGTTTTAGACGATTTGCGCTTAGTTTAGGGGAGAGGGAGGTAGTATTACCCGATTAGGCTAAAAAATATAACGGAAAAGCGGTAAGTAGTCTTTACCGATAAATATCTCCACTATTAGCGAATATTTGTAACTGAAAATTTAATAGATATTTAATATAGCGACGAAGATAGTCTATAAAAAATTATAGACGATTTGCTCTTAGTTTAGGGGAGAGGGAGATACGATTACCCGATTAGGCGAAAAAATATAACGGAAAAGCGGTAAGGGGCTTTGCTAAACCCTAGCGAGTTTAGGCCTTGAATATCTCGACGATCTCGACTTCTTTTAAGCTACAAATTAAGAGGAGTATAGATATTACTCGAGAGATACTCTCTTGAAAGTTTAGGATAATTTGCTTTAGATTTAGTAGAGGGAGAGGGGAAGATAAGAGGATTACCCGATTAGGCGAAAAAATGTAACGGTAGTTCTACCGGGCAGAACTATTCTGCTATAAGTCTATTCCGCTAACTTTGAACAGCTACTACACTTGCTAGAGTGGATTAAATAAAAAGCAGAAAGAAGATTCAGAATTAGGAAGATTTTCTCTATCGGGTGAATATATTTTCATCTGTATAGTACAAGTTTGAAGGGTATAGTATCGGTCACGTTTTGCCTTATAGATAGTCAGGACTAGCCGGACGGGCCCCTACCCTTCGCCGCGACCGCTGACTAGGTCCGCGCCTAGCGCTAGGGTATATAGGTCTCCGCGGTCCCCCGCTCCTACGCCGATAGCGTTATCTATACCGCCCTTCCGGACGGTATCCTTACCCCCGAGAATACCTACCGCGTCCCGCCTACCTAGCTAAAGCCGTAGTAGGTAACGGGTATTAGCTAGATACTAGACTAGGAGGAGAGCCGCGTCTATAGCGGTATCCTAGGGAACGCCTACAGGCTAGGCAAGACCCTAACCGCGCTCGGGCTCGTCTACTACGCCGCGCACGCGCTAGGCCGGACCGAGCCGTTCTACCCTACCCTGATCCTCGCCCTATCCGCGCTTATCGATACCTAGGTCGCCGAGATCGAGGCGTATTTCGGCGACGCCCTTAACCTATAGCTCTTCTACGGCTCCCGCTCGCGTACTAGCGACCCGGTCCGTAAGAAGTAGACGCTCGACTCGCTTAACGAGCTGCTAACCGTCCTCGCCTCCTACGACCGCCGGCACCCGGGCTCCGCCTATACCGTTATCCTCTCCTCCTACTATACCTAGGCCGCCCGCACGACTATCGAGGTCGATAACGCCGGGTACGCGGTCCCTAAGTAACCCCCTAGCCCCTATTAGGCGCCCCCCGCCTTCTCCGCCGCGGCCGCCGACGACGCGCTCCCTGACAAGGACGCTATAACGGGTAGACCTCGGCACGACCCTCGCGAGGGTCCAAGACTCAGACCCTCGACCCGACCCTCGCGAGGGTCGGGTCCAAACCTTATGAGGGTCACCCGACCCGCGACCCTCGCCTACCCTTATGCGGGTCACCCTTAGCGACCCTTAGCGACCCTTATTTTCATAAAATTTTGACGCTTTTCCTAATCAGGATATATAATTTTACTGAATAATCTTAGTTAAATATTATTATTTACAGCTATTTCAGTATTATAATCAAGATTATAGTTTAAATCGAAGGAATTAAATTGAAATCTTTATAAACTTTTTTGAAATTCAATTAATCTTAAGCTTATATAGTAAGGAATATTCTATCCTAGTTGAAGTAGGTATATTTATTATGTATATAACCGCTATTGAGAGAGATATATATATCTCTATCCTGCTATTCAGGATTTTCTAACTACGGTTAAAATTAGAAATACTTATATATAAAAGACTATCCTACAGCCTATATTTCTAACTACGGTTAGAAATATAGGGTAGAAGAGGGTTAGGATGATAGATATTAGATAACTCTACTAACTCTTCTATCCTCTCGACGATATTTTTGACTATAGTTAGAAAACTAGGGTAGGTAGAAGAATTCGCTAAGGATCCTAAGGGTCGGTAAGGGTCGGTAAGGGTTACCCGCGGGTAACCCGCGGGTAACCCTTACCGACCCTTAGGACCTAGCTAATTAGAAGACGTATACTAGTCTAAATAGGTTATATTATAATATATCGACTCTGATCCTACACGCTATCGTAGAGATCCTATTACTCCCCTTTATTACTACGAATTCCTTTCACTTTTATTAATCCTTTTATAAGTTCTCTATTTCCCCTACCCTTACTATATCTTAGTACTCTAGATTCCCCTCCTCGTCCGTCTACGAGGAGGATACTTTAGATCTATTTTATCTTGATTTTCCTAATAAAGCGCACTTAGTAACACTAGAGCCCTCTAGAAGCTACTTAGCCTCGGTTATTAGCTCTAATCTTCTTTTAATACTACTACCTATCCCGGACTCCCTTACCTATGTAGGTCGAAATAAAGTATATATCCTTTATTCTACAATATCTAAAGATACGTTTATTACCTAGTAGTTAAAAATAGATTACGGAATAAAGAAAAGGATTAACTAGGATACAAACTACTAATCTAAGGCCTAGAAACACTTCGAATAGGTAGCAGACGAAAAAACTAGGAAGCCTAGAGTAATATGTAATCGATATATTACTATTCTTAAGTATCCTAGTACTTATCGCTATAGAATATCTTTAATAAATAAGTATATAAAGAGGGTTAACTACCGGAAGGTAGTATATATAATACTAAATATTAGATAGATAATCGAGAATACGGTATATAATATATTAATTATCCTATCTAAGATACTTATTTTTCTAGGCAAAGTTTTCTCCGAAAGCCTTAGTCTTTACTTAGGAAGAGTAGGAATATAAGCTTTTAAACTTACTCGCTCTATCACGACTCCTATTTCAATTTATTAAGCACTAGCAATTTTATAATATTATCAATTATACTCGCCTTGCCCTAAGGAGTCTAGAAATCCCTTCCTCTAAAACAATTCGAACCCGGCTACGAGACTTTATAAAGAAGCAATAACTAAGTATTCTTCGAAAACTACCTTTAGATTCAAAGCTCTTACTTGCACTAGACTGTTAGACCTCTCCTTTTCGGTAGTCTTTTATAGTAGTAACCGGCTACTTCCTTGACTAGGACTAGGAATACTAAGAGATCCTTTTAGGATTCGAGCCTCTCTCTAGGACGCACTTAGGTGTGAATCTAAGCGATATACTTATAAACCTTCTCTAATAATATAAGATTATAGATCGAGTCCTTGTAATAACGACGGATAATACGTCTAATAATAATATAATAATAGCTAGTGTATAGGAGTCAATCTAGTCACTAGAGCTTTATAATAGCTCAACTATTATACGTGTTCTATATATTACCTATATAATTCAACTAAGCTTGAAAGATCTCCTTAGTTAGATGAAAGCAAACCTAAGGAACGAAACAGCTAAGACTGAATAGTCTAAAGTCCGGATCTAGTCTCTTCGTGTGAAGCAGAAGAGGAAAGAGATTATTAATACTTTGAATAAGGTATAAGCTTAATATATATATCTCTCGTATCTTCTAACCTATTGCTAGATATAGAGCCTAGCTATCTATATTAACGCTAGTCTATAGCGTCGAGAGGCCTTTTATAATCTCTAAAAAGAAGAGCCAAAGCTTGTGCCGATCTAGGATATTACAACTCGCTAGAATTCAATATTCTTAATACTACGCCGTGCAAAACGTCTTTAGTCTATATTCAATATATTTTGTATTCAATATAACCAAGACTACTTTGCACTTAGTATAGAAGAATAGCGCTAAATCGAGTATCTTCTCTAGATTACCTAGCCTTTCTTTCAATTTACTACTCTACTCTCTAAGACAAGAGACGTAAGTATTCATCTTATGTTTAGTATCTATAATAAGCTTTTTAATTATCTAGAAAAGTCTATTTAGAAGCTATAGCGGAAAAAGGTTCCTTAGAAGTAGTTAATACTTACTACTCTAAATTTAGCTAAAAGTAAGCTTTCTTAATACTATAGTATAACTAATTAAATCTATAGTGATCTATATACTATCGGTATAATAATTTCTCCTTAATAGAAGCTTTAGTTCTTCTCTACCAAGGATTAGGATCACGACTAGCGTATATATTATCGGCAAAGCTTCGAGTCTTACCTTAAGCCTTATAAACAGCGGCTATTACAAACCTAGCCTCCTACTCTTATTCAATCGTCTTATAGTATAGTCTCTAAGCTTAAGATAATATATAAGCTAGAGTTATCTTAACAGTCGGTTAATAGTGAGTATAATAAGCTTACGTAATACCTAGATACCCGTATATACTCTATTAGATATACGCTACTAATTGCTAATATAATATATAGTAACTATTCGAACTAGCCCTCGTACTTTCTAGAGGGAGCACTAGTAGGAGTTCCTAGCACTTGCAAGTCTTACCCGTGATATTCTTTCGGTTCCTATAATAGGTACGGGTGTAGAGCGGCTCTTTAATTCTGCTCGAGATATCTATTATTATCGCCGAGGCTCTCTTAAATCTAAGACGATCTAGGACCTAATAATATTTATATATATATCAAGGTTTAATCTTGAGAACTAACAGAGAGCGATAATCAAGGAGTATCTCTTATATAAAGAGACCTAGACGGCTAAAGAGGAAAAGGATATATAGTTAAGTAAGATTAATCCGATTAGCGATTATAAAGAAGAAGAAGATAAATCTATAGAGATATAGCTAGAGGGTCAGGGAAGTAGCGAACGAAGCCTAGGGAAACGACGGAAGAGTGTTATATTAGAACCAGAGGTTATAGAAGACTACGAGGATAGAGATAATAATATAGCTACCCTTCTACTACCTAATATACACTAACGTATATTAGGCCGTCTTCGAAAACAGTCAAGACTACTAGATAGATACGAGGTTTAAGAGGAGTCCTACCCTAGTTTTCTAACTATAGTCAAAAATATCTATATAGGATAGAAGAGTTTCCGCAGTCTATCTAATATCTATTATCCCGACCCTCAACTACCCTAGTTTTCTAACCGTGGTTAGAAATATAGGCCGTAGGATAGTCTCTAATATATAAGTGTTTCTAATTTTGACCGTGGTTAGAAAACCTATCACTAAATAGGATTATTTAATATGTTCTACCTGCTACCTATAGACTCTCTCTACACTAGGATAGAGTAAGTAAAATACTGAAAGATACCGCTGCAATCTGCATAAATTATGTAAGTCGCGAGTTCCTCCTATTTGCTTAGTTTAACTACCCGCGGGTTACCCGCGGGTAACCCTCGCGAGGGTCCTACCTACACTAGACCCGACCCGCGGGTCCATGAGCTAGACCCTCGACCCTCAAAACGAGGGTCGGAGGGTCACCCGCCGAGGGTCACCCGCGGGTCGTGCCGAGGCCTAATAACGGGCGAGTCTAGCGACTCGGACGACGATACCGAGGTCGTCGCCGCGCTATAGCCCGGCACCGCCTCTACCGTCGCCTCTACTATCCCCTCTACCCCTAGCTCCGGGCTATCGTAGCTATCTAACACGTAGGCTATCGACTAGATACGCGAGTTCTAGGATACCGAGAACAACACCTAGTAGGCTACACCCGGCCTCCCGCTTAAGCGCCGCCGTCGCTGCCGATATAAGACCTCCGTAGACGACAAGGAGTTCGACTACGTTATCTACGACGAGGGCTACCGCGTTAAGACTATCTCCTCGCGCTAGCACTAGAGCGTCGCCTACCTCGCGCGCCGCGCTACCTAGTTCCTTACAGCGACCCCGATATAGAATAAGCCCCTCGACTTCTGCGGCTACCTATCCCTCCTATAGCGCGCCGACCTATAGTAGGACGAGAGCAACCCTATTCCCCCCCGCCCGGCGTCGACGCGAGCGCCCTCGATAACGACCCTATCGCCCTATACCGGGCCTAGTCCTAGCTAATAGCGCTCCCCGCCTATAAGCCCTACCTCCTCCTAAGCCCGCGGAAGCTCGTAGCCCTCGGCTACCGCGGCTACCTTACTACCGCCTAGGGCTACTATACCCTCCCTATTATCCTACGCCTATACTATCTACGCTGCGATATAGGCGAGCCGATACGCGGCCCCTACGGCGCCGAGCTCTATATCGGCGAGAATATTCTCCCTTTAACCGTCTTAACTATCGAGCTCCGGTTTACCCGCGAGGTCTAGCGCGAGTACGATACCGTCTACTACGCCCTACTCTCTACCCTCTATAAGGGTAGCGGCAGCGACGCTAGCAGCGGGGGCAATCCCGGCGACCCCGATAGCGCGCCTACCCTTAACTAGGCGACCTTCCGCCGCCTATACTACCTAGCCTTCTACTCTAAGCTAGATACCTTCGTAGCGCGCTCCGTCCGCGCTATACTCGCCGCCGACGTCGGCTACTTTGTCGCCGAGAGAGGCGACCGCGGCTTTAGCTCGTTCTAGTCGCGTAGCTACGTCGACCGCGCGGACCGGATCCCTACTACCCGTATTACGTAGGCGTCGTACCTCGCGTATAAGTATCCCTACCTCCGGTATCTACTACTCCTATTCTACTAGGAGGGCCTCTAGAAGGCTACCGGCGCCCCTAGCCGGTTTCTAATCTTCTACTACTAGCCTATAACTATATAGGTAGTAGAGATATTCCTTAACGCGCTATTACTCGACTTCGTATCGATCCGCGCCGGTATACCTAGCGAGATACGGACCGCCGCGATCGCGTAGTTTACGAAGGAGGTATCGACGACTAATATCCTCGTGACTACCTATAACTACGGTACGACAGGGCTTAATATACACGTAAACTATAGTCGCGTTATACTAATAGAGCCTACCCTTAACTTTAACTCCTTATTCTAAACTATTAGCTGTATCTACCGGCTTAGTTAGACCACTCCCTAGCGGGCGTAGGTCCTATTCTAGGACTACACTATCTAGCGCTAGGTAGAGTATAACAATACTACTAAGGTCCTCCCCTAGGTCGCGGCCTAGTTCCACAACGCCCTATCGGAGCGTATTGCCGCGTAGGCCGCGCAGACTACGTAGACTACGTAGACCCCGGCAGGCCTAGGGTAGCAACTTACCGCGTAGGGCCCGGCGGGTTCTCCTACGTAGTAGACTAGCGACACTGGCACTAGCGATACTGGCACTGGCGGTACTGGCACTAGCGGTACTAGCGATAGCACTAGCGATGGCACTAACGATGGCACTGACGATGGCGCTAACGATAGCGCTGACGATAGCGCTGGCGATAGCACTGGCGATGGTACTAGCGATAGCGCTGGTGATAGCTAAACTACACGTTCCTAGGAGGAGGCGGAGATCCAGCGGCTCGCTGGACGTCTCCTGTAGGATATACTCGGTCTACAGGAACCCCCTCTATACGTAGACTACGTAGCGATAAGCAAGGTTAACGATCTCGGCCTATATAGCAGGTCGTAGACGTCTAACACCGCCTACTCCTAGCGTCGCTCCACGAATCGCTAGACCCGCAACTAGACCGCGCCTAGCACCCCGGGCTACTCTAGTGTGAAGCGACGTGACCGGCCGTAGACGGAAACCCCTACGGCTAAGCGGCTGCGGGCGATGCTAGGCCCTAGTAGTCCGGGTACGAGCACGACCTCTAGCCTTAGCACTCCGGGGTCTAGTATAACCCTAGGCCTATACCTACAGAGCGGCCTACCCGCTAGCCCGACCCCCGGCCTAAAGAGGGCCCTAGCCTCTAGCGCGACCCCGGGTCCTAGCACGCTAGGGACTAGCGTGACCCCCGGTCTAAAGGCCGCCCCCGGTGCAAAGACTACCCCTAGTCTAAAGAGTACCCCCCCCCGGCCCTAGCACGTAGCTAGCGCCCCCGACTAGGCTATAGAGGAGAACTTAAGTATACGATATACGGAAGATAAACAGGATTAAGATTAATAGATTAAGATTAATATATACTTATAACGATACGGATATAGTAGATAGCGTCGGCGGTAGTGTCTTTTAGTTCTAGGGATAGCGTTTTTATATTATATTTCTAGTTACCTAGATAGCGCGGATATCTATATTTTTCTATAGTACTTTTCCTACTACGTTTTAAACTATACTAATAGGAATCTAGACGGAAATCTAGCTTAATATATTAAAGTTTACTAACCTAGTCTTATTCTATATAACCTAATCTTCAAGTAGAGACCCTATAGGACCCCCTCCCTACCCTAGCCTACGCCCTATTTCTAACTATAGTCGGAAATTATATACGCCTCGCACTCTCTACGCCGGAATTATTACCTAGAAGAAAAGGACGACCCCTCCCTACCTAGCCTACGCCCTATTTCTAACTATAGTTAGAAATTATATACGCCTTGCACTCTCTACGCTAGGATTATTACCTAGAAGAAAAGGACGACCCCTCCCTACCTAGCCTATACCCTATTTCTAACTATAGTCGGAAATTATATACGCCTCGTACCCTCTACGCCTATTATTACCTAGAGAAAAAAGGAAGACCTCCTAGATTCTAACCGTAGTTAGAAATTAATAGTAGTTAACGGCCTAGAACGTGCAAGTTAAAATAATTTTAACCGGGGTTAGAAATCCGCGCGTCTCCGTTTCGGCTATTATAGGATTCCTCGTAATATATATATATCTCCTAAGCCTACTCTACTACACTTAGGATTCCTCTATAGAAGAGATTTTTTTAACCGCGGTTAGAAAAGGGCCGTATAGGTTATTAAGATAGTAGAGTAAGGCCTTAGTATAGAATTAGTTATTAACTATAGTTAGAAATTTATCG
The DNA here is from genome assembly GCF_028827735.1 of Penicillium macrosclerotiorum. Lineage (NCBI taxonomy): Eukaryota > Fungi > Ascomycota > Eurotiomycetes > Eurotiales > Aspergillaceae > Penicillium > Penicillium macrosclerotiorum. Next base: position 6,654,975 of record NW_026643083.1, on the reverse strand, counting down.
TACGTTAATTTCTACTACTTAGTATAGAGATATAGGGGTTCTGCTTTATTATAGTATACTAAAGGCTCTATACTTTCGTATCGATATAAGTCTAACCTTTTATCTACGCTCTCTACTATAACCGCGACCTACTCTCTAATAACTTACTACCTACTACTATTTTATAATAGTAAAGTACTTAAGATAACTATTTTATCTAAATAATATTTATAGGTAGGCCTAGCGCTATAGTAGGTAACCTATCGTCTTTACGAACTACTTATATTAGGCGTTATAGTATTATCGTATCTAGGATTCGTTCTTACCCCTTATTAGGCACCCGTCTATATAGTAAATAAGTCTATTATAGATTAGTAGCCCTACGATCGCGACGTCTCTATTGGGTAGATAAATAGTATCTTCTAGTCTCGTAGTAAATACGGACCCCTCTAGCTCCAGGCGAGCAAGTATTTTACGCTGATAGACTATTAGGATATAGTATTCCTATCGCAGATATCGTGCTATATTATTACGTGTGTAGTATCCTCTATAGATAGTATAAAGGATAACTCGGAACCTTAGTAGAAACTATAGATACAACAGCTATTCTTCTCTTCTAGTTTCCGTTAGCGGCGTAACTTAAATCTCGTCTAGTCGCGGCCGCTTTATAGGAGATATAACTAGCGGGGTTTCTAAAGGCCGTTTATTCGAGGGCTCCTTAAAGGGCTTCGGTATAAAGGCTAGCTCTATAGGGGTATCCGACCCATTTTTCGATAGTAGAACTATAGCGCTGCTTAGAAGATATAAGAAGTTATACTATACGTAAGATACCCTCTTATACGCCTAGAGAAGCACCGGCTAGAGCTTAGTTAGAAAGACACTATCTAGACCATATATCTAGTCCCGCTATAAGGGACGATACCTACTCTACTAGGTAAAGGCTACCTCGGTATTCGCTTAGGTACTTATATCGTTAAGTTAGTTAATATAGATATCCGCTATCTAAACGTATTTCTTAGTTATGGCAATAGAGATCTATCGATACTAGCGCGGATAGACCTAGTAGGACTAAACCTTGCTTATAGCGTCGGTAAGGACTTAGTAGAGGTAGCTTAATTACTAACGCTTTCCGGTCGAGAGGGTTCGGAATAGGAAGCTATCCATACTATAAGGTATAGTAATAGATCCTTGTTTTTCCCTAGTAGAGTAGCTTAGCGAATAGTTGTATATAGATAAGGTAGAGATAGAGAATATAGCTAGTATAGGTAGATAGAAATCGAGCGACTAGGAACTCGCGATCGCGGGAGCGTTTACTCTTACTATATCGCGTTAGGTAGATTAGCTAGCCGCGGTAGATATAGATCGCGCGCTCTAAGAATACACTATTCACGTATTCGATCCCTACTAGCTCTTTAAGCTAAGGTATCTATCTACTAGTAGTTATAAGGATCCCTAAGATATAATCTAAGAGCTAGTTATACTATAGAAGGTACTGATATATAGCCTCTAGCTGCTAGACGCCTTCGTAGATTAACCCGAATAGACTTCTACTTATAGCCCGCTCGGCTAGTCGGAGGTACGCTTCCTAAAGATAATTAGTAGGGTAGGTAATAAACGATTAGCTAGTCCGGTTATTTACTATAGAGTCGTAGATAGTACTAAGATTAATAGTAGAGGGGATCCCTAGTAAGAGAGTATTGTAGAGAGCGTAGGACTATCAAATAAAGTACGCTAGGAGCGTATACGGAACGTACTAAGAGTAATAGAAATATTCTCTAACGTAACTATATTACCGTCGGGGCTCTAGTAATAAAAGAAGAACGGAGGATTAAGCGCTGCCTAGCGTTTACTAAAGGTACGTAAGTTCTATAACTCCCCTAACGCTATTAACGAGCCGGGAAGTATATACCGATACCGGATCTTCTATAGTCGAGTTAGGGGGTCTTTCTAGGGCCGGCGAGGCTAGTAGAGGTAGCTATACGCCCGGTAGGGAAGGGTATACTTAAGGAAAAGTAGCTGTTAGATATAGATTAAGCCGGAGAGGTAGAGGGTAAACTACTTCGCTAGGAGAAAATACGCCTCTTAGGTACTAATCCTAAGAACCCTACTAAAATAGACAAGAAGGCTAGATAGCGGGCTCCCTTCGGTGAATTCTTATATAATAAGTAGTATATAAAGTTTAAATAGGGTCTCTACGAGATAATCCGGGAGGGATTGCGCTTATAGGAGGTTCGGAGTAGAAGGGAGAGCTATATTCCCTAGGCTATCGTCCTCCTTGTTGTCTTCGCTCTCTAAATCGCTTAGGTTATATACGCTATTATCGCTATCGACTACGGGAGAGTTCTTCCGAGTTGTTATACTAGGGGGAGCTTTCTAATAGATAACTACCTCGATAGTAGACTACTAGTGTAATAGGTCCTAGGTAACCCCCTAGTAGGAATCAGCCTAAATCTACTCGAGGATCTAAAGGTACTAGGCGGGAAACCTAAGCCGGAGTAGTTATTAGTAGGTTCCTAGTCTAAGCCAAAAGGCGCGAAGAATAAAGGCTATAAACTATTTCTATATCCGCCGGTAGCGACTCCGACTTGCTTAGGTTCTAAGGAATAAAAATAGCCGCGGCGAGACCTTAGTAGCGAAATAACTCTTAAGCTACGCTAAGACTACCCGTCCGGTATATTATATTATTTCTTCGTAGTAGTCGAGAATAAGATCGAGGCCCGCGAGGAACCGGTTAATTCGATCTTTATCGTAGGGTAGGCTAGTAAGCTCCTATTCTTAGTAAGAGCCTAATCGAAGGCCATAGGTAGCGCTCGATATATCGGGAAGGAGTATTATCCGCTTAAGGATATCCTATAGAATTCCTTAGTAGGTAGTAATCTACCCAGTATAGTCGAGCTACGGACGGGTGCCTTAGTAGGTATCGAGACCGGTATAGGAGAGGGTATTATAGGGCTAATCACTAGTCTAGAACTACTACTCTCGCTACCGGAGGTTATTAAGGAAGGTACGATTTATTATCGATAAGGTCTAAGCCTATAACCTATCCTTACTCTTAATTAGGCTCGAGCTTTAGCTAGGGAGGATCGTCTAGTAAGACTATATAGCGGTTATTTTCGTCTAGGTCTATAGGTAGATACTTATATATAGTAGTTCGAGATTAGGTCGTATAGAGGGCCTCGCGACGATATATATCTTTATAATATACTATCCAATAAGATCAAGGCTGATACTAAGGAAGGAGTATTACTAGTACTAGAAGCCTAGTAGGGTCTAGAGGGCGGGATAGTATAGGGATCTATTCAGCCGAGACGTCGCGAGGCTTCCGCTCTTAAAGTAATACTAATAAAGATATAGATCGAGGCCGTCCTATTAGCTTCTAGGGATCTAATATTTTTTACGGAAGTAAACACTAGCCTAGGAGCCCTTAGTTAGGATCGCGTATCGATAGAGAGTATAGATCGCTATATATTCCCCCTAGTCGAGATAGAGAGGAAGGTAAGGCTATTCCGGGGAGGATCCTAGATAGTAGGATAATATCGTAGAATACAATAGTTATAATTCGAGTATAGCGAAAGTCGCTAATAAGATAAAGATTTTATCGATAGCTAAATAGAGAGGATATTCCCTCCTAGCCTACTCTATAAACGCGTCCGGCCGCGTGCCGGAACGCGCTTTACTTTTTCTCCTCCTAATATCGCGCGCGATAGAGGATAGACGATAGATCAAATTAGGGGGTTTTAGAGGTCGCGCTAGATTAGCTCGCGAGGATCCACTAGTAGGGCGTAATAGCCGACTAGGTCGCTACAGTCGCCCGGAGCCTTAACTATAGGGCGCACGGACGAAAAGCGTGGAATAGTCGACTATTCCCAAGGGAATAGTACAGTAGGCTATCCTATTAGCTTCTAGGGATCTAATATTTTTTATAGAAGTAAACGCTAGCCTAGAAGCTCTTAGTTAGGATTATATATTATTAGAGAGTATAGATCGCTATATATTCCCCCTAGTCGAGATAGAGAGGAAGGTAAGGCTATTCTAGGAAAGATCCTAGATAGCGGGATAGTATCGTAGAATACGATAGTTATAATTCGAGTATAGCGAAAGTCGCTAATAGGATAAAGATTTTATCGATAGCTAAATAGAGAGTATATTCCCTCCTAGCCTACTCTATAAACGCGTCTAGCTACGTACTAGAATACGCTTTACTTTTTCTCCTCCTAATATCGCGCGCGATAGAGGATAGACGATAGATTAAATTAGGGGGTTTTAGAGGTCGCGCTAGATTAGCTCGCAAGAGGATCTACTAGTAGGGCGTAATAGCTAACTAGGTCGCTATAGTCGCCTAGAGCCTTAACTATAGGGCGCACGGACGAAAAGTGTGTAATAGTCTACTATTCCCGAGGGAATACTATAGTAGAATAGCTTCCTTTTACACGCACACGTAGAGTATTCAGTCTAACCTAGGGGCTTCGGTCGCGAGGGATTTGATCAGGATCCCTTAGATAGAGCATAGGTTTCCTATCAGATACCGTTAGTAGCGCTTACGTCCGGGAGGACCTTTTTTTAGAGGGTTAGAAGCCTTACGAAACTAGGCTTTCTATTCCCCCTAAGGGACAACCGTAGAAGATTGCCCTAGTTTAGGTTTGTGTTACAGACCCACCCCCTAGGATGCTAATTATGGACTCGCCTGAACTAATCAGTTCAGCAACAAGGCGGTTAGATAGATTCTGCCGAATAATCTATCGAGATGCTTAGGCTATAACACCTAAGTATAGGATCACGTGATAATCCGTTCCGTTCAACGGAACGGACCTAACCGTTAATAGGAAAGGTCCTATTAGAATAACGGAAGGATTAGATATATAAGGACACTTATTCACCTATATATATTTAGTTCTTCGCGTTAATTTACCTATTATTACTACGAGCTATATTTGTTACTTACAAATTGAACTTAATATTCGACTATCTTTAAGAGACGTAATACCTTCACGGTATAATATAAGGATATACTCTAACTAGGAGGAACACTTAGTAGTTATTATATAACTACTAGGTCGACTAACTAGGCGCCCTTCAACTATATACGTCTTCGGTCTACTCTATAGATCCGAGCCCGTGTAAGGCTAGAGCAGGCAATAGTACGATTGCGAGATAGATTATCGGAGATCACGAGAGAGGTACGTTATAATAACGCATATATTACGTTAACTAGTTAGTAGCGCGTAACAGTTTGCTACTATATATAGTCCGGACGTTAGGTGGAAGTTGTATAATATTAGAAACTAGTAAGGTTATAGTAGATATAGTATATAAAAGGCGGTAATTGCTAGCAGAAACTCCCGTATATAAGCATCTATATACACCGGATTATAAAAGTATATCGATAGTTAAATAGAGAGGATATTCCCTACTAATCTACTATCTAAACGCGTCTAGTCGCGTATTAAATACGCTTTACTTTTTCGCCTCCTAATATCGAGCGCGATAGAGGATAGATAATAGATTATATTATAGGTTTTAGGGGTAGTACCGGATTAGCTAGTAGGGACCTACTAGTAGAGCGTAATATCCTAATAGGTCGCTATAGTCGCCTAGAGCCTTTACTATAGGGCGTATAGACGAAAAGTATATAATAGTATACTATTCCCGAGGGAATACTATAGTAGGTAAATAAGCGTCCTTATATATCTAGTCCTTTATATCCTAGGCTATGTTCCGATCATAGCTCTAGCTATAATATCACGTAACGTTAGGTGTTATTGCCTAAGTCTCTCTATAGGCTCCCGGCGGAGTCTATCCTAACCGCCTTATTGCTAAACTAATTAGTTTAGGCGTGTCTATTTTTAGCACCCTAGGGTAGGTTCTATAACACTAGGGCGGCAATTTAGAATGTAAATAAACGCGGTACAGACCTTTTATCCTATCTCTTCTTATAGGTTTAAAATCTAGGCTTCTTTCCTCCTAGAAATCAGATCCTCCCTAATTTCTATAAGTAGTAATTCTCTAACACTACGAATTTTCTTAACAGCTTACGAAGGCTAACTAAAGCTACTAAGTTTAGCCTAGCGATTACGTTCTATTATTATATAATAGGATAATAGGGAGGGAGAAGGGAATAGTAAATTAAGGCTACTCTATTAAAAGAGTACTCTTTCTCGATCTTACTGGTAAGAGTAAAATAGCACTGTAGAGACTATACACCAGATTTCGCTGACCGATAGATTCCCTGAACGATAGATTCCCTGAACAATAGATTCCCTGAATAATAGATTCCCTGGCCGATAGAATTCCCTGACCGATAGAATTCCTCCCTAGTAGGCGATTCCACAGCTATACGGATTATCGCCACTCTCCCATATGGATCTCCATAATATGTTTTCCATATATAGTCTGATAATAATATATCTTGCCGCAATTTTCATATAGGCATAATATCGGCTTTGGTCGATGTATGTGCGAAAGATATTTTCCTAGTTAGTCCTAAGAATCAAAAGTGGATATATACTTGAGCCCGCTATCCTTCATTTCCACATATTGATACCTAAGGTTTGATAGTAGCGCCGCTTTTGATTCAGCAGAGCTCTTCGTTATTGTCGTAATATATAAAGTCCTATTTAAATTGCTTTAATGCTCTATGAATTAAAGAAATCAAGATAAATATAGATATCTATTTAGAGGAGGCTTCTTGCAATATATATAGTAAAAGTTCCTTAACCACGCTTACAATAGTCTCTATATTAAGATATTACTTATAGTAATATACTTAGTAGTTGTTAGCTCTAGGCGGGCGTAGGAGTATATACTTGTCAGCTATAGACTAGGCTACTTATAGTAACTAAGTAGTTGTTGGTTCTAGGCGGGCGTAGGAGTATATACTTGTCAGCTATAGACTAGGCTACTTGTAGTAACTAAGTAGTTGTTGGTTCTAGGCGGGCGTAGGAATATATACTTGTCAGCTCTAGACTAGGCTACTTGTGGTAACTAAGTAGTTGTTGGTTCTAGGCGGGCGTAGGAATATATACTTGTCAGCTCTAGACTAGGCTACTTGTGGTAACTAAGTAGTTGTTGGTTCTAGGCGGGCGTAGGAATATATACTTGTCAGCTCTAGACTAGGCTACTTGTGGTAACTAAGTAGTTGTTGGTTCTAGGCGGGCGTAGGAATATATACTTGTCAGCTCTAGACTAGGCTACTTGTGGTAACTAAGTAGTTGTTAGTTCTAGGCGGGCGTAGGAATATATACTTGTCAGCTCTAGACTAGGCTACTTGTAGTAACTAAGTAGTTATTAGTTCTAGGCGGGCGTAGGAATATATACTTGTCAGCTCTAGACTAGGCTACTTGTGGTAACTAAGTAGTTGTTAGTTCTAGGCGGGCGTAGGAATAGCGGTTGAAAACTAATATTGGCGACTATAGGAGAAGCTACTAATCAATACCTAACAATTACTATTCATAGTAACGCGGTAACTATCTCTTAGAAGAATAGAATTCTTGCGATATCTCGTCAACTAGAGGTCCTAGGATCTCCAGACCTAGTTCAAAATACACATAACTTCGCGCTCTATCGTTTAATACCAGCTTTGAGGCTATATCAACGATAGCAGCGGCAAGCGTAGCTGAAATAGGGATTTTGTATCCTAACTAGTGTTACGCGGTACTAACTAGTTAACGTAAAATATGCGTTATCGTAATATACCTCTCTCGTAAGCTCCGACGATCTATCTCCTAATCGTACTATTACCTACTCTAGCCTTATACGGGCTCGGATCTATAGAGTAGACCGAAGATATATATAGTTGAAGGGCGCCTAGTTAGTTGACGAATTGGTTATATAATAAATACTAAGTGTTCCTCCTAGTTATAGGGTATATCCTTATATTATACTATAGAAGTATCTAAGTTGCTAAAGATAGTCGATTAGCAAGTCTCAAGTGTAACTATAAGTAATAATATATAAATCAACGCGAAGAACTAAATATAAGTGTTAGGGAGTAACTACTTGTACAGGGTAGAAAGCCTGTCGACTAGGTAGGAAGATAAACGTCAAGTAAGGAAAGCAAAACACTGTTTCTTGCTATCATGGATCTCTCTATAATCCTTAATTTATGTACAAGCTTCAACACTTTTCCTATATAACCAAGCAAAGATAATGGATCACATTATAATATGCGGTCTGACGTGGCCCCTATATGTCAGAGATAAGCAAAGGCTACAGAGAAGAGGGGTTCACGAATCCCTAATGGAAGGGCACCGAACCCTTAGGGTCTTGTAGGTCATGCATCCTTGTTAGGGAGAAGTGGGGCTGTCATGACGAAGCCTGACCGATAAGGTGTCGAGTTGACACCTAAGGCGTGAAGTTGGGAATAGCTTCATGTTGCAATATTATATGACAATAAATAGGTAAACGAGTGTCCTTATATATCTAGCTCTTCCGTTTCCTCGATAGGACCTTTCCTATTAACGGACAGGTCCGTTCCGTTGAATAGACTAGACGTCACGTGACCTTAGGTGTTATAGCCTAAGCCTCTTGATAGATTCCTAGCAGAATCTCTTCTAACCGCCTTATTACTGAACTGATTAGTTTAGGCGTGTCCATATTTAGCACCCTAGGGGTAGGGTCTGTAACACGTAGATAGTTTCTAGGCTCGAGTTAAGGGTATGCTAGTTAGTATAGCGACTTACATGCTTAAAAACATTCGTCATGCTACAGGGCTGTAAGAAAACGGTGTAAAAACGGGGGTTCGGGTGAGGTATGTAGTGAACCAGGGCGCTCAGCGGCAAGCCTGAGAATGCAGGCAGGATGATATAGCCTCAACAAACCAGCATACAAACCACCACACACCACAGTGGAGGAAGCCTCCCCTATAGGAAGCAGAAGCAGATAGAGCAAAGAGAGTGTAAGAGTTCATATATCTCCCTATTGGAGAACTGAGGCTATATCCTGTAAGGACTGTGTACCGGAAAGATATCCTCCAATTAGAGATCCCCCTTTGTAGGCCATTTCCCCACTACAGTAGTAAGAGGAAGGTAAGGTAAGGTAAAAAAGCTCAGTGGGGTGGTAAACGTTCAGGCAGAAATCAGGCAGAAATTCCCTAAGGACCCTACTAAGAGTTCAGTAGGGTCCTGCTGAGCCGTAGTCACGCTAGTTCGCTGAGCTATCTCATCCTGCCTGCATTCTCAGGCTTGCCACTGAGCGCCCTGGTTCAATATTTAGGAGGCGGAGGAGGTAATAACATTGGTGGTGCTAATAGACAGAGGCCTTAGAATTTAGCTTTTAATTACTAGAATCCTCCATTGTGCCTTAGAGCCTGTGTGTAACAGGCCTCTATTTACAGACATATATACAAACTATGCTATCTACTTTTCCAACCCCTGGACAGTAGGTTAGGTCTCTTGGAGAAGGTTGCAACGCACGCGGACAGATACCAAAATCATAGATTCTCTCTCCAAACCCTAATCCTCATGGGCTGTAGTTTTGGGCAGTAGGAACCACGTCACCCCGGTAACTCCCAGCAATCCAACAAGCATAGGTTGGAGGACTGCAACTCCACTGTGCGATGCAATACTTCCTGTAATGGCCGGGAAGAGAGACCCTCCAACCTGGCCAAGGACAAAAATGAAGGCTGGGCTGTCTCAGTGGTGACACAGTTTGGTCTGGGAAAAAGCTTGAGGTTACTCACCGAGAGCAGATGATCGGATATCGGCTGCAATGAGTTTAAAGGCTACAGACACGCCCTTCTGACATTAGCCAACCCATAATTATTTCAGGGATTAGACCTTACCCTGGCAAGGAATGGGCCGGAAAAGAAACCAAAAAGACTGATCGCAACGGCGGCAGTGATAATGTGAGGGACTCTAATTTGGTTTAGCCATGTTCACCACGACGATTATAGCCAGGTGGGAGCATACAGCCAGAAAACGAGCTCCAGGGCAAGACAGAGGAGCACATAGAGGAGAATCATTCGACGCTCCCCAAAGCGATAGGTGGGCTCGGCTAATATCAAACGTCCCAGTAAGCCTCCCCCAGAAAGTCCCGCGGCAACATAGCCCATGTTATCGGGGTCGCCGCCACGGACTTGAATCAGATATTCCACAGTCCAGCCTGAGAAGTCAGTCAGCTCTTCCTGTTCCTGCTAAGACCAGAACTGGGAAGGGCGACACATACTGCCAGCGGTGATAACCGCACCGAGAAAGAAAAAGAAATACAAACTCAAGACCCACACACTAGGTGAGGCCATGATCTTCTGCATGTTTTCTACGGCGTTCCGGGTCCGTGATTGTACGTCTTGCTCGGTTTCCCCAGACACGCGCTTGAACCCGAGTACGTCGCGGAATGCATACAGGGCAAGGGCCAAGTTGGCGACTCCAAGTCCGAGTGGCAGGATATAAAAGAGATTCCATTGACTGAATGGGCCAGCGGAAGATATTGCTGTCGCGACAAAAGGCGATACGAGACAGCCTGCCATATACATGGCATGAATAAATGCCAGCCCACGATGGCTCGTCTTGATAGATGCGACGAATGTATTAGCGTGCGTGTCCTGGAATGCCTGGCCGAGACTCGCGAGGAAGAAAGTGATGGCGAAGAGGGGAAGCGGAGGAACCCAGGCCCTGAGAAGCTGGGATAATATCTGTAGGACTGCCCCAATCGTGAGGAAAATACCGAGATCAAGGTATTGCGACAGAAAGCTGTTGGTGAGCGCGGTCACAAGCCAGCCGCAGAAGGTCGCGGCATATCTACGCTGGGTGATCAGTACTCAATCAAGGTAGTGGTAACATCACGTACAGGATAGCGACTTTATCCTCAGAAATGTGCCACGCCTCACGGATTCGGGGAATTAACGGTCCCAAGCTTCCATCATTGATACCAGCCACGAAGAAGGCCAACCCAGTACTCGTGAGCTTGAGCCCGAGTTTGGGCGGCTGAGGGCCCTCCGGTTCTGCCACATCTATCGACTCCATTGTGCTGACAGACACCACGGAGCTCACATGCAAGGCCAACTAGTACTTATAATGAACTAGTTTGAGTGCTATTTGTGATTAGAGACTTCGTTCTTAACTCACTGGGTCTGGCCAGAAAGTCACGGCCAAGTCGGCCGTGGTTAATTGGGCTCTTCTAACCCTTCCAGATGCATGCTCGACCACTTTACGGATTGCTCGTAGGCGGCTAAACTTCGGGAGAATTCATCAATAACGTGGATCCGGGGTAGATTTCTGCGTGGCTTGCTGATTGGTGGTGAACCGATCGCTGGACAAGTGGGGCGCTGGTTGATATACCTAATGAGGCAGGTGAGGTAGACCCCGTTCGTCGCTGGCGGAGGGGGCTCCGTCCGCAGGTCATTCGCCTTTGGGGCCCACCCAAGACACACTTTTCGTGGCAAGACGGGCCGAGGCTCCGAAGTTGGCCTTTTCCAGAAGTGTCCAGTGACATTGAAAAGCAACAGAGCGGGCAGCCTGATCAACAACAAGCGATCGCACAGCCCCCTTACATTCCATCCGCAAGATTCTGAAGGACATCCGCCATGTCGAGCTCTGCATACACTCGTTTTGAATGGCGGCGTACCCATCCCGCTCGCTGGGAGAGGGATATCGACGAGGTGGAGGAATTCTACACTGCTCTGGCGAAAGGCTATGAAGGAACAGGACGAGTCTTCTTTGCCATGACTGGGTTTATTAGCTTTTCCATCCCGGTACCACCAGGTGCCGCCTTAGAGAACGTTGAAGAAGCGGTTGAGGCAGCGTTGAGGAACGCCTGGATTCGCCTTCGATACAACCACCCGACCATTGGCTCCAGGGTTCAATACGACTCAGCCGAGAAGAAATACAAGAAGGTCTAAGAGACCTTCCCTAACAGCGCAGTTCTGCACCAATGGGCTGATACTACCTTCCAAGTTGTACCAGAGCGGATGTCGGGCCTTGACTGGTGCAACTCGGATCCCCCAGTGCCTGCTTTGCCAACGCTGTTCCTGGTCAAGGCCCCCGCAACAAGCGACCAAACTCTCCGCGCCGATCTTGTCTTCCGCTCGCATCATGACATCATCGATGGCATGGGCACCTTGCTTCTTTTCGATAAACTTTTTGCTGCAGCTGCGGAGGAGTATGAGCAGCCTGGCAGTGCATTACCTGAATTTGGAGATGAGTGGACGAATCTCAGCCCGCCCTTACGTGTGGCAGCCGATATACCAGCCGCCTTGACCCCTGAGCGCGAAGAGCACATGCTTGAAATTCTTGCGCACAACTCCCAGTTAAAAAAGAGCATTGAAATAGCCAGCATACCATTCCAACAGCACATTGCGCTTCCCGGAAAACACCAACGTGTTGCGATTACAGTCCCCGCAAATACAACGGCGAAGCTATTGGAAAAATGTCGGAGTCTCGGGCTGAGCGTTACACATGCATACCATGCGGCAATTGCACTAGCAGTTGGAGATCTCCAGGACCGAAAAAAAACAGAGCGAACAGTGCGATATATCAACTACTCCTTGATCAACGAGCGCCATCATTGCAAGGCCCCCTACAGCACATCGGCTCACCCAGCCTCGGTGTACCACTCTGTCTCTGGAAAGTCCCTCGCTATCGACCTCACTGTCCCTGCTCTGGGAGCTCCCAAGAAAACTGTGATTGGCCAGCAGACATTCCTTCGCGTTGCTAAGCATGTTCGTGACTACTACATCGATATCCGTGACAATCAAGAGCACATTAAACTTGTCCAAGCCTACTGGGCAATGGGCACATTGCCTTACCCGGATAGTGAGCCTCCCGTAATTCTGCCGCGCAATGAGACACCGTCAGCTTCCATTTCAAGTATAGGTGTGCTCGACAAGGTCATACAGCACAACTATGGACGTTTCAGTGTCGACCATCCCTGGATTACTGGAGAGGAGCTGGGAACAGGACTTGGGGTGTTCTTGGACACTTGGAAAGGGATTTTGACACTCAGCTCAGCTTACAACGACGCTTGGCATGCTAAGGAAGAGGTGTTGGATGTGTTGAACTGGTGCAATGATGTTGTGGTTCGAGGACTAGGGATCTGAAGATGGGCTTGGTTACTTAAGTACATGGTATATCGTATACGCCGGAGCTAGAGCGCTCCGCGCCAATCGACGATGAAAATGTCGGGGAGCTTCCGCTACAATATTATTCAGACGAGATCTCAGCTAGAATCTTCTCGCTTTGCTGCTTGTTCCGACTAACTCGATGGTTCTCGTACCGCAGTTGCAGTTGGATCTATTTGCTATTTGAGCAAGTAAACGTCAGAAGAACGCACAGTGAAGACTCCACAATTCAGGCGATTGTTCAACTCACCAGATCATCGTTGGTCTCCTTGATCAGCGACTGAAAGTGGTTGTCCTAGGAGAGTGGAATTAGCTACATAGCGAGGTGTATAGAAGATAATAAGTTTAGTGGTCTAGCGCGTAATTTATAGAAAACTAAGTCACGAAAGAGCCGAGGTAGAGTATTTTTTAGCTCCTCCCCGGGCTACTAGACCCTTCTCTTTTTCTAAATACAGTAACTAGTTCCTCTTTAATTTGAAATCATCCCGGATTCAACCAAGTTTTATTGTATTTTAGCTGTAGTGCATCACCTCTCGCCTCACCCGTAGTATCCCTTCGTACCGTATAGGCAAGCAACAGTAGGCAATACAACATTCCGTTCCGGTCACGTTGATTTCCTAGAAAATTTCTAGGTCTCCCTAGACGTAATAACCGACAGGGACGTAGAGACCGCGATAGAAACACACCAAACCACACTGAACCGCGTACCGCACCCTATAGCTCTCTACACTGACAGTAGTAGGATCGATAATACAGTAGGAGCAGCCGCAATATGCCCGAAATATCAGATATCGCGCCTATCGTATATAGGGCAAGAATCGGAGTCAACGATATACGTCGCGGAACTACAGGGGTTCCTGCTAGCCCTAGTGAATTATTGTCTAGCGCCAAATGCAACACGCGGTCATCTTCACAGATAACCAGTCTATGCTTTAAGCACTAAAAGATCCGGGTAGTCAGTCAGGACAGTACATCCTAGAAGCTATTATAATAGCGCTGAACAAAGGGCGCAAGGCGGGATTGAACCTTCATTTCCGCTATATACCCGCGCACATAGGTGTCGAGGGAAACGAGCATACAGACTAGATAGCAAAAGAGGTAACAGGATAGTGACGGATCTAGGGCCACTAAGGCAGAGTAGTAGAAGTTATAACTGATAATACAGCGCCTAGGCTTGACTACCTCAAGACTATAGAGTCGGCCGTAAAGAGAAGGACCTAAGAACTTGTGAATACCCGATAGGAAAACGACCGGAGATCAAGCTATCATGGCTGAAAGCTATATAAACTAACACCAATATCAACAAAGAAGGTTTTAAGGGTGCATCAGGACCGACATAGAGCCCTGAGCACGATAATCGTCCAAATGCGCACTGGCAAGATAGAACTCCGCCAATACTTCTACTAGAGAGGAATGCCGGATGTACCAAACAGAGATTGCCAATGCGGACGAGCGACACAATCGGTCCGCCGCATCCTTCTCGCATGCCCTACCTTCAGCGGCCTACGGGAGGAAATCTTCGGTAGACGAGGTGGGGGACCGGAAGGGGAGGGAAGCGTAAACCTACAGTCATGCTGTTGGATAACTTCCTAATTAGGAATTAATGTATGTCGATCGAGACACAGATTAGTCATCCGATCATATAACGTAATTCCCGCCCGAGTGGATCACCAGGCTGTCCGGATCACCCCCAAAACACTATACTAAATGTAATATTTCACAACTCCAGAATCCAACGCTCTGAGGCTAATCTTACGAATCTGCAGAACCCTATGCCAGAGGGAAATAGGGAGTGGTAAATATTCGAGCTGGTAGGGCTTTTAGGGTTCCCCTCTAGCATAGGCTTGTCGTTTCTCCTCAACAACTTCTCCCCCCTCGCTAAAGCTCTGGGGGTCTCCAATGCGCGATATGATTGTCTAGTGCAGTGAATATATTGTCGCCAAAATTGTGCTTGGGAATTGAGATACCATGGAGTACATGTCTGCCATTTCTTGCCGAGTGAGCGCCCGATATTCCTGTTTCAAGAGCTCATGGCATGGTCGCCCTTGGATCTTTCTTAATTTCCGGCAAGCTTTACAACACTCGCGTTACATGTACTTCGAATATCTGCCCAAACTTCATCACGGGGTGCTCACAAGAGTCAAAAGATCATAGGCCCTCATAGATCTTCCCGGTCTTTCTTTGCCTTCTTTTTCTCCAATTTTTCCCTCTCCTTGCGGTCTTTCTTTTTCCTTTCCTTCCGTGTCTTATCTTTCGCTGGCTCCGATATCTTTTCTTTATGCCTCGACTTATCCTTTTTGGTGGGTCGGCTCAGCTCATCTGAGTCTGAACCCGAATAATTGCTGGAATTAGTACTGGAATCCAGAGTGTTGGTGTCGCTTTCATCCAAAGACGACGAGGACGAAGAAGACGATTCAGAGCTGCTTTCGTCTGAGTCCTCCAAGTCCTTGATGACTGCTTTCTTCCTAGGTACATAGTCCGGGGCGCGGGTTTGATCCCTAGCAGCAGTGTATTCTTCATCTCCGCCGTGCGTCTGCTGAAGATAATCGCTAAACTGAAGAGATGCCTCGGCAATGAGTTTGAAAAGGTCTGGATGCAGAGTCGGTATCTGAGGCGTAGATGTCAATTCTTTCTTCAATGATTGCCCCGCTTTGAATTCGGCAAGCGCAATAGCTGTCTGGAAGGCATTGCGGATCTGTCGGCCGTTCCACCTCATGACGTCCCAATTTTGCTCCGTCCACTTGATGATCTTCCGCTTGTCATATTCAATTCTGGATTGCCCATTGCTTTTCCGCTGTTCGTTATTCGACTCAATGCGCTTGAGATTGGTCTTCCAGATTCTAATAGTTTGTTTTTTGTCCAGTTTGGGATAATACAGAGTCAGATGGAGTCGTGACCGGAAGGCGTCGTCAATGGCACCGACGCGATTGGTGGTAAGAAAGAGAATACCAGTGTAGTACTCAAGAATCCTCAGAAACACTGCGTTACGAGTCTTAGAAACACACGATGTACACGGCTGCAAGAGCAACATCGGAATGAAACAATGGGATGCTTACCAGACACCAGTCCGTTTCGTTTGACGTCATTTTTCTGTTTATTGCTGTTCAGTGGAATTGAAACTGACGCAGATATCTTTGCACTTACAGTACGCTTAGCAAGAAACACATCCGCTTCGTCGAGAAGAAGAACACAACCCCATCTACGGGCTAACTTGAAGTGCTCTTCCATGTTCTTTTCGACAGCCTCAGGAACATAACCGATGTCGCCTAGTGCAAGTTTAGTATATCTGCACGGAACTAGAAGAATTATCACATGTACATACCACAGGTGATCGGGTATAAAGGTCGCTTAGTGTACGAAGCCACGCATTCTTACAGCTTTTGTGTCAGATTCAGAGCAGAATTGAAAGCTTTTTCTCAAGTAATACAATTGCTTACCGGCCGTCGATGTCTTCCCAACTCCTGGGTCGCCGTGAAGGAGAATGATGCAACCCTTACCTGCAGGTGGAAACAGATTTCAATGTCAGTGGAACGAGTTGGTCCAGTTTACCCGGTGGGGAGTATCAGCAAATACCTTTTCCATGTACAAGATCCATTTCCATTTTGTCGTCTCGGCTATCGACCGAAGACCTGGAGCCCCTAGCGTGAGTCTCGACCATCGCCTGAACGATCTCGCGATGGCCCTTAGGTAGGACAAGACGATTCCACCCATCCTCAGCCTTAATATACCGCAGTCGATTTAAATCAAGTTGAACTATTATACCTCTGAGTCAGTATCGATCCGCAAGATATTTTTTGATTGAAATTTACCCCATCTTCGATTTCGCAGTGCATATCCTGGCACCACACCAGGGAGAAGTTGAATGAGATCATTTTTCTCCATGTACTCTTTCAGGCTCTCAAAGTCTTTTGCGTGATGCATTTTCTCGAACCCCGACTCTTCCATTAGAGTCTTGATCTTGGACTCCATCTCCTGTCGTTGCCTCTTTTGGTAACTAGGGTAGAGCTCCGAGATATTTCCTATATCACCCCAGACACCATCTGTGCAGGAGTAATACTCGTAGAACTCCCCCGTGGCTGGACACGGCCAGAAGGCTGTCAATGCAGCGAATTGCGGGACCACAGCCTTAGAACCGCGAAAAGATTCGCGATATTCGTCCAGTGCAGTTCGGAAGTCAATCATGATCTCGCTGTTGATCTGCTCAAGAGTGGTTAAACTCCAGGTCCAAATTCTCCTTTGGAATATCTCTACATTGTGACGTACCTCTTCCCGTGTCGTTCCAACAGTGAGACCATCATAGGACATATGAGTAACTGCTGTCACGTCGATGAACTTTCGACCGCGCTCGATGAGAGCATCGGTCGAAATTGAACTGCCGACCTTCGATATATTGTCAATTCCCCCTGGAGACTGAACCCCTCCTGCTTGCAGATACTGCAATGGATATGCCTGCAGGCCTTTGATATCGGTCTCTCCTTCGTAAGGTTTGAAAACGAAGATTTCGGTCACTGTACCGAAGTTGGCTCCATCAAAGTCAATGTAGAAGCACATCACGTGAAGTGGCGAATAGTTGTGAATGGGTCTCCGAGAGTACGACATATTAGGACTTTTCAAACTAAGCAACTTTGTCAAGCCGAGCTTGTCGGGTTGCAACAATGCCTCGCCAATGTCCTGGTTATAATCAAAGTCTGATTGCGATGCACGATACCTTGGGACCAAGCTCTTGGAAAAAGGAATACCTCCTGAGGTGGCCGACACACGATACACTTGCGGCAGATGCCTTCTCTGGGTGGTGTGAATTTCCTCCTCGTATCCACCGGGATGAACTTTGACACCACCTTCCTGCGACGGACAGAAAATAGTGGACCCCGTATCGAAGAGCATCCAAAGATCTGGGAAAGCGACTTTTTCTCCATATCCAGTGCTCAGTCTGTGATAAAGATTGACCTGCCTGCTCAGGTAATTGTTTACAAATTCCAAAAGTAGTTGGAATTGTCCGAGGGCCTCTTCCTGGTTATAGGATTCTTCTACTATCGGCTCCAATCCGGGGCTCTCCGCGAAGGGCAAGATATCATTAGCCTCGGATATCTGTTGCTTTTGCCCTTGCTCCTGTTGTTCCTGCTGCGCTTTGCTAGCAGTCTCTGCATCTTCTCTATCCTGGGTTTCCTTGGGGCTAATTATTCCACAGGTTTGTCAGCGTCGACCCTTAATCTCTTACGCGGAGAAACTACAAAGATCAGACAAAACTTACGCGAAACGTTTCTGAAGCATCTCAGCGTGCTTTTCAATGGCTTGCAAGTTTCGAAGAAGAGGTCGGAATGGAACTCCAATGCGTACCACATTATGGGACACACTGTCAAAACCCAACTCTTTCTCGAAGAACTTGGCAATTGGCTCCGAGAAGATTCCCAGTGCAATTAAATTGATATGCTCAGGACGAGGGGGCTCCCCGTCGGGTAGGTTAGGAGGGTTCTTTGCTATGCTGTCGGCCCATGAGTAAACGGCCCGGATGAGAGTATGGGGCTCTTGGTTGTTCGAGTGGGCTAAAATTCGATCGTTTTTACCGACCAGCTCCCCGTCGAGATTGAACTCTCGATCCGCATGGAAGAAATGATAAGAGAGCGATGGAGGAACCCCCTGTTCTGCTTCATTCGCCTGCTTCTTGTCCTCTTGCCCAGTTCCGATACGCTTGGTGAGGTCTGCCATACGACTTTCAACCGAGTGTAGGTATTTCAAGAGGACCTGCGCCACATCCATGCCGTTTGCGAGGTTTTCTTTGGACTGGTCTTCCGGAAGGAAGTAGAATCGGTCAACTTCGTTGATTAATTTGCGGTATGTCTGATGAAGGTCCTGCTCTTCTGGGCTCTGAGCATTCTTTGAGGGTGAATCGGCGCTTGTAGCCTTCTCTCCCGCGGTCTCTTCATCAGGCGTCACAGGAACATCAGTGGCATCTTTGGTACTCGTGTCTTCGCTTGCCAGCTCATCACCGCTCTCATTAATTGCTTTCTCGGGTGTTGAAATTGTTTCTTTGTTCATGGCTATGCAGTCTTCCGTATTCACAGAGGAAGCCGCGGTGACGTCCGAAGGTTGAGGCTGAGTTACAGTCATGGAAGTCATGGCTCATCACTCCGTCGGTACAGTCGACGTCGAAGAAGAACACAGTTAAACAATGCCAAGTGGTAATGATTGAGATGCCTGCCGTGATTTGGGAAATCTGGGGGGGGGGGGGGGGGGGGTAGAGAAGTCTTTGCCGGCACAGTTATGTCGACCATCCAGCGGCACAGGTTTATAGGCGGCGCTTTGCAGAGCTTTAGTCCACACGGACGAAATTGCGGAGCCCAGTGACCCCGTCGTTGCAGAAGTACCGAACTTCCTGGCCCTAGTGCATTTTTCTATGCTATACCCATTACAGCTCGTTTTGAAGGTTGTCGCGCGCCTCGGAATATGCAGCTACACTCTTAGCGCCCTACTATCGAGGGAACTAAATCCGCTTATCATGCGCGAGCCCCCAAGTCGCCCAAAGAAAGCCCCTCCGGATCCCCTGTCTTGAAACCAAACTAATGCAGAGTTCGCCCGTTCGTGCCAGGTCGGGCATTAGCGGCAATCGCTAAAATAGAAACCCAAGCGGCGATCGGTCCTTCCACCAGTCTAGCTATTTAGTGGAGTACGCGGACGTGTCCGTTCTCTAACCGACAACCACCCCCCCCCCCTCCTCTTCCTTCGCGCCCGGCAGCACTGAGGGTCTTTATTCTTTATCCTCAACTTGTTAAACTCGGATCATTCCATTTTAAAACACGATCTGAAGGGCCTGGAAGAGGATCGAGTTTTGAGTATCTACGACCTCCTAAACATCCGCAGTGATGTCTCCTGTACTCTCTAATTGCGCCGCCGAATTTACGGAGACTCGAGCGGGGCCTTCATTCTTGGAGCATTTCTCCAGCTCCGGAGAACAGCGTCAAGGTACTCGGCCACAGTTTGTGAGTGCTTTTGACGCCTTTGTCGGAAAGGAGCAGGTTCCAAAGTAAATTCAGCCCCTTACCAAGTTGATTTTGAGTTCTCTCCCCCCCTTCTTGCTCGTAAACCGAGGATATGCTCTTGATTCTCACATCTAATCGCTTTTCGCTTCTTTTCCAGCCAAGAGGAGTATTACCAAGCCTCCCAAAGGCAATTGCGAGAGCTATGGAAGAGGCTTCAAGAACTCGTCATCCAAATGCGACGTAAGAAAAGCATTATGAAGCAACTGGACCTCTATCAAATTCGAGACTTGGATGCCTGGGACATGAACTATATGCTACAACTGACGGGTCACCTTATCCGTGATGAGGGCCCCGGAAATGAAAACCTTCGGATCTGTAGGCAATTCATCCGGAAATGTACAGGGGCGGCAGTAAAACAGAAAGATGTCGTGAAGAATCTCGTGAACATAGTCCCAACATACGGTCCGGCCATTGCAGCCGGCTTTACCTTAGTGTTGACGGTAGGTTTGCTCATCATCGGAATCAAAGAGGATTGCGTAGTTTCGCCGCTCACTGATTTTTTCCCCTAGGCTCTGGAGGAGCATGAATCTTTGCGCAACAGTATCCATGCAGCTCTGGCGGATATCCCGAAGAAGTTAAATGCAGTTCAACGATTAAGCGAGGTGCATGTTGAATCGCTGAAGCTGCATGCTTGCAAAGATCAGGTGTTGCTACGGATCATTATGGTGCTCCACAGCATACTGGACCGACTGTCAAGGAGCAACAAAGGTCGGTCTTTACCTTTACGGTCGATTCGGTTGCTCTCAAGCGGAATTGTAGCAAGGTGTTAATCTTAGCAACAGACAAGGTACTGAGCAAGTTCGGGAGCGACGCGCCCGATATACCAAAAACACTTAAAAATATGGATGAGGCCGTTGCTGAATACCTGAGCGAAGCCGACATATGTGCGCAAATTCGGATGGGAAGAATTGAAGAGGGCAATATACGATTGAATAATAAGGTTGACATCTTGGAGCGAAGACTAGATGGTAACAGCATACCCCGCCCTAATTTTGCTTAACAAACACCAAATTGCATTTCAGGCTCACACTTTTGTCATTGACAGGTTATACAAATGATACCATTTCGAGCATAGGAAGAGTTGAGAAGGCAATTGAAGAATTCCTCCCTCTTTCGAGCATGGGGAAAATCGAGAAAACGATTGAAGAAGTTCTCCAAAGGGGTCAACACAATCATCCGAATGAGAAGCAGATGGAGATAACCCTTTACAATGTTTTATACCGTCTATTCGCGAGCTGTCCCCAATTCAGCGCAATAGATGGCACAGGTAACGCAATTAACACCTTTGAATCTAATCCAAATCTTTTGCTATGGGCATTCTAATAGATGTGTCATTCACACTGCAGTGAACAAGGAAAACATAGGCACTATTTTTTCGGGGCGATTTGAGCCCAGTCTTTCATACGAAAAGGAGGCGGTATTTACACCACCGCCGCCCTACTTTCTACTGTCCGAGAACAAACGTCAAGTTGATGCTTGGATGGCGGCTTTTCCAAATTACGATCCCGCTTCTGATGCACAAGTAGTCGACAACCTGAGCCAAATGGGCGGGTTTGACATCGACGAGCAGGATCAGATGCAGTACCTTCTGAATGATCCAAGTCTCGGGAGCTGGCTCGGCAGTGTCCAGTCTAGCACCCTGGAAATTACTGCCGAGACAGCTCCGGATAACCTAATAAATCCCATTTCGGCGACGAGTGCTATGCTTGTCCTATTGATGAAATCTAGCAGCACTGCACATTGCCGCTGGGCGGTCATGTCTTTCTTCTGTGGCAGTCGAAGGCTTACTACCAATCCATCTTCTCTTGAGTGTCCCATCGATATTCTGCATTGTCTGATTGGCCAGCTCGTCCATTTCATTCTGGAGGAAAATCTGGATGTGAACCTGGCATCAGTGCTGACGAAGAGAGAATTTCGCCCGAGCAGAGTCCGAGAAAAGCCGGGACGCGCCATGCGACTTTTAGAGGAGATTCTGATTTTACTGCCAGAGAGACAGGTAGTAATTCTAATCCTGGACTCGCTCTCACGGCTGTCAGGCAATACGCACGAAGTCGAAAAGATTATCAAACGTCTCAATGATACAGCTCGTAAACAGACTCACCTCATCATCAAGCTGCTGGTTACCGATCCCCTTCCGAACTGTCAGATTGATGAGCTAGCGAATATGACAGTGCATCTCCCAGATCATGTCGATGGTTGGCAGTGCGGTGTACGACGTGACGTCGTCGAAAAAGAGACTAGAGCAGCGATAGAGCGATTTCGACAGAATCGTGAACGATCAGAAAAGAAATTAAGTGAGGGCGAGGACGAGGACAACAGTGATGATGAATGGTCGGAAACCAGTTACGGCGATCTTTAATCATATTCCATATTGCATTAGGGTTAATATTTAACAATTACGTATCTATAAATGTTGTTAATAGAGAGTCAAGGTCAGAACTTTATTTCGTGAAAAACAATAACAGATAGCGGATATATTTTCTCCACAATACCCTCCAAAAAGTTTGCTCTAAGATACCCATAAACGTCTGTTTACCTGTCTTCTATCATTAAAACCTTATCCCTACGAATCCTCTCGCCCACACCTCCACAGGTTTGCTAGGCATCATTAACATTAATTAGGAGCTTGCTAGCTACGTTTCCTATCAAATGGGTTTGAACAAATTTCGATTTTCGGCAGGAATGAATTCCACGTACAGGAATGAAAAATCCAAAAGTGAAATTCGCCGCAGAGTTTTCCAAGATAGTGATGAATGTCTATCACGCCGCCAGGTTTTCACAGGCACCGAGTGACTCGTGATGTCTCTTTCCGCCCTTGTCAGTTGCCGTGGCCTAGGTCCAAAGCGTAGAAATCTGACCGTATTCCGAGAAACATGCCATGACGGGCTGCAGACAAGGGATGTAATTTCAAGATTTTGTCTAGCTCAGAATCTGGAACCGGAAATGCTCGCTCGGTAGCTTCCATAGCGGTATCCGTTAGAACTAGCATCAATCTGGCAGCGTATTTGCTGAATCGCCTGCTATCGATATTCAAGACATCCGTTTACTAGTGTTCCTCTCCTTGCTTCCCTGAATGAACTGTATTTCGGTCTCTTTAAATATTAGGATGCGTATCCAAAATTTGTCTAGCTGCTAGCATTTAATGAAGATGACCGTACTTACTGTTTGAAGAACTCTCAATAATCAGATGAGTGGTAAGGAGGTTGACCAGCAGCTAGTATATTCAACTTCTAATTCACGTAAGCGAGCTATGGAGTGTTTTCTTAGATTCGAGAAATCCAAGAAAGAAGTCGGATATACTTTGACGCGTCTTCTCTCCGCGGTTTTTTAGGCCTTGGGTGATTGTGAATTGACCTTGGGATCAAACACTAAACGAAGTGATCAAACCAGAATGAGTAAAACCTGTCAACACTAGAAACCATATCGAAGCTTGTCTTACGCTGAAACGAGGCAATTTGGAGTATCTTCACAAATAATATCGGTGCCATTCGTCCGAGACTAAAACCCTTCAGTTTGAATACCACGCCGGCCACTGCGCTGACGATAACTATACTGGAACTTGCGAGGCCATCTCGAATTAACAGGCGAATTGTCAGCATCAAATCATATCGGCCTTCCTAACCAGTATTCGTATCGCCGGGTCAATCCCTTTAGATGAACCGGCCTCGGTGCGCGCACCAGCACATATGCACGTTTGTCTGCTGTCTCCAAAGTTGCACAGAGTCGGTCCTGACCAGGTCATGCAAGTCTATATAGAGCGTACTGCATTGTCGATTGCCCTTCAAACTTCTGTTCTCTGGGAATTATGCAACAGTCAATCGGATAATCTTTCCTTTGGATATCCCGAGAGCTCGAAGATCTGAATTGCACGATCACCGGGGCTTTGGAGTCAAAATTGAAGGTTTGATGGTACTTATATTCACATGCGTAGCTGATAATAATCAGAAGGAGAAATCAAGACGGTCAAATTTCAAAGTCGAGCTCCGAGCCCCTCCCCGTAGGTTCACTCGAAATGTCACGTGTTGAAGATCTAGTTACCTTGGCAACGCTCATGGGCAAAGTTTGTACCATGTAACTTATTATTATACCACTACTCCGTACACAATGATCCTATCCTAGCAAAGAGTGTTTCGACTGTCCCATTATTACGCTAAAGCTCAGATCAAAGTGGTCGAATTTTGATGGATGCTATTCTTTCGATAGGGCTCTTCTCTTGCACCCTCCATTCGCTATCATCCGTTTCCTATTCTTCATCATAACGTTCTAATGGTGTCCTGGTAGAGGATTCTTCGTAAATGGAGATAGGAGTTCAAAATGATTCCCCAGAATAGAGCGATGTATGAAATATCCAGAAAGTCGACTATCAAATCAACCCCGCTGTCGTATATCCCCCAAGTCTGTTTATGGTTTCCTGGCTACCGGAGTTATAGGCAGGCTCATCGTGATGGGTATAATCAAGAGAATCTCTAATCTTCACCAATAATAGCCTCAGTTACACTAGGATATCCGTACTCCCTTGTCCGGAAATAAACTTTATTTCCTATGAACAAGTTCGCAAGAGTCTGCTCCGCTTGTTCCTGGGTCTGATATGCTGAAATAGATTGACCAGGGACAAGTTGTCTGATATCGACAGCCAAATTTTCAAAGTCGACAAAAAGTCCACAAAGTGCGGTTACAATCCCCCTTGCAATCATTTGTGATATTCTGAACTAGATCGATAACAGAGGAATTGCAGCCTGAGATAGTCAATCTGGTAAGTGAAGGAGGCAATTGGGAGTAGACGGGAACTATCGCTTGATCGAGACGAATGTCTCAAAGTTTCTGAAAATTGCGTAGAGAGCGTATTTCAATACTAAGAGGATGGGAATCTTGCCAATCCCTGAGGTTGATGAAATTCCTGCCGAAACTTAGGAGTAATGTCTCCAGAATGTCCTTGTGCTCTAGAAGAGCTTCGTACATATCGGCATCATTGAATTGGATGTCACCTATATCTTCGTAGTCGCTTTATTGATCGATTTCTCCGGCAAAGCTGTCGAATGTGAACAACTTCAGATTCTGGCACGCATTTGTGAGACTTTTAATCGATAGGCTATCAATTTGACAACCACGCAGGTTCCGATACTGATGTAATTGGCATCCTCAGGTTGTAACCTGTTAGAGAATAACTACTTGTACAGGGTAGAAAGCCTGTCGACTAGGTAGGAAGATAAACGTCAAGTATAGAAAGCAAAACACTATTTCTTGCTATCATAGATCTCTCTATAATCCTCAATTTATGTACAGGCTTCAACACTTTCCTATATAACTAAAACAAGGACGATAGATCATATTATAATATACAGTCTCACGCAGCCTATATATAACAGAGGTAAGCAAAATCTATAGGAAAGAGGGGTTTACGAATCCCTCATAGAAGGGCACCGAACCCTTAGGGCCTTAGTAGGTCATACATCTATGTTAGGGAGAAGTAGGGCTGTCATAACGAAGCCTAACCGGTAAGGTGTCGAACTGACACCTGAGGCACAAAGTTAGGAATAGCCTCATGTTGCAATATCATATGACAGATAGGTTAATTTTAGGGGTAGGAAGAAGATTAGAAGCTATATAGAGGGCTAAGGGTTATTATATAAAATATTAGTAGTTACTAAGCGAGTCTAACCCTACCCGAATTTAAATTTTCTTACTAGAAATATGTAGCTAGAAAGATAGTAGTGTAGTATATGGTGTAACAGAAATATATATTTAATATTAGGGTAGTGAAAGTAGAGACCGGTAAATACTTTTGAACGCTATTATACTATTGCTAAACGTTGCTAAGGGTAAGCTCACCTTTATTTTTCTGTTTCCTAGTAACTTCTGCTATGTAATCTATTATATTAGTGTGATAGAAGGAAAGAAAAAAAAATTGGGTGGGGGTTTATCATAGCAATAAAAAGTAGGGTTGGGAAAAACTTTTGAACACCATTGTATATTTAATAACTTATTTGTGACAGCTATAAGAGACTCCGGAAGAGGCACAGTAGGAGCTAATAAGCGGAGTATAATATATGCCTCTCTTTCTCTCTCTCTTGATTTTTGAGATTGCGAAATAATACCCGAAGTTACAGAACATTCAAAATCTGCCTTTGCAACATCTGTCAGAGATATACCGCGACTGTCGTACAAAGGGGAGACAACAAACATCAATCACGCTTCCAAGCCTTGATCAAAAATTCTTTCATGGAAATTGGATGAATATCAGGGAAGATATCATTGAGGCGATTTTCCTTTGGCAACTTGATACCATCGTTGGTAATGACGTGGCTCATATAACCAGTTACCCACTTATTGAATTCCGGTCCATAATCAAACCCTTCAGGTTGAGGAAGAGGGGTGGCCTCGTTGTTTCTGACTCGGTCCAAACTATCATAAGTAACGTCGAACTTAGTTCCTAAAAATGGGAGAGGTGTTAGAAGATGAAAAAAATGAAAAATGAAATCGCTATATCGTTCAGGAATAGACTCACCACGGAGTTCCTGGGCAATGTCCAACAGTTGATTGAACGTTATGTCGTCTCCTCCGATAAAGCTAAATTCAGGCCACTCCTCTAGATCGAGCAATTTCACAATGAATCTGGCCATATCGTATGTATATGTCATGGTAATTACGTTGTTTCCATCACCTGGAATGATAGCGCGGGCGTTGAGGATATCAATTGCGTAAGTGAACGGTACCATATTGGTACGAATATTTGGCATACCCCAATAGTCCATGAAGAAACCTGGGATCACTCGAGTATACTGTAAGTTTGAACTTTCTATGGCCCGAGTTCCGTCAATAAAGAGTTGAACTGCATCGGGAGATATGTGGCGGATCCTATCCCTGAGGTTAGTTTGAAGGCATTGACACGCAAATCCCAAAAGACGATGTTATTTTTACTCTTCAGATTGAATGTATGAATATTCACTGGGTATAAATCGTTTGGTGGTGGTGGAAAGATCCGCAGCTTGAATGAGATTTATTTGTGCTTGGCTTGCCTCTTGGGTCAAAATTCCAATAGCACAGACTACCGTGTGCACGTTATGCTCTTCAAGCTGGGCAGCAAGTGCAGCGACATCGCTGTAATTGACAGGAATTTGTTGTATCTGGTCTAAAGGTGATGTCTCCTGGTATTTCTGAGGCTGTCAGTACGGATTTCTCAAGATAAATTGGAGCTCTTACACGCGTGAGAAGAATTAATTCGCTTTTGTATTTTGAATTCTCCAGAAAAGCTTCAATAATAGTTTTCCCGACAGGCCCTGAGCCTGCAATTGCAATGGCCATTTTTTAAGTCCTGATTTTTGAATCCCTGCGGAATGAGGCTTAAGCTTAACTGATCCTTGATAGCGATCGGAAGATGAGTTTTAGTAAAAGAATGTGTGTGTATTTGCATTTAAAATATACAAGGCTAACTGATTTGATCATCAAACTTCAGCTGAAAACTACTCACGTAGCACAGCTATCAACACCGATTGTCATAGTGAATAATAAATGAGTTAACCTTCCTATTAACGTTAAATTGGCTCTCTGGTATCTTTCATGTCATTACGGTGAAACACCAGACCAGTTTCCAGTAGCTTGAAATATAATTACAAATTATCTGTGCCACGCCACCTCACGCTGTGCTTGGATACAAACGGGAGATTGATCTAGCGAGCCCCTTCCATATCATTATTTCTTTTTTGAATTCTTTCCATTCTTTTGGTTGAAAAAGGAAAAAAAAAGAGAAAATTTTATTGTATTTTACTCATTTGGGACATGAATACATTATATCATACCCAATAAATCTACTAATCCAATACTGGTCATTATGTGTAGTGCGTTCTATGGCTAGGAATTATCTCTATAGTTAGGAAACTGCGAGTGGGTAAACACCAAATTGAATAGTAGGAAAGTTTGATACTTTCTAAGATATCTAATTAAATAAATTATAGTGAATAGGCTCAACACGATTAATTGGGCTTACCGAGCGGCCTAATGAGTATGCCAAGCTTAGAAGATGATGGGTTCTATTCGGGATTGTTGCACGAGAACCCCTTGCGTCGGGCCCCAATATTCCGTGCTGGACATCGCACAAAATTACCACTTGGATATCCCCTCTCTCGAAAATATCGTCGTTTCGAGAGAGAGCCGGGATCTTTCCGCAACAATTCTTTCCCTCTCACTGCAGAATCCCTCGTGTATTTACCACGTATCCTTGTCGATAGCTATATTTTCTCCTAGTATACAAGGAGTGCCACGGGCCCGCGTGCACGCGTGCAGCCCTCAAGGCGCTGTAGACTTCCATCAACGAGGCCTATGTCACCGGTCTTGAGACCGCAGGTGCCCCATTTGTGCCAAAAATATCTCATTTGTCTCCGTCGGTGCCAGTGTAGCAATGGTTAGAATAGAAAAATGGAAACTATATTGAAGCTCTCTAGAGTATTCAATAAACTTTCATATCGGGGGTAACGATTTGAGTAAACTTGTGAGAGCTAAGCATGATGCAGATCAAGAGCTAAGCCGAGCCATCGGAATTAATACCGAAGTGCCTATATGAAGAACCAAGCTGATTGGAAATCAACTTGATCTTCTCGTTATATTTATAGCTTCATGTTTGCCTCCCAATGATAATAATCAATGATTTCTCTAAATTACAACAGTTGGCGTCTGCATATAGATTATAGAATTTTATTCAAAGGTCATAAGGATTGAATGGAAGTATGTCCCATGGGAGTTATGCGATCAAAGCGACATCTAGTAAGGTATATAGTACGAAATGCGGTCTCTTTGAACAGAGCCATTGAAAGTATCCAAGCAACGTAAGATCATCGCTCGTACTCGCATGAAACCTTTGTCACAATCTGCCATTTTCCTTCCACCTTGGCCACCGTCATGAAATCTGTGTATGGATTGAAAGTATCCTCGTAGTCCATCTCAATTCTGACGACAGCCACAGTCGGTGACATGCTGATCACGCTCAGGTTGTGGTTGAAGTTCGGAAGCTTCGGGTAGCTCTTTAACATCTCATTCAGGAGGTCCTTGTTGGCTTCTGTCCAAGTTCCATAGATATGTGCGTAAACTCGCGCCGTGTCACGAAAGGCTTTAGAGAGAATGGAATAGTCCGACTTTTTCATGCCCTCGATGAAAAGGTTCACTGTTGCAACGACTGCTTCATATTCGCTGGCAGGAATTTGTTTCGACATGATAGATACTATTTGGTGAACTTGCGTCAGTGAAACTCAAATTTTTGCAAGCTTTTCAAGGTGGTCGGACGTATACCTTCTGCTCTGAGAGCAATATACTAGGTTCAGGAACTTCAGGTCATTGAGCGAATTCCGGTCTATTCCAGAAGTTACTGAAGGAAGTAGATAGATATTGCGGTGTTTATGTTTTAAAACCTATTGGATCTTTCTTCTTAGCCGTGGATTTCACTGCATTTTCTTTTTTTTTTTTTTTGCTTTTCTAAAGTGCACCTCACGGTGCTAACGGAAGTGTAGTACAAGAATCTAATACCTCGATAGTTTATTAGTCCACATTACTAGGTTCAGGCTGATCATTGATTAAAGCATAGAGACAGTCTTGCGTATATTACACCCCCTAAGTAAGCTTCACAACGTAAAATTCGATTTGAGGAAAGCTTTTAAGGAAAGCTATAATTATATGTCGTGTAAGGGTTTTGATATTACCCCTCACATTACGCTACTTTCAATATTTTATGATAATTATCACTAAACTATGCAAATATACCACCGATCAGTCATATGTTATGTGAGTATTTTTCTGTTGTACCCTGCCGCGGAGACGGGTCTTGGTGCATGTGTTACTTCAGTATAGTACTTATTTGCGCCCCGAGAGAAGATATTTGGACAATATTTGTTTAATTTAATTTGATTTGACTAGATACCCGTAAATTGAAGTCTATGTTTCAAGACTTCCCCTTGCTATATTTGAGCTGCATTAGATTGAATCTTTACCCAAAAGAACAAATTGATCATATATGGAATATCGCTTTATTTCTTGAAACGCCAGCATGATTGGCAATAGAATAAAAATGGATTAAAATGTCTTCTATTTAGGCGAAACTCCCGAAGTTCTTTTAAACTATCCTCAACAAAGTTTTGTCCAGCTCCACCCATAAAACATAAGCAGTTTATATCTCTATTGAGTATTTCAATGATATTTTGTTTTAAACAATATACTAATTTACACAGTCTTAGGAGTTACAAAAATGTTCCATTGGTTTTAATATTGCCCCAAGTTTAACGTTTAGATTCAGCTATCGATTTCGCGATACTATTTCCATGAATAAGCACGAAGTGCTGTATTTTTAGTTTTGATTTCAATAACCATTCATGCCAGAAAGCTGTTCTACGGCGACGGGACATAGAGAATTTACCGTGATTCAGAGATTACTTTTTTCTAAGTACGCTATAAGTACCCAAACTTCGACAGAAATTATTACATGCATGACTTAACCTTTGTTTGGATACTTTAGTACGCTACTGGGTAGCCTTCGCCGATGTGTAACCTTAGCAATGTCAAGTTTCGTCCGCTACCATAATGAGGCAATCTATATTTAATCCTATATATCAACCTCTCGACTGTTCCTTGCCCCAGCATTTACGTTGACTTCAACCTTGCAAAATGACCATCCTCGTGCTTGGTGGGCGAGGTAAAACATCCATCCGTCTTGCCCACCTCCTCGACAGCTCACGTATCCCATTTATCATTGCTTCTCGGACCTTTTCACTTGCATGTCCCTACAAGCAGGCACACTTTGACTGGGAAGATGAGAATACATATGGAAATCCCTTTAACCAGGCACTAGCAAGTCAATTAGACCCGGTCTCGGCTGTCTACATAGTTCCAAGTTACAATATCGACAACATGTCGCTGATTATCAATTTCATCGATCTCGCTCGTACAAAGGGTGTGAAACGTATGGTTCTCATGAGCGCTAGCGTCCTTGAAAATGGTGGGCAGTACATGGGCCAGGTTCATGCGTATCTCGAGTCTTTGCAAGGATATTTAGACTGGACGGTATTGAGGCCCACCTGGTTTATGGGTACGTTCAAATACTATTCGAGCTTAAGTCTTTCCAGTGTCTCACCTCTCTTCTCTTGAAATTACTAGAGAATTTCTCGGAAGAAACTCGGATAATCGACAGCATTAAAAATCAAAGAGCCATTTATACCTCTTCGGGAGATGGAAAAATACCGTTTGTCTCTGCGGATGATATAGCTCGAGTTGCATTTCGAAGCTTGACGGACAAACAGCCGCATAACACGGACCACCTAATTCTGGGACCAGAATCGCTCTCGTATGATGAGGTCAGTCTGATCTCGTTTCTTCCAAAGCCTTTTCTGTTGTTAATATCAACTTACAAACTTTTCAAACAATATACAGGTAGCTGAGAGTCTTTCCAAGATACTGGGTCATAAAATTAGCCATGTTAACTTGCCACCCGACGAATTTCTTAAACATCTAGAGGGCACAGGGATGGATTCAACCTATGCGAAGTCAACAGTGGAAATGGATGAAGATTTCGTCAAAACCAATCTAGAAGATCGGGTGAATCATGTGATTGAGGAATTAACTGGGGTACCACCTCGCAATTTGCAAGAATTTCTCGAACACAATAAGCACATCTGGCTTTAGAGCAGAATACGGAGTTTGGGCTTGAACTGGGATACTAGGAAAGGTGGTCCTGTCTGAGAATTCCATCATTGGATGGTCATCTTATTATCGAAAGGATTCTGTGTTTAGCCCTTCACAACTACTCCCAACATATCGCTGGCTCTCCTGTTAGAAATAACTAATACAAAAAGCCTCTGGTTACACCTCAAGGCTGGGGGATACTATATTGGGTGGTATACCCAACTGTGGACCAAGAACACTAAGAGCTGGATATACAAGGACGCTCGTTATCGCATCATGTATTTAGTTCTTCGCGTTCAATTCATTCCTTATTGCTTGAGACTACCTTTGGTTATTTCATCAGCTTAATATAAGGACAAACTCACAACTAGGAGGAGACCTCAGTACTTGCTTCGGGTGCTATTGACTGACTAGGCGGTCTCGACTGGACAACGTCTTCGATCTATCTTTATAGATCAGAGCCTGTGTAAGACCCCAGCGATGCGGCAATGCTACGATTGGGAGATACGATCGTTGAAGACAGAGATAGGTACATACGAGACACACCATTCTGCGTTAGCCAGTGAACCAGAGCGCTCTACGGCAAGCCTGAGAATGCAGGCAGGATGAGATGGCTCAGCGAACAAGCCAACAAATCACACCGCACCACGAAGGAGGAAGCCTCCCAAAAGGGATAGCAGAAGCAGATGAAGCGAAGACCGTGTGATAGTTGATTTTCTCCCTATCGGAGATGCGACGCTATATCCTGTAAAAACTGTGTACTAGGAAAGATATCCTCCAATCAGAGATCACCTATCGTTGGCCATTTCCCCACTGCAATATCTAGAAAGATAGAAGTGTAGTATATAGTGTAACAGATATATATATTTAATATTAGGGTAGTGAAAGTAGGGATCAGGAAATACTTTTGAACACTATTATACGTATATTCTATTACTAAATAATGTTTAGGGGCAAGCTTACCTTTTCTTCTTCGTTTTGTAGCAGATTCTGCTAGGCTATCTAGTATATTAGGATTATAGAAGGAAGGAAAAAAAATAAAGCGAGGGGTTGTTATAGCAATGAAATCTAGGGTCGAGAAAAACTTTCTAACGCCATTGTAGATATATCGTCATGCATACGATTCGTACCCGAAGCCGGCCGAGAAAACATCAAGTATTGTACATTTAGTTATTCTATAACAGTAAATCAGTCCAGGGAGACGCCAGTAAAGACTTCGTCAATACTGATGTCTTCCTCTGTCCACTCTAAGAACTTTTCCCCAGTCCTTCAAACCATTAGCAGACTGCATTGCTGTATATTGGCAGATCTGAATCACCAGAGCTCGATTTCCACCTGCCTCTCCCACGCACCCACATACCCACATGCCTAGTCCCACTAGTCTCATGAGCTCAGCCGCTGCCACGTCTTACTCGTTAATGACAACCAAGGGACCAGTCCGAGGTATTGTCACCTGTTCTTAGCTTTGTGCCCCATCGGTCCTGCAGGACCACTCCTCTGAATGCTCATGTTTTGATTCTCGAGATATTTTAGAAGTTAGATTTAGCGCTTGAGTGGTTGAATCCTAGAAAAAAGTGACTAGTGAATTTTGGAGCTATTTAATAACTTACCGGATCTTTTATACTGTTGCTAGTTGAATTCTAACTGTTGTCATTATCCGAGATTAAAGAGTATGGATATTTCAGCGCTAGCTTCTCCATACACTCGAGATAACCCCAAAAGTTCTACCAAAGAGTATGCTGACTACACTTCATACTTCCTACGGGATAGGTTTAGTGAATCATAGCGTGCGTCGAATTTGAAATTTATGGTGAGAGTTTAGGTGTATTCGACGGCATAGACAAATTGTATCGAATTAAAGGTTACAAACTTGAATAGAT
The DNA here is from genome assembly GCF_028827735.1 of Penicillium macrosclerotiorum. Classification (NCBI taxonomy): domain Eukaryota; kingdom Fungi; phylum Ascomycota; class Eurotiomycetes; order Eurotiales; family Aspergillaceae; genus Penicillium; species Penicillium macrosclerotiorum. Next base: position 6,621,370 of record NW_026643083.1, on the reverse strand, counting down.
TTGTGACTCAATTTGGAGAACCTGCGTTGAAGAGACTTATAATAGATCAATCTAGACAATTTAATAGTTAGATCTTGTGATTCAATGCTGTCAATCAGTTTCAAAACAAGGACCCACCAAGAAAACTGTAGGTAGCCATTTCGATTGTTTATTCTCTCGGCCAAATTTACATCTCCTGGTAAAAAGCGGCCTGCATCATCCTGCAACTCAGCTCGTAGAACTGGAACACGGCTACCACCCTCTTCAGGATTGAATGAGATGTTTCTGGCACGCTCCGTAAACTCCTGTCCACCCCATTGAAAACGTCCTAGGGTATTGTCAATCAGGATATATCAACCAAAATCCTTCGCCTACCTCCATTATCTCCAAGACAGCCATCCAACCTCAATCTGCTTGGGTTCCAGTGTTGGTGATCGTCCATACAATAACCCACAAGGTAGGTGTCCTGTCCGCAGTTCTCAATGCGAAGGCCAGTGGTGGCATTCATTTTGGCAAGTTATAATTGAGATGTAAAATATGATAATTTTTGAATGTTCCTCTACTGGCCTCTCGGTCATCAAGCCACTATTTATGCGTGACTTACGACTATAAAGTTCAAAAATACGCGCCGATAGTTTCTCTTGAATACCAAGATGATGCATCCGGTCGTTCTAGACCCAATTCGCGCTTCAGCTTTGCTCTGCTTTGTAGAAAACGAAGGGAGAATCAAAATCTGTAAGAGGCTAGAACGTCAAGAGGATTTATTCTAGATCTAAAATATTAATAATAAGCACAGTCATATTGTAGGGTTATCGAATGCAACCGATCAAGTGATCCACCTAACCTTTATCCAGCATCAGATCACCCAGACTCATATTGTGCTTGGTGGTAAACTAGTCTACATTAGGTTTCAAGATTCTCATTTCCGAGGAGTTGATTGGTTTAGATGACCTTGAAGTTTGGCAAACGTGATAGCTTAAAGCACTAGGTTTAGAGTCACTAGGTCAACCATGATATCATCAAAGCCGTGTCACTTCACGATTACCCTATTTTGATAGCTATTCGCTACTAGCTGTGAAGTACTTGTCAGTTCAGATGGTAGGTAAGATAAGGTAATCAAGACTCTTAGAAGCGTCAGCCGGCCGCATAGCAAGCGAGCCTTCTTGGGGCATTGAGTTGATAGCGCTGATTCTTATTAGAAGTTCATAATCGATCATAAACAGCCTAGAGGCCCTGGGCAACCAATTATATAGTACTCCACATCATGTTGCTCTCATAATGACGATGTAGTTTGCAGTATGTTCATTGGAATATATCTAGCGGCAGTGTCCTTGGACGTTGAAAAGCCGTAGTGAGGTCTAGTAGAGTGAAGATGAGCATGGATAATAGTAATTTTGAGAACATGAAATGTAACCTAAATTAATTTCATGACCAGGTTATCGCTGACACGAACATAATACATTTCAACGACGTAACTCTACTAGAGGTCCTTTTCCTACGTGTTCATGGGGCGGGCCAGGTCGCTTGCAAATTCATTTTACCAGTCAAACGGCAGTGTGAGGGGCGAATTTGGATCTACTAAACCCTAAAACATCAACACCCCTAACAACAGGCGACAAAGACTTGGATTGGAAGTGGGCCCTAAGAACAATGAAACACCAAACGTAATTCATGAAACCGTCGGTCGCAGAACTCCACTAAATTTTGTTTGCCCATTTTGAAAACCTTAACGCCTCGCCTGGGCAGTAGGCGGAAAGCTGCGGAAGCTGCGGGCCTTGGCTTCCCCACCCTTTACGAGAATGAGGTGACTTCCAGATTCAGATAGATTCAACTCTAACGGCACGAGGTAAATTAGACTACCATGGCAGAATACGTGCGAGGTCTGGCTTAATTGCCCATGACGATCCCGCCGATGGTTTTCGTTACGCAACAATAAATCCCGTTGAACTATGTATGTGGATGCAAACGGCTAACCATCCATTGTTTGATAGCCTTCGGAGACAACCAAGGAAACCGTGATCCGCAAAAAATTTGAAAATGATATCAAGACGGGCCAATACCCGCAACAGTGAAGTCCCAGTCTACTTTTAGTGCCAAGATATTGATGGACTGCAAATTACATTTCGTGGCAACGTCTCGTCGAGTCTAGAATTCTAAGAACCGAGAAACCATTTGATGCCCCAAGGGTACTGAATCATCGCGCACTCTCAATATTTGAGAGCGAGCAGAATATAGGGAAGTTTTGTGGCAGTCATGGCCGTACAGCTTTTCACCAGTATAGGATTAACACCGTCCTACGCTCAAATCACTCTTGGAAAGACATTCAGCCACACATGATATACAATGTCCGAATCTTATCGATCAAGCCCTCAAATTCCATGTAATGAGCCACAGCTCTATACAATTTATCATACCGCTACAGCTGATATGCGGAAGAAGTTAATTCAAAAGGAGAGATATCTGAGTGTCCAATATCAACTTATCAGCATTGTTTTTAACTTGATCACAATCACACAAATAATAATCGGTGCAACGATTACCGCTTTAGGGCCATCAGGCGACAAACATATGTTGGCTATAACAATTCTAGGAGCTTTCAATACTTCTATCGCCGGACTGTTAGCATTGCTGAAAGGAAGAGGGCTTCCAGAGCGACTACGACGAAATATGATTGAAATTAGCAAGGTCTCAGAAGTCATTCAAGAAAGGGAGGCCCTATTAAGATACGGCCCCAGTCACGACTCAAATGCGGACATTTCACCTCTTTTACAGGAGGTTTTTCAGGCATACGCATCTGCTCAGCAGATCATTGAAAGGAATCAAACAGATAGATATGCCGATGAAGAGGTAGCTCAAACTTCTAGTGTCACCGCCGAGCTGAATGATCCTCCAATTGGAATGGCAGGTACCGGCAATCCCAATGGGAAAAAACGACAACTGGATGAGGAAATGGGAACTGTTAGCGCTGTAGAGGATGTTGACTCAGGCACTCATTTGAGTTAAATCGTATATGTTCAATCTTCCTATCTGAAAATTTAAAACATATAGATAATCTCTCTTAACCCATCGGTAAGGGAATAATGACCGGAAAACTGCGAACTTTAGTAATGACGCATCTAACGGACTTCCTGGCATCGACATTTGTCACTATTTCACCAATGTCCTATTAAATTGTTATTGTCTTTGTATACAAGCATAATTTATTCAGTTCCTTGTCCGTCAAAATAGCTCACCAAAGCTCTATCGAAAGCGCAGTTGCGCAAACACAAATCTCCTAGATATACTGGGGGAATATCAAGTGGCTCTGAGATTCTATACGGCTTTCTTCTGCTGCTTCTCAAAAAGCTTCTCCTCTATATTAGTCTCCTTAATAGCTCTCTTAAGATTCGAACAATTGGCATCTCTAATAGAGAGAAACCTAGTCTGATAATTGGTGATTGTACTTGGCGTCTAGGAACCGGGCGCTTTGGCAGTGACTGAGGCTCCCTGGCTTTGTATATTGCGTCATTTGGCATACAATATGGGGTATCAAAGGTTGTGGACTTTTTCGATGTAGCCGGGTAAATCAAGCCAATCCTATATCTCTGTAAGACGACTATCAAGAACCTCCTCTAACCTCGTGGAAAATAATTGAAATAGACCGGCGGAGATCCGTATGGGCAAAGTAGGGCTAACAGGGAGATAGGAAGGTAAAATCCAAGAAGACTGCCCCGTGAGAGTGATGTTCTTCACAATTCCCTGCAATACAAACAATTTCCAAACAAAAGCAAAATACACCAGTCCCCAATGGCATATACAAGTGTACTTTATCATAGGAATAATGAATGCTGATTCCGTGCCATCCTCAATATAACTTGCTTGTTCAAGACGGTGAAAACAAAGCACAACTGGAGGCCATAACTTCTTGACATGACTTATCCGGAGAAAGCAAACCTTCGACAATCTCCTGGTATTAGTCCCGCGGTGGGAAATAATTTAAAATCAAACCAACTTGCTAGTACAAATGACACTATAATGGCAAATGGCGTAATTTACCCATGAATCCCGGACGTGCGCTGTCGCATTAATTCTCTTCTTGCCTTATCTTTTGCTATTCCGACATCTGTGTCAGCCAAAGTTTGTTGATAAAAATTCACGAAAACATACCACTATCCCATGAGATAAATTCGTCTAAACCCGATCCGCCAGGGACCAGCGGCAGCACGGGCACCTTCTTGTCGGTTACAACCTCAAGAAGCGCTGGTCCATTGGTATTGATCAGCCACTTAAGGCTGTCACGAACCTCATCTGGCTTTTCAACCCTCCGGGCCTGGAATCTCATGGCTTCGGCAACTTTCACGAAGTCTGGGTTCAGAATGTGGCAGTGGGAGTATCGATCTTCGTAAAAGAGGTTCTGCCATTGTGTAATCATGCCCTGCTCTTCGTTGTTCAGCACGATGATCTTTACAGGAATATTAAACTGCGAGGCAGTGGACATCTCGGTCAGGCTCATGGCAAGCGATGCGTCACCGTCTATATCAATAACAAGGGCATCCGGCTTCGCAACACTAGCTCCGATAGCGGCAGGCAAGCCAAATCCCATCGTTCCGAGACCGCCCGACGAAATCATGGTGCGTGGATGTCTCCAGCGAAAATGCTGCGCGACCCACATCTGGTGCTGGCCAACGCCTGTGGTGATATACGTTTGATCTTTCCGACCCGCCGTTAGGTCGCTCAGTTCTGAAATTACTGTCTGCGGTTTGATTAATCCAGATCGTTCAGCCTTCTCAAAGTCATCGAAAGGCCATTTTCTCTTCCACTCGTTGATCCGGTCGAACCAGGCCTTACGCTCGGACATCGACTTCGTTTTGACTTGAGGTATCAAGAGTCGTAGATTGGCTCCCACATCACCCTCAACTGCCTCGGTGGCCTGGACGACCTTATTGATATTTTTCGGCATGATTTCAAAATGAACAATACCACCACGTCCTTCTTTTGCGGCCTTATGCGCCTTCGGGGCAAATTTCGCAACATTGCAGGTCACCCGGTCGTCAAATCGGCCTCCTAGAGCGATGATTAGGTCGGCATTCTGTATCGTCATATTTGCATATGCGGAACCATGCATCCCTAACATGTGCAGCGACTTTTCGTCGAGTTCGTCAAATGCTCCAAGGCCGTGGAGGGAAGTGGTAACTGGAATAGATGCCTTGTCGGCGAGAGTCTTAAGCAGCTCAGGTCCGCCCTCTGAGCGGTTGACACCGTGGCCAGCGAAGATAACTGGACATTGGGCATTGTTGATGAGATTAGCCACGCGTGCAATAGATTGATCCAACTGTCGCCTGTTCAGATCGAGGGCCTGGCGTGCTGCGCTACTAGCGGATGGAGGAAGAGTTAAGTCTGTGGGAGCAGCTTCCTCGCAGATGCCCCCTGTGACATCTTTAGGAAGGTCCACAAGCACCGGGCCAGGCCTGCCACTTGTGGCAATTTCAAAGGCTTCGTTGATTCGTCTCGGTAATTCGATCACGCTATTCACCATGACATTCCATTTGGTACACGATTGGGAGATTCCAACCATGTCTGCCTCCTGAAAAGCGTCACTGCCAATTGCAGTCGTGGCAACCTGGCCGCAAAATACCACCATAGGAACTCCATCCGCCAACGCGTCGGCCATTGGTGTTACTACGTTGGTCGCACCGGGGCCACTTGTCACCAAGACCACCCCCGGTTTTCCAGACACGCGGGCATATCCCTCTGCCATATGTCCGGCCCCCTGCTCGTGTTTTGAGAGCACGAAGTCAAAGTTCTTCGAGTTGTAGATGGCATCAAATACGGGAAGAATGGCCCCACCGGGGTAGCCGACTAGGTTGGGTTATTATCTCAGCGTGATATGCATGTAAAGGGAGTTGGTCGAAGCGTACAAATATTCGTGACACGGTGCCGTTTCATCATTTCATGGAATATAGCACCTCCGGTCATTCCAATGAACCTAAATGAGCCTCGGTTAATAGCAAGGCATGAATGGCAACGAGAGACGGCCCACGTACGATTCATCTCTCTCTCCATGAGAAGGATTGATAAGAGGTTGCACCTCCTTTGCCGTGGCTACACTGAAGGACGGGCTGGGCTTCTCTCGTTCATTCCTGGGTTGTCCATCAGCATACCCATTCTCACAGGGAATGATTTCCGGGCGGTGACAGTCAGATTCAGACAAAAGATGCACTGCAAGAACTTACCCAGAGATGGCATTGGCCGTGGTTATATGATTCCGTATATTGAACGAGGGCTTGAGGACGGAGCGGTGTATTGAGAGAGGTTTACCATGGATCCTAAGGCCACGGCTGGTGGAGACATTCCTCCACGAGCGTGTTGCGGGCGCAGAATGAAGCATTCTGATGAGTACCCAGGGAAAAGACGCAGCCAAGGAAAAAAAAAAAAGATGACTGCCGACGCACAGCGCAGTTACGAAATGCAGGTGGAGGTGACGAGTGGGAGTCGTAAGGACAACAACGAAAATCCGCCATGTTGACGGGCACAGACCAACCCATAGGAAATGAGTCATCACATGAACTCACATGATTTTCTCACCGGTTTCATATTTCGGACTTCACCCACACTGAGCTTCTTCAATTTTTTGTGGGTATGGTTCCTACGCTCGGAATACTCGAGAATTGATTCATGGCCGTACTGATGGTCAACCACCAATCTTCAGCGCTGCCTTGAAGCAGATTGTGTACTGCTTCTATCTCGCTCACGGCCTCTGAAGTAGAAATGCCCCACACATCGAGTATTTCAGCTCACAAATGTCATCTGAGACCCCCCGGGAAGACGCAGCTGTAAACGATTGGATCTAGCAAAATGGTGTTTCAAAGTTTCTCGACCCGGCTATGCCTCGCGATCCTCCCGAAAATAAAAAGAAAAGGACAGAGCGAAAAATGGGTAAGTAAATGGTAAGAAGGGCTGTTTCCGTGACGTGGCTCACTGTAAACATTCGATTATGTAGGAGGATCTTTTGCTCATAAGATCGAGCATGTACGCGTCGATAGAACTGTTTGGTGGAACTGGACTCGAGGTGGGTATCACGACCACTAAGCATAACCGACGGGCCGAGACGGATCTACCCGAAAAACACCGAAGTTTGGTGAGAGATGCGGGAGGCCCACCGACATCGAGCCTGTGGCGGTGGCACTCAGGACCCTGCGGCAGGGGCGGGAGCGCTTGGCGGCGGGAGGCTCCACTGAAGGAGAGCGTATATCGTAGGGCCGAATTACTCCCACGGGCGTCCCCTGCGGATCCAGACCAGCCCTATGAGGCCACATAAAGATATGAAGATAAAAAGAACCGTTCTACTCCGCAGCTCTATACGGACATATTTACAATTATTGATCTGCCTCATTCCGTGACAAAAGGAGTCCGACAACCGCCGCCACCACAATGATTACCTCCACTCTGAAGATCCCTGAGCCCATCTTCGCAGAGTCTGCCCCGGACATGAAATTCATCGCGAACAGCAGGAACCTCTACTCTCGACTGGCGGAGCGGTTAACAAGACCTCAATGGAGGTTCGGCTCTTCGATGCCAGGCCGCCGACGGCACTATCGCCTTTCTCGTATCCTTCGTTCGCGACATCCTCACCGTACCCGTCGGATTCCGCATCTGAGTCAAAACACCAATGGAGTTGATGAGGCTATATAGACCAGTTCATTGATACTCCCGAAGTCGACTAACGCCTCGGAAAGACCAGATCTTGATCGGTGACGTGTGCTGGGGTGCTGGGCGACTGGCGGACCGACGAGAACACTATATAAATCATTAAATACTTTACCAGCCTCAGCTTTTCCGTCTCCCGCACAACAATAAGGGCCTAGCTCCTCGTAAATTTACCCCTCCCGCTTCGACGAAATGTCTCACCGGTTGAAAGTCCGACAATATCTATCTATCCAGTATCCCACGAGTACGAGAGTGAAAAACGTGTCAATTGCCAGGAACAAAGTCGACTGTGCCTTCCGGTTACAGCCTCCAGCGAGCCGGATCAGCCAGTTCAGGCGTCACTCCGGCCTCACTTCCCATAGAATATCCAGTGCGGATCTACCTAGCTTGCTAACCCAATCCACAGCCGGTGGATGAGCAGGATGACATCTTCGTTTTCCACAACGACACGGAAGGTACAGCGGCAAGTCCGCCATCCGCACGCTCTACTGAGAATCTACCAGCCATGGCAGAGGGTATAAGTGAATATAGTCAGAAAAGTGCTCACAGGCCGACCCCCGCGGGAATGGTTCTGGCTGGTCTCGACAAGCCGGAGTTTTCATCAAAGAAACACTCTCCAGCCAAATTAATATCCAGCGACAGTTGCAATAAGGAAGAAGGGGGAGAAACGACAGTGTGGGGTGACTAATATTCGAGGAGCTTTCAAATGTCATATCGCATGGTCTCACCAGGTGTTGAAATTCAACTTTCGAGGAGCTGATTTACCCTGAAGCAGCAGAGGTAGCGTCTCAGGAGCCAAGAAGTTCTTGTCTTGACGTTTCCAAATGTTGAAGCTCTACGCCCTGGTTAGGTGGACCTTTCAACCTTATTTCAAATTCCTGTCCACGAAAACCCGGGAGAACTTCGGAAGGTAAGCACTCTTCTGTCTGCTCTTATGCTTTCGAAAAAAATCTGTGCTTTCAGAACCATTCTCAAGGACCTTCCCACACCAGGTGAAGGGAAGGACCCATGGATCAATATCCATCGCCCAAGAAGCAGGTTCAGGTCTCGCCCCAGCTCCAAAAGTGTGGTTTGACATAGCTTAATCAACAACTGTGGGTGGCAGAAGCCACCCATGATAGTCAACATTGTCGTTGCAAGTCTGAAGCTAAACAATGAAGCAGTAAGCGGTCTGGCCCACGTCCTCTTTTAAACTTGAAACTTACGACAATGAGCATGGCCTATCAAGAGCAATTTGGCACCAATCAAAAGCACGTACTTTGTTATTGAGACCCCACGATGGATTGGCGGTTGCCCAATCCACGTAAGGTCAGTAATTCACGCTTTGGCAGCTCAGATACCACTGTCTAAGGTACTCAGCATGGGGGTCATCCGCAGTTTCCATGCTATCCGGAAATTGCAAATTGAGAGGTAGAGCTCGATGCTAGTCTTGCAAATGACGTGCCAGCTCTTGGCTTGCAGAATGAAAGTGATCTGAGTGAATCTGGAGACCAATTCACGGTCATACATCATATAGTGAGCTCTATTTAGGAGGCGACGGAGCGCCATGGACACGAAAAGGTAAAACGTGGATTTTCTTTCTTCTTCAACGACTTCATGGGCATGGGATTTACCCGGAAAAGAAATGATGGACTCGATATCGGCGTGGCAGTATTGTCGTGGGTAGTGCAATTCTGAAATGTAGTTACTTTTTCGGACGAGAGGTTGATTCAAATGAAGTCAGTCTTCTAGCGGCTTACCTTTCTAACACAATCATAACCAGAATACTCGAATGATGTTCTCTCAATCATCACGCTCTGGATTATTGAAGGGGCAGAAAAGGAGAAAGCGGCACCGAGTCGCTGCGCTATTGACATAGGATCATGTATGCAGTGGCGTTTGAAGGAAAAAGAAATAAAGCCTAGTCGTTATACTTACGAGCTTCGTTCTCGGTCGTAAGGATGGCCTCAAGTTTTGGTCTTACCCGGTAAATAAAAGACATTGACATAACTCGACACTCAATTCAATCCGCGCCAAATGCAACATCTTCGTTACAGCATGGAACCACCCCGCGACTTCCTGTCTAAGCCCCTAAGATTCAATGACAAAGACGCTTTCGTCTATCAACGAAGCCCCAACACACCCCAGGGCCATGATTAACAATGCAAGGCATGACTGAAAAATGGGCTCCAGGTTCTCATATGAAATGCTCATTTCTAAAGAGCTGCAATCATTACGGCTGATTGTAGGACACCAGAAGTTGGATGTCATATGGAATAAACTCATGATCGCCTTGACCTCAGACATGCTCATGCTGAGAAAGATCGCGTAGCGTGGATTTGACAAAGAGGATCGACTGTATTCCAATGAAAGGAATGGGAATAAAGCCTCTTCCATGATTGAAGGGTGGTCAAGAAAAACAGGCCATATCAGTAAGGACTTAGGAGAGGAAAGATGCCCCTTTCGAGGAGCTCCATCGTATGTTTGAGCAGTACGTTGCTACTCGACAATTCTCCACGTATCGCGAAGACTCAGCACCCCAAAACTTCAAAGCCTATGGCATGGAAAAGGGAGCTGGCGAGATTCATCTTTGTGGAAATGATAATGATGATGATGATGATGATGATGATACCTGCCTCGGTATACTGGTTTAAATGAGGCGATCAATGAATTGTCACATCGACAGGCATTTGTATAAGCGATCTCTTCATTCTATTACCAATATCCGTATGCAATATGCAATGCAGATTCTTTGATGTTAGTAACGGAAGCCGGAGACACACAACGCATTATGTCTGCAGACGGAGCAGACCGCAAGGAAAGAGTTTACCGGGGATTTGCTTCTATGAATAGTAGTGAAAGCTACTGTAGTGGGGAAATGGCCTACAAGGGGGATCTCTAATTGGAGGATATCTTTCCAGTACACAGTCCTTACAGGATATAGCTTCAGATCTCCAATAGGGAGAAGAATCAACTCTTACACTCTCTTCGCTCTATCTGCTTCTGCTTCCTATAGGGGAGGCTTCCTCCATTGTGGTATGTGGTGGTTTGTTTGCTGGTTTGTTGAAGCTATATCATCCTGCCTGCATTCTCAGGCTTGCCGCTGAGCGCCCTGGTTCACTACCTAGATGGGTGAATATTCTGACAGATCAGGAAATCTGAGCAGTGAACCCACGACCATCTCAAACGCAGAGCAGAGACCAATTCAAACCATGCCTAGTAATGAAGCTCAAATGGCCAGCTTTAGAAAAATTACACTTAGTGGCTGCGCCGTCACTAGTCAACACTAGTGATGGTAGCCTGAGAGGCCATTTCCCCACTTCAGTGTGTAGGCGGGGGAACATTAAAACATGCAATAAATCGAGTATCCCTATGACAATCTGGTGCACACGGGGAGTAGTGGGTCTTAGGGGTATTATGCAGTCCTCCATCTCGACAAATAACTCTAGTCGCCCTTTCTCCGTTACATTGCTCATTGTCAAATATTACTTCATTTGGAAGGTTTCGGCGAGTTGAGTTCCGACCGTAAGGCCCAAATCAGGAAGTTAAACGCCCACTTATTACGCTACTCAGTAAAAGAGGCATCGTGTGGGGCTCAGAAAAAGTCGGTCGACAATGTCTTTTGTGTCACGCCCATCCAAAATGTCTCTGGGGAACGAACTGTCTGTATCCGAGTTCGGGCCATGTGATATGATTCGTTTGACATTGACCCAGACCAAGCCTTTCTCTGCTATAGAAAGAGGTCATTTCTCATCACTTCCGCTCCCATCCTGCATAATCCATCATCTTCCATGAAAGTGTAGTCTATACACCTAGACGTTGCGACATCATTGTTCCCTCTTTCAAGCAATATGGCACTCTCGACACATTTCAGACTCAACACCGGCACTCAAATCCCTGCCGTGGGCCTCGGTACAGCAGCAGCACCTGCGAACAATAGCTCTTTGAGTTGACATTCAAAACAGGTACTTGGAAATCTGAGCCAGGTCAGGTACGCCAAGCCGTTTCGTTTGCTCTCCAGAACGGATATAGTCACATCGACGCAGCATTGTAAGATCACATTGCCCCTTTTGCAAAGAATAGTATTTCCTAATAAATTGCAGGATATATGGTCTGTTGCAGCAAACCAAAAGCGCAATAAGTTCTCAGGTCTAATAGCATACCTAGGAAATGAGCATGAAGTTGGCCAGGGTATCAAAGATAGTAATGTCCCTCGCGAGAAGCTTTTTATCACCAGCAAATTGTGGAACACCCACCAGGCCAACGTTAAAGAAGGTCTTCAAAAAACACTTGACGCTTTGGGCGTGGATTACCTCGATCTCTATGTAAATCTCCTCTCTTGTTCCTTGGACAGGCATGGAACCGCTACTGACAGCTCTGTTAACGCGAGAATTAGCTCATCCACTGGCCTGTCCGACTTGTTCCTGTAGGCCTTTACACTTTTTTCTTTTATCTATGGAAATTCGTGATCTAATTTGTTCCGCACAGAATGAGACCAGCGCGCTTCTGCCAGTCAATCCCGATGGCACACGATCCGTCGATCGATCTTGGGACCAGAGTGAAACTTGGCGCCAAATGGAGGAGATTTACAAGGCAGGGAAGGTGAGAGCAATTGGTTTGGCTAACTGGTCAATTCCTTATCTAGAGGAGCTGAAAAGGAAGTGGACCGTGGTCCCTGCTGTCAATCAGGTCGAGTCACACCCTTTTCTTCCTCAGCACGCATTGAAGGACTGGTGCGACAGGCACGGGATTCTCCTCGAGGCGTATTCACCACTTGGTTCCGAAGGTCAGCGCTCCAACATGCGTTAAATGTTTTCCGTGACATGACATCGGCTAACTACGTTGTCTCTAGGCGCTCCCCTGATGTCTGACCCTATAATTCAGGAAATAGCTAAGAAGAATGATGTTTCACCAGCCACGGTACTCATTAGCTACCATGTCACTAGGGGCGTTGTTGTACTTCCCAAGTCTATTAAAGGCAGTCGGATTGTGAGCAACATTAAAATTACATCTCTCTCTTGCGAGGACATGGATAGGCTGAATGGCCTGGCTGCACAAGGAAACGCTAGACGTGTCAATACGCCTCTATTTGGGTGGGATCTCGGTTTCGATGACTGGTACATCCAGTAAATGGCAGCGGTTTGGATCATGGTTCTCGCAATCATTCATCAGAGATCAATATTCGCAGACGGGGAAGATATTCTTATCATAGAATAAAGATGTTTTTTTTGACAACAAATGCTATTATTGAACTTGAATGTACTTCAATCTGGTTTCGCTTTCTCACAGCTAGCCGCGATTATATCGTCAAACTCAAGATATAAGCCTGTATCTGATCACAATACATCTCTCATATCCTGAATTCTTCGAATATTTGCGTGCTCGGTATTTATATCGTTTTGCCTAGTGTCTGGGAAGTAGAATGTCTCTTAGATTCTTGAACCAGATATTAGCATTGCGGAAGTCCAATTTTCTAGGAACATCTAACTCAATTTATAGGATTTAAAAATGAATATCTAGATAGAGACGCGCTACTAGTATAGATTTCTAAGGTAAAGAGAATTATATAGTGGAGGGATTAGGAAGTCTCGGTTTTCTAGTGGGAATTCTTTCTTGGGAATACTAATCTCTTAGGACAAAAAGACACTAAATATAAAGCCCACTACTTACCCGTACTAGTTATCCCTGGTACTTATCTCTCGTACTTACCCTGTTATGGAACAACCAAATGTATAATAATTGATGCTATTTGGGTCAACTTCGGATAGTAATCGCATGTATAACACACACGCTTATCGAACATCACGGAGAAGGCGTGAAAATGACGAATTCGGATCCTATGTATCGTCATAGTATATTGAGAAATCACGACTACTGCCACGGTAACAGTCTTTTCGAGCACCGCTTGGCCCCAGTTCTAGCGTCTCATTGTCTTGAGCAACGTTGATAGAGGCTCGCTAATCTATTGATAGGTCTTCTTGAAAACGGATTCATGTTATATAATAAGTAATATATTCGTTGCTGGACTCTGGTTTTTGAGCCTATTCCACATTCTTGAAAAAACATAAAATATTCTGATTCTGTTCTTTTGCAAGTTGATCGTCACAAGGATGCGTCAATTTATGTGGTGTCAGCCTTAATTTAAATTATTACTTTACTACATTCAATTCTACCTCACCAAGGCCTTCGCGCGTTGCAACTACATAATGGATTACGAATGTTCCCAAGTCTCAAAGACTCATACACTAGCGATCCACTTTGAACGAAGTCAAGCCATGCTTAAGATCCGAGTCCGAAGCACAGATTTCAGCATGCCATATATGGCTTTCGGTGTAGGTGCAAAATAAAAACCACGGTCTATTAGTGATGTAATGTTATCGAGACCAAGAGTTCAAGGAAGGAAGACGGATAATATATTATAGACAGTGAACTTATTATGTCCAGTGCTTCTATCTTCTTTCCAGCGAGAACGAAGGTACTCTAGGTACCACGTTTCTTCATAATCAAATAAACTAGGGTCTACGAAGCGGTTTTCAGGAGGTAGAAAGCTCTCGGGAAAGGTACATCTGTTTTTGAAGCTATTTCACTTATCAACAGTTTTGAACAAGGGAGGCAATAACAATAAGCATCGCAGCACATCTGCTTACAACCTCATATCTCTTCTATGCTCTCCAGATCTCTTGACTATGTAATTAAAAGTCTGGTATTCTTATGTCTCATCTATTTGGGAAAAATGTCATCAATATATCTGACGTATGTGACCTATAGCTTGTAGGGTAATGGAGAAATGCCCTCCTTGAGAGCCTTCAATCGTAAAGCCAGTAACTTGGAGGCATAGCGGGTCATTGGAAGAAATCCAACCATGATCCACATATTAGGCACCCCCGTCTCTTTATAGGCGGTCTTGTACTCTCCTTCCTCGTCAATGCCCCAGATAGGACCGCATTTGCCAGCAATTTCCTCGCCGAGAGTGGCTTTAATAGAGTCGATAGTGTTCGAAAACCCCGTGGCAAAGACAACTAGGTCAAATTTCTTCTCTCGGCCGCCGTTCAACATCACTTTATCTTCGGTGAACTTCTCGATGAACCCTGCCTCTACCTTAATTTTTCCATTGATGATTTCCTTGCAGGCACCGGCATCGAAATAGAAACCACCATTGCGTGTCTGACCAAGCGTAAAATTTCCAGTGTCGCGCTGACCGCGCCATGTTCGCAAGCCACGAGCGTTGAGAGCTTCAAGCAAAGGTCTGTCGAGTTCCTCGAGGTCCTTGGCGGTGCGCCTAGCGAGTTCCTCGCCTGGTCCAGTTGGTGTAGAGAACATGAAACGATCCTGTATTTCGATATTTGGAAACCTGCCATTTGTATCGGGCGCATAACCTCCAAGCATTCGCGGAACAGAATGGGTTAAAGACATAATATAAGTCGGCGATCGCTGAAGCAGAGTGACATCAATACCTAGGCGGGCACACTCGTATGCTGTATCAAAGCCTGAGGATGAAGTGCCAACGACGCAGACCCTCTTTCCGAGGAATTCCCGGGCACTCTTATGGGCGCTAGAGTGACGGATCACGCCCCTGAATTCAGCCATACCAGGCACAACCGGGATTGAAGGAACACCACACAGTGATGTTGCCATAATGAGGTGCGTTGGATGCAGTGTACGGACCTCTTTTCCCTCTTTGTTGATCACGATGGTCCACCTACTCTCGGCGTCCTGCTCGGCTTTCACAATTTCTGATCTGTTCCAGACGTTGAGCTCGAGAGCGGAGGCATACCATTTCATATATAAACCTTGCTTCTGAGCCGGAGTATATGTGGGCCAGCGTTCAGGATATTTAAAGTATGGAAGGGCATCAGGCCAATGGGGGAAATGTAGTGAAAGGTATTCATAACGGTCCTTCCAGATATCTCCAATTTCGTCAGTACGTTCGATGATCAAGTTTTCCATGCCGAGAGCTTTCAATCGTGCTGCCATGGCTAGACCGCTAGAAGAAATAGTTTAGAATAATATCTTAAGGCTTATCCGAATACATGGGTTCTCACTTTTGACCACCTCCAATGATCAACACCTCAGGATCAACAGAGTTGATAGCGTCCGACCGCTGTCTCTCCCAGCTGGTGATACCAGTCATATGGCCATCTGGTACAGCCTGTTCAGGAAAGCCTTTGAGACTCTCCGCAACTGTATGCATAGTATAAATCCGCCAGCCATTTTGAGTAAGGACTGCATTGATAACGGCCGAAGAAAGGACAATTTCAGTTTCGAAGGAGACAGCAAATTGCAATTGAGCAAAGTCGGGGTAAGGCCGAGATACCGAAGGTGCAGGCTCGAGAAATTTGAAATTTCTAGCCGTAGTCTGGGTAAAAAGATCTGTAGCAGCTTTTAGAATGGTCTCTTTAAAGTTAAAGGTGCGGAAGTCCCAAGTAAATGAGAGCTTGTCGCGCCAAACGCCTGTAGATCCTGGGTCAGCCAGGTTGGAGATTTTGACTGTATGTATGACATGAATATCTAACCATAGTCTAGGAACAACTCAGCGAAGGATTTTGCGTCTCCCTCTGATGTGGCTGTAGAAATGCATGTTACGATACCCTCAGCCTCCTTCCGGGCGTCACAATCAGTAGGGATCGTAATGCCTAGGATGTCGGTGGTCGGAAGACTATGGTTATATCTGAAGTCGTACATAAAGTCATCCGCGACGGGTTTGAGGGCTGGCTGGTGGTTGGGCGTCACAATTTTAGAGTGGAAATCAGTCTTGGAAACAGAATCGTCGCCAGGAGGTTCTTGAACGTAAGGTGCCATCTTGCTCGTGATGTGACCGGAAAGATGCTGAGAAGTTTGTCTCCTAGGCGATTTTCAAAGTCCGCTCTTACAACAATGTGAAGGCTTCAAATTTCTTGATATATGTTCTTCTTTAGCAATGGGAAAATGATCCATTCATACAATTTATATCTAGTTATATACCACCGCAGCAAGATGAGGCTGCTCAACTACAATCTCCGCATCGGGTAGGTCCCGCCGCAGTTAACCGTATTTGGTCTCCAAGCACATGGCTAGAAATCCCAGACATTCCGCAGCTCCCGCGATGGACCTTTCGTCATTTACATACCTGTCACTGGCCCCCACGAGATTTTGCACGACTTGCTATTTCTGGATATATCACTCGGCGGCATAACTCTGCGCGTTCGCATCTGACTGCTTAATGCACCGGTGGCGGAATTTGGTGGTAGAATTGGCAGTCTCGCACCGATAATAGAGAGGAGATTTAGAACCTGATCATTTGCTGGGGCAACCTAAACCATCAAGATTTACTCAGCGGTGCTGATTGTTGATTTGGCGTTTCAATTTGAATATTTTCCCTTCAAACAGAGCTTTGAGGCTCAACAACAAACAGAGAACTCCGCAATGGCTATACCGCCGCCAATTTTGAATTGAAGGGCACTTGAAGTACTTGAAGCAGGGAAACATAGTATAAAGCGTTTATGGGCACCGTCAAATTTGATATTCAATCTACTGATTCTATGTCCATTTCCTTTCTATCGATCCACCCTCGTAATTACTGAATAATTCAGTCCATTATGGGCAAACCATGATCATCAAAGTATACGGGCACACCCCTGCGGAATGAGTATTGTAGAGCAGCGCAGATCTTGCCCGCCTCGAACGCATCCTCCGGTTGACAAGTCAAGGGTTTACCGTCGAGCACTGCATCAGCAAACTCGGCAAGATCGGTCAGGAATGTCTCTTCGAAGCGAGTGAAGGCATCAGGCACGGATTGTGTCCTTATACCCAGTGCGTCTCGAATCTCAACATTCGAATGAGCGCTGATAATCGAATGGCCTTTGGTACCACACAATCTAGTCGTGTCCTCAAAGCCACTGGTGAGTGTGCGACCGAGGTACGTCTTCAAAATCTTGCCATTGGCGAATTCCACCAAGCCCCACGCGTTGTCGGCGTCGCCATACTTGGCCAAGTCCTCATAAACAGCAAGCTGGCCAAAGGCAATGACTCTATTTACTTGCTTCTTGGGATTGGAGAGACCAGATTTGACATCCAGCAGATATCGTCCGGCGTCAACCTATTATGGTGTCACTATATTGGATCGTAAAGGAGAGAGAACTTCTGGGACTGACTGTGTGAATGCCGAAATCAAGAAAGATGCCGCCAGACTGTTCAGAAAACGACACAAAAAAAGCTACAATCGAGATAATCAGTCAAACGGCGTATGTAGAAGACAATGGCTAGCTCTGGGGAGAGAAGAAGGGGAGGGGGGCGATTCATGTGATACCGTTGGGATCTGCTTGATCAATACCAGTTGTCTCCACAGCATGGATATCACCCAGGGCTCCATGATCGACGAGGGCCTTGGCCTGGCGATATGACTTCTCATCTGGCACTAGTCAGCCTCTGAACTCTGTATGGTGCGGGACTTTGTGTTAATTACATCGGCGGGTGAAAGGGATGAGGAATATGAGGTCAGGCCGAGAAGCAGACTTCTCGACCACTGCCTTCGTCGTAGCGATGTCCACGGAGATGGGTTTTTCACACATGACATGCAAACCTAGATCGATGGCCTGTAATATCAAGGGCGCATGGGTCGCGGTTGCTGTACACACAAGCAGGGCCTCGGCGCCACTGTTCTTCAAGCACTCTTGAGGGTCTGAGAAGTATTTGACAGACGATGGCAGATTCTCTGCAGCCCATTTGTCCGTGCCCAGCTTCGTATCGCAGACCGCGATGAGTTCGATCCGAGGCTGCTGGAAGGCAAGGATACGGGCTCGAAGGACTCCCAAACGGCCGAGGCCGAACAGGGCAAGTTTAACACGGCGGTCCCCGTACGACATAGTTCGGAGGTCTGGAGTGAGGTAATCGTTTGTTATCTGATAACACGACGGCAGTGCTTGCAACGGACGCAATATATTGAAGAGAAGGTGCGGCGCAGCAGTGAAGACGTTTACTTCCTACAATTGAGATGGGGATTCGAGACTGCCTGTGATCCGGTTTATTTATGAACTTGCCCTCTCGGCGTTGGAAGAGACCCATACCAGCAGCTCCGCACGGCCACTGGCTTCCCCGCATGAAAAACACCATCCAAGTACAAAACCTTGTGTATCGTGCAAGAATCAAAGATCATCGGGATGTCTGGAGCGGTGTCTCCTCATTACAATGGGCCGCATGCGACGGCGAGAGGGTCGCCACCATACAAAGTGGGGTGTTCACGGTGTCGCCGCATTTTTGCCATATCAGGTAATTTCGGAATGTGGCCAAGCATCACCAACGTGGGCGCAACGCCGACAGGGGGATGAGAAGCAATAAGGGATTGCACTCTGGGTGCAACAGCTGTTTTTTAATGCAAATTTGTTGTCGCCCGTGAAGCTGACCTCGTCTACTTTGTTTTGCCTTCAAACAATCTAGACTGCTGTCCCGAATGAGACCCTCTACTCTGGACACGCTGCCATCCCTCCCTGCCATCCATAGATTTGAGGAGCCATGGTGTTTAAGTCAGAAGCTCAACGACTTTGATCTAGGTCCCTGTCTATCTAGTCGAGAGATAAATAGGACCCGATGAACAAGAAACCGACCATAGGCATCACGCGCAGGCCATTTCACAGATAACGTCGCTATCACCGCAACATCACGAACGATACACCATGAAAGTTGATATCGCTGTTAGATGACCCACTGGACCTAAATGACGTCTGGTCGGAAGGCAAATCAGCCGTATGGAGCTTGAGCACAATGTTTAAACTGCAAGGGGTGGTTGGTGTATCCTCGGGTAGATCCATTGGTCCACCAGGGATAGTCCAGGACGGTCGGCCAAAGAGCGCCAGTGGAATAGAGATGAAAATGGTAAATACATATCTCACGAGAGCTACATACTCTACTAGATGAGAACTTCATTTTCATTTGACAGAGATGAGCGAGCTTCCTACTAGATGATTCACTGTTGAGCAGCAACAGCTAAGTTGGTCAAATGAATTCCGAGAGGTCGATGGGACCGAGGCCAAACCAGAGACAACTAGTATAATAATGACAATGCAAACTACCTACCTAGCCGCGCACTAATTTGTAGTGAGAATATCTGAATACTAGTTCTTTCCCGTCTTCTTTGCCATTTGTGTTTTTGCTGCATTCTTACCGTCAGGTGTCGAAGGAGGTTCTGATACTTGCAAATGCATATGGTTCAATTTCTAGAAACGGAAGACGTTTGGTTTCAAAAATGACTTTGAAGTTCAGGGTCATAGGTGAAAAGTTCTGGTCCTCGGTGATGTGGATTCCTTGCCAAAACTCACTGAGCTGTTGCTGTGGAATTGCCTGGACCGAAGTTAGTTTGGAGACCAGATCGAAAGTCAAATGTTAGCCATAAGAAGACGATCTCAGCGAGGGCCTTTAGTACCGATTTGCCGTTGAAAAAGAGATTGCCGATCGCCCACGAATACCGATATGATCTTCGGGAGATAGGACGAATAGATTCCGTTTATGGCCATTCCTGTTGATTGTCAAGTTCATCCTCCTGCGCTGCTAAATCATCCCCGAGAAGATCAACCAGTTGTAGTAGACTCGCCTCGGAGTGCCACATTTCCTCGGTTGACTGATAATCTTCGGGTAGGCCGTGTGATGTTTCGCGACTACTTGGAGTTCGGTGCCGAGTCAGATCGTCCAATGATGTAGCTGGGAATTGAGACTTCGAGTGATTGGGTGCCAAACTAAGGACGCGGATGGTTTTCGTAGGAAAGATGCGTTCAGGGTTTGGAAATCGAAGTGGAGTGGTGTCCCCAGGAATATCTGAAAGCGATTGGCGCCATCCAAGGGTCTAGTGAGCCAAAAATCAGCCCTCTGAAAGTATGAAGTGGAATATGACTGGGGAATGATACGAACAGTAAAAGTGGTTAAGATTGCATCGTCGCACAAAGTCATGAAACTTACGGGGACGGCGAGCTGGGGCGCGGAACTTGTCAGGAGAGAGTATGATGCGCGATTAGAAGTATTCATATAGGTAAGGTTGTTCTCGTCATTGAGCCCGACGACATAGATCCTGTCTTGTATCTCAAACATGACGCGGTGATTTCGAACAGCTAACCAGCCACCAAGATCAAAGCCAGAGCCATCTGATTCACACTCAAGTAGAGAACTGCATTCTATCAGATGGTTCCGGTCACGCAGAGCCTTGCGCCAGTCTGAACATATGAAGATTCGGCCAGCTCTGGAGAATCCCACAAAGAGATCGCCATCCAGCATACCCGCTCCCCATTCGTCTTCTCCGTGCCAAACATGTTCAGGATCAACCGGGGCAGGTAGAGGGCCCTGCTCAATCTGGATCGGCATGAGGTGGTCTCTTCGAGATTGCGTTGAATGGGAAAACCGGTGAGAGCTCCGACGAGCGGCACCGGCCAACGCGGCAGCCGCTGATGGGGACGTCGTGACCGGGTGACGGATGTGATATTTTGCTTTACAGTGTGATGGCTGCAGGGTTCCTAAAAATCCACCCGATCTCTTGTCGTAGGCGTCATATCCTCGGGGACCCATGGAGTAAATCACGGTATCCTCAGTCTGATCTAAGTGACCCACCGCGTCAGGTTCGATCTTGAGATGCGTGGTCAGTTTTGGAGGCCGCTGCGTCATATCATACACAAAACCTTGTCCTTGATTTGAAACGACACACAGAGTCCAGTGAGATAGTTGAAAGCCTCTTGTCTGGCAATCATGATTCAACACGGCGATCCTCCGAAATTCTCCACGTGATAGACCTTCTAGATCCGCCTGCCAAACCTCAACGGCGTCGCCTGTCCGATCGAACACTGCCATTCCGTCCTGGTACTCCAGATGGGCATAGGGCCGGACTCCGCCTTTGCCATGGTCTAGGGAGGAGGGGAGACGCCAGAGGATGCGCCCGGAGTCCATGTCCGTGACGTTCAGACCGCCCGCGTGGGAGGTGGACACGAAGAACCGACGTTTAAAGTCCGGTCGAAATCGCCAGATTGGATCGTTTCCGACCTGCAGCACCGATTCCTGGCTTTCTGGACACGTATGGGACCAGTTGCGGGCGAGGACCGTCTGACGCCTGCATAGGTCCTTCCATGACGCCGTCCCTTTGAAAAAATTGGAAAAGCTATGCGATTCAGACAGGAAGGATATATCTCGGCCAACTTGTGGGGGGCGAAGTGTCTTCGACTCGGAGGCATAGATGGCTTGTTGATGTGTGAGATCGATGAATTGGTGCCATGCTTTGGAGACTGCCGTCAAAGCCGCGACGTCAGCGACCGGGGCGAATTCCAAGATGCGGAGGACAACTTCGGGCGGGAGAATGACAAGCGGGTCAATCATGGAGACTTGCGTGGCTGGCATAGTTTTTGTCCAGACAATGGGCATGCCAGCTAGGATTTGGCAATGATGAGAATGAGAATGATGAGAATGAGAAACATGTCCAGAAAAGAATGACGTGAAGATCTGAAGGCGCAATGAGCCCGCATATTCTGCCGTCGTTCACCGTGTGTCTGTTGGCCAATGAACATTGCTCTAGTTCTTGCCTGGCTGTCTGGTTGTCTGAGGGTTTGGAAGAACAGGAATCCCGGTGAGGCTTTCATTGTATAAACTAGATCCGATATGTTTCTTGTCTTCCGTATAAAAGCCAATTACGAATAAAAGAGATGCTTCTAGCTAAGGTACTACAGAATCATTCGCAAATAACATCGAGCCCTTCACTAGCAGCAAATCGTTCATCCCTTTTCAAATATATCGCGGTGGCCCATGTTAATCTCAAGCCAGACATCCGAGTAGCACCAAAAGTCACCAGAAATCTTCAAAAGTGTTCATGGACCTTTTTGAAAAATTGCCATGCTGCCTAAGTTGCTCTACCTATGACTTTCCAAAGATGATTATGGTCTTTAGCGGGCGTGTACAATACGGTCGGCCTCTGTTAGGCGGAACCTCACGACGAGCGATGACCCTTGGGCAGAATTGGATTTGACATTGAAATATGGCTCCAGGTATATAATTCGCGGCAAGTTCTTATGTGAGAGGATATCATGGTAGCCCTGCTCGTGGTACCTACGAAGGCCGTCAATGGAAAGGACATATACCCGCTCTGAGCACACCGCCGTGCGCCACATGCAGTACAAGAGGGCCCAAAGCTGGATTACCTGAGTGTGATCCTCAAAGAGACTCGTTGGAAAAGGGAATCAGTTGTGGCGTGAGGTCCAGGGCAATCGGGAAGGTCTTGTCGAAAGCCCACATCGGGCGGCGGATGCGTGCGTCCCAGCCGCGGCAGATCTTGATCGACTCCCCCAGGGGTCAGCGCAAGCATCCAATCCGCTGCCATGTTGAAAGCTCGGGCTCCAGATATCCAATCTTAAAAATAACCATGTCGGCAGAACGGGGTTGAAGACTAAGTGCAGTAAAGTCATTCTCGCAGTGGTACGGCTTTCTGAGCTTTGTAATTATGACGAAGACGCTGCCGACCTGGAGTACGGACTCAACAGCGGCGTCCTGATCACCTTCTCTGATTGAGTGGACTCGTCCTGTCATAGTAAGAGGTCTAGTATGGACTTTATCTACCTGTGCACCGGCGGTCACTGTGACCGTCGTACCTATCCCGGCTCGGAGAATGACCTCAATGGCCTGTGGACCGGGGATACTTGCATATATCACGCTCGGCCCCGCTTCATGTTGAAATTCTGATCGAGATAAGACTTTCGAAATGGTCCAAGTCACATATCCGGCGCCCCCGGCGGTTGGATTGTCACCGGAGTCAGATATAAAGAAAGGGCGCTGGGCTGATTTCAGAGCGGCGTCAATGCATTCCCCCAGCGATCCAGTAGGTGCAACGAAATCAAAAAGCTCTCTGGCGTTCCAGAAGTGAGCGGCAAGTTCATAAGCCTTCAGAGAAATTATCTCCGCATTCCAACCAGTAACGACCACTGCTGCATGGTTACGGGGCTCATCTGCCCAGGCATAGCCGACCCAGATAGCTGCATCCAATATGCCGGGAAGTGATTCCACCTCGGGCAACAGTGCATATAGGCCTTTCGCTGGCTCAAGGCAAGTTGATGTCTGCTCCCCAGGTAGCAAAATTGGAATAGGGACCCACGCCTTCAATGGCCGGCTTGGGCCGCCCACTCGGGACAGCAGGATATCGACTAGGTTTCGACATGCCCGCTGTTTGGTCTCCATTGTATATTCGTGCGGCGCCATACGATAGCAAGTGATCAGGTCTATTTGGTGTACTAGCTGTCGAGAGACGTTGCCATGTAGGTCCATTGATGCCGATATGATGACTTGAGGACCAATGACGCGACGGATTCGCCGAAGAAGTTCGGTCTCAACATCCTCTAGACCTTCAACACACATTGCTCCATGAATATCAAACCACAAACCGTGAATGATAGTACAGCTACAAATCACTGTAAGTCGATTCACAATCTCATTTGCGAGCTGTTCAAAGGCTTCTCGAACCACAATGCCGCTTGGCAAAGCATGGCCAATAAGAGCGCCGCGCCAGGTAGCACCATCTCCCAGGGGTGTTCCAGCCTGAAGAAAAGCGTATTTCTCGAAGATCTCTGGGCCACGCTTGGGGTGAAAAGCCACAGCAGGTGTTCGAGCTGGGGAAAGGGTGGAGGTCTCACATGCCAGTCCCGCAATTGCTATAACTGGTTGCTGGAACGTCGTATCCATGTTGAACTCCGAGCTCGTCTGGTGAGATGAGAGTAAGAGACTGCAATCTTGAGTTTACTAGTACTTCCCCGCCCTCACTCCCTATTTCCGCCTTCAAATTCTTTTCTAAAATCCAGAAAAGCCCGGTATGAGAAATCAGGGTTACACTTGAATTGATAAGCTTTGCAGCTTAGTTTCCAGTATGCCCTACGTAGCCATGCAACGTTGGCTTCTAATGCCGGTCTAAAACCGAATCAGATTCGATTTGAATCGCAACAGGCATTCCACTGCTGCTTCGTTGAATCTCTTTTCCTTCCTCCCAGTCGGATACACGCCACCCTGAGAAGGGAGTCAAAAGATCGATATGTACAGAAAAGGTATCTATCGTCAACAAATTGAAGCATTGAGATAATAGATTGAGATGCACCGCAATGATACCGATGTCACTTAAGGGAACTGTGTAGTGGGGAATTGGCCAACGATAGGTGATCTCTGATTGGAGGATATCTTTCCTGGACCACAGTCTTTACGATAGAGCTTCGCATCTCCGATAGGAAGAGAATCAACTTCTAGACATCTTTCGCTGCAGCAGCATCTGTTTCCTCCTCGAGAGGCTTCCTTCCACCATGGTGTGGTCTGAATTGTTGGCTTGTTCGTTGAGCCATCTCATCCTGCCTGCATTGTAGGCTCGCCGTAGAGCGCCCTGGTTCACTAGATACGGAGTTCGAGGGGGCGGGGAAGCCGGTCCCCTTTGGAATGTCCCAGTAGCTTAGCCAGTCAGAAATTGTATTTCTTTATCTGGTCATGCTTAGCCCACTGATCGGCTCACTAGTAATGAAGCCCTCCTCTCAGCATTTGCTGTGTGGAGTGAATAACAATGGTTGCAAATAAATTCTGTCTTCAGATATTAAAAAAGCATCTAGTTAGACATATCACAAAATGCCTCCCTGAACTTGAAGATATCTTTCTCCGAAGATGCTTCAAAAGACAATCACTGGGACATGGTTACCGGCATGGGTTCCCGAGTCGACAACCCCCCTTTGCGTCCTTCTCCTAGTTTCGTCTATTGTCCAATCTGCTGTGAGTGGGGGTTATCAATTATGTATGCTATTCAAGAACTTACGCGTGAAGACGGGCGGCTACGATAGATCAATGCTCAATTGGCTTAACATATTACCATCATACACCGATTACTTCAAGTTGAACGAGGCAACCACTGGGCTCAACGCTTCGTCTGTCTTTATAGGTGGATTCCTCGGTCCCTTAATTTCAGGTATTCTAACGGATCGACTTGGTCGCCGCCCGGCAATATTCTGGGGATCCTGCATGACAATTGTTGGGATTATCCTTCAGACAGCGTCTCAGAATATCGCGATGTTTGTGGTTGCCAGAATAGTCCTTGGGTTTGGGAGCGCCATCAGTGGAATCGCAGGAGGTGTTTATCTCTCAGAAGTCTTTCCAAATCGCTGGAGGGCCTGGGGCGTTGGTTTACTTAATTTAATGATTTTTATTAGTTGGTCTGCTCTTTGGCACTTTCAAGTTCACTAATTCTGAGAAGACGTAGTGTCGGTGCCCTTGTTGCAGCTGGTGTTACACTTGCAACCGGCCAATGGCAATCAACCCGGGCATGGTGCGCCCCATCTCTGATACAGGGGATTTTCTCAATGCTCTGCATTTTGACTCTGCCATTCATATGAGTCTCTGAAACAATAAAAGCCACAAAGGCACCAGGTATTGGCTTCCTTCAGCCCTGAATCTCCCCGCTGGCTTGTCCGCCATGGGCACTACCAAGAAGCCCGTCTTTCAGTCGCACAAACCAATGTCGATGGCAATCTGACAAACCCAATTGTAATTGCAATTTTCAAGGGAATTATCGATACGATAAAATGGGAGGAAGAAAATGGGCATATAATGACGCCCACTGAGATATTCGAAAACTCAACCACACGCAAGAGACTTCTTGTGGGAATTTCGCCAGGTCCTTTTTCTTGCATCGCGGGTAACATCATTGCATCCTATTACTTCGGTTCAGAGCTGGACACAGCTGGAATTACGAATACGAATGATCAACTCAAGGCAGTACGTTGCTATCTGTTGTTCATTGTCCACTGTATAACTGATATATCAGAATGTGGTTTTGAACATCTGGTGCCTAGTCTGCTGTTTAGTTGGCACGCACCTCGCAGCTAAGTGGGGCCGCAAGCCCACTGCACTTCTATCGCAGGGGGCCCTCATAGGATGTCTTTTCACTATGGGTGGTCTATCAAAGATCTACGCTTCTGATCCTCAGAAGGCCTCGAATGGCCTCATTTATGGTAATGTCGCGGTAATGTTCCTTTTTCAGGGCTCTTATTCAATCGCTTGGACACCATTACTCTATCTTTACCCATCCGAGGTTCTCAATTACTCCATTCGTGCGAATAGTGTGCCCTTTCATATTTTGTCTTGAATGCTTTTGCGTACGTACAATTTCAAGTCTTGGGGAAATTTTCCATCTCACAGTTTCTCTGTCAGGTCGGTCTTCACATTCATCATGCCAATTTGCCTTGGAAACATTGGCTGGAAAATGTATATGATCAATGCGTCATGGGATATCATTACTTTTGGCCTAATTGTAAGCGAGCCCTATTAAAAAAGTTCAAATTGAGTTGTATTCATAACAATGAATAGGCTTACTACTGGGTTGAGACGAAAGGGATGACCCTTGGAAAAGGTTGATGAGTTATTCGAAGGGCAGAAACATTCCTCCGTCTCTGATATTGATGTCATCCGCCATGGTAAAAAGATGATTGATACGGAGATCATTGAAGAGCAGCTCACCACGGAGATTGAATCAACTATTGGTAAAAAAGTGGGAAACTAAATTCGAGGTCAGTCAACATTCGCCAAAAGCGTTTATCTTCTCCCACACCGCTGCATTCATTGGAGGGAATTGTAGACAATGGTATCCTTCATTCAATAATTAGAATAAGTTCTCACGAGTTTTGCTTCCAATATTGCCTATCGTTCTCATATTATTTTTCTATATCCCGAGCTAAAAAAAGCCGACAAATTTAGGGTAGACTCCAAACCCGCTAGGCACCTCTTTCGTAATCAAACTTTACATGCGTATCCAATCAGAATACTTGGATTTTTTGGCGTTCAGTTAAAACTAATAAGGCCCTTCTTCACTGATAAGCGGGCCTCCTTTGGGATGACATTTGACAAATTACGCATAACTAGCTTTATAGTTGTTAGAAAAAGGAAAAGGAGGAAACTGAGGGTAAGTTTCTGTAAATTATAATACAGACTCAGAACAGGGAGCAAAAATTCTCCTTGCATCTACCCTCTTTCTGGTTCTCACTTACCCGTGAAATCCATTATATTAGAGAACATTCAGAATCAGTAGTATTCAAGCGTGTCTCAGATATCTCAGTATCACAATAGTGCAGCGAGGAAATGGCTCCGGACGGGAACTAGCGGTGTGATAATAAGATGTCATAAATAAGGGCCACCCTGCTGTCTATAGCAACTCAGACAGCCATTTTCTTTACTAATATCCCAAGGTGTTCTCTCTTTGTCTTTCACAACACCTCAGAGGCGTTCCTAGTACGCAGGCAGCGAGCATCTCTGACCGTAGTTCAGTAATTAGGACTGATTTGAATTCTTTGATTAATTTTATTGGAGATTACCTGCTTCGTAAGAAGAAGATAGGAAGTAATACTACCGTGTCTCAGTTTTACATGCAAAGCTGTTCAACTGGGGGCTTTGTCAAAATTCATGGCTATACTTGCACCCAGATTGCACACTCTGAGGTCAACTGTTCGGTCAAAAAAGCTCGGTCGCCGGTGGCCGTAATCGACTAGTAAAGAAGGCTTGGCTACAAGATTCCCCACACAAATGGTAGCCCACCCCTCCTTGTTTTCCTTTTCGCCTGCACTCTGTTACCAGTCCATGCACCGGGGAGTTCGTCAAGCCCTTTCTTTTAAACAACCAATTCATTGACTGAAGATGGAGAGTTATGGCAAAATTTGCCAGCCTTTGCTGGAAATTGCATGCTTCAACTTAGAGTCAGCCGTCAATGCCAGTGACGGTGGTGCGGATCGCATTGAGTGAGTTCTCCCTAGGATCGCGGCTTGCAGACGTTACTTTTGTAGGATGAAAGCTCTTTACTGGTCTTAATTGAGCTCTGCTATGAAGATCTATCCTAAATGCTGTTCTACATTCAGGCTGACTTAATGTGAGGCTGTGCCAAGACTACACAGCCGGCGGTCTCTCGCCTGATGCTGCAACTCTCCAAGCCGTCAAAGCCCGAGTGGCACTTCCTGTTTACGTTATGATTCGTCCACAGTCTGAGAATTTTTGGTACAGTGAATCTGAATTTGAAATCATGAAAAGAACTCTGGAATCCGCCAAGATCCTAGGGGCAGATGGCTTTGTTTTCGGCATTTTGAACAAAATACCAGAAGATGGGAAGCAACATGCACTGTCGTGGGTTGACGTCAGCAGAAACAAACAGCTTGTTCAGCTGGCAGGTGGAAAACCGTGCACTTTCCACCGTGCATTTGATTGCATCCCCGAGTCATGTTGGGACGCCGCATTCTCACAAATCACCGAATGTGGGTTTGCTGCGATCCTTACCAATGGGGGTCCATCTAGTGACAAGGCCATTGATTGCGTCGACAAGTTGGCTACCCTTGCGTCAAAGCAGGATCACCTCTTCAGACAACTAGCTCGGACAGGTATCCCGGTGCCAGATATTATTGTTGGAGGAGGAGTCAGATCAACAAATATTCAGGCGTTACTGAAAGGTACAAACGCGCATGTCTTTCATTCAAGTGCGTTGAAGACATCCAGTGAAGTCGTTGAAAAGAAGGAGGTTGAGAAGCTGAGAGAATCCTTGATGATGCTTCGTAGGTCGCCTGAGGGGCAATACAGCATTGGTTAAACAGAAACAAAAGGGTTTATATATTTGGATAATTATTTCGTTATACCGAGTCAGTATCATTAGAAAAATTGTATTTACTTATGGTTCGATCATCTTTCAATTTCTTTCTTCCAAAGCGCACTGTCTTCCAAGATATCCGTTTATCATGAGAACTTTCATGAAATAATCCATGTCCAACGCTTTTGTTCACATACTCCCGAATATCAAATATCTGGTTGGACTTAGTAAATCTAAGACATTGACTCAGGCCCTTGATCATGGCGGCACAAACACGTGGCTTACAGGGCGTCCAACCCCGCCATCTTGGCACCCTGACCATTGACCCTAGGAAGTTACCTACCGGATTAGCAGGTAAAGAGGCTGAAACTCGCATAAGCAATTAATGAAAAGGATTCCGGGTTGTTGAATAAGCTCTCACTCCATTTTGTATTTGAGGGGTTTTACTATCTGGGGTGAACTTGACGAGTGGCTTTACAGGCCGTCAAAACGAACGAACTTCAAACTAGATCACAAACAAGACTTTGATCTGAAACAGAAGTATATTATTTCTCTTGAATTTTTCGTCCTCTCCGCGTTTCAGTTCTTTCTATGTACGGAGGAATTGGGCTCCCGCCGAAATCATAAACCAGGCCCTAGACGCCTAAAATTGCCGCATATGATAATACTATTTGGTTTTGATTGTGTCTATTGTACACATGGCTTGGTGTCTCTTCAAGCCACTCACATGACTCGGATTGTAAGACATGCCAAATTGAATACGAGATGCAGCTTCGTGTCGAGATTTTTCATGTTGTCAAAAACATCAGCCTAATACAGTGGCTATACTTCGACGTCTTAAACATATTATCATGTTGTTCTCATTAGATGCCAAGATTCACTCGAAAGCAAATTTTTTAGAGCTTTGGGGTTGCATGACTTTGCTCTTCTTTTCAAAATGAGAAATACGAAATATATCATTAGCGTTGGTATACAGACTAGAATACAGGAATCCCTTCGTACCCAAGTGTGAGAAAGGTCCAAGTCAATAGCCAAATTGAAAATACGACACAATCTTGTAATAATACCTTGGCTATCTAGGAAAGAGAATATATATACTCGATCGTTTGATACAGGGGTCACCCTGTTGGCTGACCTTGGCATTAGGCCAACAGAGATTTGAGGAACCTAAAAGATTGCTACTAAAAGTCGATCGCGAATATTTGTCAATGTCTCTATCACGTCGAAGTTCTAGCTATAGTGCTTTCTCTCAATATTATCTGTAGCTTGAAATGCTATGAAAAAGGAACTTCATACTGGCTATAGTTGTAATTTAAAGCCACTCAACATGGAAGCACACGGCACCACATATTCCGTAATCTCTGCAGATACCCCGTGTATCCAAGTTAGTACTATTATGTGGTGGCAGTGAAATATCTGATTTCCGTTACCCTCTGTCTTGGCTAAAAATATTTTTAAAAGGTCATAAGATCTAAGACCCAGTAGTCAGCTGGGGGCCTGTCTATAGAGGAATGATCTGAAGGTGATTTTGTTTATTTTCCCATTCGTATTATTGAACTCAAAATACTAGCAAGTAAATGTTATAAAAGGATCTCCTTTTCTCATTTGATTCTCAATTTTCAAACCAGTTTCCCAAGACTCAGAGCCTCTTGTTACCTCGAACATCTACACAAACCCGATTCTTTCAATACTACATTCTTAAACCATTCTCAAAGACAGTATGAGGTTCCTCATTCCGCTTTCCTCCCTTCTTGTGGCATATACCTCTGCCGCCCCACTAGATGCTCGCCAGGCCAAGAGCGTGACATTGGCTCTTTCAAATGATCAAACGGGAGCCTATGCCGGTGTGCAATTTGCAGCTTCTGGGGCCGACAAGAGCATTTTGACCCTCTTTGGTACCACGTCTGTGGGATCTAATGGCCATGTCAAGGCCACTTCAGTTCAGTTAACGGCTTTCCCGCAAACAATTAGCTGTGTCTTGAAGAACAACGGTGCGACGGTCACTACTCTGACGGCTCAACACACCTACTTTGACTTGGATGGCAATCCTGGAGCGGCAATCCCAGTCGACTTGACCAATGCTGTGGTCAAATGCAATGCTTAGGTATTTGAAAGAGGAGTGAATATGCAAATCATGCCCAGAAATTATATTGGAGATACAGACAATGCTAGTGACTTGGAAGTTGAAACTTGTAGCTTCTAGATACACACCAAGCCAATCAATCTTTTTCGGATTACTAAACTTTCTTTGAATTTACCTTCCCTACATCCTACGGATCCGAACACAAAAATTGTAGAATGTACAATATTTTACATGGTTATTCCCTCTGTGCAACTTGAGTCGAACGAAATCTCTATTTTTATTACTCCTTTACCTTCAAATTGAATTCTTATTTTAAGCACCCAATACAAATTAAAAACAAAACTATCGATAATACGTAATACAATTATCCTTCCTTGAGTACATGTGACCTTTTCTCCAGGCTCAGTCTCATATATATTGACACTAGTATTTAAGAGCGATTGTCGAATCTGGCGCTATATTGATGGCAATAGATTTCTTGAATCATCCTAGCCTTCCTGTGATAAGTATTAGTCTCACGGAAAACTCCAATTCACCACATCTATGCCTCATACTTTATGCTGCAGACCTTTGGACTCACACTTTTTTCCTATATCCTTTGTCCGTGTTTCTTTCTTCTCCCTCACGGAGTTATTCACAGCTCTGCGAAATCACGATGTTGGGTCAATTACAAGTACCATCACCATTATCATCGAAAAGTAATCTCTTGTTATAGTGAAAACCAGCCCCTGTTTGGAGAAAATATGCAATTTTATGGAAATGACCAAAGTGATACTCAACATTTTGTGATGTACAGGAATATCGCGCACCATATATTGATTTTTAAAAAATTCCTAAACCCAATTCGCCTCGATTTCTAGTTAGTCAAATGTATTGATTATACCCCCGATGTCGTCGATGGTAAAAATATCTTAGCTAATGGAATTGGGATTTGCGGGGGGTATGAAATCATGTAGAAACCGAGGACAATGATCAACACTGCGGGGACATGGTCGGAGAATGGAGCAAATGCGGGGTAGGCGTCCGAAAAACACGGCATTTGCTGATGAGAAGAGCTCCACTGGACGAATTATGATCTAAAATACAGGCTACTCTTCCTTTGGAGCACCCCTGTGGAGTATATAATTCCAAATGAGTATCGCTTCGTTACTCCTGGGAGAAGGACCTTCATATAGCCTGTGGCCATTATTCCAAGATTCTCAGACATCAAATCAAGAGTTCCGTCGCTCAGAATAGTATAATTTTTGTTTAAAAAGACCTAATCGAGGCTCCCTCAATGCATTGGCTTCGATTGATACAAGTCCCCACCGATCCGGGGCTTTCCACCGCTCAACTGATGCTCACGAATGAGGATCTTCAACCAGGTGAATATGCCCTTTGTCCCTTCTTTTTCCCTTCTTGATGAACAACCCCTGTGTGAATGGACACCTTTCTTCATATGAGACTCAAGGCCCTTCAAATTGAAAGAATCACTGTTGGTCTTTAGGAAACGATTGCTTACAATGGTTTGCACTTTTAGTTGAACACGAAAGAAGACAGTGGAAATGGCTCAATTTTGTGGCTTTTTGGATCGCCGACTCGCTGAACGTGGTAGGTTCACTGAAAG
Organism: Penicillium macrosclerotiorum; assembly: GCF_028827735.1. Classification (NCBI taxonomy): domain Eukaryota; kingdom Fungi; phylum Ascomycota; class Eurotiomycetes; order Eurotiales; family Aspergillaceae; genus Penicillium; species Penicillium macrosclerotiorum. The sequence continues at coordinate 6,588,466 of NW_026643083.1, read as the reverse complement.
ATGACCGTAAACGAGTAACATTATATCATCAATCTTTTAACTTATATTCCACAAGAACACGTGGATGATCTCATCATCTATGATCGTTGATGGCCTATCTTGGTGGCAATCTTGGCTTTGTGTTTGGATTGGCTATACCATCGCAGCGATGTTTGTTTGTGTCATGGGTCGAATTGCTGCAATTTATCGGATTCCCTTTGCAGTAACAAATAGAGCTTCATTTGGAATCTGGGGATCATTTTGGCCCATCTTAAATCGGGCAGCAATGGCAGTCATATGGTACGGGGTACAGGTATGAAATAATTCTTCGCAAAACTTCAACCAAATTTGATTACTCTAATACAGTGTGGCATAGACATATCTTGGAGGTAAGGCTTGCATTCAAATTCTTCCGAACTGGTTGTTATTCTCTAACCAACAGTCTCCGTAGGCGAATGTGTCACTCTCATGATCGAGGCTATTTGGCCAGATTACAAAGTTTTGCCGAACACAATGCCTGCCGGAGCGGGTGTTAGCACTAAGCAGTTTGTGAGCTTTTTCCTTTTTTGGATGCTCTCTTTGCCGGCCCTATGGTTTCCCATATATAAAATCCGGCATCTTTTTACAATAAAGGCATACTTCTCCCCGGCATGTGCAATTGCGTTCTTTGCATGGGCGATCTGTCGTGCACATGGACTAGGTCCCATCATCACCCAATCAAATACTGTACATGGGAGTGCTCTGGCCTGGGTGTTTGTGAAGAGCATCATGAATTGCATTGCTAATTTCGCAGCCCTGATCATAAATAACCCCGATTTTGCAAGATATGCACGCAAGCCTTCAGATGCGTTGTGGCCTCAGCTCATAACGATTCCAGTAGGCTTTGCAGTGACATCGTTTATTGGCATAATTGTATCCTCTTCCTCTAGTGTGATATTTCACCAACCAGTGTGGAATCCACTCACCCTCTTGGGCATGTTTCTAAGGGGGCAAGCTCAGCTGAAAGATTTGGCATATTCGTTATTGCAAGCGGATTTGCTCTAGCACAACTGGGAACAAATATTGCTGCAAACTCGGTCTCTGCTGGTACCAACTTGACTGCCCTTCTTCCAAGATTTTGCACTATTCGAAGAGGAGGATACCTTTGCGCTGCCATTGGTCTCGCGATGTGTCCCGTGTGTCCTTGAGCATCCCTAAAACATTTTTGTTCGATTGTTACTAATCTCGCTCAAATAGTGGACATTAGTGGCGTCATCTAGCAAATTCACATTGTACCTCTCGGCATACTCAGTCTTTTTATCGGCAATTGCGGGGGTAATGGCGAGTGATTACTACTTGGTCCGCAAAGGCTATCTTGATATTCAACAGCTATACAATCCTTCCAAGGATGGGTCCTATTATGGTATGCTGGGAGTTTCATGGCATGGCTATTCTGCTTATCTTTGCGGCATTCTCGTCAACATTGTTGGATTTGCTGGAGCTGTGGGTGTTCAAGTTCCCGCTGGGGCAAGATACATTTACGATATCAATTATTTTTCTGGATTCATTGTGTCAGGCGCAGTGTACTGGTTGCTTGCACGACTTAGTCCCATTGCTGCAACAAGTGAGACATGGCAAGAAATTCCTTATGAGGCAAGGCCTCTTCCAGATATGGAGAAAGCAGCAGATGATCCCTAAACTGGGGTTGAAACAGAAAAGAACCTGGATAGCAGGGGCCCAGGCACCATCTGTGCCGACATCGGGAAGAACACTGGGCGATTACTCCTTACCCCGCAGAACAACACCAAAGCATGGCGAGGCGGGAAAATTGTCTATCGGTGCGATGGCCGTCAGAGTCTTTTAAAAATATAGCATGATAGTTAGGACTTTCACATGATATTATAATACTCTGCATTTTTCTGACTCATCTGTAGTTATCTCGACAACGGAATAATAGAGCGATTACAGAATGATTCGTCTATATGGCTGGTCATGCCGATCGCAAATTGTGGTCGACAGGTTATTGCTACCCCATGCCTGGCAGCCAAGCACTCTGGTGTGAGTTATTTTCCATTGACCCCGTTCTTCCCCACCGAGTTGGGAATATCATCGGCTGTCGGCTAAAGCAAGGTCAGATTGGGAATTCATACCTCAGATCAATCCACGGCCTTGTAGTACCGCTAGCTTCGGTGCGTTCCATTTCGTTTTTGACTTTCCGCGGGAAGCAGACGGCAAAGCCATAAATTAGCGCCTATTATTCACAAATTTGATCGAGTAATGGGCTTATTCATTGTTCATCACTTTGTCCGTTATCCTAATTTCTAGCAAAAGCGAATCAAGCAATAAAACATTGCTCCTACTTAGGAGTCTACTAGTAATATCTATATCCCTCGAGGCTCTCATCTAATAGTCATTGTATCTTCTTAATAGGTGCCAATGTCACCTCATCCGATACACGCCATATGCATATGGTGACAAGTCACCATTTGTGTCCATACCATCATCCGTAGATCATGGGTCACTAACTCCGACAAATGACTATGCGGCCTTGAAAGCCTCAGAAAGGCGGCCTAGAGGGTAATAAAGCTTCGAGAATCCTATGTAGTCATATAAACCCCTATGTAGTTTGGCCAATATGAGAACAAAGTAAATGACTGCAGTGAATTCAAAATGGCCTAGCCACTTTGAAGGGAGGTTATTCAATCAAGCATGACTCGTATCTTGCTTGGTACGGGTCGCTATTAAAACGGGTATTTGCTACGAGCAGTTGGGCAACCTAGAATTTGGATTCATAATTTGTCCATAGCTAGTAGCAGAACTAGTGAACAAGATCCGTAAAGCCATAAAGATCATACCTCACAGTACTTCATCCTGGCAAATATGCGAACTGGAAACCCGGAAGTCTCGTACAAGATCCACTTTCTTGTCATCCTACCACTGGAGATCTGCATGTGACCGAGGTATTCCAGAGTTATTGATCTTATGTCCTGATGCCTTGAGAACTAACATAGCCTCAAATAATCTGCTTCCAAAACAATGAAAAGTAGAGACGATGCCACCTAGATCGAAAAGTTCTTTTTTCACTTGACTTAATTGGAATTCGAATTCTTTGCCATGTATCTCAATTGTATTCCTGATTAGTAAATCAAAGTTTCACTCCCATCTGTGACGGCATCATAGAACTGTTCGTGCTCCATTTTTATACCGAATAAGCTCAATGTAAGCATATTGAGCTGAAAGATAAAGGCGAAAGATTTTGCAATAATACATTGAACACTACAGCCTGTATGTAATAAAAAACTATAAATTTATGAATCATCTTTGAAGGTCGGAGTGGAATTCCCGGATAACGAACCAAGAAGTGCCATGACCGTCTGTTCGTGAGATGAACCGCACTCAAAGCCCTTCCCAGCTACTTCAATGTTGGAGTCCCTTCGAGCTTAATCCCTGAAGTCAGGACTTGTTGATTCCAAAAATTGCAGCCCAATCATAAGATTTTCAGCCATTGCGACCAAATATTCAGCAGGGCAAGCTTCAATATCATCAGTCTTTGCTCTTTTCGAGAAATGTAAATCATTGACCTGTTTTTAACCGCATCTGTATCAATTAAATTACCAAGAAGTTGAGCCATGCCTTTGATCACGATTTTCTAAGGATAGTCTGAAGGGCGTTGTAGGAAAGGTAGATCGAAGCCATCTGGACAGCCCTCCCCGTCCGGTGATAATTCTGAAGTCCCACTAAGCTCAACATTTAGAATCTCATCACTGCAATGAGCGATTGTCGTCTGTGCATTTCATCATTTATTCTTGTCCCCCCGGTTAAGTTGATTAAGCTTAACAGTTCGTGGGTATCTGTCAATTTCGGTTCGAATGATGATGCACCTACTGCGGCGGCAGAACTTAGGTGCCCAATGGACCCTGTATTTTCTCAGTCCGCAAACTCTCTTTATAGAAAGTTAAATGATCTGTATGTACTTCTTTCCATGCGATTACCAAATTTATGTCTCTAAGAGGACAACCAAACCTCTCCTGGAGCAGCTTGGTCAGCCGACATGCCCACGCAGTAACTGCACCCAGGAATACCGATGTGGAATTCCGACATTTCATACATTTCAACAAGCCCTAGCAGGTTTAATTTATGCATAATTGGTGTAGATCCTGGGTCGACCTTTTTTTACCTTTTTTCAGTGGTCACTTTTCGCTTTGCAACCCTTATTCAAGGACGAGGGCGCGGGGAACATCCTCTGCAGTTGTACCAGGGCCAATGAAGCATCCATCCAGCTTCAATTCTTTATGTTCTAATATAGGAGTGACATCGTCTGGCTTTGGTTACCTGGCTAGGAATGATCGGACGTTGCTTAGATCTAATTCGTAGGTTTCCACATATTGAGCGTCATCATCAAGCTTGAAAGAGCTGATGCAGAGTTTATGACATATTAAATTTCTTTTCTGGGTAGAATCCTTTGTGACATGGTCTGGCACAAATATGGCAGTGACGCCGCCAAGCTCTAAGTCCAGTCAGCCAGCTCACCCGCCCCCGATAAACAGAATAGCTCCCCACACTAAACAGATACGAACGGTTGTCATGTTAAAAATTGTAAATCCGGCATTGCATGATAAGCACTTGAGCCCTGGCTCAGTAAATTCGACAATTCTCTGTGAAGCTACAGAGTTACAGGGTTTCTTTTTAGTTACTGTAAAATGTAGAATATAAGATCCTTTCCACCTATGCCAGGCCCTGGACATCCAATTAGACGGATATTAATAGCTTCGGGTATCTTGAACCACGTTTCCCCAGTGACCAGTGGCAGAGTAACATCCGCGGCACCAAGACCAATCGTAATACATCCTAACTTTCCAGATGAAAATGTATGAGAATCGGAACCTATTACAACCATTCCTGTTTGGGCATGCTCCCTGTAAAACTCAGTATGGAGAATGGTATACTATACCTGCGTCAAATAATCCAATATGAAAGCTAAGCTGTATTGAGGATATGGCACACATTCATTCCTTGATAATATATTATTTTGAAAACATACTTGGCACGGTTACTTGTATCAATCAAGTTTTTGACTTGAGGCAGATCTTCAACTCTAGGATTTACGACATGATCACCTGCAAGCCAAAATCGGTCATTGCGAACGATAACAGGTTTTCCCAGCTGATTATATGCTCTCTTCATTTCCTTTAACATGGTTATTAGCATTTGAAATTCCACGTACATGAGGTAGTAGTTAGGTCACACACAGCCCAAGAAGTCTCGGAGGCAATCACCCAGTCCACGTGTATGCGGATCAAATCTCCCGGAAAACGAATCTCTTCCACTCAAATCATGCATAGCGAGAATTTTTTTGCTGAATTGTCATTCCCTGTTATTTAGGTGTAAAAATGAATCACAACACCTGTAGGAAAAGATATTTCAATTCTCCATGACTTATACAGGGCACGGAGTAATTTGCCCAGTTTCGATAATTGTGAACCTTAACCGAGTATATTGGCCTAGTAAAACATCGTCTTATCATCGGATTAAACCTAGGATCTTCCGATGGGAATGCTACCTTAGATTACCGACCATGATGAAACAAAAGGTCCTGGTTTCCCGATATTCGTCCAAGATCATCATGTCATAAATAGGGAGAAATTGCTCATTTCTCGAATCAATCTCATGTACTAGACAGTAGTATTTCAGTCTTTCGTGCTCTTAGGCAAGAATATCCAGATCTTTATCAACTATTAGTCAAGTGTTGACAAGCTAAGCTCCCCACTCCTAAGTCTGCCATCCACTTATTGTCGTTTTACTAGTTCTTAAATTAGCCGAAAATGATGCTTTGTTGGATATCGCCGTAGTCTAACTGTGTGTACTATCTCCCTGATCACGGGGTGTCACTGGATCACAAGATCGGCTTTTAAGGGCCTTTGATATCGCGAAATCTGTGATCGACAAGTCCTGGCAGCTTGACGGAACGAAAAATCTTACGGGATCACTTTTCAGACGCCAGTTTATGGCAGTTTTTATTCCACGACTAGAAAATTTCAATATCGTCCATTTATTGGACGATGTTGGTAGAAAGACCGCTTTCAACGCGGCACTCTTTCTTTCGGCAGATTAGCTTGGAAGATAATGACTTGCTGGGACGGACATCGGGGAATCTTGCTGTACATAGAGCGTGCAAGAGCGTTCTAAGCAAAATGTGCAAGAACTCCGATCAAGGCTTCATCCTTGACTCGCAGCTAGTCTGCACGGTCATCTCTGGGCCTGAAAGAAAACATTTGCAGGTCAGGGATTCACCTGCCAGACCCACCATCCTTGTATAACCTGGCTCTCTTCTCTTTTATTTCATTCCTTCAATATAATTCCTTCGACTAGATAAAATTCAATCTATCTCTTGCCTCTAACTCAATTCCGTGACACCTGGGTCAGAGACTAATTTCAATCTTTCCGTTTGCTGGATTGTTCCATGCCGGCAAATAGACAGCCTCTCTCCTCCCTGTACGTTGGCGTGGAGAAGGTATAGCTGGTGCCACCCCTCGGCATATTGTTCAAGGCAAACATGATCTCTTTCTTCTGCTTCATATTACCTTGTTCACCACGAAGAAGGCGAGAGAGCAATTGCCTAATTAATGTCTTATCGCTTCACGCATCAAATCTACTGCGCTTCCTGCACCATGTGCATGCGGGGAATAAGAAATATCCTGCATTTACCCTTTCATAGCATGGGTGATCATCTCGCGGTCATTTTAGTGTCTGATTTCTTGCTCGGTGGCCCAGGCATTGTGAAAGCCTACGAAGCGCCGGTCTAGCACTATGCAACCTCATCACGGGCTACACAGACTCACCCCTGAGTTCTTTTCAGTCAACATCTATTTGTCCACCGATCCACTTGAATAACCCTGGCTTTGTAGCCGGTTACTCCGCTAATTCTCTTCTCTCCGTGTGTTTCTCGCCTTTTCCAATCATCCCCTCTTCTCTCCGATATTACAAGTCCCACCCCAAAGTGTTATCTGCATGCAATCGTCAGTCCAGGCTTGGCTCGTGACACAGACCACCCGCACCCCACCGGCCCAGTTAGGGCCGCTTGATCCGCTTGAAAATGAGTCCAGGTCGGACAGGGCGTTTGGCATTCGCAGCTGCAGGCCACCCTAATATACTGCGTCAGGCATCATGATTTGTGGTCCCTCATGAAGCCCTCCCCCCACTTCCCCCTTCACCACCACCGCTGCTGGCCCTGCCACCGGACTCGGGATGTGGGACTCGAGTGCGGGCTTCGAACCGAGTTAGTGTATGCGGATTTGCCCACACCAAGTGACTCGTGGCGTCCAATCTCATCCTCGTGCAGAAACAGTCTAAATTTTTCCTTTCTCATTCTATAGAAAGTAAATCTGATGTACAGTGCTCGAAGCCTGGTCGCAAGTCAGTGCTCTCCTGCAATACCAAATCAACGCCCTCCAGGGGCATGTCGGTCAGCCACCTTGGTCATAGTCCGATCTGAACGCGCAGTGGCAATTTGGAAACGATTAAGTACACATGCACGGCATAGTGCTTCATATTTGGGACTTCTCTGCCATATGGATTCCCGCACCGTCCTCGGCATTGTTGCTTGTCGAAAGCTTAGCCCTAGCAACATGCCGTGGCTCACCAAGAACAGCTTAGCCTCGGCGCCACAGTAACATTGCATCGGAAGTCCTTATCGAATACATTTACACACATGCCTCTTCGTCAAACTGCTGATCCTTACCTTTTTGACCTTAATCAATCTGAAAATGGTCAATTCCTGGATTATGCGTCATCCCGGACTGGCTCAATTGGAAGTCTCCAAATCAAAAGCACTCTTATCGGGCCTCTATTCCCCCGTCGGACCTCCGAGCCCAGACTGCTATAGTCCCGTTTGCATGAAGCCATGGTGGCGCCCAAAGTGGCGCGTAGTGGACGCGATGTGCCTAGACAAATGTGGGGGATCTAAATCAACATGGAGGTCTTGCTACGTGCAAGTCATCCTTGGCGGATCATTGGAAGAGAGCCACTCCTGCAAGCATGGCCTCTCGATATCTGTTGGACCATTCAAACCCACCCATCGAGGTTTTGGTTTAAGACTACATCGCAGTTCAACAACCACGGGATATGTCGCGTCTGCCATCGATTCTGAGTGATGATATTCACCTGCTTACCCAGATGCCATATTTCACATATGCTTCCCAGTGTCATAATTTGTTCTTTTATGGTCCTACCCCAAGCTAACTCGATCCTGATGGCTTCACCATGTGAGCCATCTCTATATGGTCTCTGTGCCGCTCTCTACATGCGGACTCACGGTACATCGCCCGAGATACTAGCTCGCGAAATCTATCGGTCTCCGACGGCTTCAGAGAAAGCCGGATATGCTTGATTGCTGTTCTTCCGGCAGCCTATCGTCATCCACCGCTATCAACAATGTTGCATCGCTAATTTATTTCCACGGTGCGTGGATCTTCGATATTGGGCTGACAACGCTTTGGAGTAGTCGCCATTCTGGTGTTTGGTCATCATACCATCTATCTGATCTTGGCGGACTGGAAACTTGTATATAAAGCTTATTTTATCCATCCTATTCTCAAGAATCTCTTCTTTCATCCATCTTATTCTCAAGAATCTCTTCTTTACGCCATCCTCTCGCAGAAGCCTTGCTTTGTCTCTTGCTCTATTCACCAAACACACCTCTCCCATTGTGCCATTTCAGCCATGAAGTTCTCTTCTGCCATTCTCAGCACCACCCTCCTGGCTTCTATTGCCATCGGAGCTCCTCTGACTGAAAAACGTCAAGCTCGTCACCTGGCCCGTCGTGCTGCGCGCGCCAACAGAGCCAGCCACCCGCCCTACAAGTCCGGAACAAACGAGGTTCTCCACCTTAACGAAACCTCGCAGGAGGAATACAGCTCCAATTGGGCAGGTGCTGTATTAATCGGTACCAAGTATACGGCTGTTACGGCTTCCTTTACCGTTCCCACTCCTGAGGTCCCCAGTGGTGGGTCTTCCAAAAAGGAGTACTGTGCCTCTGCGTGGGTTGGTATCGACGGGGATACCTGCGATACCGCTATTCTTCAAACCGGTATCGATTTCTGTGTTCAGGGTAGCTCCGTGTCATATGATGCGTGGTATGAGTGGTATCCTGACTATGCCTATGATTTCAGCGGCATCACCATCTCCGCTGGGAACACCATCAAGGTCACTGTTGACGCCACATCGGATACTGCTGGCACGGCCACTGTTGAGAATGTCTCGACTGGAAAGTCCGTGACTCACACCTTCAGTGGAAATGTGCAGGGCGATCTGTGTGAATATAATGCCGAGTGGATCGTTGAGGATTTTGAGTCCGACGACTCTCTCGTTCCATTTGCTAACTTTGGAACTGTCACCTTCACCGGTGCTGAGGCTACTGAGAACGGATCCACTGTTGGCCCTTCATCTGCAACGATTATTGACATTGAGCAAGATGGCGAGGTTCTCACTTCCACCTCTGTCACCGATGACACTGTCACTGTGGAGTATATCTAAGGAACGTGCCAACTATCTTCTGATAAAGTTCCAATGAACTTGATGAGATTTCGTACAAATCTCATTCTTCACAGAATAGGAAATGATTCTTCATGTTTGAGTCTTGATATCTAGCTTTTCAGGCTTTTGCATTTTCGCTCCTGCCTCGATTTCTCCTCTTGACAAATAGTGTCTGCAGTTGTCTGGTTCTTTATTCTTTAGTTACTCAATCTACGTCTATTTGGTTTTGACTTTCCAAAGCACCCGTAGCCCTAAGATGGGGACAGAATCAATCTTCGACCCCCCGAATGCCGAGAAACCCGAGTTTATTTCCGGTGCCACTCACAGCATGCGTTGTAGGGTTTGACGTTCGGAAGTCTTTTCTGCAACGAACTTCAACCACGCGAAGCTTACTTTTGACAGATCGTCTAAAAGGTCTTCCTCTTCTGAGATGATAAATTGCCTTCTCTTCAAGCGTCTTTTATCGGAATAAATTGAATCGGATGAAGATAAATATACTACAGAGGAAAATCTCAATTGGGGTAGCGAATTGCCTATATCAGAATGACATAGGCATAGGTTGTGAACATAGGCTCGAGCACTGAAGCTATTATAATTATCTAAATTATCTCCATCCTACAACCAATTTTTTCTTTGGAGTTTGATTTAGTTCAATTTATGTAGTGTACTCTACCTATTACTATAGAAGAACAAAGAATATGTATCAATACCCGATGTAACTCGAGATATATTTAAATACACATGTACTGTTCTACTAAGAACTTTCCTATGCTGGCTCGTCTAGAGGAGCTTCCATTTTGTGATCAATGATGGAATAAAAGGTCTCTTTAAAATAACGATAATAAATATCGATCTAGCTCTCATTTTCTTCTAGGAAAGAATTAAAGAAATCTTTTCATTATCAGATTTCCGGAGTTTCATGTCCGATCATTAGTTCTGTCTTGATACTTGTCTGGAAAACAATTTTCTCGGCCAGGATCGTTTGGCAAATCAATTCCGTAATTTCGCAACAAGGAATCTCTTATATCGTCATAGCAAGCTCCAAAGCGTAATACTTCCATGTTTTGAAAGTCAATCATAGTCGATGAAGGGCGAGGATCACAATATCTCGATCTTCCGTAATCAACAACGATATCTGCGACATCTTTGACTTCGGGTTCTATGTCTTCCACGGTGACTTTTGTTCCTTTTCCCGACAAGTTAGCCGAGGAGCCTAACAGCGGAAGCTCTGCATCTGTTGCAAGTCTAGAAAGCTCCTCCTGAAATGGCCCTCCATTCAGCAACATCGCCATTGTACCATTCAAAGAACTCCGATTCAATATACTTGGGTGTAGCTTGCGAATTATAGCATGCTCTGAGCGATAAGGGGCAACGACTCCTATTGGAAGGTTCATGTCTTTCACTATAAACCTGACGATATCTGCTGCATCTCCGGAAAGATCATGGAGCTCTTGGTGCAGCGTAAAATTCCCAATCATGGCGTGGCGCTTGCGCGGTTCGCGCTGCTTGGCGACAAATATTCGATCAAGAGCTTCTCCGGTAGTCGCGACTATCCCATAACCAACACTGACTGGGATTATTGCTATGCCGCCGTTAAGTAGCACCCGGAATACACGCAGGGCGTCCTCTTTTGGTGAATGAGTATATTCCATACCAACTTGATTCTAAAATATGAATAATATTGCTCCTTGGTCTGTCTCAAGTAGCATGACCGAATCAGCGCCTTTACATCAATTTATAGCTATGCTTCTGCATTTGTCAGTCGAGGTGGGACAGAATGCACTTGAATTGCTTGCATTGTGCAAAATGTGTTCTGACCACGTCAAAATGGACTCAATTGAGCCAATTCGATTACTTATTCGGCATAGAAAAAAGATTATCGGAAGCATGCTCACAGTGGTGACAGGACCACCAATTAAAAAAATGCCGGCCGCTGGACCTTCATTACCACAACATTCGTTCGAAACTCTCTGCGCTGTGCCCCAATAAGGTTTTGTAGTTGGGATACAGTAACATTTTCCAGGTGCTCCTCCCAAATCGCATGCCATATTCCTTTTGCCTGGATAGAGTACTGGTGGCCTTCCTTGAGATGCAATCCTTGAAGATTCACTAGCTTGCGCAAAGTCTGACCGGCGCAAATTTCCAGCAAATCATCTACAGATGCTGGGAGCTTGCGCGCTATCTTTACCGTCTCCATCGGTAGATTCTTCTCATCGTCAAGATCAAAAACCTCGAAAATGCCCAATACTTCTGCCCGGTTATCCAGGGGGCTACCCCATTTCAACAGAGAAATAGGCACACTGGCGGCGTTGTGAACAGATACCTCGATAGGTATAGTAGAAATTGATTCGGCTTGGATAGTTGGCATCCGAACAGCTAGATTGACTTGAAGCCCGAGGCCCGGCTGCATATTATTCATAGGAGATGTAGATAGCGACCATATGTTGATGATGGGCTCTTTTCTTTCCTGAGACGAGCTCGTGTTCTAAGAGTGCATTGGTGGCAGAAAGAGAAGGATCACGAAAAGAAAAGACGTTTGGCAATGACTAAACCCGAGATTAGGCAAGTGACTGGCTGAGCGTGGAGCAGAACAAGCTGAGCAGCAAAAGGAAAGTGAGAACAAGTCTTTTTAAGGGCTCTGATAATCGGACCAGATTAAAACCACATGAGTTCAAGTTGAACTGGGCTAACTATGGATTTACCTCATATACGGCAAAATGAGCCTCGCCCTCTTCTTGCCTTGCCATCTTGTATCCAATCATCCAATCACCGACATCAACAAAACTTTGAGTTTGTGCAAATAAGTCAAAATTAGGCTACGACTCTTAGCGTGCAACCTTCCCCTCCCGCTGTCTGTAAACTTGGCAGGGTCGAGGTATCGAGGTACATTACATGATACTCGGAGCCGTGCCTGAGACGCTTTCTATCCTGCCAATTCTGGGCTAGGATTCGATGCCTCCAACGGATGGCTGAGATCAAGCAATCCATCTGCACTGAAGACTTAGTAAGGTCTTGGGCAAGTCTTGGGTGGTATCTTGGCATCGGACTCCGGCGACAAATGCAGGGTCCAAGGCCTTGGCAAGCCTCGTCCGGGGCACAGCATCGACCAGAAGATTGAATCTGATACAAGTCAGTTTTGGAACCAATCGCAACAAGTGGAAAAATCCCCTGATCATAAGGATATGTCTGCAGAACCAGGACTGATCTATACTCCTCTCTTCCATTCTGAACGGGTTACGAGCCGTTACATCGTCGAATCTTGGTGTTGCGGACGACCCCATGAGAAAGCCAATCACAGAAAGAAAGCACATGCCCATCGGGTTTCACAGGCCTTGAGACATCTCTGGCTACATTTTTGACAACGGGAAAGTAGTAGATGAAGCGGACCTCCGCCGGGCCAAGCAGTGCTAAGGCTGCCCTTACCCTAGAAGAATATTGAGGCAATCAGACTGGCATCTGGAAACGGATATCTATGCCCAGTCATGAGTCTCTCTTCAATTTTCACCCTGCCGCGGACAGGTGATAAATTGAAAAGATGAAGCAGGAGAAAATACCACCTTCTTTCTTCGGATATTCTGCTAGGCGATCACTGTTATGTGCGAGTATGCAATGGGCAAAGTTCTAGGAGAGTCGGTGATATCTCTTGCAAATAACGTAGAGGACGAAGTCGGCTCAGGGCCTATAAATCTACGTACATTGCCCGCAATGATTCGGGACATTCACATCATAGTTCAATCATTTCTCAAAATACTGACAAGATTGCAACCACTTTTGTGCAAGAAGATCAAACATTACCCAGCTGTATCCAGTAATCTCCATCGACATCCACCATGCTCTTTACAGTCTTCTCGGCGGTTGTGCTAGCCATTGCACGTCACGCATGCGCTTATCCCGTGGAGGGAGATGAGCGCTCGGGTTTAGATGTCACGTTAAGCCAAATCAGTGACACCCGTATCAAAGCAGTGGTCAAAAACACCGGTGCGGAGGAAGTGACTTTTGTCCATTTGAACTTTTTCCATGACAGTGCTCCGGTCAAGAAGGTGACAGTTTATCAAGACGGTATACATTCAATTACTTGGTGTAGTGATCATCTCGTGGTCTAACGTTACTCAGAGAATGAGGTCATGTTTGAAGGCATCAAGCGTCGGTTCAAGCTTCAGGGGCTCACGTCTGAGGCTCTCACAACACTCGCCGCCGGAGAGGCTCTTGAGGATGAATTTGACATTGCAGCCACCAATACTCTGTCCCATGGTGGCGCAGTGACTTTGCGATCTAATGGCCTGGTTCCCCTTGTTAACGGCGGTGCCGTTTCTGGGTATTTGCCGTACCATTCAAATGACCTGAAGATCGACGTTGATGCAGACAAAGCGTCCCGGGTGGCCAAGGCCATCAAGCCTCTTGGCCGTCGTACGCAAGAGAGCTGTAGTGACTCGAGCCGCAAGGCCGCTTTGAAAAAGGCTCTGAGCAACACGGTCTCTCTGGCTAATGCTGCAGCAGAGGCGGCCCTATCCGGCTCCGCTACCAAATTTAATGAATATTTCAGGACCACCAGCAGCTCAACTCGCCAGGATGTAGCGGCTCGGCTGAAGGCCGTCGCAAAGGAAGCTCAGTCGACAAACTCTGGATCGACGCAGTATTTCTGCTCCGATGAATATGGCTACTGCGAGACCAATGTTTTGGCGTATACGTTGCCCTCTTTGAATGTGATCGCCAACTGTGACCTTTATTACTCCGATCTGCCAGCCTTGACCAATTCTTGTCACAGCCAAGATCAGGCAACCACCACCTTGCATGAATTCACTCATGCTCCTGGTGTCTATAGTCCTGGGACCGACGACCTAGGTTATGGATATGCGGCGGCGACCGCATTGGGAAGCAGCGAGGCCGTGAACAACGCGGACACATACGCTCTGTACGCTAACGGTAAGTCTGTAGCACCCCCGAACCTATGCACACGGGTGAATTGACCGACGAATAATAGCCATCAACTTGAACTGCTAGAAGCAATGACCGAGACAGTGAAAGTCCGGGGAGTGGGACATGAACACCAAAGGGTGTGCTGGTCGGATTCGAAATTATGTCTTAATTTGAGGCGGATCAAATAAAGATTTGAGTTTCCTGAAATCGGCTAGATCCTTGGTAGCGAAATCCCAATAGGAAGTTCAAGTTGTAAATTAGCCCAAGATAAATTGCCGATTTTTGATCCGCAACAAGCAGGGTGCGGTCCCTCGATTTTGGATGTATGTTTGTCCATGCCGTTCGTCACTTCAACCAACGTCCTTGGCGTTCGAGGAAACAGTAGAAGTTGCGTAATATATCACCAATTTTATCTATCTGACTTCCGCCGGGGTTCCTGGTCTTCCCTGTTTGGAGGTCCACATATGATTTGCTTCTACCAGTTCCATTGCATTATCGCAGCTTGGGTAATAACGCTATGTATAGGCACCTGTTTCTGTGAAGACCGCGTTTTTATAGTTACTTTCGGTCTAGTATATATATCCAGTGGTATACCTCGGGGGCATAAGCGGAGGAAGATACGAGACCAGGTGGTGCTTTCAAAGCCGTGCGAGATCGCAATGTCCAATACTCTGCCAGGAGAGGGAGATTATCAAATCGGATGGTAGAGTAAGATAAAGCAATCCAGGTTGTTTCCTTACGTGTCAATGGCACAAGATGTAAGGCAAGTAATTCGACTGGGGACATTGCGACCGTGACGTCTCTGGAAAGAATCTCTTGGACAACTGGAGACACCTGCGAATGATCGGCTGATGCCGAGAAAGTCTGGTCATCGAAAGTAGCGATTGCGTCACTGGTGCTTTTGTCAAGGATCACATCGAAGGGGGCGAAGCAAGAAAGCGCAGCGACGTCCGCCCACGAGAGCAGGTCGGTTTGATGCCAATGCATGGCCTTGGCGGGGGGGTGGTTGCGTTCGGCCTCTCTTCCCAATCGGACCGCTTCGAAGGAGAAATCAGCATTCTGTGAGCAGAAACAGTGTAAGCAAGAAGGCTGTACGAAGAAATTGAAGGTTCGTCCACGTTCACCACAGCATCGCAGCGGCTGTGATGACAGGATGGGATGGGGGAGGGAACCAACAACTATGCCATTTCCAGCCCACTGGCGCTCATGGCAGGCATCTCGTAACCTCACGCCGAGTTGCGAGATACCTGGGCCCAAATGCAAGACGCGGGGAGTTGAACCTTCAAAACCAGGTTTGTGCTCCAAATTAGACAAGACGATATCAATCAGTGCTTCGCCCGAATTGAGCCATTCACAGGCATCTCGACCGGTCGCAAACCGGTGATTCCAGAATTCCGGATCATTGTAGTCCGGGGCACCGGTGATCTTAGTATGCGTCCTCCGCGTTGCCATGCTCGAGGGCAAAAAGAGTTTTACTTGAAGGCGCTGATCCGCGAGATGCCACCGACACAAGGTCATGTGACTAGATCACCGTCTTTCTCCACTTCCTTCACAGTCTATTTTCCAGCCTGTGGCGCGCACTTGGGTCATAGTTTCCATGGTAATAGTATTGAATTTAGAGGCTTATATACTTGCATGATTTTTAAACCTCGACCACGACAGACATCTGTTCCCGTGTCTTTTCGGGTCGTAACGCATTTGGGTATGATCTATACTCTTGCGGAAAGCATCACCATTTTGATTAACATCAATTGTGAACCAATCGAATCTGCCTTTTTATAATCATGTGTTCCTTCTGCACATTCTTCCTATTTTTTGGATCCAAATTTTCCTTTTTGGATGACAATGTTCAGTGTATACGGACAATAAAACTCGCTTGATAACAGTATGAAATACGCTCCGTAAAGCCGGTTGCTCATTCCGGCAAGGTTGACTTTACTCCTGAAAGCCTAGAAGCCTCAGCTAGCAATTAGCTACCACTGAGTGGTGCACTCTGTCATTGTAAAGAGAATTACGGGGCAGAGGTATGGTAACCTGTTTACTTGGGGGCCCATCTCCGCTCAAAGGTGACAGTAGATCCCGAGATTGTTTCTAATCCATTAGCTCTGGTCTCACCCCTTCGGAACTCTGCCCATCCTCCTGTCTTTATCCCATTCCTTCAAATTGATTGGTAGACTTTTCTTCATATCGAGATTAAATGAATCGTGCCAGCGATGATACTCAATTCCTGGGAGCCGGAGGCGTAAGAGCTGGGCTATGTCTTCAGAAAAAAAATCTGAGTTGTATAACGGCCTCCACTGCGAAAAAGCCGAATCATCTCCAATTTCCCCCATATTCAAAGAAATGATTTGATATTTTCACCGTGAAATGTAAGTGAGAGAGAGAGAGAGTAGTCAGGCGAACTACTCTTAGTTGAGACTCAATAAGCTCGATGCTGCAATTATGTATTGAAAAGGAATAGGATAAAAAATGAGTCTGGAACAAAAGATCGATGACGGTGCTAGTCATCGTGTCTGAGGGTAGTATCGTCCAATAAATTCATCTATGCCAGCCACTGGTTTGAATGTGGCACTCTGCGATCGTACCAACGGTGATGAGCAGATTGAGGATGGGAAGTTGAGAAACGGGAAGGTTACAGGCGGACTAGGCCTTTTGCCACGGCGTTGCCGGTCGCAGCGCACGAGGCGTATTGCCGGGAGGGGAAAGGGTGGCACTTCGAAGGTCTACCACATCTTTCACTGTCAGCACGAATCCTGTGGTGCCGGCGTGGCGCCCGTTGAAGAACGATTAGGTTAGATGATGAGCAGTACCGCATGATTCTAGAGTCTCTCTGGACCTCATAAAGTGATCATCTTCTGTGGCAGAGATTCCTCTTGTACTCTCATTTTGCTGAGATGCAGATGTCATCGAGTTTCAGTGCTGTTTATGATGCTCCGAGACCCTTGACTTGGATCGCAATTCGCCTGATACCCGAAAGATTGCTAGCAAGCTCGGCCTCTCAAGCAAACTGCGTTACCTTCACCATATGCACAATAAATCTGAGACGTCGGAATCCCTCTTCTGCATTGATAACCTAAGCTCTGTCACTCGCCAACACCAAGGAGGCTGTGGTTAACGGGAATTACTAAGAGTAGCCGTATCCCCGCACTCGAGATATGATTGCGAGAAGGATTTTGCATAAAAAAGAGAGCAGTGATTTCATGAAAGGTGATGAGAAGCGAAGATTTCCTAGATTTTCACGCAGGCAACACCGCCCTAACGTCTGGACATTGCCAGTCACAAGGCCAGTTGGTCGAGTGGCAGGGGTTTTTTGGATCAGTCTAAGCTAGCGAAGCATAGTACTATTATGGCTTACCCCTCGTGTTTTCCAATCAGAAACTAGTAAATAGACCGATACTGGAGTTCTCAGCCTTCTACCATGTAGGATCCAGTGTGGGGAGCTCTCATGTAGTTTCCACTCATGGGTGCGGGCACTCTTATAACTTTGACCAGCTCAGTTGCATCAGAGCTTCTCGGGGCGATGCGAAGTGGAGGTTGCTTGGACGAAATCATACACCAAGAGGAGTAGTAGACGAAGACGACAACAAGGAAAAAGACGAAAAATGATGTTGGGATCGTGTCGAAGCTAGGAACTGGCTTCGCGGGGGATAGGAGAATGTCCGCTAGCGGTTGTGAGGTTCAATTTGCTCAACAGGAGCTTCCCGCGGCGACTCCCCTTGGTTTGTCAGGGGGTGTCCCACCGGCTGCTATTCGTTCGCAAGGTGTGCTGGTTCCCGATAAAGAAAAGGTTGAAAGAGTAGTGAGGGAAGACGTTTCCCCGATAGAATTTGATGCCAGGGTGACCAGCGCGAACGAGACGGCTTTCAAGTTTGAGTCGATTAAAGAGGTGGTCGTTGCTATTGTGGCAGCGGTAGTGGAAATTTTCTATCCTTCTGTGTCCTCGCTTCAGCCATGAGGACATAAGCGACGGAGGTCCATAGCATCGAGAATCCGATCTACAGTGCGGTCACTTGGTTTATACTAGTAATTTTTAGTTTTATAAAGGGTATAAATTATCATTACATCGAGAAGCTAATCATCTCGCGAGATTTCTTCCTTCCATTGCTTGAAGGCCGTCTCATAGAGCGCATCGTCGGTGATCATCTCCCACCCGATCAATGCAAGCGACTTGCCGACAACCACTGCTTCCTCATGAGCTTCATCGGTCCCAGCTGCCGCTGTAAATGTAGGATGATGAGGGAAGCTTTTTTCGGAGGTTGGGATCCCAAACATGGTATGAAGAGTCGGGGTCACATAACTGACATTACCTAAACCGGGAATTTAGATCGTGTTCCACTCATCTATCTCTATTGAAATGGAAAGAGAATTTCTTACCAATATCGGAGGATCCTGTCATAACCTTGTCATGTCGCTTGAGCACTTTGCGACCATACGCACCCATGTGAATCTGATATCGCTCGCAAAGAGTATCGTTTAATCGTACGTCCGTATAAAGTTCGTTTCTGTAAGCCCATCAAAGATGAGCGACCGGGTTAGTGAGCGTGCTCCAACAAAGTTTTAAGGCAGACAATGTGGAAATCAGCATCGTACTCTTCGATATGAACTTCACATCCCGTGGCTAACGCGCCAGCTTCGATGCACTTGCGCACTTTGGTGATTAGGATGTTCAAACCCTTGAGGGATGGACTTCGAACTTGCCAAAAGGCCTTTGTATACGCCGGAATCACGTT
Source organism: Penicillium macrosclerotiorum (assembly GCF_028827735.1). Taxonomy (NCBI): domain Eukaryota; kingdom Fungi; phylum Ascomycota; class Eurotiomycetes; order Eurotiales; family Aspergillaceae; genus Penicillium; species Penicillium macrosclerotiorum. The sequence continues at coordinate 6,569,330 of NW_026643083.1, read as the reverse complement.
GGCCACCTTGGGAGTATCCATGAACGCACAGTGAATGCGTTGATCAGGTAAAAGTTGCTGTCGTAACACAGCAACATTATTGTATGATGTGACCAAGGCATCCAATGCGTTGACCCCATCCCACGGATTGCCTCCTGCGTGGGCACTCTTTCCCGTGAATTCGCAATGAATGTTCTTGCGAGCGTTCATCAGGGTTCCGGCAATGCCTTCGGAGTCCCCCTGCTCCGGGAAGAGCTTCTTAGGTCCCGAATGGCTAGAAAAACGCTTGTCAGAGACCATATGGAAGAATTATTGAGTGGACATTCGAGATGAACATACGCCATGAGAGAGATGTCTACGTTCTTATAGGCCCCAGCGTCGATAAGAACTGCCTTTCCACCTCCATTTTCCTCCGCGGGGGTCCCGAGCAACTGAGTCCGCCCTGGGAGGCCATACTTCTTAAGGATCAAAGACAAAGCGAGGAAAGCCGCAATGCTGCTTGTGGCGATCAGGTTATGGCCACAGGCATGTCCAATCCCTGGCAGCGCATCGTATTCGGCATTGAAGTTAATTAAACGCCCCCCGGACCCACTCAGTGCTTCGAAGGAGGTTTCCAGACCATAGGCATGTCGAGTGACTGTGAAGCCTTGCGCCTCTAGGAAGTCACAAATCGTATCGTGCGCACGATGTTCTTTGTAGGCGAGTTCGGGGTTGGACCAGATCTAGAGAGAATATTTCGTCAGAATTCTAGAACGTGTAAGGTTGCAGTTTCTAGGTTAACATTGAAAACTGTATATTAGGGCGACTATACCTCACGATTTAGACTCCGTAACGATTCCTGCAGGGTCTCGAGAGCCGCATCCACTGCAGCTCGGATGTCGTCGATCTCAATAGGTGAAACGGTCATTTTCGGGTATCTCACAAGAAATGTGATCGCAGTGATTCGGTCCGTTCGATTTTCGGCTCCTCCATTGAGCAATTGGGCGCGTCGAGTATATTTAACGCCAGCGGCTATGGCGAGGGGGACCCTTGCGACGTCGCATCCGAGGCATCCTATCTCCTCGCCAATCTCCAACGCCTTCCCCGTTCCAGTGGGGAGTGCTTTGCCGACGATCCACCTGTCAGGGCTTCTGTGTTCGGAATAGAACCCATCTTCTCCGGACGGAGTACAAAGTTCGTTGCTTTCCTTGATAGCAAAATTGGACTTCCCGCTCGGCAAAGCAGTGGTGGATCCTCCTCCCCACGATTCCTCCATTTGAATCTGTGGGGTAGGCGTGATGAGCGCATGGCGGACCTGCAGATGCTAATCACGTTCGGTCAATGGCTGTATCCCCGCGCGTCGGCAAATGATAATCGGTGTGGATTGCCGACCAAACGGCCGGGGGTGCTGATTACCGACGGGCCTCCCCATTGGCTGAACTGCCGATGTACCCTAATCTCGGATGCGCTTCCCTGGCGATTGGTGCTTTGCAAGGTTATCTCGAGGCTACATCGACACTCAGCCTCGAGGCCAAGGCGCCTGGATATCGAATTCGGCACATGCGCTTGCTTCGTGAGGTCTTTGATTGCCGATATCGTAGACCGTTCGTGGGATATCGGATCATTCCCATATCGTCTCTGTTATCGTTCTCATGTTGCCGTGACTCGTGACTAACGAGAAAGCGGGTAAGTCGAATCACAAGAGGATTTTCGACGTTGGTCTCTCTGAGATCCGTGTATCTACAGGCTCAGCAAAGAAGATACTGAGCCTTTCGGGTGCGGTGCGGTCTCCACGTTTCCTGTATTCCGCCTATCGCCACCTTCTTGGGTCGGGCTTAGCGCAAGTGTTTCGCCCCCTCCCCTTTTCCCCGGAGAACATATAATCTAGAAGCTTTCGAACATGCGGGATTCCTCTCTCGATTTCAAATCAACCGTATTTCTTGGTCAAGTGAACGAATTTCAACTTCCATTGGATTATTATCTGCAAACAGATTATATCGGCCAAGTGTTCGCACCAGTATACTATCATGGAAAAGGAGCATCCTCCTGCCGGAGGTCATCCTCCTCTCGATTTGGACATGCTGAAAGTGGGATCCAACCCTGTCGCTCGTGATGTTGATTTTGGACAAGTTCTCGAAACTGCCGCCACGCCAGAAATGGAACGAAGAGTTCTCTGGAAGCTGGACTTGTTGTATGTCATCCCCAGGTGTCCCTAAAAGTGCACCACTCATATCATTATTTCAGTTTAATACCCCTAATGGGATTCTGCTATATGCTTCAATATATGGACAAACTGGCACTCAGCCAGTCAACCCTTTTCAATCTCACAGAAGACCTCGTATGCCGCCCTATATACCGCCTTGTTGTTTTAAGCAAAGGTACAAGGATACAATGGCTGACAACATACTATTCTCTAGAATTTGAAAGGAACTGAGTATAATTGGGCGTCCGCCATCTTCTATTTCGGATATTTTGCCTGGAGCTGGCCAAGTTCCTATCTCATCGTGAAACTCCCACTGGGCAAGTACCTGAGTCTGGCAGTCTTCCTTTGGGGAGGAATCCTCATGTGCCATGCCGCTTGTACCTCCTTCAGTGGATTGATGGCTGCGAGATTCTTCCTTGGTGTGGGAGAGGCCTCCATTGCTCCTGGTTTTGCCCTTATTACCGGCATGTTTTACAAGCGAGAAGAGCAGCCGGCACGACAGGCTGCCTGGTTTGTTGGAAACTCGATTGCCAGTATTATTGGTGGCCTTGTTGCGTACGGAATCGGATTGATTCACAATAACAATGTGACGAACTGGCAGCTGCTGTTCCTCATTCTCGGTGCGGTCACGTCTGGATACGGATTTGTCCTTTTAGCCTTCCTACCCGACTCTCCAGTGAAGGTTATATTCTTTAACCAAGCTGAGAAGACCATCGCCCTTCAACGAACACTCAAGAACAAGACAGGAGTCATGGATGTGGGTAAATTTAAATGGGGGCAGGCTTTCATGGCCATCAAAGATCCTCAAACCTGGTTCCTGGTTCTGTACACTCTATGCGTCAACCTTTGCAATGGTGGTATCACCAGCTTTTCTTCCATCATCATTGCCGGCTTTGGGTTTTCCAATCTCAAGTCTCTTCTTATCCAGATGCCAATGGGAGCAGCACAACTGGTATTTCTGGTTTTGACATCTGGTTTTGCAACCTTCTTCCGTCAAACCCGAATTCTCATGATGATATTGAATACAGCTGTATCGATGATTGGGATGATTCTCATCTGGAAACTGGATGATGATGACCGTGCAGGACGGATGACAGGTCTATGCCTGGGTGCTGTATTTGCTGCCAATATACCACTCTCTCTGAGCATCATCAGTTCGAATGTTGCCGGGTTCACCAAAAAAAGTACAGTGAGCGGCTTGATGTTTGTAGCGTATTGTGTCGGCAACATTGTTGGTCCTCAATTCTTCCTCCCTTCAGAGAAGCCAGGATACCCTGTGAGTTGAACCTTTCCTTTTGTTGACTCATGACAGTACTTCGATGGCTAATGGAAAACTAGACCGGCATCAAAGCAGCTATGTCAGGCTTGGCTTTTGGAATGTTCTTCTTGATTTGTTTATATGTGTACTACACATGGGAAAATCGGCGACGAGATCGGCTCTTTGGATCGCCAAGGCAGTTGACTGAGGCAGAGGAGTTACAAGATGAATTCTCCAATAAGACAGATCATGAGATAGAGAGTTTCCGGTATCTTCTTTAGATATCTGCGATTCAATGAACAGAATCACTTGGAAAACTTTCGGTCATTTTAAATATGCTTTTCCTTGTTTCGTTTGTATCGTGTCCCATGACAAACCAGCAAATATTTTGCGAAGAAGTCCTCAGCAAAGTCATCAAAAGGTTCATATGTTGCACCTAGCTGATGTGCAGCTGCAATGCCCGAGATGCAGGCAATTTCGTGCATATTCTATATCCTATGGGTCAGGATCGCATTCATGAGATAGTTCAAAGTGGTACTCACCACCATCGTCCAACTCCCCGCATAAAGCGTGTGGTTCTTGCCGTTGATAAACATCAGTCCGGGTACCACCCGTAGGTAATGCTGCCACCGATGCCCAAACTGATGCCACCATTTGCGAGAGATAATTTTCGAAGCATCTATTTCATTCCAGGTCCACAATTCCTTATCTTGATCATTTAAGTATATAGTCTGGAAGACATGCTTGTCCAGTGGTCTGGAAGGCTCGCCTACTCCAAGTCTGTTGCGGAATTGGTGTTGATAGGTAGATACATCAAAACCCATTTCAATATTCTGTGGGGCAGAAGCAAAGGAGTGGGTGAAATACATTGGACGAAATCCCAACCAACCGTCCTTTTGGCAAAGAGGTTGCTGCTCCGCAAACGAGATCTGGTCCTCCCTCTTCCTGGTTGAGGGCTGTGCACATAGTGTTGGGTGAAATTGAGCTTCGAATATCTGCTGAAAGTACTTGGAATCCGAATGGGTTATCGTAATATCATCAAAGAATTTCACACCGTTGAGAACGTATTTCTCGCGCCATGTGGCATGTCCATCAAGAAGTCTTCTTGCCTCGTCTGCAGGACAGCAAAGAACAAGTTCATCGAATGTCTCGATTGAGCATTCCCCTTCCTGCTGCTGCGTTCTGCTATTGTCTTGAGACATCAATTTCAATACAATACTTTTTTTGCTGCGTTCCAGAACAGTGACTGAAGAGTGAAATCGGCTTCTAACCCCCTTTGACTCCAAATCTGTTATCCAGTCCTTGTAGAAGTTACCCAGATTAGGAAATGTGTACATCATTGGGAGGTTTGGCAACAATGTATCTGGATCATATTCCCACAGCTTCATCTGGGGGTCATCGAACAACCGCTCAAGCAGTACGCTCGGCACATTTGGGGTTTGATTTCCCGTGCCAAGGAACAAAGCAAGAAGAGGTAGAACCATCTTATTACTGAAGTCGTCGCTGAAGAAGAACAGACGAAGAATCAATCTGACTGGAATAATGCCGAGAATTGGCATCAAGTACTTGATCCATTTCAAAACACGGCCGAGTTTCTTGATTTCATGAGAATGTCGATCTACCAGCGGACTGGGGAAAACGTTCGTCCAAAAATCATCACGTCCTTTGCCAAAGGATACCTGAAGTTTGACCGGATGAGGTTCATAATTGTACCGGCGAAACAAGCGAAAAGTGTGTCGAAATATGGCCGATCCGCCTTGGACACCGTCGTTCAACCAACTGGCGCCATACTTGGTTTCATCCAAGGAAATTGATGTCGCTTGACCGCCTGCATGAGATTCAATATCGATGATTGTGACCTCGAAGCGGTCCGGGTGAGCTACCAGTGCAGAAGCGCAGGACTGAATAGTATACTTTAGTCCTGTTCTAATTTTTCCATACTTATTCACTCATTTATACATACCATGCCCGCGGCTCCGGCTCCTATGATTGCCACTTTTTTCTTCGTGCGTGACTCTGGCATTTTGGGATGAAATGGAAAAGTGGGTAGCTTAATTGCAACATAGTCAAAACCCCGGAGATAACTACCTTTTTATTGTATCCAGAACCCCGATGTGATGCGATCATCCCTGATCATACTGGTGATGTCAGGGCGGAACATTCCTGGCGATGAACCAATCATCATCCCATAAACCGAAAACCAACATTGCGGTTTCTCCTATGCCCTAAAAAGGGATGATGATGACTAAACCCGTATTTTCGTAATTCAATTTAAAGGATCAGACCTAAGCTCTTGATCAAGGGCGAAGGTGTGGCCTGTTAGTCATTATGCTATTATTATGGCGAATTTGCCGCCCATTAAAAAGGCTGACTTTCGAAATTCGATTAGTACCCCGGTTAAATATTACACTATACACTATATGGATGAGCCTCAGGATGAGCCTCAGGCCGACCGGGGTCATTACCCTATGCTAGGGGAGATTACGATGGTTAAGTTGCTGACAATGGATTCGATCATGGCGTATTATCAGTCCATAAAGTATAGGCTCGATTAATAGAAACCAGAACTAGCTTCATGAGGATCTCAGTATACAGGTCAGTTGGATGATCCTGGAAATATATGCTTTCTAGGTGTCTCCGATCTATGTTAATAAAGTTTATATTGAATTTCCCGCTCGCAATACTCTCTGAATCTTGCTTTCAGAAAAGAAAAAAAAAGATACAAGACTGGCTTCCTTGTCAGCAATCACAATGAGGGCGTCGTAATGATCACGTTCCATGATTAGCCTTTTTCTAACTCTACTTCGCCAATTTCTTTATCCCTAGCCATCTCAGGAAGCCACGCTTTTACATCTCGGATCCGCCACTCGATTGAAATCAGATATCAAATACGTCAACTTGGGCAGAGCCTAGGGGTGGAACCGTTCATATTGTCTTCACTGACATAGTGAAATACCCGTCCCGCTCCTTGGAATCAATATGCTGACTCAATATGCCAATTGGCTTATTGATTATCGTGTGCCTTATCAACCCGTGCACAGACCAGCCGAAACCCCCGCGTCATCGGAGGCTCTCCAGTTTTTCTCTCTTCTGCCATCTCCCGCACCCTCCGCCCCACGTTTTCTGCGATTCTGATCCTGTCAGTCGCTCCCCTCATGTCTACCGATTGAAACATCGCGAGACTCATTGAGAGGCGGGGGTTTCGCTTGAATCTTCATGTCCGGAAGGAACGCGCCGCGCTCGAAGAATGGTTCGTTGTTGCTCTTTGCTCTGCCTTCTGGCTCTTTTTGGCTTGCTTCAAATGCCGAGAGACCTGTGCATGAACATCTAACTGACCGGATCATTACTTCCACCCATCAGGCTGCAGTACTTGCCGCCGGCGCAAGGTGAAATGCGGCGAAGAACGTCCCGTTTGCAACCGCTGCGTGAACCTACGCCTGAACTGTGAGTGGGGGGTGCCCGTGAAGCGCGGTCGCAGTGGTCAGATCCGACATCTCCAACCCGCGCCAACCTCTGGCCCGGATCAGCTCATCTGGCCAGCGCCGGACGCTGGCGAGGTGGTGGATATCGCCCCAGAGGCTCTGGTCGCCGGTCTCTCCCCCGTCTCCTGGCCAGGCGACGCGATCGTCCTGGAGACGCCCCCAATCGCCCCATTCTATCCGGCCATTCCTCCCCCGGCCCGAATCCCGACTCCGCTCTACCCGCCATTGAGTGTCACAGAAGTCGCTTGCGCCAATTCCCTCACGCTAACCGAACATGATCAAAAATACTTTCAATATTTCCCTTCCTCCTCCATCGTCTACTATTATATGAAAGGATGGCACTGGAGCAGCTTGTGCTATCTATATCAAGGCCCCGCGGCCACCAACAAGGTGATCATGCGCATGATCCTGGCGTTGTCCGCTAGTGATATGCACCGGCATGGATTGGTCGTGCGATCCCCCGGCCGTCCCACAGCAGAAGATCATGGTAGATATCACTACAGCCTGGCGGTCAAGGAATTCCGGCAGTTGCTCGAGACTCCCCGGCGGCACGTCTCGGTCGCGGAGCTGGAGACCATCTTTGCCACCATGTTTCTTATGGTCACTTATGAATGGCAATTTGGTCACTCCGTCCGGCATCTCCAATTACATCTTCATGGAGTCCGATCCCTCATCGAGTCCCATCCCCAACTATTCCGCCTTAAGGACGTGAACGATGTCCTTTTGACGCCTGAGAAATCTCCGAACAACGCATCCTCGGAAGAGACTACCACTAGTTCCAGAGTCTCCTTCATCTCTGAACAGTTTCTCCTCTGGATCTTGTAAGTACTTCACCGCCACATCACTGTTACCACATCTTCCCCCTTTGGCGCCATGTTCGGCTCCCTCGCCGCCTTCCTCACGCGCCCGACAAAGTTGTCCTGGAATTCCACGCTTATCAAATTGTAGATACATCGACGCTAGCTGCCGACCCATGGGCTTGACCGAGTCATTATACGACTATGTCATGCAATCCAACAATCCAGCATTGCATCCTGATCATCTACATCGATGTGCCCGTCTATGGGGCCGGTGTTTTTGGGGTGAAAAGTATCCCGATCAAGAGGTGTTGGACGACATTGAAAACTACCGAGCCCTCGAGCTACTACATTCTGGCTTTGTTATGCGCTATCGAACTTGGAGAGTGCTTGTGGACTCGGGGGCTGGATCTGAATCGGCCGAGTCGCTTTTCCGAGAGATCCTATCCATTCGTGAGGTACGTCTTCTATCTTGATAAATTTTGGGAGCCCACCACCAGTCGGCCCATCCTTCGCTGTGGCTGTAATTCTGACTGTTGATCTCATAGAAATACTCCGATTTGTTCATCACAGCGAGATACGCCGGCACTGTCTCGGCCCGGCGCACGCTCAACACCATCTTTATGGCCGTATGCACGTTCTACGCTCAGATTCTGCTCCATCGTCGACTCCTCTGCGTGGAAAGCCCGCCGGCCGCCATTCACCGACAAGCAACGGCCGGGATCGTAGATATTGCTCAGAAACAATTCGCATCCGACCCACGGCTGCTGCGTCGGCTCCATTGGCCGCTCTTGATGGCAATCATCGAGACCGGTGATACTAGCCACCAGGTGTGGCTTCGTCAACGTCTTTTTGAACTGCGCGACTTCCATTCGGAATACGTGTGGGCGAACGAGGTGGCCGATGATATCCTAGTCCAGCAGGACGTGAACCAGGGCTGTTACGTGAATCTCGCCGATTTGCTCCTTCAACGGTTCCATCCGCAATAAAGTATACCTGTGAATTTCTGTATATCTAGTCATAATTTCTATAGACTTTAATATGTATGCGCCCACGCGTCCAATGATGATTGATTAGCTATTGTTTTTCATGGATTGTTTTCCAGGAAATAGGCATCGTAGGCGACTTCGCCCTTTGCCCTGGTCGCCCGTCCGACAATGACTCGATCGTTCATCCACCGATATTTCTCATCACCCGTTTCGATCTTGACATGCAGATGGAACCAATACTGGCTGGGATCCACCGGGCCTCCTTCCATCAAGGCCTTGAGCACCTCCGGAGGGCCTGCACGAGTTCCCTCTGTCCTACTCCTGTGTTAATTCTATCTATCATCCGGAACAATGTTCGAGCCCATGGAAAAGTTTGGGATCAAGCTACCCATTAGGGGCCAAAAAATTGCTTCTTACCGAATGTACAGAAATGCGCCGTCGTCGCTCTTGATGACGTAGTTGGTATTCACATGCGTGGTTTGATCCTCCTCCACAATCCTGGATGCATTGAAGAATATCAGCATCTTTCCAGATCTTCCACGGCTTCGAACATACATAAAATCTGCGCCTCCGGGCACAACCTCCCCGTTGAGGAATGGCCCCCGCACAGTGCCGGACATTATCGGCACGCAGCGCCGCCGCCCATAGGGACCGTGGCCAATCTCCATCGGTGAATCCACTGCACATCGCAGAGTAAAGAGGTGAGTGAGCTTGGGCGGGGGTGCCAGAGTGTTCATTATACCGGTTGAGAAATTGGAGGAGTGTTGGGAGCCAAGCAATGCGGGGGAAAGTACAGATGAAAAGAATGCCTGTTGCGTGGGGGTGTGGAGACAGTTTCACGGGCTACATTTTTGATGCAAATTCTGCGAGTGGATCAATAGGTCATCTGGTTTACCTGTGGGGTTCTTTTAGATCGCCTAGATGGATATTGTCTCTTTACAAATATTTGCTTAAGTCTTTTCTTCGGTGACTTGGTTGCTTTGAAGACGCTAGCAACTCGATGGCAATTTCTGAGAGTCAATATTACTGTACATACCAATTTCGCTCCTTTTGACTTTTATGTTTTGCGGTTTTGAAAGAAACATCTATACTTTATAATAGGCAAGAATTCATAGTGATGCACAGAATAAAGCTCAACACTTGGACTACAGTCAATGGAGAGATCTCTGGACTTCCGCGTCACGAGTATTTGTCGCTCAAATCCATATACTCCCGCGGGATCAGCCGGAGCCTTGACATCATGAGCACTGTTGCCATTTCCAGTCAAGATTGGCACAGTCAAATTAAGAACGCTGCTATCGCAATGATATATTCTTTGGAATCTGAAAAATTCATTGCTCTCTTTCATTTCAGCGATGCATGCGTGATTCCATTCCACAGGCACCATATATTCACTGTTGGATGGTACATTTGTACTACAACTGAATTGGCCCAAGAGGGCCCAAGAGGGTCAGGAATGATCAGGTAGCGAAATATCAAATAGACCTAAGTCCCAATGAACGAGCAATGGGCTATCCTACTAAATGTTGGAAACCCAAGGCATTCTGGTACTATAGTATATCTTTAGGGGCAATATTTTTGGTCAGTGTAGGATGACCAGGCCCTAGAGATCATGATTTTATTTGGTCTATTTTGCTTCTCTTTTCCTAAATTTTACTTTCCTTGCGCTTCATCAATATCTATATACTTCTGGGATCCATTGAAAGGTATCACAAAGGAGTAAAGAGTCGCTGTGGAAAAGGCAGTGTGACTGGATGAGTTGCCACTGCCATAGCCATAAGGAGAGATTGGGAGGGCTGACGGAGATCTTTTAGTCAAAGACAACGGTCTTGTGTCCATTCAGCAGTACCCGCCGCTCAGTGACAAACTTCACCGCGGTGGCCAGCACATTGCTCTCGACATTACTTCCGGCATGGGTAAGCTCCTTGGGACTCATGCCGTGATTGACCCGAACGACATTTTGCTCAATAATGGGGCCTTCATCAAGGTCACTGGTGACAAAGTGGGCGGTGGCTCCAATAATCTTGACGCCACGGTCATAAGCCTGGTGGTAGGGCTTGGCACCTTTGAAAGAAGGCAAGAAGCTGTGGTGGATGTTGATGATACGGCCAGACATGGCCTCACACAGAGTCGGTGACAAAACCTGCATGTAGCGGGCTAGGACAATAAGATCGATATTGTGCTCGCGCACCAGCTCCAGGATCTGAGCCTCCTGCTGCGCCTTGGTGTCAGCGGTGACGGGAAGGTGGTGGAAAGGGATGTTGTAGGTCGCAGCGAGGGTCGCGAAGTCGGGGTGGTTGGAGATGATCAGAGGCACCTCAATGTTCAGCTGTCCGGTAGACTGGCGGAAGAGCAGGTCGTTAAGGCAGTGGCCAATCTTGGAGACCATGATCAGCACGCGGGGCTTCTGGGTGGTGGGGTGGATCTCGAAGTCCATAGAAAAGGACTGCGCAGTGGACTCGAATGCAGCGCACAGCTTTTCCAACTCCGGCTCCTCGGTACTTTCGGCTGCCGGCGCAAAGCGCACGCGCATGAAGAAGCGCTTGGAGGTGGCATCACCGAATTGGGAGGAATCAACTATATTGAGGTTGTGCTGGACGAGGAAGGCCGTGACGGCGTGGACAATTCCGGGGCGGTCGGGGCCCGAGAGGGTGAGGATGAAGCTGGAAGCCATGTTGAAATTGCGCAGAAGAGAAACGGGTGTTGAATCCGTGGGGAACACAAGATAGCGCACAATAACAGGGAAATCACCGTGTCGGAGTCGAAACCAAAAATCCCACTTTCCACGACGACGCCGATCGCGGCGATGAGTCATCCGATCGGCTCCACGCGGGCACTTTAACCCTATTAACCTACTTTGAACACAACTAGGGCCCGACGACTGCAGCATTGTAGATGGCCCTTCTTGCTGTACTTATTCATTGGCTGGTATCACTTTTGTCTGGCCAGAACTCCTAGGGCTCGTCTATGAGGTTGAACATCATCTTCGGCATTCCGGTACCTGAATGGTTCTTCAAGTTGGGTAGTCCCTCAGAATAGGCGCTCTGATGTTCCCCTCTCCAACCCCATCTCTTACCCCAATCGCACTAATGCAAAGGACCCCTGCACCTCAACGACGCAGCCAGGGTATAATTGCCGACTTCTGCCTGCAGAATCCGGAATCTACCCTGTGACCAGCTTGTCACGGACAGAGTATGCTGGCTTAATCGGGGTTGACTTTTGGCCATTGCGGCGGGATCCGGTACGATACTCCTCCGGGATACTGAGCATTTAGCCGCCCAGTTCCTGGTCAAAAATGGCATAGTTGGCTTCTGCCCCAGAAATCTAATTATTTTCCAGGGGAGGGTGGCATTCATGCCATCATGCAGAACGGACTTCTTCACGGCCTCTTCTCCGAAACATGGGGAGATGAGCCCCACTGCAGGCGGTCACTTTTCATTTCGCCTCCAGGCCATTCCCTTCGGGTGCCAGGCATTTCCTCCGTGTCCTCGGAGTACGATTGTCCCTGGCTCCTTTGGGAAGTATCTGAAGAATGGCCAGGACGGCCAAGCGGACCGTTCCGCCGTGTAGCGTCTGTATCTACAAGCCCTCTGTTGCATACTCTTCCGGCTTGTTTGGTGAAGAGAGTAGTATATAAAGTGTTCGACACAACCAAGTCTTCAATTTTTTTTCATCAAGCAAAAAGTTCCAACCGGTCTCCTCATATTTCTCTTTCTTTAAATTCACAAAGTTGAGACGGATTGAATTTGGCCCAAGATGACTGCGGCCATCTCTTACCAAATTTATAAAACTGCCCTTCTTTTGTCTGCCTTTCTGGGTATTGCAAACGCCCAGCAAGTCGGCACCTATACGACAGAGACTCACCCCTCGCTGACCTGGTCCAAATGCACCAGTAGCGGCAGCTGCACATCGCAGAGTGGCAAGGTGGTCATTGATGCAAACTGGCGTTGGGTGCACTCCACCAGTAGCTCCACCAACTGCTATACTGGGCAAACATGGGATGCGACTCTCTGCCCGGATGATGTGACTTGCGCAGCCAACTGCGCCCTCGATGGCGCCGATTACAGTAGCACTTATGGTGTGACGACAAGTGGCAATCAGCTGCGCCTGAACTTTGTCACGCAGTCCTCGAACAAGAATATCGGGTCTCGTCTGTACCTGCTGCAGGATGACACTACTTACCAGACCTTCGACCTTTTGAACCAGGAGTTCACCTTTGATGTCGATGTCTCCCATCTTCCGTGTGGTCTCAATGGTGCCTTGTATTTCGTCAACATGGACGCTGACGGCGGCATGTCCCGCTATTCTACCAACAAGGCCGGCGCCAAATACGGAACGGGTTATTGTGATTCCCAGTGCCCTCGCGACCTGAAGTTTATCAATGGCCAAGCCAACGTGGAGGGCTGGGAGCCTTCATCCACTGACGTCAACTCTGGCATTGGGAATCATGGCTCCTGCTGCGCCGAAATGGATGTCTGGGAGGCCAATTCTATCTCCAATGCCTATACTCCCCACCCATGTGATACCCCGACACAGACCATGTGCGAAACGGATGGCTGTGGAGGTACATATAGCAGCGATCGCTACGGTGGCACTTGTGACCCGGACGGATGTGATTTCAACCCTTACCGAATGGGTAACACCACGTTCTATGGATCCGGAGAGATTGTCGATACCTCTTCTACCTTTACCGTTGTGACACAGTTCATCACAGACGATGGTACTTCGTCTGGCACTTTGTCCGAGATCAAGCGCTTTTACGTCCAGAATGGCAAGGTCATCCCCAACTCGGCATCCACGATCAGCGGAGTGAGCGGAAACTCCATCACCTCCTCGTTTTGCACAGCACAAAAGACTGCTTTTGGTGATACGGACGTATTCAGCGAGCATGGTGGCATGTCGGGAATGAGCGCCGGTCTTGCAGAAGGCATGGTTCTAGTCATGAGTCTGTGGGATGATCATTATGCCAACATGCTTTGGTTGGACAGCACCTACCCAACTGATGCCTCATCCACGACCCCGGGCGCCAAGCGAGGCACTTGCGATATCTCATCGGGTGACCCAGACACCATCGAGACGGAGGATGCCGATTCCTATGTCATCTACTCGAACATCAAGTTTGGCCCGCTGGGCTCGACATTCAGCTCTAGCTCTTCCGGCTCTGGATCGACAACCTCGACTACCTCGACTACCAAGACCACCTCGACCACCTCGACTACCAAGACCACCTCCACCTCGACAACCACATCCTCTGGGTCGAGCAGCACGGGTGCGGCCCACTGGGCGCAGTGTGGCGGTATTGGCTGGACTGGGGCAACTACCTGCGCCAGCGGGTATACTTGCACCAAGCAGAACGATTACTACTCTCAGTGCCTGTAGAATAAGCGAGAGCGTGAGGGAAATGGAATGATGATATTTGGTCTAAAGAAATGAAAGGTTGGATGAAAGGAAAGAGAGAGTAACAGGGTGAAGACCCGCGCACACAGTCGTTTCCTATTGTTCCTACTTGGTCTTTGGTAGAAGTTTTGTTTCAATTGAATTTTCTCTTTTTCTTTGCTCATCTTAGTAGCTTCCCATGCACTTTAATTTGATCATTCTATTCCTCTTCTCCCCTGATTTCTGGAAATAATCTCGAGAAGACCCCGACCCCGCATCCCCGCATTTCCGTCCTGTCTTCCTCCGATCCTTCGGATTCGGCATTGTCGTCCTCCCCTGCAGGCACTGCCCGCACTATTCAGCCACTAGTAGGAATCATTCGCTAATTATCCGGGGCTTCAGAAACGCCCCCTAAGCGACAGAGCCTTCCCCGGGTCTAGCGTAGCCCCTGTGGCGGTCTCTTATACTTGATGACATGTGTAAAAACATGGATGCAGAGCAACGCCATGCGGAGGGCGCTCCGCAGGTGTAAGCCACCTCGCATTACCGAGGTCCCTTCAGGGGTGCGTGGCTGCCCCATGCTCTTCCTCTGTTCCCAACCCTGTTAAATTAATCCTCGGAATGATGTAGTGCGTGCATTTTGGTGCCTCGTAACAGATTTGAATACGAAGATCAGGGCTACGTTGGCGGAGTTGCAGGCTGCACATGTTGATTCCTCAAAAATACTCCAATACTCTTCTTACACTCTGTGCAGACTCACAGAACATCTAGATTAGAAAGAGCCAAGCAATGAGATCTTTCAGATTTCGGAATCATGCTGATCATGGTTGATCGTTCTCTGCCGCTTGTTCTACAACTGGTTTGCGGAACAACGGAGCGTGCTGTCAAGGCGCAGAAGATGGCAGGGCGGGACGTGAAGAAGATCCGCCCACTCAGACAAAACGCCGATGACCCCCCGGATGACACCCCCATCACGCTAAAGACGACTGTGACTGGCGGGAATCATGTCCGTGCGTAGCGATTCACGGAAATGAAAACTGGTGAGCCCAAGCCCGAGCCACGTCGCAGCAGGTAGATTAACTAGGCGCTAAAATAAGAACTATAATATAATCTGCAATGGATGGGGTGCAGGAAACTCAAGGCCGTCATGCTGACCATCATTTCCTGCCGAGAACCCTCAGTTTCAGAGCCCGTGCCGAATTCGGATATTATTTGAGCTGTCGCTTGGTATCGTCACACCATTCCCTCCTGCGCGGGTTTCCTTCATTTAGAGATCTCTACTCCATACACTTCGGGCCATCGATCCAAGTCATACTGGGCGAACCGGCACTCAAGAGCCATTATCTCATCACGTATCCGCTAGCCCCTGACATCGCCACACTCTCCATCTTCTATCGAGACCACATGTGGGCATAAATGGAAACTCTGGAAAATGACTCCACTTTGTCCAAAATCATCTGTGGGGATGATGTAGTCCCCTCTTCTGGCCCTTGGGGAGGGTGGGTGCTCTTCACGGCCTCCCCGTCTAGTGCAGTCCCACTCCGTATAAAGGGGATGCTCGGTCCCCATCCCAGGCTTTTCTCATTATATTTGCACAGTCCCTTGACATGCGACATCTTGTGACATTTCATGATGGCTATTCTCGCGAACCTCCAGACAAGACATAGGCAGCATCTGACGCAGTTGTACCCAACAATGACAATCATAGCATTGAAAGCTACACTGAAGATGAGATATCGATGGGCAAATTGCTGCTAATTTTGCTCCTCGTGGGTTCGAGATTCAAGAAGCTTGATTGAATATTAAATATCAATCGATAATACGCGACTTCAAGTATCAACGAGCTGAATACTTTCCAGCATTCCCCGGAAATCCCTCTCCATATCAGACCCGACTCAAGCCACTTGAAGCTCTTTGGGTATGACAGCACCTTTGAAGAGTATGATACCCTTCTTGTTAGTGATCCTTTGATGTTTCTTTCCCCTTGTGTCCTCATGAGGCACATTGACCATATAGACTCGTTACACCAATTTTCAGGCATACACATCGCTTCTCTGGTTCACAGGCATTCAGTGTGGTTGTGCTGCATATAACATGCTCTCTTAGCTCTGATCCTAGCCCAAGTCCTAGTCCAAATCCTCTTCCCCAGAGCGGCATCATGGAGGATCGCCACAACCGAACGCGGGTGTCGTCGCTGCCGACGACCGTTAGAATGCGGGAAAATACTTACCCGCATGTGTGGGGGAGCTTTTCTCCGGCTTGTGGGCGCTGCCGAAACTTTCTTAAGGATGCTCTGCGAAATGCCGGGGCGAGAAAGCGAATTGCCCTCGGGCCCGCAGGAATCATAGCTTGAAGCTGCTAATCCCAACGAAGGTCTTCGGTGTAAAGTGACCGGCGAAGAGCATGCATCATGACGGCGCATCTCACTCGATAGCCGAGGCTCTCCGCTCGAAGGATAGATCGCTATGCGACTGTAGGAAGCCCAACACGCATGGACTCGTTCCTCGATAAAGACTGCAAGGAGATAGTCACCAATAGGTCGCCTCTTATTAGTGCTCGAATGAAGATAGTAGATATATGATGTTCACGGAAGACCGAGATTGAAAGCCCTCGAACTGTAGACATCTAATTTGAAGTCCAAATTGAAGTAGGGAGTACTTAGAACCCATTCAATACCTCCTCTACTCCTACCATACCATTACTCTCCTTTGTTCTTGTCAAACGAGACTTCACTAGGTAGCAAAATAAGCATATTTTTAAGCATCCTGATTGGATGAAACTGAAGATTTGCAGGGTTCCATATGCAAGGGTTTCGCAATCAACGGCACGACCCCGATCTCCAGTCACTACTACGCAACTAGTTAGGAGAAGACAAATGGGGTTAGGATCGCCTACTGTCGCGTGCGTTCAAGAGCCTCTCCTTGAGGCGTCTATTGCTCTATTGCTACAGATGGTTTTTCTGGGAATTCGTGGCAGAAGGTTGGATCAGGTTTCGGTACATATATGCGCATTCATCATGTCATCTTATCTGATGGGTTTTAGATAGCGTACACGAGTTGAACCATAATAAGAGGGAACAATAGTCAAAAAGACAAAAAAAAAAATCAATAAAACGCTAAATCCAAATGCAATGCAAGATTTCCAAATCTCATCTCACGGCCTTCAGGTTTTTTGAGGGTCCGGGATCGTGTTCACTGCGGTGCTCCGTGGGGAAATTCACAGCTTGGTGGCCATCGAACGCTCGAAGGAGGACTTGGGGGGAGCGGAGTTGGGGTTGGGGTGGTGCTCCTTCTTGGCCATGGTGACGTTGTAGGTCAGGTCGAGCTCGGCCTTGGGGTCGTCAGTCTTGGGCTTGAAGTCAACAACCAGGTCATCCTTGACGGCAAAGACGGAATCGATCTTAAGGTGGGGGTCGGTGCTGGGGTAGATCTGGTTGATGACGGTGGCGTATTCGGGGTGGGTGATCATCAAGTGGATGTGCGCGGGGCGCATGGGGGAGCGGTCCATCAGGTTGAGCAGGACACCGGCAGGGCCGTCGGTAGGCAACGAGTAGGCAGTGGGGTGGTAGCAGTACCAGTAGAACTCGCCATTCTCGTTGGAGCGGAACTTGCCACGCAGGTTGTTCTCGCTCTGGTTGGGATCCTGGAAGTCGTACTGGGCATTGGCGGACGCCTGCCAGATATCGAGGACGGCGCCGACGATGGGCTTGCCGGTCTCCATGTCAGTCAGACGACCGTGCATGTAGGTGACCCGGCCGTTGTCCAGAGGATCCTGGATGATGCTATCGCCCAGAGCACGGAAGGGAGCGTTGGGAGACCAGAAGGGGCCCAGAATGACGTTGGAGGTGGGAGACAGGCCCTGCTCGGTCACGATCTTGTTGGCAATCTCATCGACGAGCGACTCGAGGCCGATGACGTCGCAGCAGCGGTGACCCTCGTTACGAATGGGAGTGCTGATCTGACCGATAGAGTTGATGAACTCAACGCCCATCATCCACTCGGCGGGGGTCAGCTCGACCTCACGGGCGAAGTCGTGGATGTGACGGATGAGAGCACCCAAGAGAACGCGAGCACGCTCGGGGGTCTTGGGACCCATGGCGTTGACCACCTGGTCAGTGAAGGTGGGGTCGAAGCGAGAGTTCTGAGCAGCCATGGCGACGATAGGTGTGTTGGGATATAGAGGAGGTATGAGGGAAGTATAAGATATGAAGTATAGAAGTGGAGTGGGGGGGGATGAGAAAGAGCGGGCGACGCAGGACCTTTTTATAATTCAGGCCTGGTAGTGATTCATGCGCAAAGGCAATTCTGGCTCTGGCAATTTACCCCGGAAAGCAGCTGTGCATAATCGCTTTTCTCGTCCCCGGACCGTCGTGGCGGCAATCAACCGCGGAGGCTCCCGGGGGCAAAAAAAAAAAAGTAACGGGGTGGAAGTACCGAGTGTATGCGGCGCCCATTGCAAAGTGACCTGGCTGGACTGGCCCCCGCGAGTGAAACTGCCCGGCAGCCAGTCACCGCCCAACTCCCGCGCTTTCGGGATTGTGTTGTTCCCAATGCCGCGTTCGGCGTCGCCACCATCCCGACGCTCCCGAGTCCCTGCTGGTTGTGCCAACCGCAAGTTTCCTCTGGATCAGCCCATTCAGACCCGCTGTGATTCGTGCTAGAACGGACCCATCCCCCGGGTTTGAGCCTTTGCGATTATGGCCACCCCCGACTGGGCATGGCAAAACGCATCTGACGGATGCGTGCCGCCTCTCGCTGCCGGCTCCCCGCACTCCCACCCTGGATAAGACTTTGGTGCGGGCGTCTATATTCTGTATCCTCAACTCGGGAGTTCTGCTTGAGCTTTGCTTTACTCCGCGCATCGTATGATCCGTTCAGCGCTCTCGCTCAGGGCCTCCTTCTGTCAGCCTCTCTTCCCACGATCGCTACGATCCTTCTCCCATTCCCCTGCCGCCGCCATGAAGCACCATCTGATGGTCGGGACGTGGACCGCCCCCGGGCGCATCTACACTGTCCAATTCGACGATGAGGCCCTCACCTTGGACCTGGTCAAAAAGACCGACATTCCCGAGGCCGAACCCATCTCGTGGATGACCTTTTCCCACGACAAGAAGGCCATCTATGGCGCCGCCATGAAAAAGTGGAACAGCTTCGCTGTCCACAGCCCGACCGAGATCGTGCACCAAGCATCGCACCCGGTTGCCGGTCATCGTACGTTATGGTCCTACTCCTCCTAAGCACTCTCTTAAAGCAATTGAGGACAAATATCTCCTGTTTTCTTTTGATCTGCCAAAGGCGACAATTGCCATTGGCACCTCAAATTTAGCTAGATCGCGCCCCCACTAACAACCTCAATGTAGCTCTCGCCCCGAGCGCGGACACCAACACCCGCGCCATCTTCGTGCTCGCGGCCCATAAGCCCCCCTTCAATGTCTATGGCAACCCCTTCTACAAGTACGCCGGGTACGGGAACGTCTTCTCGGTCAAGCCGGACGGAGCTCTTGACGCCAATGTCCAGAATTATGAGTACGACCCCAACACCGGAATTCACGGTATGGTGTTCGACCCCACCGAGACCTACCTCTACTCCGCAGATCTCCAGGCCAACAAGATCTGGACACATAAGAAGGATGCGGAGACGGGTCAATTGACCCTGGTCGACTGCCTGGAGGCCCCTGATGCCGGTGACCACCCTCGTTGGGTCGAGATGCACCCCAGCGGCAAGTATCTATATGCGCTGATGGAGGCGGGCAACCGTCTGGCTGTCTACGTAATTGACGAGCGCACCCACAAGCCGGTGTTTACCCATATCACCTACCCGCTCCTCCCGCCTGGTCAGTAGTTTCTTAGAGGAGGAAGAAGATGAAGAGAAGTTGTATGTGCGAGGGCTAATGATGGTGATAATTGCTAGGTCTTCCGCCACGCAACAAATACCGCGGCGACGTGACCTTCACGACCCGCAGTGGTGAGTATCTGTTTGCGACCACCCGGTCCAACCACTTCGATGTCACCGGCTACATCACGGCGTTCAAGCTAGGCCCCTCCGGCGAGATTGAGCGCCAGCTCTTCATCAACCCCACCTCGACCAGTGGCGGTCATTCCAACGCGGTCAGCCCCTGCGACTTTAGCGATGAGTGGTTGGCGCTGTGCGACGACCAGCTGGGTTTTGTCGAGATGTACCGCTGGCACGACGAGAAGCTGGCCCGCGTGGCCCGCGTGGACATTCCAGAGCAGGGCTTTGGCATGAACGCCATCTGGTATGATTAAACGAGAAAACTTCTAAGGAAAAAGAAAAGAAGAGAAGGAAATAAAAGAAAAGAAAAACGTGTCATGAATAGACGAAGAACATACCTATATGTGAAGAGATAAAGATATATCCTTGATATAGTATAGCTATATTATATGTACGGACATAACATGACTTAAAAAGCGATTTACCCCACGATGCTATAGATTCTATAGATTTAGTGCTCTATCTATGCGGGGTTCTTTTTTGGGAGAAAATTATATGGGCGTCATAATTACACTCCATATATCCAGATAATGTCACGCTGTAAACCGTAATGGCTGCAGTGTTTAGAGCATCGTAGAACGCATGGCAGCATATTCTGGCAAAAGAAAAAAATTAAAAACAAAAAAAGACGAAGCCAAGCGTCGGCAGTTTACGTCGGGTGCGCTTTGCTTTCTTCCGTTCGGGTGAGGGGCACTGCCGACCCAGCCAACGTCGACGATGACGGCGACTCCAGCAGGGCCCTTTTCTACTCTTCTTCTTCTCTTTGCTCTCTCTTTGTCTTGGTTCTTTGTGTTCCGGGTCGCCGTTTGATATCCGTTTCCTATTTTTTTTCTCGAGAGTCGCGAGAGCATCTATACCCCTCTATACTCATCTTAGACCCATCGACCTCCACCCCCGCCACGCATCATGCCTACTCCCGGCCTTCTCTATGTGACCATGCAGCCCAAGGGCTCGCTGCCGGACACGCAATTTCATGACTGGTACAACACTGAGCATGGCCCACTGCGTCTCCGTCTTCCCTTCGTCACCAATGGCTTCCGCTTCCGTGCAACCGACGGCGAACAGCCCGAGTACGTGGCGCTGTACGATATCACCGACATGGACGAATTGACCCGCAAGACCTACCTAGATCTCCGCACCGACCTCATCAAGACTCAGCGAGAGAAGAATACTATGGCGCAGATTGACGTGGGGCGTCTGCTATACGACCTGGTGGATGAGCGAAGCTCCCCGGACTTCCGCCCGCTCGAGGATCGAGCCGACACCGATGCCGAGACCCGCGGGAGCGTCCTCGTCGCAGTGACCACTGCCACCCACCCCGACCCCGAGAAGCAGGCCGAGCATGACCGCTGGTACCGCGAGGAACACTTTGAGATGCTCTCGCGTGTGCCCGGCTGGCGCCGCAGCCGTCTTTTCGTAACGGCCGCCATTGACTCCGCTGCTCCGCGGGAGTGCCTGGCACTCCATGAGTATGCCCCCGTCAATGGACTGGGCGGCGAGGTGCACCAGGCCGCCATGAACACCCCCTGGCGTCAGCGTCTTCAGGAGACCGTCGTCACTTCCAAGAGACGCCGGGTCTACCAGTGGTATTACACCTTTGGCCCGGCCCCGCGTGAGCTCTCGTCCCTAGCCCAACCCGATTGTCTTGGGCCTTGGTCGTCGAACGATGGCCGCACCCGCACCCTTCCATCCACCACCACCCGCCCGGCGGTTGAGTCGTTTGTAACCACCAAGGACGGCGTCGAGATCCCCTACCGCTTGGAAGGTAGCACCGACCCCCACGCTCCCGTGGTGGTGCTCAGCAACTCCATTCTGGTCAACTGGAACATCTGGGATCGCTTCGTCGACTCTTTCTTTGCTCGCCCGCAGAATCAGCGCTATCGCGTGCTCCGCTACCTGACCCGCGGCCGTCGCGCGGCCAGCGGCGAGCAGCCCGTCAACATCGACCTGCTGGCCTCCGACCTGGTCACCCTCCTGGATGCACTCCGGGTGCCGCCCAAGGACGCCCGCTTGATCGGTGTCAGTCTGGGTGGTGTGACTGTGCTCAACACCGCGCTCCTCTTCCCGGAGCGGATTGCCGCTTTCATCGCCTGCGACACCAACTCATCCGCCCCCGAGTCCAACCGCAAGGCCTGGGCTGACCGGGTGTCGATGGCTGAGCAGGAGGGTTCGACTGACCCGACGACCCAGGAGCCCATTGTGGGCGAGCAGCTGGCCGAGATCACGACCCGACGCTGGTTCGTCCCGGAGTCGTACGAGACCCAGCCCGAGGTCCTGGCGCCGGTCAAAGAGGCCGTGCGCACCAACAGCCTGAAGGGCTTCGCCCACAGCGTCCAGGCACTCTGTGCCTACGACATCCGCGAGCGCATGGCGGCGGCCACCGTGCCGGGTCTGTTCGTGGCCGGCGCTAACGATGGTGTCCTACCTCAGACAATGCAGAAGATGGCGGCAGACCTGGCCGGTGATGCGGAGCTGAAGATCATTGACAAGGCTGGTCACTTGCCGATGGTGGAGCAGCCCGAGGCCTTCGCGGAGGTTGTCACTGAGTTCCTGGGTAAGATTGATGGTTAATTTTGCATTGACTATGTGGAACCAAATGCGCACATAGATTGATGAGCTGGCGAAAGGTTTGGGTTCTTATTTGAAAGTAAAAATTGAGTTACATAGCGAAACGATTGATGTATTTGATGAACAAATTATTATGTAGTTCAAGATTGCAGTAATTTGACCTAATCGTCTTAATAAATCCATGTACCGTGGTTTCCATTATATATATTTTATGTCGAGCAGGCAAACGCACCCGTGTCAGAGGAGGCTGTTTGCGATTCACCAATCCATTTACATGAACAGTATGCTAATTAGACCAAGGCACTTGAATAAAAGGGCATGATCTGGCTGATACTTGTCTCAATAGAGCATTTCCAAATTGAAATCCACAAACTATAAAACCTCATGTGCCTCACGTGCCGGGCAGGCGTCACGCCCCAGATTACTCGAAATTTCTGTCTACGCTATATAAGTGAATGTATGGGTTTGCAAGATAACGGAAATTCACTCAATGGTGCCCTGGATCAGATAGTATTACAGGGTCTTGGTGCAAAGTCATCTGGAATCTAGCCTCTGGAGGGTGAAGTCATGTAGTCCCGGCCACTTGTGACCCCGTCAGTTGAGTAAGTCCAGTGCGGCGCCCGAGGCCCGCCATCCGCGCAGTTCCCCAAAACCGACGCCCCGCCTCCAACTTCCCTCCCATTACAGGATTCACCTCTCACATTCGCCATGACTGACAGCAAGGTCCCGTCCCCGGGACCCGCTAAATTGAGACGCAATGCGGGCCCTGATGAGTGGCTTGAGGCAGCCAAGAACTGCAAGTATCTGTCGGAGGCCCATATGAAGCAGTTGTGTGAGATTGTCAAGGAATACATGATGGAAGGTAAGTAGAAGACATGAAGACTGCCTCAACTCCTTCCAGAACCTCGTCACTCTCCTCCCTTCACAGAATTAGCCTCAGAATATCCTGGACCCATCTTTTCCCTCAGTTTCAGACCCTAACGGAATAGCTAGAATCCAATATTCAGCCCGTTTCTACCCCGGTCACCATCTGTGGTGATATTCACGGCCAGTTTTACGATCTCCTCGAGCTTTTTCGCGTTTCTGGCGGCATGCCTGATGGTACTGAACTCGATGCCCCCCAAACTTCCCCGTCGGTCATTACCTCCGCAGATATCGAACCTCCCTCGACCATTACCGATCCGAAGGTTCGGAAGAAGTTACGCGGCCCGAGCCCCAACGCGAACATGGAGGATGATGAGGAGGGTGCGGACGACGCAAACACCAACTCTCAAAGCCGGCCAGCCAGTCCAGGATCCAATGATGTCCAACTGAACCGCAACTTTGTCTTCTTAGGAGACTATGTGGATCGGGGATACTTTAGCTTGGAAACGCTAACGCTCTTGTTGTGTCTCAAGGCCAAGTATGTAGTGTCGGCCTTCTCCGACCCAGGATGTCCGACCGGGATGTCTTTGGTGTACGCGATGAACCAAACAATACTAATATGATGGGTTCCCTAGATATCCGGATCGAGTAACTCTTGTCCGAGGTAACCACGAATCCCGCCAAATCACCCAAGTCTACGGCTTTTATGAAGAATGTTTCCAGAAATATGGCAGTGCCTCGGTGTGGAAGGCCTGCTGCCAGGTTTTCGATTTTATGACGCTGGGCGCCATCATCGACGGCAAGGTGCTTTGTGTGCATGGTGGATTGAGCCCTGAGATTCGAACTCTCGACCAGGTGCGCGTCGTCGCGCGGGCCCAGGAGATTCCCCATGAGGGTGCATTCTGTGACCTGGTCTGGTCTGATCCAGATGATGTGGAAACATGGGCGGTTAGCCCTCGCGGAGCTGGTGAGCTAACCCAAAACAAATCACGCCTATCTTGCCCCTTTAATCGAAACTTTGACGCTGATCCTTCCCCTCACATTAGGCTGGCTGTTCGGTGACCGCGTAGCCGATGAGTTCTGCCATGTAAATGACCTCTCCTTGATTGCCCGTGCTCACCAGCTGGTGAATGAGGGCTACAAATATCATTTTACCAATCAAAATGTCGTCACCGTGTGGAGTGCGCCGAATTACTGCTATCGGTGTGGCAACCTGGCCTCCGTCTGTGAGATCGAAGATGACCTGAAACCAACCTTCAAGCTATTCAGTGCTGTCAGCGATGATCAGCGACACATGCCCACCTCGCGGCCTGGCCGTAGCGAGTATTTCCTGTAACATGTTTTGCAAACTTTGCACGGGCGCCGGCGTTTATATTCGGTTGGGTCTCAATTTAGTTCAATGATTGGGGAGATGACAAGCATACATAATGATTTTAGAGACGAATACCATGTCTATACCACTTTTCGTTTTGAATCAATCAATGGTTCCGTCTGCATAATAATGACGTCCACTCCGGGTTTCAAGCGTGGGAGAAACTGAATCTCGTATGTCCCGGAGTCCCGACTCCAGTTTCATTTCCCCGAGTCCCCGACCCTACGGGCTCAGAAATCCGGAGTCCCTGCACGGCATAACGACTGAAGGGTATTACGGCACTGGACTGGGTCCGATTCCCCGAACCAATAGCTACCGAGGCGTTAAATCTTTGTAGCGGCGCTACCAACAGCCGCCGCCCGGCCGGCCCGGAAGTCATCCCGAAGCTCTCGGGTCTAATCCCGGGGCCGCCATAAAACCCTAAAACCCCGCGGGGAAAGCGCACGGACAAGTAATGTGTATCGCCAACTGAAGCAAAGATGGAAAAAGTCGACGTGCTCATCTGTGGTAGTGGCTCAGCCGGTCTATGTGCGGCCACTTGGCTGGCGCGCTATGGCATCCGATGCAAGGTCCTGGAGCGCCGTGATAGTCCGATGGAGATGGGACAGGCGGACGGCGTGCAGTGCCGTACAGTCGAGATTTTCGAGAGCTTTGGCATTGGTGAAGAGCTCCTACGAGAAGCATATCATGTTCTGGAAGTCAATTTTTGGGCAGATAACGGCACTGGCGCTATTAAGCGGACTGGCCGCACTGCAGACACTCAACCTGGATTATCGCACCAACCGCATGTCATTCTAAACCAGGCCCGCATCAACGGACTCCTTATTGAGCTGATGCAAAAGTATAACGATCAAAAAATTGACTACGGATACAACGTCACGTCCGTTCAAGTGGATAGCACCTCTGCCCCGGATCCCACAGCTTATCCCGTCACCGTCACTGCAGAGAAGAATGGCAAGACAGAGACATTTGCTGCCAAATATGCATTGGTGAGTACCCCTGTTTTCTGAGTTTTATGCATTACTTTATATGGTTTGCCTAACTCCGTATCTAGGCTTGCGATGGTGCGCATAGCGTGGTCCGCAAATCCTTGGGGTATAAGATGGTCGGCGACAGCAGCGATGCCGTCTGGGGCGTCATGGATATGGTGCCACGAACGAACTTCCCTGATATTCGCAAAAAGTCTACCATTCGATCCAATGCAGGAAATATCCTGATTATTCCCCGCGAGGGCGACAGCAACAACCTCACCCGGTTCTATATTGAACTGGCTTCGGGAACTAACCCGAAAGAGGTGACTTTGGAGAATCTCCAGCGTCAGGCACAGAGCATCTTCCAGCCGTATCAAGTTGACTTTGTCGAGACCGTCTGGTGGTCAGCCTATTCAATTGGCCAGCGTCATGCCGATCATTTCCACAAGGATCATCGCGTTTTCCTCGCAGGTGACGCTTGCCATACCCACTCACCCAAAGCTGGCCAGGGAATGAATGTCAGTCTGCAGGACGGGTACAACATCGGTTGGAAGCTCGGTGAAGTCCTGACTGGTCTGGCACACCCTTCCCTACTTGAGACTTACGTACTGGAGCGGAGGAAAACGGCGATTGATTTGATCAACTTTGATCGCTACTTCTCCAAGCTCTTTTCCTCTGGGGCTCAAACTAGCCCCGCTGAATTTCAGGAAGGATTCATCCAATCAGGAAAATACACAGCTGGCCTAACAGCTAAGTATGATGTATCTCCGATCACAACCTCCTTGGAGTCGACGCAGTTAGCGTCCAATGTCGTGGTCGGTATGCGCTTGCCGAGTGCTCAAGTGGTCCGATTTTGTGACTCCAAGCCTCTCCAGTTGATGAAGGCTCTTAAGTCGGATGGGCGATGGAGAGTCATGGCATTCGTGGGTGATCTGACTGTTTCAGAAAACCAGATCAAATTGAACAAGGTACGACTGCTTTTGTTATATTGAGCCAAAAAAAAAACCAGGCCACAATTCCTCTTGCTAACAAAACTCCAGCTCGGAGAGTATTTGTCATCCTACGACGGTCCTATTCAGACTTTCACGCCCAAGTCTCAGGACTCGGATAGTCTGATTGAGACCATCATCATTGGGCATGGCAAACGTCATGATGTTGAGCTAGAAAATATCCCAGAGTGCTTCTACCCAGTCGCGGGCAAGAATCGGACCAGAGGTACGCTTACATGATGCGAAAGCGCTTTTATGTAGGAAACTAACCAGCCGCAGATTTACACAAGATTTACTACGATGATGACAGCTATAACAAGGGCCATGGCCAGGCTTATGAGTGCCTTGGAATCAGCCCTGCAAGAGGTGCTCTGATTCTCGTTCGCCCAGATCAATGTGAGTATCTGTCCCGTGAATTTTTTTGAGAAAATTGGATTGACCAGCGACCGGGTGACAGACGTTTCCGCATTGATTGACATCAATGACTATAATGAGATTGGCAAGTTCTTCCGTGGATTCCTCAAGCCACAAGCGTAGGTTGGTTGCACCCCCGGTATCCATCACGCAAGCAAGCTAACCAGGCATGGTAGAGGCCCGGAGACGGAATCTCAGGGCTCCAGCCTTTTTGGGAGCCGGCTATGAGATAAAAATGATTGTATTTTCTGTACATATTCCCTATCTATATTTGACTGCATCTCTCACGTACCCAATAGAAGTATGCCTCACTATGCTCTTTGGCCGGCTCTGGATATCAAATTCTCAGCCCGGGTTTCTCCCAAAAGAATCGCTCCCCGACGCTGATTCTATGTAAAGTATGCTGGTAGATGTCATGCAGTATACGCTATCCTATGAATCATTCTGACTTTTACATCTATGAGTTGAACTGGCTATAGCGTGATATCCATAATACTATACTATCATTACTCAAAAAAATCAAACTGTATAACATTGCAGAATGTAACTGTAAAGACGATATGCTCTCCCCGCGGGAGATCCGTGGCTCATTCGCGTCACAGATAGCAACGCACGATAAATACCTGTGCTGATTTAAGAATCTTGAACGTGAAGTCCAGAAGTATAGATGGAACATCTTTGGAGTCATTCTAGGGCATGGCTGATGGTCAAAATTGGACTGCGATATGCGATATTCTCCCATCGGACCCTAATAACAATGCTCCATGTTCAATCGCCGAATAGGCTAGTTATTAGATTCCAGTTGTTGTGGTCTTGAGGGTCTTGTCCATCTTTCCAACCCACTCGCGGGCTGCTTCACAGACAATGGCTTTTCGTTCGTAACAATCCGAACTACCCAGTCTCCATTCGCGCATTGTGATGGGGTCGGGGTCAAAGGAATACTCCAAATCCCATACATAAAAAGGCTTCTTGCTGTCTTTATCCACCACCAATCGACGATTAAATTTTGGTCCCCTGGGCGTATATTCCATGACATCCTCACCCGCCTTCTTCATCTGTTGTGTTCGATCAATTCTGTATTGAACGACAGGGTGGATGTATTCGAATGTTTCGCCAAGAGGGTCCTTACGCTGGCCATTCTTGAAAGCGTAACGACCAGGAATGCGAATATGTTCCCCATTTGGCCAGTACATCTTGGTGAAGCTATCGTCCATTGGACCAGCCCCCCAATCATAAGACCGGCGCTTTTTAAAGGGTGGCTCCGGACCAGGTGTGCGTGGGTGGACAACAGCCGAAGCTATCTGTGACGACTGGCGCCAGGCCCATGCTCCCCAAGATTCTTCGGCAGTCATCTTGTTCCACGCGTCACGCTTCTCGTTATTCATGGTGAAGATTTCTTCACGTAGCTGATATTCTTCGATGGTTTGTTCTTCGTCCAGTGACAGATGTTTCTTGACTTGATCCAACATCCAGGCATACGCAATGTTGGACATTTCCTCCATATTACCCCGGTTCTCCATCGTAGATGTTGAGCCGCCACCAATATTGATGTGGTAACCTGGAAACCAAACCTGCGCCAGCTTTGTCGCAGGCTGTAATTTGTCCCGGTGGTTGATTAGCTGTCGGAAGGCTGTGTTCCAATCCAACGCAGCCTCGTTGGCTTGCGCGGCGGCCTTGTTGACAGCGGCATCTGTTGGACGCTCTCCCTTGATCCCTTTCTTCACCTCTTGTGCCTCTTCAAATTTCTGCTGCCAGTTTGCCCTTGCCTGATTCACCCTGTCTTGCATCTCCTTCTCCAGATTGGTTTCTGGCTTAGGGGGTACGTAGAATATGGTGGGCTCAAACGCCTTTCGCCTTTCATCGATAGCAAGGGCTTGGAAGGCGTGCTTGATATCTATGCGTAATGTTAGGAAATGGCTTACCCTGGAAGACTTCAAATCCTTGGGATCTTGACTTACGGGTTGACAGTCCGACATTATGCCAGCCCGGTTTCTCTTGCCAGAAAAGCATCCATTGGGGAATTTTGAACCCCCCAATCTCCGGCATGCCAATAGCACCCACGGTGTCATAAACACCAACTACCTCCACGTTTCTTGAACCATCCTGGGCCCATTCCACATCCTGTGTGGCCCAGTCTTTTCCTGGAGATAGCTTCCCATGGTTACCCTTCGTGACAATGAATTCTTTTTCTTGTCGTCACCGGCACCTTGGGCCACATCGGCCATACCCCATAACCATTTGAACCATTGCTCGCTGTGGAAGAATCGCTTGCCTTGATTTTGAGGATTGACTTTGAAGGCCTTGTATAGCGTCCAAAGTTCAGGGAACTTGTTGAGGTCCTTTTTCTTGCAAAGTCCGATATCCGTGATGACACCAGCAATGGTACGGGCAGTATAAGCGCCGCGCGAAAATCCAAAGATCATGATCTGGTCGCCAACATTATAGTTCAAGACGCAGAAGTTGTATGCCTCAATAACATTTCCCTCCAACCCTTGCCCCGTAGCACCCTCAATGGCCGTACCGAGGGCGAGGGAAGTGGTGCCAACTCCGGAATCGTACCATACAGTCTGCTGCCATTTCTTCCCACTGGTATCAGTCCCGACGGGGGTTATAGCACGACAGAGACGGGTGACATTAGAGGGCACATTCTTTTCTCCTGAGACCGCCGACTGCCAGGTACCATCACAGCAGATGATGATACGTTTGGGCTGGGATGCTGAGCTTTTGTCACCGAGATGTCTCTTTTGGATTTCGAGGTGCTCTGCATCGTGAGGAAACTCCATTGGACAAAATGCGCCGCTCGTGGCGATAATACAGGAAGAAATGAAATTCAAGGTGCGCGACTCATTTATGGGCGCTACGATGTCTCTATTTATCTATGTCCAGAAGGTTGCCCTGTTTGACTTTTTCAGGGAACTTCTCGCTCTAGAACCCCCTTTGGGGACATCGTATACTGCATATGCGAACCTGTCGAAGTCTAGCCCTTAGTTCCGCCTCAGGTCGCCACGCAGACGAACCCTCCACATGAGGACACCTCCAGCGCCCGACTATTTTGGCGAGTTCAGCTTTCTCCATGAAGTCCGTGTTTGGTGTCGGCTTATTTTCAGCTTGTGGTGTTGAGGGTGGCGTCTCCTCATAGCAGCCTCCTCCAGACCAATAGGAGCATGCGTTTCTCCGGCTCTGTGAGCAAACCGCTCCCCATGTGGAGATTCTCCCCATGCGACCCGCGACCATGGCGTTCCCGGTTCTGCAGATCTAAGCGACAGGGAAGCCGACTGCCTTGCAAAGTCTTGGTAAAATAGGCGACCAAAAAAGATAAGTACAGAGCTTGAAGAGCCACGCCAACCCAAGTGCTATTCTCTTTCAAGAGTACGCCATGACTCTCTCGGGCCCCGTTCGGTGTTAGAAAAGCCCCTTTTTCAAGTGCTCCCCCTATACCACGGACCACCAGGTTATAGAATGGAACAAAATCGCCGACACGAGAGATCGCTAGCTCCCAATTCGCCTCGATATTCTACTACCCATTATCATCAGCTGCTCAATCTCGCTCTTCGCTCTCTGACTCGCACCTAATGCAAGCTCCCGCTTATGTATTGAGCAGCGATTACTAAACCGCCAAATTGAACCTGTCGTCAGAGAATTCAAAGCTGACCAAAGCGATACATGCACAAAGAGATAGTAGGCTTTGACGCTAAGTCATCGTTGCCCGGGGCTCTCTGATCACCAACGCAAGCTTCTGGCTTCCGTGTCCACTCAATTCCGAGTAGTGCAGTGATATTTCCTCCGTGATCTTCCACCAGCACTTCAAATATATTGGCACACCTTGAATAAGCAATACACGTGAAAATTAACGATTTATATGGTTTGCCTAGAGGAACTTGATCTGACGTCATGGTACACGGCTTGTATCACAAAATAAAGGTCTCGTAGGCCAGTGGACTAGTACTTTCAGCTGGATAAAGTTCAGCTTCTGTTTGCTTATTTCCCTTTGAGAAAAGCTCCTTTTTGCGGCACAATATCTGCTGAAATGATCGGAGCTCCAAGAAAAGAGCGAGAACCGCTTTGCACGCAGTGATAGGTGGGGCCGAATCGGCGGGCCTCCCGAGTTCAGCATCTTCGCCGCATTTACAGGCTTTAGATAATTCTTGTTTGTGGTCTGCGGAGGGCGAAGGTATTTAATTTACCTTATCAGAACGTTGTGGTCACAAAGTCGATCTCAGGGAACGCAGAAAGGAAAGCAGAAAATCCGCTCCTGCGGCCTAGAAGCCTCTGCGCCAGAGGGCTTCAATGGGGGGAGAAGAGAGACTGGGACATTCCAACTGTCGGAAGATAATGTCCGAGAACAGCAATCATATCGGGACTCAATTCGGTAGATAAAGAGGCCACGTATTGAATTCACTAGCCGGGGCATCAAGCCCGCGACTTGAGATATTTGGATGCAATAGAAGTCGTCTCAATGCCCCACGGGGAATGGATCCCCAAAACGCCGCCCATTTAATGTAGAAGTCGATTCCATTTCCCTTTGCGCATGCGTCGGAAGTCAATCTTCTGCTTCTGCTGTTACTGCTGGATAGATTGCGCCATCAGGATTTCGGGGAGTTTTACAAAGTGTTTGTCAGCTCCGGGGGTAATTCCGCCATGATCAATAATCTTCCTCGATGAGGTGATTCAGACGGAGAGTTAAGGGCCGGCAATAGCCCAGCAGACGCGAGTACATAAAGGTGGTAACGTCGGCAGCTGTAAGTTCGTGCTCTAAGCTTTATTTACCTGATTCTTCGGGCATCCAAGATCTTATCTCCCAATCTTATCTCCATCTCCACTATCCCCGTTCAGTCTAAGCAAG
Source organism: Penicillium macrosclerotiorum (assembly GCF_028827735.1). Lineage (NCBI taxonomy): Eukaryota > Fungi > Ascomycota > Eurotiomycetes > Eurotiales > Aspergillaceae > Penicillium > Penicillium macrosclerotiorum. Next base: position 6,537,234 of record NW_026643083.1, on the reverse strand, counting down.
CCTTAGAAGTTCAACCCCTATAAAGTTCTATCATGGCAATCACCCGAGTGGCTGTGGCAGGAGTATGTTGATCTCTATTTATCATTCTCTCTACTATCCACTCATACATCTATTCATGATCACAGGGCACTGGTAATCTTGGCCCGGCTATTGTTAACGGCCTGCTCGAGGCTGGCTTCCAACTCACAGTTTTGAGTCGCTCCTCCTCCCATCAATTAGACCCGCGAGTCCAAGTGCAGGTGGTCGATTACAACTCACTTGATTCACTGGTAGCGGCTCTGAGAGGCCAGGATGCCTTCATCAATGTCTTGCCAACAGGTCCAGTCTCGAGGGACGTTCACTTGCGGGTCATCGAGGCTGCCGTTGCTGCTGGGATCCAAAGATTCATACCCTCGGAGTTTGGCTGTGATACATCAAATTCGGCGACAAGTCAACTGCCTGTTTTTGGAGATAAGGTCGCAGTGATCCAGCGGCTACAGGAGTTGGCGACGCCTGGCAGCACGCTCAGTTATACCGCGGTAATTACAGGTCCTTTCTTCGATTGGGGTCTCGAGAAAGGCTTCATCGTGAACTTAAAGGGACCATCAACTGCGGTCTATGATGGTGGAGATGTGCCCTTCAGTACAACCACGCTTAGGGGCATCGGTCGGGCTGTAGTCGGGGTGCTCAAGCGGCCGGAACAGACTAAAAACCGACATATCTATGTCGCAGAGGCCAACGTGACACAAAATCAGTTGCTGAACTGGTCAGGGAAAGGCGATCAGCTTGAACGAACGCCGGTGAAGACTGAAGATCTGGAGAAACAGGCATATGAGGCGCTCCAGCAGTCCCCTCCTGATATCCCGACTTTTGCTCGCAATCTGATCCGGCGAGCCATCTTCGGGGGCAAATACGGCACTCATTTCACCAAGGTGGATAATGAAATTGTGGGAGTGTCCCAGTGGACTGAATCCGAGATTGTGAATCTGGTCAAGAAGTATGTGTAAGTGGCAAATGGATCGGCTAAGAAGATGATTTAAAGGAGATTCGTAACAATAGACATGCCCCTGTGCTTGTGCTCCTCTGATCTCACAATAAAAGCGTAATGAAGAACATATAATAATTTTCTACTACTTGGCAACGCCTTAAGGCTTCATAAATCCGGTGAAAAACATATCCATTACATCATATTCATCAACCTCCCCGACCCAACTCATATACTGATCGGGGCGCATAATAAGACTGGCACCTTGAACAGGGTCAATCCCGTAATTGGCATAGGCATTGCCATGGCCCTCATAGTAAGATCCATCGTCCACAAAGACTTTCCAATAATCCCAACCCATTGTTTCACTATAGGGGTGAAACAGCTCTGGTAGGTCCAGGAGTTCGATGCTCTTTCTCCGCCCAGCCTGAATGGTCAAAACTTCGATCAGCCCGTCCGACGGGGGTAAATCGGCGAAGAGATGAGGTTGGAGCGCCTAGTTTGGCGACCAATATTTCCATGCGTTGCATATTCTGACTCTGTGTCAGTTGGCCGGGAAAGATGAGAATTCGCCAGCGCCCATTGCTCTTCAATAACTCCTGAAGATGCCATGATCTTGCGCCGGATTAATTCAGCACTTTGAAGCTCGGCATTCGCTTTCCGATATCAACTCCAGTTGCCAAGTGAGGTTCGCTGGTGATAGTAGTACTGCTTTTTGCCTCAGCCGAATCTCTCTCTTTCGCAACAAGAACACTTGCTTCGTATTTAACCGCTAAGGGGGATTTTAGCTTGCAGACCCCAATTGGTACAATGGGAATGGACCACCTACTGATCCCACTCGCAAATTCATTTCCTTTCTCAAAGGCAGCCTTGAATTCTTCCATACTGACCCCTTTTTCATCCATGATATCCTTGGCCGGGCGCCCTGAGAAATGCCGGGAGAAGCGGTGGTCGAAGGTAATCAGATCTTGTTCAATTTTTCGTCGCTCGGATTCATAGGTTTTGAGGATTGACCCATCGCTATATCCTTTCACAACATGGGCCAGTTTCCATCCCAGATTATAGGCTAGTTTCCATCCCAAATTATAGGCTAAGCTAACGTATCATCAAGGGCTGCATAGAATAAGACTTTCAAGCATCACTTACTATCTTGCATGCTCACATTCATTCCCTGGCCAGCTTTCGGGGAGTGCGTATGGACCGCATCACCTGCCAGAAACACGCGCTCTCACAAGAAGCTGTCGCCTACCCGTTGGTCAATCTAGTAGGCCGTCCACCAGTCACAATATGAATAGTCCAGTTTATATGGATGAAGGATCCGTTGGGCAAATTCAAGGATGATTTTCGGGGTAATCCAAGATCGATCTGCCTTTCCTCCCGTCTGTGCATGCTCGGCAGTCTGGAGCTGAATATACAGCCGGACCAACTTGTTCTCTCACAGTATCACCATCACACGACCTTCAGTAGTCGAGTGAGTCGCACAGCGCTGTCGGATGTCGGGGAAACTGGTTATCGGCACAATGTCCAGGACGCCCCAGATATAATCGGTCGGTTCTCCCTCTAGGTGTAATCCCAGCTGACGACGGACCCAGGAGTGTGCTCCGTCACAGCCGACGAAAAACTTGGCCTTGATGGACTCGACCTGGTCGGCGGGAGCCTGCGCCTTGGTCGATCGAATCAGGTCATCCGTGTCGTCCGCGGCCAAGTTGCTGCGAAACAGCCCATCGCTGACGGCTTCTTCCTGTCCGTCGGCACTTTGATGATGCTGTTGTTGTTGTGGAGGAGAAGCTTGTTAATCCGATAAGGTCCGCAAAGTGACTTGAATTGGATAGTCGTTGAAATCAGCCATCTTGTCTTCATCGAGGTCCAAGGACGTCGGAAGCACCCCCCGTTCCACGACCATGTTCCCATGCTCGCGGATGGAGTCCAGGAAGAGGCGCTCGATCCGACCTTGATGCAGCATAACCTGTTGAAATCGGCTGATATCTGGGATAGTATCGGGAATTTGGTCTGACCTGCGGAGGTGGCCCTACTCATCCGGATTCCGGATTCCAGAGACAGATCTCGATCACATGGTTCGACTCGCACCATGCCTTCTGGGCCAGATCAAAAGAGTCGAGGATCTCCAGCGTGCGGTATTGAAGGCCGTCGGCCTGAAGATATAAGAGGGGGCATGGATTAGTAGTTGACGAGGTACGATGGCATGTTGACCACTTGAGCAGAGGGCTCTTCAGAAATTTCTCAGAAGCAGTTCCAATCTCCGGATATCTCACCTTGGTTCCTCATTTATCTAGTATCTTTGTTTTAACATCAGAGCGACTCAGCCAGTTGGTCAGCATTAGGCCTGCAGGCCCAGCGCCGACGATCAAGACGTCCACATGGTCCTCGGAGGGCAGCGTGCCGGGCATGGTGGCCAAGAGAACGGATTCACGAAAATGAGAAGCGCAGCGAGAGTTGGAGAGCTTGAGATAGTCATGGCCGCATCTTGGACGCCAGTCTCTTTATATAGAAGATTGGATGCTGGGTCTTCCATCGTGCCTGTCGTGCCCATCGCTCCCTCGAATCCGAGTCCGAAAATGTCGGAGATCGTGTGGGGGAAGCTCTCACTGGCCAAGTCTACTGGCGATCCCCCGCAGCCCCGCAAAATCAAGACCAATATGAGTTTGATCGAAGCTGGTGAGTGGATCGGCTTCCGATTCGGATGAGTTTCACGATCTGATATCGTGGACTCTTTTGCGGTGCTGCTTGACATCGGGGTCGGGTCTGCATTGCCGATCGGAAGATCTATAGGGCTTGCCATTTTCTGCGTTAGTTGTTTTGTTATTTTCGTATTTTGTTTATTCGATTTGCCCCTTTCCGCTCTGCAGAATTGCCAGTCTACACGATCTTTTCGTCCTGATTGTAGGGCAAGATGGAGTCCCCGTGATCTCGTCAAGCCAACTAACCGACTCACTCGCAAAAACAACCCCCGACCACCTCACCAAAATTGCCATACCAACTCCACTCCCCCTCGTTCCATCATCTCCAATGGCGCTGCCATATACAGTTGCCCCGCATCTCAGCTACTTCAAGGCTCCGCTCGCTGACTTTTTGGCCGCGCGGCCGGAGTTCGACAGTCTCGGCGTGGGTGGCTATCTCGTCTCAACACACGCCGTATCTGATGCCGGGGCTCCCCGAATCTTGCTACTGCAGCGGGCTCTCACTGACACAATGGGCGGCTGCTGGGAAGGTCCCGGGGGTGCAACCGAGCCGGGCGAAGACGAGACTCTCCTGGATGGAGTGGCGCGCGAGGTTCTCGAAGAGACCGGACTCCACGTTTCGCATATCGCCGAGCTAGTAGCAGTGGATAGCTGGAATCATGTCCGTGGCACTGGAGAGAAGCTGCGCATCGCCAAATACTCGTTTCTGGTGGAGGTTCATGAGGCCAGTCGCCAAGGCCCCGATGCCAAGACACATTTAGTCTCCAGAGACGAGATCCCTGTGAAGCTGGATGCAGCCGAACATCAAGCTTTCAATTGGGCACTTGAAGAAGAGATTCAACTTTCACTACTTTCCTCAGAGGGCAAATATTCTCTGCCACGCTCCGTTGCAGCGTTCGCGCATCAGGGACCCAACATTCTTCGCGCATTTGATCTATTTAGACAACGCCAGGGGAGGACAGCTACGCTGTGATCAAAGTAGTTGCGGATGTTATGCGGTCCAGAGATTGAGGTGGAATATGATGGAGAGCATGATAGAAATGTCAATGGAATGCATCAATTGCAGAATGAGTCCCTAGGTCTACGGAGCGGGAAGCGGCTACGGCTCGATTGAATCCCTCCTCCTACTCCTCCTCCTCCTCCCCTATTTCTCTTTCAATCCTCGACGGGTAGAACACCAGCAGCCTGCATATGTAGAGCCACCTCGTCAATATCCTTCCAGACGCGCAGCAGGTTGCCTCCCGCCACCTTCCCGGCATCCTCATCGCTTAGGCCGCGACGTAAAAGCTCCGCGATCAGGTCCGGAAACTTCGACACATCCTCTAGACCGGCGGGAACGGTAGGAATCCCATCAAAGTCACTACCGAGGCCAACGTGGTCAAATCCGGCCACAGTGCCAATATGCATGATGTGATCCGCAACCCGCGCGAGGGTCGCATGCTCCTGGTCCACCTCCGGCAGCCCATCCTCCCGATCGGAAGCTCGACAGGAGATGAAATCGGGGGCAAAATTGACCATCACGATCGAGTTTCGTTGCCGCACCAGTTCCAGAATATCATCTGGAACGTTGCGAGGGTGCGGACAGAGAGCAAACGCTGAGCTGTGACTGAAAATGACCGGGGCACGGCTGCCCGCCCAGTCAGTCTTGCCCGCCCCCAGCACATCGCGCATTGTGTTCGCGCTCACGTGGGCCAGATCAATGATCATACCCAGTCGGTTCATCTCCAAGACCAGCTGTTGGCCAGCTGGGCTGACTCCGTGCCAGAGCGGCGTTGCTTTTCGGAGGCCCCCATTCGGCTGTTCCACTAGAGCCGCATCGGCGTACTTGTTATGACAGTTGTGTGTGAGGGTCGCATAGGACACACCCAAGTCGTAGAACATGCGCAGGTGGGCCAAGGAGTTGCCAATTGATTGCAGCCCCTCAATACCGTATGGTGAGATGATCTTGCCTTCCTTGAACGCTTGGAGAGCCGTGGTGCCGTTCGGCGGGGCAGAGAAGATATCTGGGTAGGCCCGTTGAATCCGGGACATGAGATCAACCTGCTCCACCGTCATCCGAACACCTGATGGGTGTGTTAGTTTTCAAGCTTATCCGCACGGAGATATTACGTGCTACTCACTCTCTGCGTAATTCTCATCCGAAAAGTCAGTCCAGTCCGCAGGACATGGCACGAAGACGCTCCAGAAGGTTCCGCCCACGCGACCTTGCTGCAGTCGAGGGAGATCGACGTGCCCAGGGAGGGTGCCATGAATGAACGACTCCGTAAAGTTCGGAGCATTGATGTGGCGGTGGAAGTCCTCTCGGATGAGAAAGGGGAAGTCATCATGGCCATCTGCCAGCGAGGTCAGTCGGCATGAACCCACCAATATCACAGCCATATTACGCTACAACATCGTACCAATCAGTGGAATTTTGGACAGAATTTGATGCACTCGGTCCTCAATGGTGAGCATGCGAGCGTGGCGACAGTCGCGCGGCCATAGAAACCAGCTTCCGGCAATCATCCCCAATACCAACAGGGCCCAGCTCCGAACAGAGGGCCGCTTGGGGGTCGAGGCACTCTCCGGGCCCTTGAACCCCGAAGCCTCGTTATACGAGGCTTGCATAACGACTTTCTCATCCATCAGATAAAGAATCTGTGCCTGATTCCTTTCGCTTTGTTCCTTTGGTGAAGCAGAGAAGCACGGCGGTGGGCAATCGAGAAGTTGGGGAAGGAGACGATTGCGCTATCGATAACGGCGATAACCCGTCTAGTGGGCGATACAGCGATCAGATCAGGTCAGATAAGGTCAGATCAGGTCAGGGTAAGTCGAGGGTCCGATCTCATGAATAGAAGAAGCACAGGTTGTCAAAAGGGAGAATGAAGGGAGGCGAGGGCATAAAAGGGCCATCGGGGGATCCGACTCTCTAATACTCTCCGAATGGCTTCCAATGCCGGTTTTCCATTGGCGTAAAGGGCTTGGAATGGCATCGACTCTATAGATCACTGCCAGCACATAGCATCAACTTCTTACTCTCCACTTTCTCCTATCTTCCATCCAATCGATCCTCTGGGTTATCTATGATGTACTCCCTGTTGAGAATCAATCAATTCATGGGGACTAAATGACAGAACATCCAGCTCTTCTCCGTTGTAGCGGTGGGGGAGTTGCATCCAACCAAAAAGACCCGGGTTGGACAAGAACACAACCATTTCACTATTGCTGAAAACTAGCGAGGCAAAAGCAGACAGGAAGAAACTCGATAGAAATAAGCGCTCATTCTCTTATCAATCCTATTTGATCCTTTCTCGTTGGCGGAACCAAAATGAACCAACCTCCACTGACGAATCCCGAGCCGGTCATTACTCGATCGCGTCTCCACTTCACCACATTTCATCCTTTTTCAAACTTCCCTTCTTTTCAACCCTCACGAGATTATCTTTTCCGTCTCGACTGCCTCACGAATCGACCTCTGGAGAAATCTCCAGGAATTGTGCGACCATGGCGGGCACGCCCACCGTGACTGACAGTATGTTACTCCAACCTGCTGTCAAGGATTTTTCCAGTGGCGCTTCTAACCGTGTCCCCTCTCCCCCGCAGACCTGCTAGCTGTGTGGCATGCCTATCGTCTTCCTCTCCTCATTGCTTTCTCCACATTATTTATCGCCTTTCGTACCTATCGCAAGATTCAAGCGCGATCGAAAACCTTGGCTTCCGCTTCGATCCCGTCGTCACCGCGCACCCAATCCCCCGAAAAGGCGCAGAAAATCCCGGCTCCGACTGAGAAGCAGGGCCCCGTTGCGACCCCGGCCACCACCAGGCCCATTCAAAATAGCTCACTCTCAAAGACCTCCTCGGGGCCCAAGCGTGTTCAGGGCAAGAAGCCAGTCAAGACCATTGCCGGCCGCCGTGCATCCGCCGAGGAGGGTCATCCCACCACCTTCATCCAGCCGATCATCTTCTTTGCCTCCTTGACCACCACCACTGAACGATATGCGAAGACCCTTTTGGAAGAATTGCGCGCGGCATCTCAGAAGCAAGTCGATTCTCAAGACCGGGAACGGGGACTCTTTCCCCCGCAGATCCAGGATCTGGCCGAGGTCGAGTTCGACGAGTTTTTTACAAGCATCCCCCAGCCACCCACCACCTCGCCCGGTACTCGCTATTTGTACTGTATTCTAGTTCCCACGTACAACGTTGACAGCATTCTCAATACTTTCCTGGGCCATCTCGAGGAAACTCATCATGATTTCCGAATTGACACCGCGCCCCTCTCCCAGTTGGCAGGCTATTCCGTCTTCGGGTTTGGTGACAAGGTCGAATGGCCAACGGAAGAGGAAGGCTTCTGCTCCCAGGCAGCAGAGATCGATCGGTGGATGGCGAAACTCACAGGCCGCAAGCGTGCCTACCCCATGGGCATGGGTGATGTGAAGTCAGATGCGGAGACGGCGTTGAAGGAATGGTCCTCTGGGCTCCAGGATACACTATTCGATATTGTGCAGAATGGCGGCCTTGGCGAGGGAGTTCCCGGTAGCGGTGATGCACTAGAGAGCGATGAGGAGGATTTGGACGATGAGAACGAGTCTTCAGAGGGCAAGAAAAATGGCCAGACGATGGTGGACTTGGAAGACATCAAGATGAACGGCGATTCCGCTGGTCCCATCCCGGTGGACTTCACCACCGTAGGCAAAGCTGTGTCCGCGGAGCCAGCAGCTAAGGAAATGGTCCCCACGACCTCCCCGACCTATGCCGCCTTGACCAAGCAAGGGTACACGATTGTTGGCTCACATTCCGGTGTGAAGATCTGCCGGTGGACCAAGTCTGCTCTCCGTGGCCGTGGTTCCTGCTACAAGTATTCTTTCTACGGCATCCGATCCCATCTCTGCATGGAGGCGACTCCGTCGCTGTCTTGTAGCAACAAATGTGTCTTTTGCTGGCGCCACGGCACGAACCCTGTCGGGACGACCTGGCGATGGAAGGTCGATTCTCCTGAGCTGATCTTTGACGGCGTCAAGGCGGGTCATTACAAGAAGATCAAGATGATGAAGGGTGTGCCCGGTGTTCGAGCTGAGCGCTTCGCTGAAGCAATGCGAATTCGCCACTGTGCCTTGAGTCTGGTCGGCGAGCCCATTTTCTACCCTCACATCAACCGTTTTCTGGACATGTTGCACGACGAGCGCATCTCCAGCTTCCTTGTTTGCAATGCCCAGCACCCCGATCAGCTCGAGGCATTGCACCGTGTCACTCAGCTCTATGTTTCTATCGACGCTAGCAACCGTGAAACTTTGAAAAAGATTGACCGTCCCCTACACCGCGACTTCTGGGAGCGATTTCAGCGCTGTCTGGACATTCTACGAGAAAAGCGCCATATTCAACGTACTGTTTTCCGACTGACCCTCGTCAAGGGGTTCAATCTGGATGATGAAGTTATTGGATATGCTAACTTGGTCGAGAAGGCCTTGCCAGGTCTGATCGAGATCAAGGGTGTGACCTTCTGTGGAACCAGCACAAGTGCTGGTGTTGGTTTGACCATGCAGAATGTGCCATTCTATGAAGAAGTCACCACATTTGTCATTGCCCTGGACAAGGAACTGAAGCGTCGGGGTCTGAAGTATGGAATTGCTGCTGAGCATGCGCATAGCTGCTGTGTGTTGATTGCTTCGGAGCGGTTCTATGTGAATAACAAGTGGCACACCCGAATCGACTACGATCGTTTCTTCGACCTGCTGGAGAAGGAGAAGGTAGATGGCACTCCTTTCACTCCGGAGGACTATATGCGTGAAACAGAAGAGTGGGCAACCTGGGGCCGTGGCGGATTTGATCCCAATGACGAACGTGTTTATCGCAAGGGCCGCACTCGGGCTGAAGCTAGGGCCCAAGCCCTCGAGGCTGCTGCTGCTGCTGCCCCTACATCATAAGATTATCATGCCTCCGTCTTTCAATTCATGTCCATCACGACTCATCCCGAATTTTTTTCGGACGGCATTCGGCGGCGACTGCAAGTTGAGAATGTCCACATCACTACCGACGATGAATCCCTTCTGGGTGGTAGCAGGTATTGCTTGTTCCTATCCCGTTTGATTGGCACCTCGCCGCCATGCCTTTTCCCCAAGTCGAGCAACAGATTATCCTGTCAATTATAAGGCTAGTCCTGGCTGCCAAGACATATTTTAAATATAGATTTGGCTTGTAGTACCCTCGGAGCCTTTTGCGTTACTCGGGCCTGTCCTCTGCTTGCTATGCCAGTACTACAAATCAGCCAACTATGATAAAAGAATTTCGAATCAAATTATATATCAATCCTGATTTACCGCCTGCCTTTTTTTATTCTTGGGAGGGGTTTCACTTCTCACCCACTGTAATTAGCCTCTTGAAGCTTGAAATATTTTTGAATCTGGTGCTACAATTGTTAGTTAACCGGCAGCCAGTGAAGCTTCGCTGAGTCAGCGCAGGCCCCGCTCGATTCACAGAAACTCCGCAGCAAAGGGTTGACCTGGACGGGGGCCTCCACAGCATTGCGAAGGGTAAAACCCATCCATCTTCTTTATCACAGCCTCATTAATCTTTGTTCCTTCATATATCAACAGAGAAGGTGCGCACTTCCAACAAACCAGCTCATCATGACTCAGCCAGCGGCGGGCAAGCCCACCGCCGGTGTGCTCCAGATTCCTGCAGCAGCCACCCAAAAATCGATTTCATCTGCACCCACGAAAAAGGCTCCTAAGCCCCCGACGCCGCGCTTGAAGCTTCTTGTGCGCCGCTTGCCCCCAGGGCTCACTCAAGCTGAGTTTGAAGCCGCCCTCGGCGAGGAATGGCGGGTGGGTGCGGGCAAGGTTGACTGGCTCCAATACAAGCCAGGCAAGGTTTCGAAGGAGTAAGAGAGAAATGCTTCTTCCCCTCCACTCAATTTCAATTGACTTCCAACTGATCGATGGGCTTCTCTCTTTCCCAGTCCTGCCAAACCCTCTCGTCCATCCCGAGCCTACCTGCATGTGGTTTCCAGCGAGCAAGTCGGGCCGCTGTCGGACCAAGTGCGACAGGCCTCATTCCAGGATGCCCGTAATACGACGCATGATCCGGTTCTCCTTGGCCCTCCCAGCTTGGAGTTTGCGCCATACGCCAAGACCCCTGGCAGTCGTGTTCGCAAAGATGCCCGCCAGGGCACCATTGATCAAGATCCCGATTTCATTGCCTTCCTCGAAAGCCTGACGCAACCCATTGCCAAACCGACCACTGTGGACCTACTTGAGCCTGAGGAGAAGAAAGAGGCGGTGGTGATGACACCTCTGGTGCAGTTCATCAAGGACAAGAAGGCAAGCAAAGCCAAAGAGAGTGGATTCTCCAAGTCCTCTAAGCGAGCCGAAAAGGAATCAAAACAGGAGAAGGTTCAGGCCAAAAAGCTTCTACAGCGACCCGATAAGGAGTCGGCTTCTGGATCTGCTTCGGAGAGAAAAGGCAAGGGCGAAAAGACAAGCAAGGAATCCAGCAAGGCGTCCAAGCAAGCTAGTGGAACTACAACTACGAAGAGCGGAAAGGGGAGCGGCACGAATACTGCGAAAGATACTCCCTCCACCATGGCCTCCGAGCGCAAGAGGGAACGAGGCAATGTGACCGCGGCGGCCAAGATCTTGCAGCGAGACCTGGGACTGACCACCTCCGGAGGTCGACGAAGGGGCAAAGGCGGAGCCAACGATACCGGCTCCCCCAAAAATGAGAGTCCACATGAGTCTCCGGTCACTACGGAGAGCAGCAAAAAGGGAAGCTAGTTCCAAGTCCGCCAAGGGCGCCGTCAATGCTTCCAAAGCGAGGGATGGAGGAGATTCTCAATCACCAGTCTCGCGAGCTCCCAACACCACGTCGTCGCCGGTGACATCCAACCCCCCGCCAAGTCCAGCAAGAACGCGAAGAACAAGACCGCCGCTGCCTCCGCGACCCCAACCGCCACCCAGGCGTTCCTCAAACACGCGAATCCCTCTCAGGGAGTGACCGAGGCGCTGTTGGAAACCGCGTTCGCCGCGTTTGGCGCCGTGACCAAGGTGGAGATTGATAAGAAGAAAGGATTTGGGTATGTGGACTTCGCCGAGCCGGACGGATTGCAGAAGGCCATGGCTGCCAGTCCTGTCTCGGTCGCCCAGAGCCAGGTCGTGGTGCTGGAACGCAAGGCCAATCCGGGTGGGGAGAAGTCGAAGAAGGGCGGACGAGGAGGAGACGGCGCGTCCGCGACGGGCGGCAAAACCAAGAGTGGTAACAGCGAAGGAAATGGGAGCGGTGGCGGCGGCGGAGCCGGAGGATCTGGAGGATCTGGAGGATCTTCTCGGGGTCCTCGAGGCGGCCGCGGACGCAACAAGGGACCGAAGGGAGCCGGAGGAGGTGAAGGGTCGAAGGGCGGTGGTGCGCCTGCAACTCCGACGGAGAAGAACGGATCGGAGAAGTAGCGCCAGCTTAGCATTTTAGCACTTTTAACATCAGACGTCCGCGGCACATGCCCAATGAAAGCCCGTGCATGATACCCTTCGTCTCGGTCAGATTGGACCTGAACGCGGGCCCGATCAATGCGTAGTGGCTACCAAGGACTCACACTGGCAGGATCCTCAATCCGGTCGGATGAAACATGAAATCTAACCAGTGTTCAAAAAACCCACGTCCATCAAGCTTCCAATTGAGCAAGGGTTTCCGAAGACAACTACGAGCTTACACAAAGATATGGAAAACAAGTTTGTATAAAATTCATTTCATTGTGTATATCTTGATTCTTAACTCAGAAGGAGCCAACAGATCACCCACTTGACACTCTTCAATTACTTCTCTTTCTGTGATCGTCATCCCCCGACATTAAAGGGAAGAAAACAAAAAGAGATGTGAAGAGCACCTTTCAGACCTCCTCGACACCCACCAGGACCGACCGACCGAAGTCAAGACGTCGAGACCAGGCCAAGATCATCACCACTCCCTGGACCGAAACGCAGACACTGCAAGCAGCACGCGTGACAGTCGAGGCGGGAGTCCAAATGGTTTCACTTTAGGGCATCGAGGACATAGTAGTCATCAGCAAGGGTGGAGATTCTGTGGCTCTTTTAAAGAGCTTAGAATTGGGACGTTTACTCTAAAGTGATTCTTTGAACTGTCAAGAGAAGATCGGTTAGCATCTGGTTTCACCGGCAAGAACCTGTTCCCCAGGCTCTCGAGAATCCGAAGAGATTCTGGTGAGGCTGGTTTGGAAAGGTATGGGGAGGAGAGAACATACGTAAAGTCGCTTGAAGAAGAGAAAGAGGTTCGGGGTCGCGGGCCCTTTTATACACGCAGACTCACCGCCGCCGGCTCTAACGACTAACCGAGCGGCGCTGGGCGTTTGCACTTTTTGCCCGTCTTTTACGTGTGGTTTACCTGTTTCGGTGGGGCGGTCGCCGCATTCCGCCAATCAGTGGGTGGTCTGTGGACCCGATGGGACGAAAAAGCTCGAAAATTTCGACTGCTGCGAAAAATTTCTGCTGCGCCTGTCGACTTTGGATTGGCTAGGCCGACATAGAACTCCTCTCGCTTTGTGCAGGGGCCAGGTAATGGCCAATGCAGTCCCTCCCGGCTCTCTTGATTCTCGCTTCCCTGCATTCCCTTATTCACACCGTCTCCCTTTTCGGACTCTTTGCCCACTTGCACAAGCGAGAGCAGAAGATGCGGGTCTGCGCAACGGAACTTGGCCGAGCCTTGGTGTTCTCGGCATGCCGAACTTCGTCTCAATCCTCGACCTGGAATAGGTACGGGTATACTCCGTCCATTCCCAGATCGGTCAGACCAGGGGAAGAATGTACTCCGTAAATTCCAGAAGACCAATCACCGACTCTGTCGTGTGACGTTTCATATCGATGAAAACGATCTTTGTCAATTTTCAAAGAATGAATTAATTAATTAATTAATTAATCCAACAAGACCAAGATTCGGGCTGTACGTCTACTAGGTCGAGATACATGTATAGGTTCTATGCACAATTGGATCAGGATCACCAACATGGGGACTGAGATAGATTCGCGTCCAGGAAACTTCCGTGGCTTCGTAAGGGTATCGAATTTCAGTAGGTATCTACCGCGAGACCGGGATAGTTAGTAATTGTACATTCATTTCTCTAGACAGAACAGCCCAACTCTCAACAGTGCCTATATATCAATATACAATAGGGGCCAAAAGTCTGTGCATGCCCCACTTTTCATTGCTCTAACAACCACCTCCCTATCTTTTTTTTTCTCTTCTTTAACCACCCATGGAACCCGACAACGCTAATTTTGGTGGTAATCGAAAGAGAAATGGTGAGCTTACCCCTTCGCAACGTCAGAGTATTGTATATGCTGCCAATCAGGGTATATCGCGTGTTAAACTAGCAAAGGAGTTTAGCTGTTCAATTCGCACAATCTATAGTACGCTTCAACGCTACCAAAATTCTACAACGTTTGAATCAGCGCCTAGGTCTGGTAGGCCTAGAAAGCTTACTACTAGAGATTGTAAATATTTATATTTGCAAGCTCGTCGACACCCGTTCTGGACCTATAAACAACTAGCTGCGTGTATGCCTATTGCTATCTCTAAAACGACTATTCGACGGATTTTGAAGCACTTTGCTATATTTAAACGCCTTGCTAAATGTAAGATTCCTATCTCGAAAGGTCTTGCTGCTAAACGATTATGTTATGCTAGAAGAAATCGATATATTGAGATTGAAAATTGGATCTTTTCCGACGAGTGCTCTATTGAACGAACAACGAATCTTGGCCCTAGATAGTGTTAGCGATTTAGGTCTGAAAGCTTCCGAAACGACCTAGTTAATAAGACTATACACGTTAAAGATATTAGTCAAATAGTTTGGGGGGCTATATAGCTTGGTGGAAGGTCGGAATTAGTAGTTATGGAGCGGGATGAGCGGGTTGATGAATCCGGGCGGCAACGGCGAGGTTATACAGCGAATTCCTATATTTTAGCGTTGGAAAAAGGTCTAGTGCCTATCTATACGCCTAGTAAGATCTTTCAACAAGATAACGCTAGGATTTATGTTGCAAAGCTAACACAAGAGTGGTTTGAAACACACGGTATTTGGGTAGAGGATTGGCCTCTACACTTACCTGATTTGAACCCGATAGAACCTGTCTGGAGGTGGTTAAAATTGAAGCTTTTCGAATTGCATCCAGAGCTTGTTGATATGGGAAAGTCTGAGCAGGATTGGCGTTATTTCAAAGCTTGTATTATAGAAGCTTGGAAGGCATTAGAATAGAGGAAGATAGATACATTGATATTGAGTGTTAAGCGACGTTTTAGGGCTGTGCGTCTAGCACGTGGTTATTATACAAAATATCAGTGGTTGATAAGCGAGTCTAACCCTACCCGAATTTAACTTTTTTATTAGAAATATATATCTAGAAAGATGGTGGTGTGGTGTGTAGTGTAATAGATATATATATTTGATGGTGGAAGCCAAAAGTGGGTCGCATGCACAGACTTTTGGATAGGGAGTGTATATATATATCCCCCTCTCTCTCTATTTATATACAAGATGCACAGAGATATTCACGTTTGGTCGAATGATGTACCCAAGACACCTTCTAGCATAGTATTGCCACCCCCCAACCCCCTAGAGGACATCGATCTATCACCCAATCCCCTCGTTTCTGCATCATCATGCTTGTCCGACAATATTCTGCTCTCTTTGGTGGGCTGTCCAATGTTCAGTGTTGGCGCTATCGGATCCCCTTCCGACTTCGGAACCCAGTGTAAGGATGTATGCAACGGTGAAATTACGGGCATGCAGTCGAAGGAATCCCCACACCTGGGATGCAAGAAAGAAACACAGAATTAAAATGTGTCCGGGACCCCTTATCGCAACATCCTTCACAGGTGCCATCTTCGGAACCTCGCATGAGCACAGCCTGGGGTTGTTGATGGGGTTTCGGGCCGAGCACCGCCGATCGTTATCGTGTCCAATCTCCACTTCACCTGCGGGGCACTTACGATCACGGATGGCTCGAGACCCCGACCCCGGATTCTCGTCTTCTCCTCCATCATGGGGCGTCCGAAGGTCTTGCCCGCAAATCGCCTACGGGCCAACACTGCCTGTACAGCATGTCGCGCCTCCAAGAAGCGATGCAGCGGCTCTTTCCCCTGCACCAGTTGCATCCACAAGGGCCAGGGCCGCACCTGTATGCCGTTCAAATTGGTCGCAGGCGAGAGTCGGAGCCGCCACCCCTCTGCCACTTGTCAAGCAACAGATACTATCCCCGCGGCCACGAGGTCGTCATGGGGCGAGGCTTCAACAAATTTTCAGAGCCCGCCGCCGACCAGCATCCATGAGACCAGTCCCCATGGTCGCTCCGTCGAACAATCGCTCGAAGCGGGTTCCCGCTCCCCCGAGGCAACGCATCGGACCCATCCGCGCATGTTGCGAAATCTCCAAGGAGAGCGAGGTATGGAATCGAATGACTAAGACCTCGTATAACACGTCCGACTGTGGACGTGGCTAACCCTGAGTACATAGTCTATGTCGGCAAGGCCGCGTCCCTGTCGTTTCTCCAATTGCTTCGGGAAACCGTCACACAACATATTGGACCGTCACAGTTCTCCCATAATTTCAAGAGTGAAGATATGCTTGAGACCGAAGCCCACCATGACTCACCAAACTTCTCAGAAGACTGTTGCGACTCAGAGCAAAAGAGCCGGTTCCTGCAAAGGTTTCGTACAGTGGTAAGGCGGCCCTGACCCGATGGACGACATAGTGGACGAAGGGAGGGGATTGAGCACTTACCAACCATCGACTAGACCAGCGGGTTCTTGGATCTAGGATACAATCCAGACGCACTTCTTTCCGACCCAGAAGACCCCCAAACAGATCGAGAGAAGACTCACGCGGCAATTCCAGATCTCATGATTGCCATCGGCGCCCAGTCGTGCCCCAAGGACCCTGAGATGGACAGAATCGAGCGATTCTTCTTCACCCGGGGCCAGCAGAGGACCTTTGCCAACTTCCTGGAGGATCCCAGCTTGGATTTGGTTCGGGTCTTTCTGCTCATGTCATTCTACATGTTTGGTGCCTGCCGCCGAAATGCCTCTTTCATGTACCTGGGCGTCGCCGCTCGGTCGGCTGTTGCCTTGGGGCTCCATGCAGATTCATCGGAGTCATTGAATGAGAACGAACAACAAGAAAGGTGTCCTTTCCATAGCTTCCAATAATCATACAGGAGTGACAAAATTGACAGATTCGAATTAGGTCAAGGCTATGGATGAGCCTTTGTGTGATCGATCTCCTGGCGAGCTCGATCCTCGGCCGACCAGCCGCCACAGTCGGGCTCTTGCCTGAGAGCCGAAAAGATCTGGACCGAATCACATCCAACCCCACGGTATTGAGCCTAGTCGCGTCCTATCGCTTGTCGTTGATTCTGGATGAAATCGTCAGTCGGCTGTATAGTGAAAAATCAGCGTCGATCGAAACGGCGAATTCACTCTTGGCTAAACTGACCCGCTGGAGTGGTGATTTGCCGGAGTCTCTGCGAACCGCGGTCACCGAAGATGAAGATCGTGAGATCGTACAGGAACGCATCATCGGCAATATGCATGTGGCCTGTTCTTACCATTTCGCTGTGATTTTGGTTACTCGACCGTTCCTAATCTCCACTTTGAGTGTTCGCCTGGCCCGATTGCACCAAAGTCTCTCGACAGGGGTTGTGAGCGAGGCCCTAGAGGAGGACCCCGCGCACTCAAGGCTCGCCGTTGCCTGTATTGACTCGGCAGTCTATATGCTCCAAACTTGTTTGGAAGTTCACCAATCCGGGCTGCTGCTTCAGCAAATGGCTCTCTTAAAGTAAGTCTTCTTCTTTGTGGATCGGAATTTTCTACCTCGTCATGACATATTAACCATCGGCCATTAGGGCCTTTGTGTTTGCGGCAGCCCTGGTCCTGGGGTTTTCAATGTTTTCCCACCGCGATGTCGACGCCGAGATTGACGGGGCTTTCACTGGTGCCTTGGTGATCCTTCGCATGCTGGCCCGCCAGTCTGCACAAGCCGCTCACTATTTTGAGATTCTTACGCTGCTTGAAGCTGCCGTCTCCCAGCAACGCCAACGTCTGTCAGCTCAGGCGCGACACAGACGCAGCCAGTATGTAAGTCGGATTTTCAGCTTAAGTGAGGCCACGCCGACTCCTCGAATGGAGGATGGTGGTCGCGACGATATGACGAGTTCTCTTCTTGCACAAGGCGGCGCCTTTTACCCATGGCTCCCTGCTCACGATAACGGATCGGCCACGGTCACCCCTCCGATAACGGATAGTGCGTTTCTCGACTGGGAAGGTATGGAACTGCCCTTGTGGGATAGTTTCCCGTTTACCGAGCCCGGCTCGTCTGTGCTATAAAAGGATTCTATGGAGAGTGTACGACTTTTCTCTGGTTATGTCCGATACGGATGGATGAATATATGCCATGATTCTTTTTGCAATGGAGACTTCCTACTGAATTTGTATTACCCTGGTCTCCTTTTGGAGGTATTGGTCATGCTAGACCTCGATCCTGAGGTAGTTGAACCGATCTCGCGATAGAGTGACTCCATCGAAGTCAATTGGCTACGAAGCATCTGTTTTACTCTACTACTGGATATCCTGATATTTGGATCTGAAGAGATGGACACTTAGACTGGATCAAGAACGACTGGATATTAAGGGGCGCACTGGCGTCCTTTCATGATGAAGCGGACCCCACGAGAAAGTCACCAAGGAATCAGCAACAAGTTTGACGAAAGCAGACCGCAGAAGGAGAGAAAGTATCAGATTGGAACCTCATGCAAGGAAATGTCTATGACACAGGGGCTCGTTAAGTCGAAGAGCGTGTCGCGGTCGAACGGTAACCCCTCGGAAGGCAAGCGCCAAATCCATGTCTGAAGAAGCCCGTCCGTCCAGGCCACAATATTAGACTCCGAGACTACGTACTCCCCGCGAAAGCGCATCAGGTCGATTGGGGGCAGATGAATGGATAGAAAAATCGGAGAGGAGCTGAGGCTGGGTGGATCAACAGTAACGGTTGTGCTTTCATTCCCGAGCAAACATTTCAGGGCCACAAGGAGGTCGATATCAAGCAATAGGTTGAGCTTGGGCTGGAGAAAGAAGTTAACGTAATACCTCGGAGTCCGACTCATTTTCGATGATTCGGACGACTGTCCCGGTACTTACAAGATGCTGGAGGTATCTTTCAGGGGAAATGTGTTGACAGTGGTATAGTCGGACCCCCAGACTGTCAATTGGAATCTTGGTGAGGTGCCCAGTATCAGCAAAGCTTGCGAGGCGATTACTTAAATATTGCGAGGCGATTACTTAAATAGATACTCGATTCCTCAGTCACAAAGACTGTGAATGACATATAATTTGATTGAGATCGATTTCTTTGTGGAGGACAACGGTCTTTCATCGAGGCTATTCCATTGTGAGACTGAATGAGACGAGACACATTAGGCCAGATAATGGGCACAATTTTTGGGTCGACCCTCTATCGACTGCATTATTTGAGAAGACAATGCTTTGTTGTCAAATAGATCGAAGGGTGAAGTAATCCGACACCGACACGGAAGACTGCGGATGGCGATTCTCTCATCACCTCTGGCCTTTCCCTTTCCTTTTATTTTGTTCTCTATTGGCATAGACATGGCTGGTGATTTGATCTGATGTTGCTACTGCTTGGGCTTCCAAAACGTCTCACTCGACGCCTATGGCCAGCCAGATGGACTAGAGTATCTATAGTATTCATAGTTACTAAACTATCGGAGTGTTTAGAAGGCGATACGATTTTAGCGTCGATGATTGATTATACTTTGTCTCCACTTCCCCGACCCGACGATAAGCGGGTGCGCGGCCCGCCCAGCGGCCCAGCGGATCTGGCACTTTGGGGAAGACAAGAGTGAGAGATAACACGATATAAATGGGGTTGGAGAGAGGCGTTCAGGACCCCCTCATCTATCTCTCAGCTTCTTCTTCTCCTTCCCCCCCTCTCTCATTTCAAACAAACCCAAGCTCCAAAACCAAGGACCATGTCGGGTTGGAGACGTATCAGTGTCGGCGTCATCGGTGGTGGCATCGGCGGTATGTCGGTCGCCATCGCCCTGCGTCGTGCCGGTCATGACGTGACTATCTACGAGAAGTCGGATTTCGCCGGCGAAGTTGGGGCCTCAGTGTCCTGCGCGGCGAACGGTACTCGCTGGTTGCATGAATGGGGCGTGGATGTCGCTAAGGGCGACCCGGTGGTGTTGAAGAAGCTGATCAACCGCGACTGGAAGACGGGCGAGCCCGTCAGTGTCTATGATTTAGATGATTATGAGAAGCGCTGGGGATATGTGTACAACATGTTCCATCGCCAGTATATGCACTCCATGTTGAAGGACTCGGCGCTGGGCGCAGACGGCGAGGGAACTCCCGCCAAGTTAATCGTGAACCACCGAGTATGCCTCTCCAAATGAGTCCATATCAGAAGAAGAAGAAGAAGAAGAAGAAGAAGAGGGGGAAGGAATACAAAACCCGGCTGACATCACATCTAGTGCCGCAACATCGATCTCGCAACCAGCACCATCACCTTTGAAAACGGCGTGACGGCACAGCACGATCTCATCGTCGGCGCCGATGGCATCGGTTCCGCCGTCCGAGGCATTCTCGGCATTAATCCAGCAAAGCGTCCGTCGGAGTCTAGCTGCTTGCATGCCAACGTCAGCACCGACGAAGCCGTCAAGCTGGGGCTGGTCGATTATTCCCAGGACAGTGCCCTCGAATACTGGGGTGGCCAAGAAGGCAAATGGGACAAGATCGTGCTCTCACCCTGCAACGGCGGCAAGCTGCTCTCCTACTACTGCTTCTTCCCCCGTGACCAGGGTGACTACTCCACCCAAGCATGGGGAGCCGAGAGCCGCCCCGTCGAGGAACTGCTGAAGCCCTACCCCCAGCTTGACCGCCAGGTCCTCCAGCATCTTGCGATCGGTCAGGAGATCCAGCCCTGGCGGCTGTGGGTGCATGACCCATATCCATATATTCACCAGGCCAACGTCTGTCTGTTGGGGGATGCCGGCCATCCCATGATGCCACACCAAAGCCAGGGTGCCTGTATGGCGATCGAGGATGCCGCCGCGCTCGGCATCCTGTTCCAAAAGAAATACTTCAATGGCGACATCGCAGAGTCCCTAGCCGTGTATGAGGAGGTGCGCTTGCCACGAGCGACTCGAGTGCAAGCTGCCGCCGCGAAGGCTGCCTACAACATCAATGAGAGAATCGGTATGTCCAAGGAAGAAAAAGAAAAAGAAAAAGAAAAACAATGATCATCGGTGGAAACCCCCTCTTCAATACTGACATACTCTCGCTCGCTAGGATTTTCCGTCAACAAGGATACCCCCACTTATAAGGTCGAAGATCCGAAGAAGGTCTTGACCATCGAGGAGATGAACTCGTTAGTGCCCCTCCTCCCTCTTCCCCGTTTCTCCCGCTTCACCCTTACCTCCCAGATCTGGTTCCCCTCCCCATCAGAATCAGAATGCTGACTGCCTGTAGATACGACATGTATCGCGACGTGGAGGAGAAGCTGGCGGCAAAGCGCGGGACGCGGTACAGCGACCAATTCATCTGTGGCCTGCCCATTGGCCTAGAATTGCCCAATGGGATCACTGTGGGTGCGGCCGCGTAAGACTGTATTGACATGGAAATAAGAATTCAGGAATGGTAAATATTGTACATGAGAACTTGGAAATATCGAAGTCATGAAATTCGAGTCCAAATTTGGGTTTGGCTATACTAGTTGGTCAAGCCACATCATACCAAATAGTATATAAAGTTAGGTGCTAGTATGTCGTACGGACCAGACTACGTGTATCCACCGACCCACTTTTAAGGTGCAGGTACTGGCGCTGTCCAACCAGCTCATGAACCATTTTCTGATCCGAACATTCCGGACGATACCCCGTACATCATACCAGAAGAAGTCAAAACCAGTAAGATTCCACCGATTGCGAATTTCTAGAAACTTGGGGGTCGATGATTAGTAGTGTTGCCAATCCCCCGTCAACCGCGAGCGTCCCGGATCGAAACGCCCCCGCCAGGGATCCACCGGGGCAGCTCGGGCGAATGCATCCCGAGACGGGATGCATTCGCCCGCGAACACAACTCGCGACCACGGCCGGACGCTTTGTGGCATCTCGCAGACCAGTCCCAGACGAGATCAGGGAGGAGACGTGGAACCGGCAGTCGACGCGTGCCTGCGCCCCCTCGTGTGTAGATAGACCGAACGGACGGGGAGAACAGGGCTGGGGACGGTACACGAGTATTGACGTGACGCGGCTGCCCCGCCAACCGTGGAGGGACCCCGCGATTGACCAGAGAATGGGAAGGAAAGAGAAAAGAGCATTCTAATAGAACGGAATTTTAAGAGAAAGAGGAAGAAAGAGGAAGATAAGAAAATCCAGGTAGTACGACCCAGAGACCAGAGACTTCAAAATTGGTACAATTTTGATTATATACAAATCAAAATAACAGATTTCATTCGCTTCATCATTTCATTGCCTGAGTATGTTCCTTTGCCTTTTTTGATATTCCCACCCCCATTTCTGCATTGTTGGCTTACGCGAACAGAGCATCGCCCAGGCGGTAGTGCACAGTCTTGACCTGGGTGTAGTTCTCCAGGGCATAGGATCCAAGCTCACGGCCGAGACCGGACTCCTTGAAGCCACCGAAGGGAGCCTGGTAGGAGAGCAGGTTGTAGGTGTTGATCCAGACAGTACTATAACGGGACACGCATAATTAGTGTCAAAAGTCCAGGACCATCCCACGTGAGGAGCAAAACTTACCCAGCCTTGAGGGCGTTGGACACGCGGATGGCGGTGTTGACGTTCGTGGTGTGAACGGCAGCAGCAAGACCTGAAAGAGAAAGGAAGAACACAGATGATCAGTAAGGGTTTCATGAATTTCAGGCATCATGGTGCTAGGACCTACCGTAGCTGGTGCTGTTGCCAATCTTGATGGCCTCAGCCTCATCCTTGAACTTGGTGACGGCAATGACGGGACCAAAGATCTCCTCCTGGGCAATCTTCATGTCGGGAGTGACATCGGTGAAGATGGTGGGCTGGATGAAGTAGCCCTCGGTACCGTGGCGCTCACCACCCAGCGCGACGGTGGCGCCCTCCTTCTTACCGTGGTCAATGTACTCCATGATCCGATCAAACTGGAGCTGGGAGACCTGGGGACCCTGGAAGGTATCCTGAGCGAAGGGGTTGCCCAGCTGGTTCTTGGCCGCACGCTCCTTGAAGCGGGCAATGAACTTGTCGTAGATGCCCTCCTGGACCAGCAGGCGGGAACCGGCGCAGCAGCACTGGCCGTGGTTGAAGAAGATACCGAAGTTGGACCAGGAGATGGCGTTATCAATATCGGCGTCGTCGAAGACAATGTTCGGGGACTTGCCACCCAACTCGAGGGTGACCTTCTTCAGGTTACTCTTGGCTGCGGCCTGCAGGATGGTCCGGCCGACCAGGGTGGAACCAGTGAAGGCGACCTTATCGATGTCCATGTGGCTGGAGATGGCGGCACCGGCGACACGACCGAAGCCGGAGATGACGTTGATGACACCGGCAGGGAAGCCGGCCTCGACAATGAGTTTGGAGGCATAAAGAGCCGAGAGCGGGGTCTGCTCGGCGGTCTTCATGACGATGGTGTTACCGGCAGCGATGGCCGGGCCAATCTTCCAGGCCCACATCAGAATGGGGAAGTTCCAGGGAATGATCTGGCCACAGACGCCGACGGGCTCGTGACGGGTGTAAATGAGGGTCTCGGTGTTGGTGTCGATGGTCTGGCCGGTGATCTTGTCGGCCCAGCCACCGTAGTAACGGAGGCAGCCGGCGGCGTTGGCGACGTCGACCTTGGCCATGGTGACGGCCTTGCCGTTGTCGAGAGCCTCAATGGAGGCGAGGATCTCCATATCCCGCTCGAACAGATCGGCGAGCTTCATGAGCATGCGACCCCGGTTGGAGGGGTCACATCGTGCCAGACACCCTCGAAGGCTGCGCGGGCGGCCTTGACAGCGATGTCGACATCCTTCTCGGTGGCCTCATGGACGGCGACGATCACCTTCTCGTCGGTGGGGTTGATGGTCTCGAAGGTCTTGCCCTCGACACCCTTGACGAACTCGTTGTTGATGAACCTGGGCAAATGGTACAGCGCCCGATTAGACACCAGTCTTTCTCGATTTGCGGAGGGAGGGGAACTGGGCGGGTAGCCGGGGAGAGGGGGGGGGGGGGGATTGGAGTGGAATGAGGGGAGGGTGGTCACCTACAGGCCCAGAGGCTGCTCATAAGAGACATTGGGGGTCTTGATCGTAGTGGACAGAGCCATGATGATGGAATGTACAGAGAAAAATGGAGGCAAGGGGGAGGGAAGAAGAGGCGAAGGGGACAGCTTGGGCGGGGGAGGTTATTCTTTTATAAGTCACAGATTCCCCTCTTCCCACGGGTCCCAGAGTTCGGGTCCACGAGAGCTTCCCCTTCGATTTCGGATGACTGATGCTCGGTGGATCCGAGACCCCTTTCGTCCTCCCATCCTCCAATGGAGCCGGGGGAGGGGGAGGGACTACGGGGTCTCTCTTACCACTGTCCTGGTCGTCTTGGTCGTCTTGGTCGTCTAGTCGCCTAGTGGTCTTCTGCAGCCGAGTTTAGCTGCGGTGGTTGCATGAGGTACATTAGTTGCATGCGGGGGTTCGACACGGTATTTTTGGGTCAGCCGTATCGATACGTACGGACAGCGGGGCTCAACGACCGCGCGGGTACCGGCGGGGCCTCGCACACCCTGGGCGCGGCCCTAAGTACCATCCCGGTACCTTGTCCGAATGCCCCTCCCTCGAGTCTCTGCGCTCATTTCCCCCCTCCCCCTCTTCTCGGTGCGAATTGTAAATATTGTTACTTTTTTTTTTTCTTTTCAACTATTGCGCTTCGTAGATTCCTTTTTCTAGTATTTTTCTAGTCTTTTTTTTTTTTTTTTTTCCCCTATGTTCGACAGAAGAGAGGGCTGGTGTGATTCTATCTTGGTCCTGTTGTACTTCTATTACTGC
This sequence comes from Penicillium macrosclerotiorum, assembly GCF_028827735.1. Classification (NCBI taxonomy): domain Eukaryota; kingdom Fungi; phylum Ascomycota; class Eurotiomycetes; order Eurotiales; family Aspergillaceae; genus Penicillium; species Penicillium macrosclerotiorum. Next base: position 6,512,510 of record NW_026643083.1, on the reverse strand, counting down.
AAGAGAGAAGAGCACCATCAACAAAGAGTGGATCAGGCTCCTGTAGCCTGCACACGGGATTCGCTTTGAGTTGGGCCGAGGGGTGTCGATCAATCTGGGATCCTGCGCTCGAGGCTGCCGGGAGAGAACAAGCAGCAGCAGAGAGAGAAAGAGGGGCGCGTCAAACCGTGGCGAAGTGGAACGGGTACATCAGAATGATGATAACTCGCCGAGCGGGCGAATGTCTGCCCGGTTACTCGCGGTGGAGACGGGAAGACCTCGGGAATCCCCATATTCCGTCCAGAGGACGAGCAGAGGCAGAGAGACAGAGAGGCAGAGAGACACCGAGGCATCGAGGCATCGAGGATGCGCGAGGTCCCCGTTGCTAGGGCATAGGATCAAGCCGTCGCGGGATCACAACAACCGCCATTTGGTGTGTCGGGATATACTGTATTTACTCGGCCTCCACTCGTCCGGTCCACCACAAGACGAAGACCCTCAGACCGACGCGACGACAAAGACCCCCTCGGCCGAGAAAACAAATCCCCATCCCAATCCCAATCCCGATAGCAAAACAAAGACGAATGAGCCAGCATAGAAATCAAACAAGCAAAGTTCAAGAAAGGGGAGGGAGTGAGAAAATAGCACGGAAAATAGAGGGAAAAAAAGATATAGATATCTCGAAAGCAATCAAACGATCAAATCATCAAAAAACGAACCACTCAAACCTCTGGTGGACTGGGCCGAGGAGACTCTGATTTACTCCCGCATTAGGCAATATGCGTGCTGACTTGAGTCGGGGATGCGGGGTTCGCCCCCCCCCCCCCCCCCCCCCCCCTCCTTCTTCTTCCTCCTCTAGAAACCTTCTTCGATTGATAATTGATTTCGTTGGAGTAAGCTAGGCTCGAGGACTCATTCTAGTCTCTGCATAGGGCCGGGAGGTACCAAAAAAAACAAAAGGTCGGTGCGGAAACGGAAGACCTCCTCCGCGAAGAGGGAGAGTCCCCCCGAGAGGTTGGCATGATCCTGGTTTACAATTGCAAAAATTCAAGTTCATAAAGGATCATTGTAGAAAGGTGGTGGAGTCTGCACTCAACATATCGAGCTGATGAATACGGATACGATAATGTAGCAATCTTGGAAGTCTTCCGAGTCGTAGGAGGGCGCTACTTCGTATACTCCCTTGCCGACGGCCGACTCCTCCTCCTGCACAGACCGAGGTTATACACGCCTTACGATACTGCCGTATACTGGATGAAACCAAATTAAAACAACTCTCATGCAGCCACGTATTGAGGCGTTCCTCCCAGCTTACAAGGGGGACAAAGGAGCAATCAAGTCACGGTACAGGTACAGGTACATGATACTAGCCTCCCTCCACCCCTCCGCTATACACCCCCGATGCGATCCATCTACAGCTTGCCCCGATTCAGAAACCGAACAGGAAGATCGACGTGCCGGCTTCTCAGAAATTCCGCCACATTCTTCCCCAGAAAGTCCACCGTGGTCGTCACCCCCACGCCACGGTCCAGGTGGTTCTTGAAGAGGAAATGGACGGCCTGTAGACCAGGCAGCTCGAACCGGTCAATGTCTCCCATCACCGTTGCAGCAGGATTGGGCTTGCCCAGCAGCCGGCGTGCAGTATCAACTGACAACAGCGTCCGCAGCCAGAGATATTCATCGCGATGTCGGACCCAGAGGCCGCAATTGGCGTCCGATCCCTTATCGCCAGAACGAGCGTGAACAATCCATCCCAGGGGCCCCCGGACCGTTGGACCAAAGTCACGAGCGAGATCGACCGGCTGATCACTGTGAGTGACAGCCTGTGAGGGCTGTTGGGACGGGTAGATCTTCGCGGTGGGAGGCGGGGAGATCTCCAGGACCTGCGTACTAGCCGTGGGCTTCCATGGCAAATGGACTCGATGCCGCACAGAACTCTGGGGTAAGAGAGTCACATAGTATTCGAAGACGGCACGGGGAAACCCCTGTCGCACATCCAGGTGGCAAGTCGCACCCGGGTAGCCCTGCATCATGTTGTCCGTGATGGGTTTCAGGAAGCGGATGGGCGCCAGATCCTCCGCATGTCGCGCCTGAGCCACAATACGGAGAGGAGCAGTCGCACGATTTTGATCTGCAGTATCTGCCAACGGTGACCCCAGGAGGTCGAACTTGAGAGACGTAAACCGATCGGCATACGGAGCCAGCAGACGGCGGACCTGCGTCTCCATCATGCGTGCTTTGGATTCAACATCGAGGCCCGTCAAGAACCACCATACCTCCGCTTGGAAGCCACCCCGAGCGGTGATGCCCACCTTGGTTGTGGGTGGGGGAGGCCCAGATCGAACGCCATGAACGGCAACCCGATTGATACCGCGCTGCTCGAAGTGGATGCCATCGAGGATGGCGGTGACGTCGGAGTTATAGTACCACGGTCCCTGAATCTCGTAGAGAAGCTGAGACGTGCAGGTGTCGACAGTAACCGCGCCACCAGTTACATGTGCTTGCTTGGTGATCACCACGTCTCCCTCCGCCGAAATCTCGGCGATGGGATATCCAATGTTGGCCCAGCCATCCCCATTCTGTTCCAGAGCCTTGAACCCCGTGAAGTTGCCTCCACAGACGTAATTGCTACATTCGATGAGATGACCAGCGACAAAAGCGTTGGCCAGCTTGTCAAGCTCGCTGCGTTTCCAGTTATGGTACCAATATGCAGCTCCAATGACAGGCGATGCATCGGAGACTCGCCCGCAGAGCACAATATCGGCGCCCCCGGCCAATGCCGCCGCAATACCCAATCCACCTAAGTAGCACTGGGCAAAGATGGGCTCGAAGGACCAGTCGGTCAGCTTTTCGCCCGTGTAGATGTTCCGGAACTCGGACTGGCCGGCTTTCAATGAACCTTGAATAGTGGGCAGCACTTCATCTCCCGAAACCCAGGCTACCTATTCAGAGATCTAGAGTTTAGCATAAAAGAGCTCATTGTGTCTAATGAATGTACGGGGTCTGAGAATGAGCATGAACCTTCAGGTCTAATCCTTTCGCCTGGACCATTTTGATCACCACTTCGTAGAGGCCCTTTGTATCGGTGACACCGGCATTGACTGCTAGCTTGATGCCATACTTGGCCAGATCCTCCAAGGCTGGGGCTAACGCCTCTAGAAATGATAGGTCGTATGCCGGCGACGCAGTCGCGCCAACAGCTGTTGTTTGGTCCACCCGCCGACCAGCAGCCGTGGCCATATTGAATTCGCTCATGAAGTCGGCGATAATGACATCGACTGGGTCGGTCGGGTAGTGGTGCGCAAACTCAGCAATTGCATGACGGCGATCTGAAGCAGAGCCCGAGGCGCCTGCGGAGTGTTAATGTCATTGCGCCACAGGAGGGTCGTGATGAATGAAACCTGCCTGCAATACGAATGGGACGACCGGTGAATGCCATGCTATTACAATCAATGTCGGCCTTGTTAGGACTTTGAGGTATGAAAACGCATCCTATATCTTCTCCCAGAGAATTGACCGTTGAGAAGCATTGGCCTGCAACTTAGTTTGGAGTAGGACCGAGGCAGCTCGGCTTCTTTGAAATTGCGGGGTTGCCCGCTCTTCTCCACATAAAAAGCATCTGATAAAACGGGCCAATTATGCATAAGCACCGTAGATTGTCTAGAGCCCCTTAGCGGGCCCCTTGAATTGTAGTGCTCACCCTTTCGCCGCTTTTGCTCAAGGAGTGGGCTTCAAGTACGCTCCTGAGCGAACTGAGATAGTCAGTTCCCATCACAAAGCCGTATTAACCAACTCACTGGGTTTGACTGGTGGCATCTTGGCGAACTCACAAAGCCCGAACAGTGACAGTCTGACTCGAGTATCATAGAACATGGATAAATTTACGTATTCAAATCAGGGAATTGAACCACAACATTTCTCAAAGCAGAGGTTGAAGATATAAAACAATTCTAGGAACAGTTTATGACACAAATGAAAAGAACGGGGATCATCCTCGGATGGAAGTCAGTTGGAGCTGAGCAGGAAGTTGGCAGGTTGAGGGTCAATTAAAAGAGTGGAACAGGAGCTCATGATAACGATGATATTTACGTCAAAACTCGAATGATAGGCTTTATTTATAGATGTTAAATCAAAAAACCCTCCCATATGAAAGTCGACCAGGTTACGAAACTAAACCATGAAACTTAAAATCTCAAACAGAATCCCATAAACCTCGGCTTCTAAACAGCTTTCGCCTTTCCTTTGCCCTTACCAGAGGACACGGAAGAGGATAGCGGACCTGGCGCCAGTGTTGGGAACTCCTCCCACTCTTCGCCATTACCGGAGTCCCGACTTTTCTCCTCGGCCAAACTGAGCTGGATGGCAAATTCGAGATCATCCATCTCCTGCCGTTGGCTGCCTTCTGCCTCTCCATCCTTAGATGTATGGCGAGGTTGTCGCAATCCCTTGGCATACTTGATGGGAATGGATGGCGTCAGGTCGATTGGTGGGGTGGTAGCTTTCTCGTCAAGGAGACTGAGTCGAATCGCCTCGGCGATATCATCGTCCACATTTTCATCGGAAGGATCCTGGTAAGGAGACGATGAAGAGGAAACGTCACCCACCCCAAAGGAGCTCGGCCCGGCCACATCGCTGGGCGAAGTACTGACAACAGAACTAGCTATGGCCGTCTGGTCACCACGCTTTGCGGTATCGCCCATGTACGCTTCCTCACTGAGCAGCTGGGCATAAGCCAGAAGTTGTTCCTCATCGATATCAGGCCCAAGAAGGTCAACCCCAAAGCGCGCACTCAGATGCGCCCGCTCTTTCGAGTCTGCGATCTGCTGACGTTCAAGTTCGATGCGCTCATCTTCGATAAAGTCCTGGATCAAACCTCGGCCACTACTGGTGAAGCGCTGGCCATCTGCAGCGCCATTGCTGCCCCGCAAAGAGCGACGTACTCGGCGCTTATTGCTCTTGTACTGATCCACCGCAGAGGAGCTATAAGACCAGTAACGAAGGTGCGAGCCCAGCGATACCATTCCGCGGAGCGAGGTTGGATCTGGGTCCAGACTGATGGCTCCTGTGGCAAAATAGTTATTGCCCACGCCTAACATAGTAGCCTCCGCCTGCACTAAGCGACGACGCGCTCGAGTCGAAAACCGCGAATTGATAGTACGAATCGGACGTGTGGATGAGGCTAGCGGATCCCAAGCTTGGACAAGACCATCATTTCCTCCATGCACAAGGTATAACGATGTCAAGGCCACACAAGAGATCTGCGGGGATTCAGTCTGAATGATTTGCAGCGGAGAAATCGAATTAATGGCGTCAGCGTGTTGCGCCGCAAGGGCACGGATATCCCAAACATAGACCATGCCAGAGTTTGTGCCGACTGCCAAGTATCTTGCACGTTGACCAGGGACCTCAAGAGTCGACCGGGGCTGTGCCATATGCGGCAGCATCGGCGAAGCTGTGGCCGAGGAGAACGAGGTTCCTGAAAGTGTCAAAAGAGGGTCCTCATCTGCCAGGAGGGTAGCAAAGGTAGAATTGTCCAATGCAGTCGTAGTAATCTCCACGGACTTCTTCTCGCCAAACGTAAAATTCGAAACACGCCATTCATTCTTGGCTTCGCGCATGAGGTCTACCGATCGAGTTGAGGAGCGAGACGGCGGAAGACTGTCAGCAGATGTTGGGTTCGAGATATGGACTGGACCACCGAAGAGAGACTTGAAAGTTTTTTCATGCCCAAATTGAGGTGTAGAGGCTGAAGAACTCAGGCCAGACGTCGAGGCAGTACGAAGATATCGTCGGATCGAGGCATTTTCCGGGTCTCCGCCTCCACGAGCAATGACGAGCACAGACTCGCCTGCGCCTCGCGCATCATCACCAGCAAAATCAACATGGAGGTCACATCGCATGTTCCACCCTTCGCAAACATTGCGAAAGTGTTTCGGTTTGAACAAAAGGAACTTTTCAATTTCCTTAGTCTCGGCGCAAATCTGGGTAGGATCAAGTTCCATGGAATCCGATGAGGATCGCGGACTATAGCTCCCATCAACAGGCTCATGACTGAATATGTCTGGGCGAGCCTTCCGTCTACTCAGTTCCAAAAGCTCCCAGCGCACGCTTCTACCAGTTTTCCAGGCTAGCTCATCTAGTTGTTCAGCATTTAACTTCGCAGTAGATGGAATGTTCGGCTGCCGTGGGAGATCGGTGAGGTAGTATATTTCTCCAAGTGCGTTGAGAGCGACTGCCCATATACGTTGTTGTGAATGGCGCTTGAGAGAATATTGGCCATCCACAGCAATGCCAATGATGGGAACACCAGGGCTGAGAACCCACTTGGCAGTCGCCTGACCTGGCTCAAATCGCTTTTCGTAAGTGGGATGAGACCCTAGTGAATAAGCCGACAAAATACCAGTAGAAGAACCGGTCATCATTGCCATAAGCCCACCAGTTGTCTTGAGGATCGAAGAGGACTTGGCAATCCAGACTGAACAAATTGCATTTGTGATCATGCTGACGGCGGGAATGCCTAAGTTGGGATGGGAGCCCAGCTCTGAGGGGAGAAGGAAACGGCCTCGCTGCTCCGTTGTTGAAATGAAGTAACTGCGGCCGTTGGGACAACCTTCGCCATAAATCATGCCGTAGGGCTGACTGACATCCATCGAATTAGGCACACCAATCATTTCTCCTGCGCCGAGACCATATGGCGCATCGCCTGGGAAAATATCGGCGAAATGTCGAAACATTTGGTGATCCGATAATCCCCAGTTACTGATCTTGACTGCCGACGGGTCACTGGCAGAGGCAAGGCCTTGTTCCGCGGCGCCGTGAATGAAGGTCGGCTCTCTGTTCCCCGTATTGAATGAGCCATGAAGATGACTCACCGGCAACAGCAATTGCGAGGTGTAGGTCACCACGGCGCTGCCGTTGCGGGCGTTTGCCGACCTCACAGTTCCATGTTTCTTGGAGGGTGAGAACTGAGCCGGTTTGCCTCGAGATAACGAGCGCATCAGCCGGGTACGCAGAATGTACTCACTGCGCCAAGACGCCAGAGCAGTCAGCCTTGCGAAATATCGCCGATCCGACATCAGATCCTCCTGGTCCGCGGGGTCGCGCCGCCCATGTGCCATGGCCTGAGGGCCAGCGAAGAAACGAGAAAATGCAATTCTCCAAGCATGAGGAGTTGTGACCAATGCATGAAACCGGCGGGAAACCTGCGTGATCGCCGAAAGAGACTGAGGAGGCAAATGCGAAAGTATATGGGTGAGAACCTCTGTTGAGAGTTGTTAGTTGAATGCTTCTAAGTTGAATGAGACTCTTAGATCAGAGCATACCATTTGGAAGAGCCTCCAGAGGCAGGTTTGACTGGCCATTAGATGCAACCACTTGCAAGTTGAGTTCTGCCATCCTCTTCCCTGGAATTCCCGCATTTTCATGCTGGATCACTCGTCGGGCTGGAGAGGTTAGCGGGGTGCTGCGGTCCTCGTTCACGGACGCGCGGATTGCCCCCAGTACAGGAGACTCAAGGACCGACTGGTCTCCGATCTCCTCTTGGTCGAGGGAACCAGAGACTGGGCCATCATTGAGATCATTTCCATGCTGGGTGGGGTGGAGGTTGGCTTGAGATGAGTCAACGGCAGGTGTATATTGAGGAACGGCAGAGGGCTCGGATTGCATAAAAAGGTCTGAGAAGAGATCTGAGGAACAGAAGCGACTGAGCCAGTGCAGAAACCTGGATCAGTCGAGACAAGAAGAATGCAGAAGAGGGGTGGGAAGCGTGGGGTTTGAATGCGATGCGGAGGGAAAAGGAGAGAATTGGCGCGCAACGGGAGAAGAGCGGAGGTCGGAAGGCGATGCAAAGCGGCCATGTAGCAGAATACTCAGACGGCGCTGGGAACGTGCGGTTCTGCCGCGCCGCAATTTGCTTATCCGGTCTTATCAGTCTATCAGCTTATCGCGAGTCAAATCACATCAGATACTGTCGCTTCAGCGATACTTGACGTCTTTTCTGGGCAAATTCTTACATTGATTACATTGATAATGTTGAGCATATCAGTCGTCAGCTCGTTCATCTTCGTGGACGGTTCTTCTCACTGGCATCTTTCGCCGACGACGAGCAGCTGGATTATTGCCGCATGGCCGCTTTCACGCGCGATGTCTCACGTGATAGCGCGACCCGCTGCACGTCCGCGTTAAACCGTCTCTTTGTGGCCCGTTGCGACACACCAGGAGTTGTCGTTTGGGTCAGTTGTGTCGGTTGAGATATTATTGGGTCTTCCAGTGGTTTATTTTGACCTGCGCCTGGCTATTGAAGCAGCTTTTCCCAGGCCAGCTGTCGAGGACCATCTTCTAAACAAGTAGCTGAACCCCGGGCGTGCGGCCAACGATCGATCTCCAAACAGTATGCCAAGTGCTAATGGTAAGGTTTTTGCAATGAATTTTATCATTTACAACGAACAATATATCCTGATAACTATTCACAGAAGCGGAGACCATCCGCATCCTTGTTTCTACCGACAACCATGTCGGATACAATGAACGAGATCCCATTAGGGGAGATGACAGCTGGAAAAGCTTCCATGAAGTCATGTGTCTAGCGAAAGAACATGATGTGGACATGGTATTACTTGCGGGAGATCTCTTTCATGAGAATAAGCCTTCGCGCAAGTCCATGTATCAGGTGATGCGTTCCATCCGAATGAACTGCTTCGGTGACAAGCCGTGCGAGTTGGAGATGCTCAGCGATGCAAGCGAAACCTTCCGAGGAGCCTTCAACCATGTCAACTACGAAGACCTAGATATGAATATTGCGATCCCAATTTTCTCTATCCACGGCAACCATGACGACCCTTCAGGCGAAGGCCATCTCGCCGCTCTGGATCTACTACAGGTCTCTGGCCTATTGAACTACTACGGGCGAACCCCGGAGTCAGATAATATCGAAATCAAGCCTGTGCTGCTTCAGAAAGGCCAAACGAAATTGGCCCTGTACGGAATGAGCAACGTTCGAGATGAACGCTTGTTTCGCACCTTTCGAGACGGCAAAGTCAAGTTCTATCAGCCATCCGTTCATAAGGATGATTGGTTCAACTTGATGTCCGTCCATCAAAATCATCACGCATACACTGAGACTGGATATTTGCCTGAGAACTTCTTGCCCGAGTTCATGGATCTGGTGGTTTGGGGACACGAACACGAGTGTTTGATTGACCCGAAATTGAACCCTATCACCAAATTCCACGTTATGCAACCTGGATCATCGGTCGCAACGTCACTAGTCCCGGGTGAGGCCGTTCCAAAACGGGTGTCGATCGTGAGTATTACGGGTCGAGATTTCAAGTGCGAACCGATTCGCTTGAAAACGGTTCGCCCCTTCGTGATGCGCGAAATCGTGCTATCCGAACAAAAGGAGGCACAAAAGTTTGCTCGGAAGGAGAACAACCGAACGGAGGTGACCCGTTTCCTCATGTCAATCGTTGAGGAATTGATAGAAGAAGCGAATGCAGAGTGGCGAGAAACCAATGGTGTATTGGACGATGACGAGGATGATGAAGTGTTGGAAGCTCCTTTACCTCTTGTTCGCCTTCGTGTCGAGATTTCCACCGCTGAAGGTGGCAGCTTTGACTGTGAAAACCCACAGCGATTTTCAAATCGATTTGTCGGAAAGGTGGCCAATGTCAATGATGTCGTGCAATTTCATCGGAAAAAAAAAACCGGGACTTCTTCACGAAAGACCGATCAGAGTTCCGATGATGCGGCTACTTCGCATCTGGCTGCCCTGGATACTGTTAAGGTGGAGCAACTAGTAAAAGAGTTTCTCGCATCACAATCCCTGAGCATTCTTCCTCAGAATTCCTTTGGGGACGCGGTAACGCAATTCATTGATAAAGATGACAAGCATGCAATGGAAATGTTTGTCAATGAATCGCTGGAGAGTCAGGTCAAGCACCTGATGAATCTCGATCGCGACGAAGATGATCTAGGTGATGAAGAGAGAGCTCAAAGCTCCCTTGTGACTGCGATGGAGAAGTATCGTGGGCAGATGGAAGATCTATTTAATAAAGGTGTCAAGAAACGCACGCGCGGGAAGAAACGCTTCAAGCCAAGACCGGATGGATGGGATTCTGAATTTGATGGCGAGTGGGAGGATCAACCGGGTGCTCTCATTCATTCTGATAATGAGGGTGGCGATCCAGCTGAGGAAGAAGCTGGAGGGGATGACGGCTCCGCGCCAGGACGAAGTCGCACTGCAGGTGGCACCACGCGTGGCCGAGGTCGTGGTCGCGGTACCGGTCGTGAGGCGGCTCCCACTTCCCGAACAGCAAAAGCTCCCTCTACGACAAAGGGGCGAAAGAAGCAAGCTGCTTCGGACGAGGAATCAGACGATGTCATCATGCTGGATGACGACGACGACGACTCCCAGGCTTTGTTCGTCAAACAACCGCGTAAAACAGCAGCTTCGAGGGGACGTAAGGCTGTCGCAACGACCACCACTCGGAGTCGAGTTGGACGCACTACAGCATCACCAGCCCCGTCGTCGACGACTGTGGTTGGAACTGCTACACACCGAACAGCTGCCCGAGGCACGAAACCAACACAGACTACTTTGAGTTTCGCTGGCTCCCAAGCCAGTGCCAGTGCCACTCGTTCATCACGACCTAGTCGATCGACTCGTAATACGAGCGTGATAAGCGATGGCATTGATGATGATGACGATGATGATGATGCTTTTGAGCCAATGGCTAGTTCTAGTTCGAGACGTCGGCGCTGAGCGGACGGTCTTTATGAGAACTTTCGAGCGTTGTATTTTGCATTCATGCGATTCTGACGCATTACCCTCCCACAAAATCTCTAGCATTATTAATGAAACCATGAAGATTTACGTAGATGGCTCTTCCTCCTCACAATAGTTTCTACATCATGACTAGCAAACTGGAATACTGAGGTCAGGAGAACCACAGAATCAGCAGTCAAGGACCAACTATCTCCAGGACAAATCCTATCTTGTGTTTTGAGTGCTTTTTCTAGGTTTCAATCCTTATAGAATTTGAGACTTCATCTGCATTACACTTCGGAATGGGGTCATTTTTCGGTGTGATGAATAATTGAGGGGGGGTTCATGACTAGCCTAGAAGCTTGGGAAGCTTATTTGGGCCTCATCGATTGATAATACAGAGATAATGCAGAGGTATCACAATGAAAAATAAACGTTGGCATTGACTCGTCACAGCGGCAACTGTCGAACACTGTCAAACAAAGAACAAAGAGACATCATCCGCTGGTCTACCAACAGAATGAAGCATATGCAGAGAAGCAAATAAGTAAGTCACAAGAAGAAAATCCCTCCGTTCAGGAGAAGCATCGGTCGGGACTCGAGAAAGGTTGAGCAACACAGCAATAGTCACAAAAGCACGGGTGTCACAAAGACTCTGCGTGTTTACCAAACCAATTGAAGATTAATTGCCATGATCAATTACAACAAAGACGCAAGCAACATGAAGACACCGCTGAGGCCGCCCAGGGCAATAGATGGAGCACCGTTCAGCGAAGACGCTGCGTTTGTGCTGGTGGAGGTACCCGAGGAGGACGACGAAGAAGAGCTAGAGGTGCCAGTGCCAGTGGAGGAGGGTGAGTTGGACTCGTCGTTGGAGAGAACCTTGAACTGGACATTGGTGATCTCCTTGCCAGTGTAGTCGTAAACCTTTTCGGAGAGAGTGGTAGCGGTCACGGAGACCAGAGAGCCCGAAGGCTTGATGCTAGCAGGAAGACCGTTCTTGATATAGTCAGAGACCTTGGACGGGGCTTCAGGTAGATTCCAGGCATTATAGAAGTCGGAAGATGTGATGAGAGAGGGACTGCAGGTCTCGGGGTCGACGCTAGTTTGAGAGGTGTTGCTGGAGGAGATGCGGTCCATGTCCAATTTGCTAAATTGCGAGAGCAGGTTGTCGTAGTCGATAAGAGTGGTCACGGTTCCGTTAGAGTTGCTCTTGATCAGGCCGTACTCGTTGGCCTCCTGGGTCCACTCATACACCAGGCCACCAGAGAAGGCCTGGGTCATCTCCTCACCGTACAAGGCCTGAACCTCGGTGAAAACACGGGGCTTGACGTCGTTGCAGCCATACTCGGAGAAGAAAACGGGCAAGGTGGCGTTAGAGAAGTCATCGGTCAGAACATCATAGCCGCTGGAGGTGTAGGTCGCCTTGCCGCACCAGGAGTATGAGTTCAAACCGAAGAAGTCGGCACGAGAGCTGGTGGAGTTCTTGAGCTCGCACTCGAAATAGTGGGCGGTATCCATCAGGATATCACGGACATCGGCGGCGGAGTAGCCGACGGGGATAGTCCGGTCTGCGTTTTTCGCGATGTAATCCTTCATGTCCCGCACGACAGCACGGACATAGGCGGGAGCCAGACGAGTGGCATCCTCATTGATCACCTCGTTTCCGGCGAAGAAGCCGAGGATATTGGGGAACTCCTTGAATGCCTCGATCACACCAAACACCTGTTGGTAGTATGCAGGGGTGTAGGTCGTCCAGGGGGCAGTGCGATCCAGCGCACCATTGGCCAGTGGGGAGTTAACATCGAGAATCATGTAGATGCCGGCAGCATTGAAGATCGAGGCGCACTTGTTGTGATCCAGGGAGGGCTCCAGGTTGTAAACCCGAATGGTATTGATCTAAGTCAAGTTTTATGAGTCGCGAGGTCTCTCTCTTAATTGATTGATCGCTATCAAGACGCCCCAGGTATTGAAACATTGATAGAGTATGGACTTACACCTAGGCGCTGCATCAGGGCAGCGTCACGCAGGCAAACATCAGGGTCGCTCAACGGATCGGCCTTCTTGCTGAAACCAGATGAGCCACCAGGCTGGTAGCTATTGCGCAAGTTAGCTACTAGTCTGTCAAAGAGGGCTAGGGGTTTGCCATAAGAGATATATGGAAAGCCCAATATTTTGAGTTGGTTGGACGCGAAGGATTTCGTACTCGACGCCAATGATCTGGAAACGATCACCAGTCTTGGTGTTGACAAAGTCCTTGCCTTGGACCTTCAGAGGAGTCACGGCCGCGGCAGAACCGGCGAGGGCACAAATGGCTGTGAGAAGACGACCGTAGGACTGGGGTTTAAGATGTCAGCGTCAGAAGCTTTCATTAGGGCTTGGCGTTGCAGCGCATCGTGTCGGGGTGTCACCTACAGCGAACATCTTGAAGGTTGCGGATCAGATGCGATGGAACAAAGAGCCAAGATAATCAGGATTGTTCCGGTAGTAATCAAATTGTCGAGGAGCCAGATTATCGAATAGATCCCGATAGTCACGTTAGAGAGGAAAAGGAGAGACAAATCGCGAAATGGAGAAAGAGTGGCAGCGCGATGCGCAGGAAAGAACGTCGGGGCAACCAAGGTTGCCGAAGCAAAAGCACGCAGAATTGCAGGATGAGGCCGAAGCTGAGGCAGAAGGGGGAGAAGCTCTTGAATAAAAAGGAGACACGAGAAAATCCCAAGGATCAGCGGGGAACATCAGGGCCATTGGAACCTTCGAAACATTCAGGCATAGACGCCAATGTGGGCGGGCTAAAGTGGATCGCGCCAGGGTCAAAGGGCCCAGTCAGGGACCGCTTCGGGGTTCTGGGATGCCCTGGGGGGCCTCTTGGGGGAGCCCTCGGGGGTGCTGGGGGTCACTGGGGGTCGCTGGGCCCTGGACTTTGGTGCCGCCCAGTGGGGCCCTCAAGGCCCAGGAGGGCCCCTGAATGGCCCGTCAGGGGTCCATCGATGATCTCACTGCGTCTGTCCGGTATTTTCGCGCGGTTTCACATCGTGAGAAGCGGATCCTCAGGGCCCGTGGGCCAATAAAAGGGGAGGATGGACCCAATGGGATCCTAGAATCATTCGGATCAGGATTTAGACCAGGATGAGGGCCAATCAATATAGTGATGTTCGCGTAGGCGGAGTGGGTGATACCAAAGATGGGATTTTTAATCGCCTTTCATTTGCTCTAAAATACAGACTGTATATCACCCCCTCTCTCTCTCCTTCATGCCCATAATGCAGAACAGAGAAAAAGAAAGCCCGGAACATACAGAAATCAAAGGGTGGGCGGCATGGGGTTTCGAAAAGGGGCAAAGGAAATAAAAAGCCATGGCGCCGAGAAATACCAAGGCCACAAATGCCCACGCCGGCCTGGGCCAAGACGACCCCAATACATATACACAGTTCAGGCAGAACAAGGAACAAAAGCAGAAGCGGTGTAGTGGAGAGTGGACACCATCGTGAGGGGGGGGGGGAAGGCGGATGCAGAGGGTGTGAGAAAAGGAGGATGAGAAAGATGAGAAGAGGATGAAGAAGGGAAGGAAGTTACAGGCAAAAGGCGGGCCAAGGGCAAAGAAAACGTTCCCCCAAGAACGACTTTATACTATCGGTGGCTCGGTTTACTCGACACCGTGGTTGTCGGCCGGGCTGCTCTCGCCCGTGAACGAGCCCAACTTCAGACCGGAGTCCATGGCAACCATCTCGGCCAGGATCTCCAAGACTTCCTTGGGGACAGTCTTGTCATAGATCGAGATCAGATCCTTAGGCTGTGGGTACACCTTGAGGGCCTTGTAGAAAGCAAGGGCCGCTTCGATCTGGTCGGAGCCTAACACAAGAAACGGAAGGTTAGTTGGGATTCTTTCATTTGGTGTCATCTGCCCCGGTTGAACCTACCCTCGGCACACAGCCCTTCACCCTTGGCGACCTGGTTCATGAAGTAGGACTCCTTCTCCTCCAGATCGGCCGGGAAGCCTTCATCCTTGGCCTGCTGCACAGCCGCCTTAATGGCTTCGCGCTGAGCAGCACCCTGGGCCTCCGCCTCTTCCTTCACAGCCTTGGCGAGCTTGCGGTTGTTCCGCTTGAGGGACTTGCGGAATTCGGGATCGGTCTGTCGCTTGTGGTCAAAGTACGCGGCATAGGCTGTTACAGACCCGGAAATAAAAAAGTTAGGCTATGAAATTCAAGGCTTGCCTAGCATGATCGCAGGACTGGGATGACGGGAAGTCCTTACCGAGCAAGCCGGTGATAACGGTGCCGGCCGACACGGCCACCAGAACAGATGTGCGCATTTTAAAGGAAAGGTTATGGAGGAAATGAATTGAAAGACGCGACCTGAAACCACGATACAAGCGATTCGGGAGAGGGGGAGGAAGGCGGAGGACGTGAAGCGGCGATGAGCTCGGGTGTTTGGGGAACGATAAATTTGAAGGGGATTTACGTTCTTCCGTCGGCCTTTCTCTCCCGCTCGAGCGAAGACGACGTCAGGCCGACGGGAACGAGCGAACAGGGTATTCATATTTGAACAAAAATATGAAGGGGGGAAAATATATTCCATGTATATCTAGAATCTGGGGCATAGCAGAAACCCCTGGCAAATGGCATGTCAAAGTATCCGTGTATGCTGTACCTCCTACATATGGAGGAATAATATATCAGCGCATAATGAACACGTTACCCGCGAACGAGCTCTCTGGCTATCGAATCAACACCCGATACCAATGCAACTAGAAGAAACCACTGAATGAAATGAGAACTGGCTGACCCCGAAACAATCTTTTCAAAACCTCCTCATTGGCCCTCGATCCTGGAATATACAGGTTCTATGTTCGTGTTGTATAGTTCTCGCCCAAGGTAACGTGCTCTACGCTATTCCGCTTCGGGTTCTCCCCAGCCCGACTTTCGACTTGGGTCGATCGTCACTTCGGAACCCTTCCCACCCCCAGTTCTCCCCTCCCCAGCTGTTCAGCTGCCCAGCGTCGTCAATCGCCCTTGTTGCATCATGGAAGGCCGAGGCTTGACCTTGCGGAGCAAGTCTCGCCGCCAACGCCCCCAGATTAGTGCCCCCAAGCCGATCTCCGGCCCCTTGCCCGCCAACACCAGAGCTCCCGATGCCGGTCAAAGTGCCATCTCCGTGGGCCGAGAACGGGCTCCCCAGAGTGATGCTACTTCCGATTTAGTCAAGCGACGATACTCAACTCGATTCAATGCCGCCCCGGAGTTCGATGTCAGCGCTCCTCCTGTCCCCGCTCTTCCGCCTCAAGCCCAGGGAGGATTTAGTGGCTTAGGAGCTCCAGCCGCAACGCAGGGACAACCTTCGCCAGCGGACGGCACATCAATTTCCCCCGAGGTGGACTTAAAGGCATTGCGAGATCCGAGTCTCCCCGTGGAACGATGTATGTGGACCAGTTTACTCACCACCTACCCCGAGGACAAATGTTGACGAGTTCCCCCTCTTCCCCCTCAGATGTTGCCGGGCTCCTTGCCAACGCGTCGGAGGAGGAGATCCAAAGTTATCAGCAAAGTCTTCGAAAAGTGAAGAACCGGACATCGACCGATCTACAACAGAATGTCTACCAGAACCGAACTCAATTTATCAAGATCAGTAAAGAGGCCGAGAAGCTGAAGGATGAGATGCGGACCCTGCGTACCCTCATGTCAGAACTTACCACCGCACTCGGGCAAACAACCGTTGGTAATACGCCGAATCCAATGTCGCCGGTGGACGATCACTTCCCCAAGCGCAATACCAACCGCAGCTCCGTCGCCAACCTGGAAAGCATGTGGAGCGTTCAACTACAGACGCTGTGGAAGACCGTCGAAGGGTCCCAAAAGTTCCTGCCAGCGGTGCCTGGCCGTCATATCGTCTTAGAAACGGGCAACTGGGCCGAGCTGGACTCGGCGACCTGGAAGCCGAAACGGCCAGTACACATCGTCCTATTGAACGATCACCTGCTGGTTGCTGCCAAGAAGCGCAAGCGGGTTGACCAGAATCACCCGAACCACCGCGGCCCAGTCCCGACCAAACTCGTGGCCGAGGAATGCTGGCCGTTACAAGACATTGATATGATCGACTTGGCGGCCAATCTGGGGACTGGCGCCGCTCGGGAAGAGGCTTTGGACCGTGGCATTGGAAACGCAATCAGTATCCGTGTTGGCTCTAAGCCGTTCACCTATCGGCAGGACAAACGCGATACATCCACGAAGAACGAACTCCTGGCGACATTTAGGAAAACAGTGGAAGACCTCCGGCGCACGTTGCGATCGGAGACCGAGGCTGCCAGCAAACCCTTGGAGGCGTATGGATATCTCGCTGGGAGACATTTATCCTACTCACAAAAGGCCGAGCCGTTTGACCTCGGAGATTCTCCTCGCGACAAATCCGATTTGCGAATCGACGTCGATGGCAAACAGCAGAATCTTCGCTGGGTAGAAGGGCAAGTTGACGAGCTGGACATCGACATCGCGCTCCAACATTTTGAGGCTGCGGTTTCCAGCATTGAGCGGCTTCGAAAACTTGCAAAGGGATTGAAAGGCAATTCAATTGCCCAGGAGGTGATCAATGTCAAGGTCGACGGGCGCGCAACCCGTCTCGCGGGTATGCTCTCACGGTCGCTAGTGGACACACACTCGTTCCCATCCGCGACCAAAACCAATGTCAGCTGGCTCAGCCGTCTTGGATTCGAAGACCAAGCGCGCGAAACATACCTCAAGGCCCGGTCAGATGTCATTGCGAAACGTACCCGGTAAGTGACGGACGTCCATTCACCATTCACGCATTCAAGGAAATTATTTATTGACTCGAGGATGTACGCAGAGCCTGTGTTTTCGAGGGTGATCTCCCCCTCTACATCTTCCAGATATCTTTCGTTTACTTCACCCTTATAAAGAACACTATCAGCATCTACCAGCAGTGTTTCCCGAGTGTGATGACGAGCTCCTGCATTCGCTGGGCGAAGTCTCATCTTGATGGGTTTAATGCCTTACTTAGCCGCCAACTCAGTAGTGTTCAGCGTGGTACCTCTGTCTGGCAAAAGTGCTTGGACATCGTTCATGAGCATGCCGCCTTGTTGACCGAGGTCGGCGTCGACTTTACGGACTTGGTGGCGCGCGGGCTGGAGGACCAGGGGGAGGATGGGTCTCGTACCGTCCAACCAGGCCAATTGTCTGCGCCGCAGCCCCCCACGATTTAGTGAATCTACAATTCAAGGATAGTTCCAACATGATCAATTGTCATTTCCTATCGTAATGATCTCTCTATTAAACCAGACACATTCTTAGTAATTATTATTGGTGGGGGTGGGAGTGTAGAAGTAGTAGTTGTTGTAGTTGCCATTCTAGTTGAAACCATGTCATCTCTGTTTGGCTTCTAAGCTGAGCTCTGGATGAAAATGACGAAGAGGCTTTGAAGGACCGTTGATATCAAATGCCGAGCCGAAGCTGCCGAAGCTGCTCAATTCGCTCGATTGTGCCATAGATTGTCCGCGGCAGCCAATTACCGTGTCTACTTTTGCCACTCGGCCTTTGATGCTTGATGTAGAACCTTACGTGATGCTTCGATACTTTCATGGTTTTAATGTTTGGCATATAAATACCAATTGGCTATAATTGGCCCCGTATTTTGTATTCTTCTAATCACAAATACTTATTGGATTTAGAGATCTCATGCCGCTTTACAAGTCGCTTAAGAACTACCTGCCATGGACTCAGGCCCCACTAATCGCCAATGCTCCCATGAGTGGTGCAGCCACCAGTGAATTGGCGATCGCCGTTACTCGCGCTGGGGGACTGGGTCAAATTGGATTTTTGGATGACATGAGAGAGTTATCCAGTCAGCTGGATATCGTTCGGCATGGGCTGAGAGATGTAATGGCCACTCTTGATAATTCCCAACAGCTCCCCGTTGGACTTGGAGTGATAGTCTTTGGATCCCCCATTGAGGCATGGATGCGACTCTTTACGACATACAAACCAGTGGTGGCCTGGCTTTCCTTTGCCAGTACGGCTGAGCTCAAGCAGTGGACTGAGCGAATCCGGCAGGCATCACCCGACACTAGAGTCTGGATTCAACTGGGAAGTGTGCAAGCAGCGATTGAAGCCGCCCAAGCATGTCGTCCTGATGCCCTGGTGATTCAGGGAGGCGATGCCGGAGGGCATGGACACTCCAATGGCGCTAGCGTCTTGACTCTCCTCCCAGAGGTAGCAGATGTTCTCCAGGACCATGAAATCTCTGAGATCCCCCTGATTGCTGCCGGGGGGATAGTTGACGGAAGAGGATGTGCGGCAGCCCTCACACTCGGCGCATCGGGTGTGGTGATGGGAACACGCTTTCTCGCGGCACCGGAAACCCATATCCCCCAGATATATCGGAACGCGATCCTAGCAGCTTCGGATGGAGGGCAGACGACGGCAAGGTCTCGGGTGTTTGATGAAATTTGGGGCCCTAACTTCTGGCCCATGATATATGATGGGCGGTGCCTTCGAAACAAAGTATACGATCAATATACTGGCGGGATGAGTATACAAAATATTCGGCTCTGGCTACATGCGGCGATGAATGGAGTCAATAGTGAGGATCTCAAAACGGAGGACATGGGCAGTGTTTGGGCTGGAACCGGGGTTGGCATGGTGAAGAAGATGAATAGTGCTGCCGATATTGTTCGAGAAGTCCAGGAAGAGACCAGGCGAAGGATTGATTCAACTGCAAAACTCAGTGAGTTCCAGGGGCAGGGATCTGTCGTCTAAACAAGTATTGTCTATTGTAAATTTACTATTGATTTATTTAAATACATATAATCATAAAATCCTCATAATTATGCTGGAAATCCAAGGACTATCATTCGCCGAATCGGGCTTTGAAGAAGAGGCGTGGAACCTTACGGGTGGAACCCCCTCTTTCCCGCTTTCCCGCTGTCCCGCGAAATCATCATTCTTGCTAGCTCTTTTCCTTATAGAAAGTTGTATGCTCTTTTGACATTATAAAAAATTCGCTTCTTCTTCCTCTTCCTCTTTTTCATTTATCCCCTCAGAAAATGTCATCCTTGAGATCGGAATGGCTTTGGTCTCTTATAGAGCCTATATTTATGCTGAAGTCTGCCGTGTATCGTAAGTGCCCTTAGCTTTGACATGGATCATAGTTAACATATCTCCTGATCTAAATAGACTATCTGAAAACATTACTTTTAGCGATTGCAAAAGGTGATCTGCCTCTCTCAGGCACGCAATGGCAGAAAATCAGGGGAACCGCATTCTCTTCCCTCTGGCTGGAATTTTCCGGTAAGATGACTTTCCCCAAAAGACGATATGAAAACGTGCTATTAACATCATCATAGCCCCCAAGCCTCCTGGTGGGCCCCCTTCGCTATCGGCCGGGCTACTCCCGCCCCTTTTATCACAGGCCACTGGGGTGGTGTTGGAGGTCGGTCCTGGCAGTGGCAGTCAAATGTCGTTACTCAAATCCGACATGATCAACCGAGTGTACGGTGCGGAACCATGCGAAGAGCTCCACTACAAGCTTCAGATCCAAGTCGATCACCATCAAATGCAGGATAAATACCACATCCTGGCGGCAGGTGCAGACGCCAATGCATTGACTACTGAGCTGATCCGAGGTGGATTTATTCAGTCGTGGAAACCTGGGGACACTGTATTTGATACCATAATTTGTGTTCGCACACTGTGCAGCATGAATGACGCAAACACGGCTGTTTTGGACTTATACCGACTTCTCCACCCAGGAGGGAAGATGTTGATTTGTGAGCACGTCGCCAATCCATGGAAGACTGCCAAAGGGTCTCTGATATCCCGGCTCTTCCAGCAGATATATATG
This sequence comes from Penicillium macrosclerotiorum, assembly GCF_028827735.1. Taxonomy (NCBI): domain Eukaryota; kingdom Fungi; phylum Ascomycota; class Eurotiomycetes; order Eurotiales; family Aspergillaceae; genus Penicillium; species Penicillium macrosclerotiorum. The sequence goes on along the minus strand of NW_026643083.1, from coordinate 6,491,917 downwards.
CTTTTGGGCTGGGCTTTTTTCATTGGGGACTGCCGAATGAATCAAGATACGGAGTCCATATTGACGAAAGCTGTAGAAAGCGATGGTGGTTGGAAAGAAGTGAATTTGGAGATGGCGGCGTCTTACTCCACCTTTCCATATCTACACGGCAGTCTTGTCAAACAAGAAAATCGAATCTTCTGAAAGTGACAAATTCCATACTTTGGATAACGTGCAGATTATGATAATTGCTGGGTTGTGGCAGAATCATGAAAAGCAACTCATCTGCCCTAAAAATGGAAATCAAGCCCGTGATATGAAGCTGAGTTGCGTCCTCATTGACCTGCCATTAGATCACATCTATATAGATTCAATGAATCGAACAAGCCTACTAATCCTATTCAAGATGCTTTGGCTCTATCGTATCAAACCCAGTCGCATATCGGATGAAATATAGCGTCTTCAAACTACATCTGGATTAAAAATATTAGCCTTCACTCGTTTTCTGTCTCTATTTTTCTGTCAATTTACCTATCGATTTGTCTAACTAGAAGAGAGGAATGTCCGAAATCTTTGACGCTCCTGATTTTTTTCTTTCTCTTCTCTTTAGGGAAATGACAACATATCAAACTAAACATATCAAACTAAAAGCTATGGGGTCATCAGATGATACGAGCGAACTCAAGCGTTGTTGACGCGAAGCCTGTTGAATTAAAAAAAATCTGGTTTTAATCACTCATGGGGTGGTGGCGCAATGGTAACGCGTCTGATTCCAGCATGTGATCTCTTTGAGATTACATCGGGACATCCAGAAGACTCGGAGTTCGATTCTCTGTCGCCTCATTTAATTTTTTTTCTCGTTTGAAATTTCTTCCTCTTTCCCGAAAGTGGGGACTGTCAATCTCAGAATGGGAAAACGACACCCGGCTCGTAATCGCAAGGGGTGGTGGCGCAATGGGTTAGTTTCCACAAATTCACCCACAATCATATTGGCAATAATACTAACATCCCACTTTAGTAACGCGTCTGATTCCAGTGCCGTGGTCTTTGAAGTCCGCTGACGGGAAATCCAGAAGACTCGGAGTTCGATTCTCTGTCGCCTCAATTTTTTCTGTCTCATATATAATGAGAGAGATTAATTGGTGATTTTTTAGATACGCAATACTCCTCGTTATCTACTTGGCCTCGATGGAAATTCGAAAAACCTTTTACACTCTCTATCCACCTCATAGCGTGATATTTGTACCTGTAAAACCCACCGTAGTGGACTTAATTTTTCTTATCTTCGAGGTTCTCTCAACCCTCCTGGTGCCTCGTGCTTGTTTAGCGTAAGTATAGGTGATTTTTTGTACAATTATCTCTATTTATATTTATTTTACATCTTGAGATTCTATTAATTCCCTACAGATTGCCTGAGCTTCGCCCACCACGCAGCGCTAAAGATATTCTCTATATGGTATAATACCCAAGCTTTGCAGCATCATTTTGGTCGTCCACATCCGAGGCGTGAGTTGTGGCGGCTGTTTGACAGCTCTCTTGGGAAAATTGCGAGGGCGAGGACCACACCAGGTTCCAGGTCTCGGCGTCGCGCAGAACAGTAGTATCTTTGAGCATCCCACAGCGGAAATCCAGTGCCTCCGAGCCATCTTCGGGTTTTGAGGGAAGTCGCATGTAGAATCTAACACTATCAGGGATCTCCTCCTTGACATGACTGATGATAACGAGGGCTTGATCTTCCGATAGTCCCTGATGCCGAGGATGATCACTTCCTTTCTCGCCTTCGCCTTCCTCAAGGAACCGCAGGCACTTATCGCGCTGAGTGGCCGTCAACCCCGAGAAGGCTTCATCCAGAATGACAATATCCGGCTTATGGATCAGAGCACGAAGAAACAACACGATACGCTGCTGTGCCGTGCTGAGCTGACCAAATCGAACATGATCGGCGTATTCAATTTCATGGTCTAATGGTAAATAGGGAGAGGTTTTGGAGCGTCGCTTGCGCGCGTCTGAATCTACTGGCTTGGAGGGAGCCAGTTTAGGAGCCAGTTTAGGGAAGATTTTGGTATCGGTAGACACCTTTGGCAGATCTTCAGCGGCATTCAAGTCCAGTTCGGGTTTGAAAAACCGCAGGGCGGCACTCACATCGAGGTCGCGCTCGTGGTTGAGTTTTGGTTTCGAAAGAAATGTCTCCGCAAAGGCTGACTCGAGGGCCTCCCGTATTGTCAACTGGCGTGGGAAAAAGCATGGATCTCTGGGGAAGAGTGACCCAGTCGAGATTGTAACTCAAAAATGGATATTCCCGGCTTGCTCGCTTCGGGAAGACGAGATCGACCAAAAAGTTTTATAGGCAACGCATATGTCTGCGGATGGTCCGAGGTGATTAATGAAAGAAGGGTTGTTTTCCCCGAGCCATTGGAGCCAAGGATGGCCCAGCGTTGGCCTCGGCGGACCGACCAATGTAGGCCGTCTTTGGTTTCGGCATTTACTTCTTGCTTCCAGTCTCCCAGCACTGCCTTCTCGCCGTACTGGACACGAACTCCTTCCATCTCCACCAACACCTCCCCGCTCAGAGAAGCTGTTATTGTACTGGAAGCCTTTTGAGGCTGGTGGGAAGTCAAGTCCTGGAGCAGATGCTCATCTAGATTGCCATTTGCCCAATGAACTCTGGCGCGGTCAATGATTCGTTTTTCAGGATTTTTCACGTCAGAGTCGAATCCAAATCGTTGCCAAATTGCGATGGCGTGTTGGACTTTCACCTTTGTGTCCTGCGCAATGACTCTGTGCGAATTGCCGACAAGTATTAAGTGTGTGATCCACTCTGGTACAGGATCCTGGGGACGAAGGGCAAGAACCAGTCTTGGAGCACATTTCTCAGCCAGACGATGAAGTAAACTTGAAATGCTTCGAACTGTGGCCGGATCCAGTCCCACTACGAATAAAGTTAGTTATCGATCATTCACTATCAACCGACGGACTGGCTTAGGCGCTTGCAGTACAATGACTTACTGAAAGGCTCATCCAAAAGTAATAGCTCTGGCTTCCTCAGAAGAGCCTTGGCAATCCGCGCTCGCCGGGTTTGACCGTTGCTGAGGTTAGCCACAGGCATGTCGAGCAGCGGCTCCAGATGAAGGTCGACGACAACATCCCTGAACAAGGCTTCATCATATATCGTTCCTTTTTCTTCTCCTTCCATCGGATTCAGCGAGGTTTGCCCACGAAGGAATTGTTCCACCGTCCAATCAGTTTCCTCGCGATGACTCTCGTAGCGGGCACTTAGGTACGCGCCGCGGGTGCCTCCAATGGCGTTCGAACCCTCCCCACTAAATCCAATATATCGAATGGCATTGCTAACATCGCGCAATTGGGGGTCCTTCTTCGCGAGTTTCTTGGAGCGGAGGTAGGGATACGATCGAGCGTCGGGCGGGATCGAGATATGCTGGCCACGCAGGATGTCCAGCAGATCTGTTCGCCCGGATGGACCAATTACAGCCCAGTGTTGCAAAGAAGGCTTTGAAATGATTTTTTTCTCCGAGCCAGGTACGCCAGAGGGGAGAATGAAACTGAAGTTCGGATATAGCGGCGGGTTGGTCGCGGTATCGGAGTCGGTGGGATACTGCTTATAGAATGTGCCTTTTTCGATGCGAATCAGAGGCAGCCTGGACGTCAAACGAGTGGACTGAATGTACACCAATCTAGGGACCCGGGCCCGGAGCGTTGTTCGAGGCAGCATTGCGCGAGAGTTCGACCTCCGAACAGCGTGAACAGACTGTTGAGTAGCCTCGGAGCAGCGAACTTTCGGGCGGAGATTGACGGCGTTAACGAGAGTCACGTGTACCTTGAAGAGGGAGGGAAAGGGCTTGGGAAATTTTATATAATTTGAAGAATGGTCGGTATTTCTAGAGGACTTATGAATTGGTTCAGAATGATTGTCGTTCTTGAATATAAACAAAAGTACGCTGAAAACTCCACTATATGTTGCTATATCTTGCTGGGTGTATGGTTGCATACGTGAGGGCCTCTCAAGGAACGAAATACGGATATAAACACTTAATTCTGCAGATTTCATAAACGGCTCTCCTTCATAAATTGTTAGCGACTAAAGCATTTGAATAGTGTTTGAAATTTTAATTCAAGTCCTCTTGATCCAAGATGTCATTCAGTCACAACCTCAGCTCTGAAAAGACCTTCTCCACCGGGTAAATTCATCGGAGGCCGATCTCGAGGCCGATCTCGCGCGGCTCCTACTTCTGGGCACCGAGAACCAAAGCGGACTTGTCTCCTGCAAATGCCTCCAAACCTGCACATCTGCACATCTGCTTATTGGATACTTCCCATTAAAACACCCTAATTATCCTCTTCTCTAGGTTGGACCATTGATATCTCTGTTCGCGAGGGATTTTGTATCGCTCATAACCCCTCCCTCCCCACTTAATGCCCCTCCCTTTGTTGCCGCTCTTCATAGCGGCGCAGCAACATGCGCAAACTGATCCTGAGAAGATCGCGATCATTGATGCAACTAAGCAACAGTCATTTACATTCACACAAATTCTTCAAGATGCTGCTACACTGAGAAAACATATTATTGAGGCATTGGGGTCAACGGCCTCGGGAGACTTGAACGAACAACGTGTGGCTTTCCTTTGCCCGCAGGGTTACGACTACGTGGCTACGAGTTGGGCGATATGGGCTGCCGGCGGAGTCTGTGTGCCTCTTTGTAAGAGAAATTCCTATACTGGCCCATGTCTCCTGGTTCATGGGATGCTAATACGGTACCAGGCACATCTCACCCTGTCAAGGAGCTACTCTATACTATCGGAGACTCGGATCCATCCCTTGTTATTATTCACCCGGAGTTTGATAAAGTTGCGCCAGCACTTCGCGAACAATGCGCAGCCGGAATTCCCTTCTTGGGTCTTGATCCATTTACAAGGAACAATACACCATCACTGCCTACTTTCGCTTCGCCCTTTCCGCTTGACCGGAGAGCTCTGATCATCTATACAAGTGGTACCACGTCGAACCCCAAAGGTTGCGTCTCCACACATGAGACCATTACGTTCCAAGCAAGTTGCCTCGTTAAGGCTTGGAGGTATAACTCTTCTGATCACCTCATTCATGTGCTGCCACTACACCACATCCACGGCATTATCAATGGTCTCACTGCTTGCCTGCTGAGTGGTGCTGCTGTGGAAATGCATCCCAAATTCGATCCAAAAGTCATCTGGGAGCGTTGGCAGGATCGAGGCTCCTCAACTATGTTCATGGCAGTACCCACTATTTATTCTCGTCTCAATGACTTCTTTGATGCTCATATCAGTGGCACAGACCAAGAAGAGGCGGCAAGAGCGGGAGCAGAGGCTCTGCGTCTGGTAGTAAGTGGGTCTGCTGCATTGCCCACTCCCATAAAGGCCAGATTTGCCGAGATTACCGGTCAGGTTCTGCTTGAGCGGTACGGTATGACCGAGATTGGCATGGCGCTCAGTTGTGGCCTGGATGTTGAGAAACGGATCGATGGCAGCGTTGGCTGGCCATTACCTGGGGTCGATGTGCGTTTAACCGAAAAGGAAACCGGTCGAGTCATTGAGGAGGCCGATTCAGATGGCATGATCGAAATCAAGGGTCTCAACGTGTTTCGGGAGTACTGGCGGAAGCCTGAAGCCACAAAATCAGAGTTCACTGAGGACGGATGGTTCAAGACTGGCGACTGTGCCATCCGAGACTCAACTGGCGCTTACTTCATTCAAGGTCGTGCGTCTGTTGATATTATCAAATCAGGAGGCTACAAAATTTCTGCGCTCGAAGTTGAGCGCAAAATGCTGGCAGTAGATCATATACAAGAGGTGGCTGTTGTTGGACTCAAGGATGCAGAATGGGGAGAGAGAGTTGCTGCAGTGGTTCGATTTCGTGAGGTATGCTACCACCCCTGTGTACACGGCCAAAATTGTATCTCTTTCCTAATGAATTATTTCCAGGGACTGCAAATGGAACTTCCAGAATTACGTGCCGTGCTCAAAAATGAGATGGCATCATACAAGGTGCCAAGTGTTTTGAAACCCGTGGAAACTATAGAGCGCAATGCCATGGGAAAAGTCAACAAGAAGATTCTGGTCCAGAAATACTGGCCATACAACAGCTGACAGCGATGTGAAATCGACCAATGAAATTCAATAGACGGAGTCATGGTTGCCTGGGAATTTGGCTTATATTGGTCAGGTTTATGATACTATATTGTGTATTGATTATAGACGACCTATCATACAAATAACCTCTTCGGAAAGAAATGAATGTACTTGACAGCCCAAAACGAACCCGAATAAAGATTCTATAAAATGGAGAGGGAAATATGGATACAGAGTGCTGCAACCTTGGCTTGAATTGGTGGAACATGCCATTTTCAGAGTCAAAAACCTGTCTTCTTTCGAGAGCGATTCTTGGCATCTACAAGTATAAGTCCTGATTCTGATATCTTACGTCGAGAATTTCTCAATAACATTGTGCATAGTCAAAGCACTAGACTTGATTGGATAGCTTCACCTTATCAGTGGCAGCAATCCAAAAAATAGTATGAAATATAATGACTACCCGATCTCAGGTTTGGAAGACCCAACGAGGATCACGGTCACCCAAGAATTCGCCTTCCGCATCGCCAATATCACCCATCAAAGGCCTGAGCCCCTCGCGATCCCTCACGATTGCTTTCCGAGAATTTGCTCGTTTAAGCACCAGCCACGAAATGCTAACAATAATGGTATTAGCGACTAAATACCCGAGAGCAAATGAATGCCCGAGATAGAACCGTGGGCTGGTTTCAGTGCGGTATAACTGTGTTCCAAGCACCGCACCTAGATTTCCAATTGATATCTGCATTGCATTGGCAATACAGCGTTTTGTTTGACCCGAGACATTGTTAGCTGGCCAAGACAAAACAATGGCCACACCAGGATAGATACCTGCCGCTGCAAAAATAGTGCCAACATATGATACTCCTGCGCGGCGACCAGTGAGTAGAATAATATATCCAATGCAGGCGATAGTGGACGAGCCTATGATAAAGGGCGCTCGGCGCTTCCATTTTTCAGATAGCACAGCCACCCCAATCGTCATGATTGTGGCAATGGCATACGGCGGAACTGTCAGTAGCTGCGCCTCTGCAGCAGAGTACCCCAGCTCTTTAATGATGGTAGGCTGGAGTTGATCGTAAGTAATGCGAATGATATGGACGGTGTAAGGAACAAACGAACCAAGAACAAAGAAAGTGTGTAGAGTGGCAAGCTAAGAGAATGGAAGCCGAGACCATAAAGCCAGACCATCGGATCTTTGAAAGCATCGAAGACTGCCGCCCATGAAAACTTTTCATTCCGAGTAGAATCATTGTCATTCTTCAGGCGGAATTGGATGAACTCTCGTTCTTCTTCAGAAAGGAATTTGGCCGTCGCTGGGTAGTCATACACCCAGAAATAGGCTATGACAGAGACAAAAATTGTCAAAAGACCCTCCTGATATATAGCAAAAACAGGGTCAGTGAGGTTGCATTATCCTTGCAAAGTCGAACAGTCGCAAACCCACGAGGATGAAAATCCACCGCCAGCCTCCTAACCCACCAACTCCATCCATATGGGCTATCGCCCATGCAAGAATCCCACCAAACGCTCCAGCTAATGACGCGGCAGAGAAAAAGAGAGCCACTCGATAATGTTGCTCATTTCGCTTGTACCACATCGAGATATAATAGACGACTCCCGGGAAGAGCCCACTCTCTGCCACACCGAGAAAGAATCGAGAGGCAAGATAACCAGGATAGTTTTGTACTACCCCTAGGAGTGTCGCTACCACACCCCAAAGGAGAGTCAACGTCGGGAGCCATATACGGGGGGTGCTGAGCTTCAACACTGTATTCGCTGGAACCTCGAACAGGACATATCCCACAAAATATAGCGTGAGACCGGTTAGATACTGATCACCAGCTACCCAAACAGACAAGATTAGCTTCCACAATGCTACCTCCAAGTGCTCAAATACATACTCATTTTAATATCCGTGGTCATTCCTTCGAGACGTGCATTGCCAACTATACCGATCAATTAGTATCTGCCCTATAGCAAACATTAAACCCATTGTGTACCATTGCTGCGATCCAAAAATGAGAGAAGATAGAGTAGCGTCAGTGGTGGAAGTAGACGATAATCCAATTTCCTCAACAGTGAGCTTTCATTGATGCCAACACTCTCAGCGGATGTACTACCTGGGCTGCTCGATTTGGGCTCGCTATCGGGGCTTACGTCGCTTTTCTCGACGAGAATCGACATGGTCAATCTTAAAAAACCATTAAACGGATGCTTTGGGAGTAATGTAATTCTGGGGCAATGACAACAATAACAATAATAACTGCTCTTCTTTATCAAACTTTAAATCATGAAGCACACCATTTACAGCATGCTTCACGCGATATGCCCGGTGCACCCTACTTCTCCGCTCTTTGCATTTGTATTATATCATTTCCCGGCCGAGAAACTTAAGTGTGCTTGGTAGCAAATAACAGTGACTCGTGGACGCTGAGCAATTGGGCGGTGGAATCACACCATCGGGCCGATGGGAGCGAGCACACTTCAAGTCACCGATGGCACGTGGGAAGTGGATTCAAGTTGGTGTATTGAATCTATAATGTTATTGAATTTCGGATGGTTCACTGTCGATGCGACAATGAATTGGGTATGTTTTTTCTCAAAAACCCCAAGACCCTCGGTAATATACTACGTGGTACCGTGAATTGCGAGACGATAATAGAGGCCAAATCGAGAATGCCTACATGACCAATTTCCTAGGGCGTGCCAAGGGCAATCTACGTGGCATTTTCGTTCGATCTGTTCTCGCTGCTCATACTAAACGATGAGATGATTCCTAGCTGATTTCATGAATCTCCAGTGAACAAATGTTGCCAATTACTAGCACTTTGAAGTGACCTTTCACTCGTTTTTTTGTGATGCATAACTTTGTGATTAACTAGTCCCTGGTGGCCGATTTGAGCTTGGATGTGACTCGAGAGCAATTGACACAAGGAGATGACATATCCATATTTCATATATTCACCAAATGAGGAGGCAAACTCTTCATTAACCCAGATACTCTTCATATGAAGTGGTCAAATCTAACCAGCAAGCCATCCCATGAGAATTCCGAGAAAACAAATAATTTTCAGACGCCATAGGGATCTCTCATATTCCTATCTAGTGTCCAGTCTCACTTGTGTTTCTCCGCAATAATCCTATTCCGGGTCTGTTCTCAGAGCTGGCAGTCGCTGACATGCTGGAAGGGGATTAGCGTGCAAGCCCATCTCAAACCAGAACCAACCCCGCAAGCTGAGGTATTGAAACCAGCGTTCACAACACTCCAACTCTTCCTTGAAGATGGCATCCTCCGAGAAGACCTTGAAATTGGAGGTTGCAACTCTCGAGGATGTTTCGGCGATCACGGACCTTTGGTTCGCCGCATTCACAGACCCGGGTCCTCGGTATCTCTGGCCCGACACCTCCGGAGTGCATCAGTGGTTGGAGGATGCCCATCGTAGTGACCTTCAAAACAAACACTTCCAGCGGTATATTAAGATTGTCGACCCACAATCTGCCGACTCGCAGGGCCGACCGCGGATAGTCGCCTTTGCTAAATGGGACACTTCGAATCTAGACGATCGAGGACGTCGGTACCCACCTTGGCATGAGGACATGCCTGGTGCAGCCTGTGAAGCTTTCTTCCAGCGAGCAGATGATGAAAGACGTCGGGTGATGGGCGATAGAAAGCATTACTGTATGTAGAGCTTGATGTTGCCGAGGATGGAAAGTCTCATTCCACTAGACCTCGTACTAACTCTACTGTCAGATCTAGATACGCTGGGAACCCATCCCGACTACCAGCGTCAAGGACTCGGGTCTATGCTGGTAAAATGGGGCTGTGAACTTGCTGACCAGGATGGGGTAGGCGTATATGTGGATGCGTCTACTGCCGGGGCGTCCTTGTATAGGAAATTTGGATTCGTTGACGAGAGTTTACCAGATGCGGGTGACTTTGCCTCCATGGCCCGGCGATAGTCTGGTCAATTGATATCTGGCGAGATATTTGAGAAATTCCCAAGTTTGTACATTTTATAATGGGATTACACGCGCAATACTCTATAGACAATTGGGAAATGAGCGCGAGAATCCGCTTCTGCTGCAAAGATGTGGTGTTTGTCTCGCATTTAGTAATATCATACCGAATTTGGACGTCTTCTGACGAGAAAAAGATGGAAACCATAGAATAAAGGGTACGAACTGTGCCTAGCTGTGATATCCTCAATCTTGGATCTGATATAGACATAAATTACAAGCGAGCAATATGTGACAACGTCGCCGCGATAGGTCGGAACGACCAAGAGCAAGAATAAACCCGGATAAGAGGATAGAAATAGCCATCAAAGATAAGATTGAGTCACTAAAGATTGACATTCTCAATTTGAGTCATTAAGCGAACTGACTGCAAGCGCCTTGGAGTTTTACAACATTAGTAGCAATAGCATTGTGTATGGAGACCACCACTTTTGAGACTCCACTCGCCGTGAATGTGCCCGTTGGCCGGAATTGGCCGGACCCACTTTATCTTCACACATAAAAACTTGAACAGCAACCAAAGGGGGAGAGAAGAGGCAAATTTCCAAGGCAAAAAGAGTAAATAAATTGGTAATCAGCTGGTATAAAGCAGAAAAGAAAAGGAAAAAGAACCATCAAATGCCCAGAGAACCCCGAATGCAACACCTAAAAACAAGCCAAACCACCCAAAAAATCAACCGAACGCAACACACGCCACACAAACACAACACACACATAACGCACATCACGCACATAACGCATAAAACATAACACATGACACATAACACACATAATAAACCACATAATATACAGACATACATAGCACGGAGTCATCAGGTTCATGAAACGGAGATTGTCTAATCTATACAGCTCGCGTTCTATCGGCTGCATCTACGGAAAGATATCCTGACAGAACGGAGAAACTTTTCAAGTCAAAACAGGAAACAATGAAAGACATGTCTTGCGTGATGGAACATCGAATGGCGCGCTTTTAAACCCGGTCTCAGAAAGGGTAAGATCGGATAGGACGGTAAATGAAGCAAAAAGACAATTAAGGAGCCAAGACCAGGGCTAGCAGCGCCATGCGGCAGTACAAGCCATATCGCATCTGTAATAAAGGGTCAGTTAAATTCAAGGACGGGGGGAGAATCATAGGTTTGGATCTTACCTGGCGGAAGTAGGCAGCCCGCTGATCGAAATCGACCTCCTCGGCCACCTCGGCGTTACGAGGTAGAGGGTGCATGACAACCATGTGGCTCTTGGCGTGCTTGAGCAGAGAGTTGTCAATGATGAAGCTGTTCTTCAGACGCTCGTACTGGGCGAGGTCGGAGAAGCGCTCCTTCTGCACACGAGTGGAGTACAGGACATCCGAGCGGGCAACAATTTCCGGGGTCAGCTCCTCGGACTCGCTGATCAGCTGGCCAGACGCCTTCAGCTGCTGACGGATCTCCTCAGGCAAAGCCAGCTCCTTGGGGGAGACCAGCTGCACGCGGACGTCGTAGAACTGGAGCAGCTTGATCAGGGAGTGCACAGGGCGACCATACTTGAGATCACCAGTGAAAGTGATGGTCAGGCCGGTGACGGTGCCGAGCTCCTCACGGATGGTGAACAGGTCTAGGAAGGCCTGAGTGGGGTGCTCAACGGATCCGTTGCCACCGTTGATGACAGGCACGGGGGAGAACTTGGCCGCAACCTCGGTGCTGTTGGAGTTGGGGTGACGCAGGACCACGGCATCAGCGTAGCAGCCGAGAGTGCGGATGGTATCCTGGAGAGTCTCGCCCTTCTGGGTGGAAGAGTGCTCGGTGGCGATCGGAATAACACGACCACCGAGGCGCTGCATAGCCGCATCAAAGGAAGCTGAGGTGCGCGTCGAAGGCTCGTAGAAGAGAGTGCACAGAACACGACCCTTGAGGAGATCAAGGACGCCCTGGCGCTGAACACCAAGACGCATCTCCTGAGCGACAGTGAAAAGCAGGTGAAGATCCGCGCGAGTAAACTGGCTCACGGACAGGATATGCTTCTGACGGAAAGGAGAGCGCGAAAGCATCTCATACAGCGGGGACGAGGCCTGACCGGAAAGACCATACAGGGGTGGTCCAAGCTCGCCGACTGGAACAGAGGCATCCAGAGCGCGAGCACGAGCGTGACGGCCAGGAGTACCGGAAACAGACAGCTGGCGGTCAAGTGCGCTCTCAGGGCGAACCATGGGGGTAGTGGGCTTCTGCACAGGGGATGTAGGGATAATGCGGTGGGAGGACATATCAGTGCCCTTGCTGGCATCCTTGGAAAGCTGGCCGTCAAGGCAAGAAGTCTTGCCCTGGAAGACGACACGCTGAACGGAGCCGCGCATGACCTTGCCGTTGAAAGGAGACCAAGCACCGCGGGGACTCTGGAACACGTAAGGCCGGTCAACCTCGATTTCAAGAGAGGCATCAGCCTGATCGTGCAGCTCGAAGATCTTCTTGGGGTTGTCGTAGAGACGAGCAGTGATGTCCTCAATAGTCAGGCGACCCTCTGCTACAGCAGTGAAGAGCAGCGGGAGGGACTCGGCAATGCCGACCTCGGGGGAGGCCTCCTTGCCGGCCAGCTGGAAGGGGATGCTGCCAATAGAGAAGACGTCGATGGTGCTCATATGGTCCCACAAAGCCTTCTGGTCCTCAGCAGAGGGCAGAGAGCCGCAAGCCGGGTAGTCCTCACGAGACAGGAACAGGCCGAAGATGGAGACATCACAGGTAACCTTCAGTCCCTTCTCCTTGCTGAGAGCAATAAGGTTGATATCCTCCTTGGTGGTCACGCTCATGACATGAATGTTGCGGCTGTGAAGGCTCGCCAGCAACAGAATCGAGGCAAGGTCAGTGCCCTTGGCATCGGTGATCAAAGGCTTGCTCGAGGGCCAGGCTCCGAAGTGGTTGGTCACAGTGGCCACCTGGTTGATGTTGCCAGACAGGTGGTTGAAGGGGATGAAGAGAGAGCCAACCTCACTAGTCACCTGGACGATCTGATCTGAGTTGGTGGCAGTGGCAGCAACGGAGAGGTTAAAGTCACAGTACGACTGGTCCTGGGCGTTCAGCTGAACAGCCTTCAGGTCACTGGCTTCGGTGATCGAGCTGTCAACACCGACAGGCATCACACGGATCATGCTAAAGCCAGCTGCGATGGAAGCCTTGGTAACCTGCTCAAAGTCCTTGGAGCCAGGAGTGGCAAGACCCGGGACGAAAGCAGCAATGTTGATCAGACCCGGGAGAACCACAGTCCGGTGGCTGGTCTGGAAATCAGAGGTCTGGATGTTCAAGGGATAGTGGCGAGCAATAGCCTCAATCAGGATCTTCGCGTTCTTGACGTTGGTGACCAGAGGAGTCTGGTAGTCCACGGCCATACGACGGGTCTGGTAACCCTTAGACATGTAGTTGGCCGGTCGGCGGAAGCGGTTGCTGGATGGCAAGTTGATATACAGATCAATGAGGTTGTTGGATAAGTGCTGAGTAAGAGAGTACTCAGACTTGATGTCATCCTCCTGACCAGGCAGGATCTCAAGGTACTTGACCGGGACACCGTTCTCCTTGAGGAAATCGGCAGTACCAGAGGTGGCGAACAGGTTGTAGCCAAGATTGTGCAGCTTCTGGATCGAGGGCAGCATCTCCAACTTCTCCTTGTAAGAACCAATAGAGAATAGGATGTTGCGCTTGGGCAGGCGGAAGCCGGTAGACAGCAGAGCCTTCAGATAGGCCTCATACTTGTCACGACCGAAAGAAGCGACCTCGCCAGTGGAGGCCATCTCAACACCTAGGACAGGATCGGCACCAGAGAGACGGGAGAAGGAGAATTGCGGGACCTTGACACCGACATAGTCCTTTGGAACCTTGACGGGGGGATACTCGGTGAAGGGAATGCCGATCATGGCCTTGGTAGCCATCTCGATCAGGTCGACACCCATGACCTTGGAGACGAAGGGGAACGAACGCGAAGCACGAACGTTGCACTCGATGACCTTGATATCGTTGTCCTTGGCAATGAACTGAATGTTGTAAGGACCGGTGACATTCAGAGCATTACCAATCTTGCGGGTAGCCTCCTCGATGCGACGCACAGTCTCGGCGCTGAGATCCTGAGGGGGCAGAATGAGAGTAGCATCACCAGAGTGGACACCAGCGTTCTCAACGTGCTCGGAAATGAAGTGGCCAACCATAACACCGTTGCGGGCGACAGCGTCCATCTCAATCTCTTTCGCGTTCTCAATGTACTTGGTGATGACAACGGGGTGCTCCCGGGAAACATCCGCAGCCTGGTTCAGGTAGTTGGCCAGGTCGTGCTCGGAGTACACTGTGTTCATGGCAGCACCAGAAAGCACATACGAGGGACGCACAAGAACAGGGTAGCCGACCTTGTCGCAGAACTCACGAGCCTCGTCAATGCTGGTCAGCTCCTTCCAGGCAGGCTGGTCCACGTCAATACGGTCAAGCATGCGCGAGAACTTGTAGCGGTTCTCGGCGCTGTCAATCATCTCGGGAGAAGTACCAAGAATGTTGACGTTCAAGCGGTGCAGGGGCAAAGCAATGTTGTTAGGGGTTTGGCCACCCATGGAAATAACCACGCCGCTAGAGGTTTCCAGCTGATAGATATCGAGGACAGTTTCGAGGTTGATGTTCTCGAAATACAGACGGTCGGCTTCATCGTAGTCGGTACTGACAGTCTCAGGGTTGTAGTTAACCATGATGGTCTTGTGACCCTGCTCGCGCAGAGTGCGGATGGTGCGCACGGAACACCAATCGAACTCGACGGAAGAACCAATGCGGTAAACACCAGATCCCAGAACCATAATACCGTGGTCGTCGAAGGTCAGATCATGCTCCGAAGCGTTGTAGGTCAGATAAAGGTAGTTGGTAACAGCCGGGAATTCCGCAGCGACGGTATCGATTTGCTTAACGATGGGAGTGATACCGGCCTCGACACGCTTACGGCGCACAGCCAGCTCGTTAGAGCTCAGGAAGTTGGCAAGTTGACGATCAGAGAAACCAAGCTGCTTAGCCTGGCGGATCATCGGAACAGGCACGGTTGTGGCATTGAAAGCACTCATAGACTTGCCAAAGTCGCTCAGACCCTTCAGCCGGCTGAGGAACCATTTGTCGATGTTTGTCAGCTTCCAGATATCATCGACAGTGTAGCCAGCAGCCATAGCGTTGGCAATGGCGAACAAACGCTGGTCGGAAGGAGTCTGAAGCTCATGAGTGATAGACATAAGAGCATCGGTCGCGTTAAAACCGAGGTTATGGAAATCAACCGATCGAATGGCCTTTTGAATAGCTTCCTCGAAAGTTCTACCTATGCTCATAACCTCACCGACGGACTTCATGGAAGAGCCAAGTTGAGTGGAGACACGGGTGAACTTCTTCAGATCCCAGCGAGGAATCTTAACGACGCAGTAGTCGAGGGAGGGCTCGAAGCATGCACAAGTGGATTTGGTAACAGAGTTCTTAATCTCGTTAAGAGGAATGCCCAGGCCAAGCTTGGCAGCGATGAAGGCAAGCGGGTAACCAGTAGCCTTGGAGGCAAGGGCAGATGAACGAGACAGACGAGCATTGACCTCGATAATGCAGTACTCCTTCGAGAAGGGGTTCAGAGCGTACTGAATGTTACACTCACCGACAACGCCAAGGTGGCGAATAACGTTAACGGCAGTGGTACGCAGCATATTGTAGTCCTCATCGGAAAGAGTCTGCGAGGGGGCAACGACAATAGAATCACCAGTGTGAATACCAAGAGGATCGAAGTTCTCCATGTTGCAGACAGTGATACAGTTGTCTTGGGCATCACGGACAACTTCGTACTCAATCTCCTTCCAGCCCTTCATACTGCGCTCAATCAGGACCTGCGGGGACACAGCAAGAGCCTTCGTGCAAAGCTCCTTCAGCTGGTCCATGTTGTCGGCGAAACCACTGCCAAGACCGCCCAGAGCGTAGGCAGCACGGACAATGACCGGGAATCCGATGTCCTCCACAACCCTCAATGACTCTTCGAGGGTCGAGGCAGAAGCAGACTTGGCACACTTCTCGTTGATGGAGTCCATGCTGCGCGCGAACAATTCACGGTCTTCGGTGGTGATGATAGTATCAATGGGAGTGCCCAGAACCTTAACACCAAGAGCCTCGAACTCATCCTTGAGCTGGATACCAACCTGAAGAGCAGTCTGACCACCGAAAGTGACGTAGATAGCATCGGGACGCTCGTGCTTGATGACCTTGCGAACAAAGTCGGCATTGACAGGAAGGAAGTAGACCTTGTCGGCCAGACCCTTGGAGGTCTGGATCGTGGCAATGTTAGGGTTGATCAGGATAGTGTAGATGCCTTCTTCCTTGAGAGCCTTGATGGCCTGACTGCCAGAGTAATCGAACTCGCCAGCCTGTCCAATGCTCAGACCACCACTGCCGAGAACCAGAACCTTCTTCACAGAAACACGAGGGGCGGCCTTGACGTTCTCAGCCTTGATGCCACCGGGGAACTCGACGGGCTTGTTCAGAGCCTCAGAAGAAGCAATGGTGCTCTGAATGGTGTTGATGAAGACATCAAACAGGTACTCGGTATCACGGGGACCGGGAGTGCTCTCGGGATGGAACTGGACACTGAAGAAGGGACGGGAGGTGTGGCGGATACCCTCGTTGCTACCATCATTGGCGTTGACGAAGAGCTCCTCCCAGCCATCCTGCAAGCTGGAAGCATCGACAGCAAAACCGTGGTTCTGCGAGGTAATATGACATTTGCCCGAGATCATGCTAGTGCAAGGGATGTTGTGGCCACGGTTACCGAACTTCATCTTGGTAGTGGTGGCGCCCACGGAACGGGCAATCAGCTGGTGACCCAGACAGATACCGAAGACGGGGGTACGAGCATCCTTCAAAGTCATGGCGAGGTTATTAATGGTAGTGGTCAGAGTAGCTGGGTCACCGGGACCGTTGGACACGAAGAGACCATCGTAGTCCTTGCCAGCCAGCTTAGGGAAATCATAGTCCCAGGGCACGACCATGACCTCAACACCACGGTTGAGCAAGCAGCGAAGCTGGTTGTATTTCATACCAACATCCAAGCAGAGAACTCGAACCCCACGGCCCGAGGGGTGCTTGAGAGCAACATCTGCGGGGGAGTGTAAAGCTTGGGCTCGCGGATGGAGACTGCATCAGAGAAATTATGGAGTTAGAATCAATTCTTCATCCTGTATTGTTTCGTCGCAAATAGTAGTTCATCAATATCCAGGATGACTCACCCTCATCGACGAGGTTCTTAGTGTTCGGATCCACCCACTCGATTTCCTCGAAGTGGGACTTCCATTCGGCACCCTCGATACCAGTAGCGTCGGCATCACCGGCCTTCCGGAGGAGCATACGGCCCAGCATGCTACCCTTCTGGCGAATGCGCTTGGTCAGCGCACGGGTGTCGACGCCGTGCATGGCGGGGACGCCCTGCTCCTTGAGCCACTCGCCCAGGGAGGACTGAGCCAAGAAGTGTGAGAAATCCTCGCCAGCGTAGGTTGCCACCACCAGCGCCGCAACGTGGATTTGATTCGACTCAAAGTAGGTAGGCAGCTTGAGCAGGTCATCGATCTGCTCCCGCGACGGGACACCGTAGTTACCGACGAGGGGAAAAGTGATGACCAGAATCTGGCCGCGGTATGAGGGGTCGGTGATCGACTCGGGGTAGCCGACCATACCGGTCTGGAAGACCAATTCACCCGCCACGCTCTTCTCCGCACCGAAGTTGTAACCCTGGTAGACGGTGCCATCCTCCAGCTCGAGGGCGACCAGGCGATCACTGCCACCCCGGACAGGGATGGAGGCCGGGGTGATCACAGCGCCATTGACAGCATCCATTGTGGGAAGCAAGTCCTTGGTGTTGGTGTAAGCCACAGCGCCGCCCGCTTGCGGACTCAGAGGCAAGGAAGTTTCCTCGTTGGAAACTGGCTTGGACATTGCAGTTGGAGGGGGAAGAAATGAGGGGACAAGTCCTCTCGAGGACGAATCTGGGCGAGTGCAGGGTCACTCTAGCTCAGCATCCGCCAGCAGAAGTTTTCTGGACAATTTTGTTCTTTTGCAGAGATTTGGTGTGTGATTTTTTCCTTTTTTGGGGGGCTGTGGAGGGGGGAGGGGGGGGGGTATTAGAGAGAAGAGAGATGCAGCTGCAAGAGCTGAGATATGAAAAAAGGAAGAAGAGATCGAGTGTGGCAGAATAAAATTTTCGTGCCTCCGAGGGCCCACCGGTTCCGGAGGTGGGAGCGGCTCACCGCCTCAGAGTTTTCCATGACGATGATCGCTGGTTGAGCAGCAAAAAAAATTAGCTCCTTGGTGGAGCATCATTAAGCCATTGAGCCAGGTTCGATTGAATTGAAGGGTCTATTTAGCTCATTCAAACCTGCAATGGGTGCTTTCTCTCTTTTTCCCTCTCATTTCCCTCTCCGTAATTCTGCCCCTCCCTGCATCAATTGAGACTGCACCACTTGCAGGCGGTGAACTGATAAGGTGCGATAGTCTCGCCTTGCCGATATTATCATGCTCTACAGTCCATTATTAAGTGATATGATTGGAGAGGGAGAATCCTGAGGGGTTGAGGGGTTGGATGGAACATGGTGATCGTATATTTTAGACCTGCCTTTGTCCTCAAAGATTCAGATAACTTGAACACCAGTATTCTCAGAGAATTGTGGGAGGTTCTTTCAACTTGCAAAAGCGTCGAAGCGCTAATATGTCATTATTGCTACCAGTGCAAGTATAGCATTATAGGGAATGCAGCACAAATCCCGATAATTGCAAAGCCCAGACTCTTTCGAAAACATCGTCAGTTGATATTTGCGAGCTAGTATTTGCGATTTGTTTCCGGAATGTCTGATGTACCGAGACCAAATGGCCGATGAAATAGTCAGTAAAGCGGTAATCGAGGCGCCAAGACCGCTAAATTAGGGGTGTCAGACGAATGAAAAGGCTGATACCCCGCCGAATCTTTCTCCTCGAGATATTATGTATCCATTGTTGAGGCCCGGGGTTCTATTCTAGATCTCCCCAGGGCAACATACACATTTCTGCGATGGGCATAAGAACCCTCTTCAAGAGCTTGCGTTCCTCTCATGGAAAAGGGACGCCTACCTCACTATCGCCGTCACCATCATCATCACCATTGACAGTACAGACCGACGAAAAAGATAGCATATCAACTGCGCCCAGTAATCATGTACAATTGGGTACTTGTAGTTCCGATATTAGAGTTGCTTCTGATGACCACACGCCCCGGGACTTATGGGATGAGGCGTACGCGATCCTCGGCAGAGAAGACTCAAAACTGAAGGAAAAATACGAAGAGATCTTGTTATATCAGGAGGGAGGAAATGGCGATTCAACCTGTAATCATCTAGGTGAGATTATAAGATTCCTGCCACAAAATTACCCGTCTGACGCTACCGGTATTTAGCGCCTGCCGGGTCTTATCAACGTGAGAAGCAGCTACGGGAAATAGCAACGCGCAAGGTCGAAGAAGTCGATCTAACACACTGGAAAGTCAATATTGGTGGCAAGTTCGTGGACGTCAGGGATCAGTTTGACAAAGCTGTCAAGATTGTGGTTGCAGCCAAGGATTTCGTAGCCTCAGCTGTCAGTACTGAGCCACACGCCGCACTAGCGTGGGCTGGAGTGTGCATTTTCTTGCCGGTATGTCCCGGTGACTGATCAGGAATGTCCGATCATGTCTTTGACTTGCATCTTAGTTTCTTCTGAATCCATCAGAACAGAGGTCGGCTGCCTATGAGGGCCTTGAGGCTATACCCTTTGCGGTGCGCAGATTGAGGGTTATGGAGAGACTTATCAGACAAGGAAACTCTGGGTTAACTCGGGAGACCTATCAGCCTGATAGTATAGAGCTTGTCAAAGACTTTGAGGATACAGCAGTGGGTCTTTATAAGACTATCCTCGAGTTCCAGATCCGATTTGTGCGACAGCATTCCAACACTTGGGCTAATCGTTACGGACGAGATGTTCTCAAAGCTGATGACTGGATGAGCCTAACCAGTCGAATCAAGACTCTTGAGGCAAAATGCACGGAGCTCGCTCAAGATTTGAGTCGTGAGCAGATTGAGAAAGCTCTGCACGCCAGTGAGCACAACATGCAACTCGGTCTGCAGGGAATTCAACAAGATTTGAAGAAAATGACCAGTGACATTGAGCAGCAGGCCATTATGCAATCTACTTGGCGTCAGACCGACGAGGAGCGCAAGTGTGTACAGCTTTTTCGACAATCGAATCCGTACGAGAATCAGAAAAACAGAACGTCAAAAAGGGTTTTGGAAACCGGGAAATGGTTCCTGGAGAATGACAAATTTCTTGATTGGCGAGAGAACGAAGGGCCTGATCTTCTTTGGCTATCTGCTAAGCCTGGCTCGGGTAAATCCGTTTTAGCAAAGACAATCATTGATGAGGGCCTGGCTACCTTGAGCCATCAGAAGCAGTCTGCAGTCTGTTATTTCTTCTTCAAAGACATTTCACCTTACCAGAGAAAAGCTATTAGCGCAATTAGCGCAATTTTGCATCAACTTTTCTCGGCGTTGCCATCCCTGGTCCAACATGCTCTCATGGCTTATTATTTGAATGGAAAGGAGCTATTACACTTATTTGATGAGATGTTTGATATCCTCTGCAAAGCAGCTGCCGATCCCGCTGTCGGACAAGTTGTGTGCATACTAGATGCCCTCGATGAATGCAATGACGACGATCGATTCCTTTTAATTGAAACAATAACCAAATTCTACCGCGAGGCTAAGGACGGTTCCAAGATTAATGGCCGGCCCAAGTTGAAGTTCCTTCTAACTAGCCGTCCTTATTCCCATATTCACTCGCAATTTCATGACCTCATGAAGGAAGCCCCTACAATTCACTTATCAGGAGATCATGAGTCCGCAAAGATCAAGAAAGAGATTGATGTGGTCATTGATGCCAAAATCCCAAAGCTTGCTGCTGAAAGGGGGTTTGACGAACAGGCAACAAAATACCTGCTTAAGGAATTACATGCAGTGGACAATAGGACATATCTGTGGCTAAGCCTGATAATGGAGGAGATTCGCCTCAGTGAACGACCAGCCAATAAACGAGAACTGAAAAAGATCATCTCAGCCTTGCCGCGAAGTTTGATTGATGCTTACGATGCGATCCTAAAGAGATGCCGCCACCCAGACCTTGCAAGGCAGCTCCTGCATATCATTCTAGCAGCTAGGGAGCCTTTGGCGGTTGATGATATGAAAATAGCCACTGCTCTTGCAAATGATTTTGAATATCACTCATATGAGGAAATTGGAATTGAAAGGTCAGACGCCTTTGAAATGAGAATTAAAAATGTTTGTGGTCTTTTCGTGACCATCAACAATGGCTCCATCTTTCTCATTCACCAAACGGCCAAGGAATTTCTGATGAAGGATGACGATATGGATCAAACCAGTGAGACTTGGAAACACAGTTTCAGTCGGCTAGATTCGGAAACATTACTCGCAAAGATATGCATCACTCTGCTTTCTTTCACTCATTTTTCCAAATTCCCACTCACCATAAATGATGATGGTGATGATGACGACAATGACGATGTTGATGAACCTCACAAGAAAATTTCTGAATATGTCAAGGATAATCCATTCCTAGGGTATGCCGCAATGAATTGGATGAACCACTGTCGCGTTGCTGAACTAGATAATGATCAACAATGGATGCCGTCGATGTTGTCCCTCTGCAGCGCGAATACACCGGCATTCAGAACATGGTATACCATACACCAACGCTCGGACGAGAATCATGCCCCTTTGACGACGACAAGTTTGAATATTGCTGCGCAATTCGATTTTCCGAATGTTCTTGCCTCCCTTCTGGAACATGGCGAAGACCCAAACAAGCCTGATGGCCGGGGGCGACGCCCCTTGCGCGCGCTGTCCAGAGCTCCCAAAGAGCCGTGGAGCTTCTCTTAAAAGCTAACGCAGACATCAATGCGTATGAATGGGAGGAACCGTGGTACGATGATGTTTCCGACGGAGGCGGAAGTATTGAAGTCAAGCCATTTTCGGGAACCCCTCTAGCGATGGCTGCAGTTGGCGGTGATCTCGAAATGGTTAAATATCTGATCGAACGTGGAGCCGAGATAAACTTTCCCCCACATAGTTCGCTAACACCGCTCTTCGCAGCATTCGTGATGTGCGTTTCAAATCAAGCAGTCAGTGAAGAAGATGAAGCTTCATACAAAGAGATACTCCAACTGTTGCTCCGCTCCGGGGCTGATGTTTGTTTTGGTGTGAAGGATGAAAGTTACCCGATAGAGATTTCTGTCCTCCATTCTGCAGCTAGAACCAGAACCGACGACCTGTCATTCTTACAGATGCTTCTTGACTCGGAAACTGCAGATGTCAATTTCCAGCTCCAAAAATCATCAAAGTACGTTCGAATGGAGAATCAAGATACTGCCGAAGACCGGTGGAGCATCAATGAGTCTGAAAGTTCATCTCTTGAAATCAGGTCATCGAAGGCCAACACTACTTCAGCCAGTGGAAGAGACCCGAGTGGATCTAGTGACGATGAAGATTCAAGAAATAGTGAAAATGATGACAACACCTCCACCCCTGGCCATCAGAGATCCGACAATGATTCCCACAATGATTCCGACAATGATTCCGACAATGATTCGCGTGCTGGCTTCAGTGATGCTGCCAGCCAGAGCGACTCCTCTGATTCATTTGACTCGTTGCTAAATAGGCAGTACGTGTTCGGAGCCACCCCGTTACACTTTGCAGCGAGGAGTGGATTGGTGGAAAATGTCCAGCTTCTGCTCGAGCATGGAGCCGATCCGCACATTAAAAATGCCAATGGCCACACAGCCATGGATTTCATGAGAGCAGAATTGAGGAAGGCGCTTCAAAAAAATGGGTACATTTTGTCGGATGGCGGCGCGGCCTTACCCAAAGCTACTTCTGATGATGACTGAGGTTCGTTTCGTCTTCGGGGTTACCATAATACACTGTCAAAACGAAGATATTGGGCTTGCCAGCATACCCGAGCGATCTCGGCTTCGTTATATTGCGGTCTCATTTTGGATTGCGGTGGCCCATTTCATAGAAGAGCGCTCAGCACCTCCCAGCATTCTCAAGACGGGGAGATGGAAGGCAGATTGGGAGGGATTGATGGACTTAGAATATCTATCCCCGAGTGTGATTCATCCTTTTATTGTCTACGTTCTAAACTTGGAAAATTACAACTCTCGTATCGCATGTCTAAAATACAGCCATAGCTACATGGACATAGGTCCGCTCTCTTCCACGGATAGAGAGGAACAACATGTGCATATTTAGCTCTAGGACGGCATCATTTTTGCTCGCTGGCATTGACAGACGTCACATGTAACGTCCGACCGTTGTAGTCGCAGTGATTTATTTGATTCTCATGCCGACATTCTGATCCTCGACAAATGCTAATTTCTCCTCCTGAAGGACAGTTTGTTTGATTGGGACTTGAAACATGAGATAAACGTATGTCGCACCGTCGACAACGTAAGACACAATCATAAGCATTTGCGTATCGAAGATATGGGCGACCGAGTGCATAGCCCGCATCTGACCATGATCCTTCCTAGGTAAGAGATACCTACATTCTGCATACATCATTGCGCGGTCCCGTGCGCCTGCGCAATGACGTGCGGAGCGCGCGAGGGCCGGCGAAGGACCAGTGAGAAGAGTGACTGGAGCGACTACAGCGACTAAAGTCGACTGCCGAACTTAACGCCGCCGACGAAACAAGACCCATCGATCCCTCCATCCTGGTCCCTTCCCACCCCCCAGTCCGTGAGAGCTCCAAGTATGCTAGGGCGACCATTGATCGTGATACCCTCGGTCAATCCCTCCCGGCCCAGTTGGTCAATGTGACCAACAAACCAGTTTCTTGTACTCTATTCTACGTGCATGAATGTTAACTTCCCTGCCTTCTGCAGCTACCGAGCCTGCTGAACCTGCTGGGCCTGCTGGACCTTACCCACTTTTTTTGGTCACTTGCTTCCGGTCGCGATGCGCTAACCGAAATCCCCGACCGCCTCGACCTCGTGCTCGATGCTCCTAGTCGAACGCCAACCATGCTAGCTTCTCTGCTCCGTCCGAAAGGGCGGCGCGGGCAGTTGGATCAAATGTCCTTTTCCTCCCCCTTTGGCCCCGATCAGAGCTCGTCGCCATGGTTTGGAGCGGCTCGGCGACGCGGGCCAGCGCGAGGGCGACCGGGTGGAGACCCGGAGGACGAAGACGCGCCCGAGCTCGAGGAGATTGACGAAGATATGGAGGAAAACTGGGGAGGGCATGAAGAGGAGGACGATGAGGATCAAGCTCAGCTGGAATCGAGTCCCCTCCTGCCCATTTTCTCGGCTTCGCATTTGGGTAGGTTCATTCTCTCATCTTCCATACCTCGACAGGCTGCGACATGTTTGTGGATTCTGGGACCAGGAGCAGAGTATACCTCAGAGGCGATTCATGCTGACCAAATCATCTGGCTGAGGCAGATTCCCTCCCCGTCTATGAGCTAACCCATGCCATTCGCCCGTTGATCGCCTCCCGATGTGAAACCACCCTGACGTGGGACCAACTGCGGTCGCCGCAGGTGTCTCAGTTCTTGGTCAAACCGATTCAGCAGAAGATCATGTCTGCACACTTTTCACGTGCCACACTCTATGCCTTGATGGCAAACTGTCTGCAATTCGAAAAAGAAATCCATTCCAACCCGGGCAATAGCGGCGCCAGCCAGACCCGAGCGATGGTCAGCGAGTTGCTCGCCATCAAGTTGCTACGAGAATACACCACACGAGAGTTGATCGATGCCCTGTCCTATGAATTCTATCCTCTCCAGGGACAGGACTCCACCACAACTTGGGCTTCTCGTCCGTCTGGAAAGCGA
Source organism: Penicillium macrosclerotiorum (assembly GCF_028827735.1). Classification (NCBI taxonomy): domain Eukaryota; kingdom Fungi; phylum Ascomycota; class Eurotiomycetes; order Eurotiales; family Aspergillaceae; genus Penicillium; species Penicillium macrosclerotiorum. The sequence continues at coordinate 6,466,890 of NW_026643083.1, read as the reverse complement.
TTGGCAGGGACTGCGCGAGTTTCCTGTCTTGAGGTCGCAATTCGAGCGCAGGCGAAACGATTTCTTGCCCATCCCGTCGTGGTGCAGCAATTAGAGGCGATCTGGGCAGGAACCATCGTTTTCCATTCTACGGCTGATAACCTTCATCGACGTGTCCATCGACCCGCGTTGGCGGAACGGGACTACGGGACGTCCGCAGATCCTCATGGACTCCCACTGCCATCCTCCGGGCAAGCGTCATTCCGGCGCTCGGTGACCCTGTACAACCCCCGCGAGGCGTCCTTATTCAAGCTTTCCAGATTACGAGTACCACGGTATCGACAATTTCTGTCCACTCTCTCCTTCGCTGTCCTCCTGGGCCTCTTTCTGGCGGTCCTCGAACAGCGTAGCCGGCAGATCACCTCTCTGGAAGTCATATTCTGGTTCTGGAGTGCTGGGTTTATGCTGGACGAGATTGTAGGTTTTAACGAACAGGGATTTAGTCTCTATCTTATGAGCTTCTGGAATCTCTTCGATTTGGGAATTCTGCTGTTGCTTTTCTGTTATTACTGTCTCCGCATCTATGGTGCTTTCTTGACATATCCACGAAACCGGCAAATGGCCAATCAAGCATATGATGTGCTCGCTGCCAATGCGGTCCTCCTGTTTCCTCGCTTATTTTCGATTCTGGATCACTATCGTTATTTCTCGCAGCTTCTGATTGCATTTCGCATCATGGCATCTGATTTGATTGCGGTTTTTGTTTTAATCATCATTGCCTGCAGCGGCTTCTTCGTCGCATTCTTGTCTTTTGGCAATGATAATTCTCCAAAGACCGTCGCCTACGGATTATTTCAAATGTTGATGGGATTTACGCCTACTGCATGGGCAATGTGGGATGAGTATAATCTGCTGGGAAGAATTATCTTGACGATCTTTCTTTTCATTTGCCATTTTGTGGTGGTCACCATCCTCATTACGGTACTCACCAATTCTTTCATGAGAATTGTTCAGAATGCCAATCAGGAGCATCAGTTCCTGTTTGCCGTCAATACTATCTCGATGGTTAAGTCGGATGCTCTTTTCTCCTATGTGGCGCCCACAAATATCATCGCCTGGCTTGTCACCCCATTTCGGTACATGATGCCTTTCCGCCAATTCATCCGTTTGAACCGCACCATCATCAAGATCACTCATATGCCAATCTTGTTCACAATCTGCTTGTATGAGAAGACAATACTCAGCAGCCAAGTCGTGGAGCCTATGGATCTCGTTGAGACAACACGACGTCCTGAATTACCCAGCCGTGCGCAGAATTGGCATCCAAGTCGCTTTCATGCGTTCAGTAGCCACGCACATCGGCTTGTGCGTGAACCGTCGGTGGCAACATATCAAAAGGACCAAGCGCTAGAAGAGGTGTTTCGGCGGCCTTTCAGTGATGATCGAATGCGTGGGCTGAGCAGCGTTCGTAAACAGGAGAATAATAACGTCATCAAAGACTGGATGCAAGAGATTGGCTCTGGTCCAGCTCATACTCCGGACGACGAAGATTCAGTGGCTGATCGTCTCGAGATGCCGGTTCGACGGCTTCGATTCCCTTTCCGCAAAACACTGACGGGACATGGCCGAAACTTTACCGAGACAACCCGTTCAGTCGCATCCAATCCCGAAGATCGAGTCAGCCATATTGCTAGTCCGGCTTTCCGACGTCGCCGCGACTTTAAATCCCCGACACGGACTCGACAGCTCTCCCAGCATACCGACATGGAGGGAGATGATGAGCTGACCAGTGATGATAATGACTTTAATGACAAAATCTCCGATAAGGGGTCTATCAGTGATAACGCTAATCCTGTCGGAGGTACCGAGAAGACGACCCCCAAGTTCTATAGTTCTCGCCCGTCAACGGCCAGAATCATTTCCCGCCGTGGTAGTCCCACGCGCCGTCCGAAGCATCATCGAAATATTTCCGGTGCCACCATGCTCTACAATCCTATTGGATCACCCGACCTTGGCTCTGAAGGTCAAGCGAGTCCTTTCCGAACTAAGAGCGACTCCGAGGATGATCAACTGCCCGTTGTATCCACTTCAGTGGATCAAAGCACGATGAAGAGGTACCCCCCGCTTACTGCAGCCCTGGCGCGGAACGCCTCTCTGGGGTTAAATCCGATGTCTGTTCCCGAGCTTGATGGGCTCTACATGTCCGATCGGCCCACTTCCGCCCGTCCGCAGCGGTCCCTTCTGTTTGATCTCGGCTCGGACCTCGGGGACAATAAAGCGGTGACCGGGGCTTTTGCAGGTGCTGTGCCATCTAGCTTCAACACCCAGGTGGCCTTTGCCACGGGAGGACTCCGTCGCGATGTACCGAGTCAGACTCAAGACATGCTCAGCAAGCTGGTCTTGGCCCGAATGAATAACATCGAAGAAGGATTCCGGGAGGTAATCAAGGAGGTGAAGGATCTCCGACATGGCTCCAGCCGCAGCCGCAGCCGCAGCCAGCCTGATGAACTTCGGGCGGTGGTACGCGAGAAGAAGAAGCGGGTGGAGAAGAAGGAAACAAACTTGAAGAAACGCAGACCCAACTCGGAGGAAAGCCGGACTGGTCGTGATGGGAAACGCCCGGATCCATAAAACGGCGATGATGCGCAACCCTCCGGATAATTGTATTGACCTTTGGGATCTGGGGGCTAGATTGCTTTTTTCTTTTAAGGGGTTCTCTTTCTCGCATTTTTGATCTTTTTGTACATTGATACACGCCTTTGTACAGTGAACGGCACGGGGTGGCATTTTGTTTCTTGAGTCTATACACATGGCGCGGACATTTGATTCTCTTGCTTCCACAGATACCAACTACAGCATTTGTCTTTCCACTATCTGATGCTTCCCCTCTCTCTCTATGAATGCGTATTGGACGCCGGTCATTCAATAAAGTTATGTACAAAGACGTACATAAGAGTGTTGCTTCCAAAGGAGTCACGCCCCAAGGCTCCATTTACCTACAATATGTACCAACAATGTTGGTACTTATTATATATTAGATCTCATCTACTCGATGCTCTGGATGTCGAATACCGACCCACTCGGTGGACCAAGAGGGCGGGACCCATCCGTAGATATGTGCTGTACTTTACACGTCTCTCTCTTTTATATATACCTGTACACGCCACCTTGTCCTGCATGGTCACAATGTGACCAATGATCGAGCCACCCAAATCCATGTCGATCGGGGCGGGGTTGGCCGACAATCCCGCCCAAGAATATTAATAGAGACGCCCAAGTCGCGCTATGGGGCGGCGGCTGACAGTCAGAGTGCCAGGCAGCAGAATAGAGCATCATCGGAGTCATCGAGGATCACAGAGAGGAAGAGGAGGAACAGGAGGAAAAGGAGACAAGGAAGAAAGGAGGAGGAGGAGGAGGAGGAGGCAGAAGCCGTGGCAGTAGTGGGCATAGTCGGTGCATCTGTGTTGAGCCTCATCCGCCAGCCTGCACTCAGCCTCTCTCGCGCTGCTCTCGGCCGTCCTGTGCGGCTTGGCTGCTTGGTTTCCCGAAACATATGTCCCGGCAAACGCTGGCTTTTCTGCCTCTCCCCTCCTTTTCTTTACCTTCATCCTGCTCCTCTTCCTTGTCAATATTCCTATCGTGGAGTCAAAGTACCCGTTGGCATGGACTGGAGTCCACTGGATTGCATTTCACCATGGCATCAGGTCTCTTTCCGTATCCTCTTCGCGTCTCTCCATGGGAGGAAATGAACTACAACCCCTCCCCGCAAGAGTCTGAAGCCTCAATGGAGACAGACTCATCAACTCATTCGGGCGATGCGCAGGCCAAATCCATGCTACCCCTCCTACTGCTCGACAATGCAGATACGCTGGTGTTCATCGATCCCGCCCCCGAGGATCGCATCAAGAATCACCTGCTGGCTCAAACGATCCCACTCCGAGTGCGAAGTCAGACGCTACTTGAGACTGGTTCACCGTATTTCGCAAAGCTGTTCAATCCCCGATCTCAGAATCGAGTGCGAAGACAGCGAGGCTTTGCTGATCGGCTCCCTCAGGGATTCAAATATGTGATCGATCTGACTCCCCCGACTCTGGAGGACGATGCGATTATCATTCTGACCGAAGTCTCCTGTCCCATGGGCATTCGAACCTGGGCACTGCAAAAGCGTAGATGGAAGCTACCATCACCCTGCGTGGGAGGCCAAGACGAACGGCAGCCCGAAGCCGCTTCCTTGGTGAATGACGAGAGCCTTGCGGATGAAGAACAGCTTCAGATTCAGGAAGTTCAGGAAGAGACTGATATTGCCGAGGAGCAAGAGGAATGCCATCTTCATCCCACGGAACTAGACCGGCATTCGCAGGCTGGATTACCGGTCGAATACTCGGGCAAACGTCATCGCGAAGGAATCGAACATATCCTCCATGTTTTGGAGGGGTTAAACGTAACGCTGGACACTCCATGCAAGTTCTGGACCTTCTTTGCCGTCGCAAAACTATTCAAGGTGGCAACGATCCCCGTTGTGAGTGGGTACATCATCTCCTGGCTGTACCACTCAACCAACACTCATTTCATTGAAATGCACCCCGAGATTGCCTACCGAGTTGCTTGTGAGATCAAAACTCCGACTCTTTGTCAGGATGCATTTGTATGCCTAGTCGGAGACGAAGCTCTTCGATATCTAGTCCAATCGGCGGCGCTCCAGCCTCGCAAAGGATATGCGCAGGCCTACACTCAGAACCGTATCGCAGACTTTTTGGACGACACTGAAGTGCAGCGAATTGAATATGCGAGCAAAAGTTTCCTTGACGAAACCATCGGCCATTTTTTGTATCTGACGGGGACTGGTATGAAATGGCTGGCGGAAATTGAGGAGTTTGGGCAGATTACCCAGCATTGCTTTGCCTACCCGGCCGATCAGAAGATGGTACACCAGTTCGTCACCTCGCTGGAAGTTTATATCCGATACCATATCTATGGTATTCTATGCTCAAATGGTGATCCACAGCGAACCTGGAATTCGGTAGCATCTGCGGAAAGCGATCAAGAGGACCATCGCACGTTCCATCCAGGTTTTATTCTTCAACGGATTTTGAGCAGAAGATTTTGGCAACGTCTCCTGAGCGTGCACTTTACTAAGCCCCCAAATAATCTACAAGAATGTTCTCACGCTTCTATCGCAGAAGTTGGCCGGCATATTTCCAACTTCTCAGGCCAAGAGCACGCTGAAATTCGCCGCATTACCAAGAAATGGATTATTCAACAAACTCGCTTCTTCAACGCAGTTTTAGGGACTCGATCAAAAATACCCGCCCCAGTGATTTCAAGCTCACGCGATGTCAAGATACAACTCGTGGATGGAAGTCGTACATCTAACCCAGCCCCTCAAGCTTCACCCGGGCCCTCTGACACCCCCAATACTTTGCATAGCAAGCCGCTGACACTGAACTTCCGTAATCTTGCATCTTCACCGACTGAAGCAGACCTAGAAGCTTTGACAGAGAGCTCAAACGACAACCCTTTTACTCTGAACTCAATCCAAGCTGCCAATGACGATCCTTCTCTACCCGACATTATCAAACCATTCTTCGATACCACACCACCAGATCAACAATCCACAAGCCCCAGCTTGGATTCTTCGGGAACACTCTGGGGTGCTGATCTCATTCCGACCAGTCTGCGAATGCGATTCTTCGACTTGGATACCTTCCTTGTTCAGGTATCAAAACATGTGAATGATTTCGCGCGGAAGGTATATTTTTCGCCTGAATCTCCATCAATTCAAATGGATGCCACAGATATCCTCACCTGCTTGACAAATAACCAGCTCTGTTTCTTGCCTCTATGGGCCGGCGGCAATGACGATGGAACCGGCGGAGTCTTCGCAGACCACGATATTCCTCTATTGGATGCCGGTGGCTTCTCTGCACCAGGTCCTTCCGTGCACACAGGCAGCGTTGCCTCCACGGATACCTCTTTCAGTGATATTGATCCAAGCGACTCGCAGAGTACCATCCATGGCGCCTCTCATCACGCCACGTATTCTCATGCTTCAGATCTCATGTCGGTAGATTCCTTAGAAGAGACACCGGATGCGAACGAGAATGAGGACCATATATCTCAGAGCTATTCAGACATATTCAGTGTGCAGGACGACCAAGCTGCAACCGGAGAGTCGATCGACTTGGGTGATAATATTGGATACGAGGGCGAAGAGAGCGATGGCGCAAGCACAGTGGTGATGGATTCTCTAAATCTATCCGACATTGACATGGAACATCCCGAGCCAGACTCCGATGAGGATGACAATTTTCCTGATTTTGAGCTGGTTAATCCCGCGTAAATAACTTTGATATGTCCTTTGGTTGACTGGTGTTTTTTTGACGGTTGGCACTTTTTCTGCTCTTTTCTTCTGAATGAATAATGAGATATGACAATAAAATGGTTAGGGCACAAAAACATGTGATCTCAATTCCTTTTCTTTTGTAGGAATGATACATAACCTAGAATAACTCTGATCCTTATAATCTGAGACAGCTTGAAAAGAAAAAACCAACTTATTCTCTTCTAATGATACTTCCGGGCACTAATCAGAATTACCACCATGCCTCGCCATGGAATTCCTATTTAGCAAATCATTTAAGCAGTGATAAGTATCTCAGATATCCATGCTTTGATCCCTTTGGGAGAATAACACAATCGAAGCGTACAATTTAGACCAGCAGATCGATATACTTCCCGAATAGGCAAGGTACGGTATGACATGACTAAGCGGGATTCACCCCCAACTGGCCGAAGCTATGGAACTGCTTCAGCCAACTTCCCCTCATCGTTGGCTCCTGGACTGGATCTGAATTTCTCGTCTCCGCTCCGGTGGCCGTGGACTGAATCAGCTATGGCATCTTCTTCCAAGTCCCCGAGCTTCTTGCTCTAGTGAGTATCAAATCATGGCCGTCCGGAATCAAGAGATCTAACCATGAATCGATCAATATTAGCTCCTGCATCGCGCATCGTACCACAATCTTGGCCGAACACTCATCTCCCGGCACTTCGTCCACTGCGGCATCTTCTCTCGCATCAATCATCCTCCCAAAAATATCCCATGACAAGTCCCAGAAGTTAACCTATACCCATGAACGGCTCTTCGTTCACTACATCGCCGACTCGCCAACGGGCGGCCCGGCTGATGACCAGAGCAGTCGCTCAGAGCTCAGTTCCTACGCCCCCCTGAGTTTCATAGTCGTGGCCTCCGCAGAGCAGGGCCGTCGTATCCCCTTTGCCTATCTCCTTGAAATGAAGCGGAAGTTTCTTTCGACCTACCCGCCCTCCAGCACCGATTTCTCTACGCTTCCAGCTTACGGCTGCGCAGCCTTCAATACGGAGCTCCGTTCTCTCCTCCAGACGTATAACACGGCACCACCAGCTGACTCGCTTGCTACAGCGCGCCGTGAGATCGATAGCGTCCGCGATATCATGACAGAAAATATTGAGCGAGTACTTGAGCGTGGAGAACGAATCGATCTTCTAGTTGACAAGACAGACCGCCTGGGCGGCAGTGCTCATGACTTCCGAATCCGCAGTCGTGGCCTGCGGCGGCGGATGTGGTGGAAGAACATCAAACTGATGGTCCTGCTTGGCGTAGTGGTGGTATTCTTGCTGTACCTGTTTATCGGCATGGGCTGTGGACTCCCTGCATGGTCCAAGTGTGTTGGCCACAAGACGTCCGAGTGAATTCGGTCTACCACTTGACCCATGAGCGATTGCCACCTCGAGTTTTTCCAGCGAGCATAATTCTGGCTTCCCTGCAACGTCTATTTCCCTTCCATTACTCTTTTTTTCGTTTGATTCCTTAGCTCTGATGAGTTATGATATATGGTATTCGTTCGGTTTCTTTTTTTTGGGGCTGCTTCATCGTTGGCATTCTTCTTCTGTACATTAAGCTCAAATCTTCAGTATTTACTTTTTGCTTTCTAGGTGCAATACTATCTAAGTCAATCTCCAAGAAAAAGAATGGTAAAACAGACTATTTTGAGCAAGAGCAAGGTGGGGAATGGAAAGATGTCAAGATGACGGCCATTCATTTAGCAGCCTTCGTTTCTAACTTCGGGACGGTTAGCTCAGGTGCAGTTTGAACTGAAGAAGTCTGCCTGATGGATCTTTGAATCTATGTATCGTCCATGGTGGTTGCAATCAGTGATAAATGGAATGTAGGCTTTTCATGGTCTTGATCTAATCATGCAACGGGAGCATAGGGGGAGGAGCAAAAAGGCTTTTAGAACCTGTCTACGAAGTAATCATTTGGATCTGTCTTTGGATGATTGACTGAAAAGCTTGATTTTCTGAGACTAAATTTCAATAATTCATATATCAAGGAGACCAGACAGTGGAGTCCGGGTCTGCCTATCGGTTGATCTACAAGGCAATGGATGTACCTACACTATCAAACCCACGTCATCCGAGCCATATGGCATCAGTGTCGGTCTGCAAGTGAGACAAAACCAGCTGGTCTTTTGACCAGTGAACCTGATTCTGCAATTTCTTCTACGCCAGTTGTTTACCTCTTCAACCATCATAGTCCGCCGAAACGGGATTGACGAGGAGATAATCGGGCGAACACGTTCAGAGATCTAATAAAACAAGAATATGTCTCAAATGAACGAGGAGTCAATGGGAAATGCATGGGGGGAAAGGCAAAAAGAATTAGTGACATGATTTCAAATAAATCTCCCTTAGGAATAGGCCCAAGTCAAATGGCCGGAGAATCGAAATTCAAGCTTCAGTATTCTGATAAACTGTGCCTGGATTTGCTCAGGATCATGGCCTGGCTGTGGGAGTCGTGCGAACTTGGAGAACTTGGATTAGATGGAATGATTAGCCGAGGCACCTGTGTAGGTCATATTGGGTTTCCGGTTCATTGAAATGATCGTCATTTAATCAATTGATTGCAAATGGACCTGGACCGATGTGGCTTGGAAAGGTGGGAAATTCTCCAGTCCAAAGATTTCTTTTTAGCGCGACAGGGCGGTATATCACATGACCACGCTAGTACCAAGTTCCCATTTCATGACCCGCTTTAATGCCAGCGCTTTCTCTCCGCCCGCGGAATTGGTGACGCGGAAGTGCGCCTATCAGAACGCGACGAACGGCGATCAGAACGCGACGAACGGCTTTGGCATCTTGTCTCTGCACTGGAAACATCGCAAGCCTGTAGGCTGGCTGTGCAAATTCAAAACTCATCTGGCTGCTGGCGGATGACCATGCAAGCAACGCATTTTCGGGCGCGACGGCACAAGACAACTTTGTTTTTTTTCTCGTCCTGCGCCATCAAGCTCAATCTGTCGTGATCGGCAGGAGCCATCAGCCAGGCAGCTCAGTTGCGATATGGGCGGTAAGATAAACGAACTTGACTCGTATCAAAGTCTCTTGTCATCTACTCAACCTGAATGGACTGGCAGCCATGGCAGGCACGGACAGGGCCATGGCATGGAGATGCATCCGTCAATGGCCGATGCGGCGCGAATTCCCCCGCGGCATATTTGCACAATCGACAATCGGGATATTCTCATGGACAGACTACGCCGTCCAGCCAAGGAAATCAATCTTCTTATTCGCCCTCGACAGGCAAAATGAACCAGACTTTATTCCGTTCTCGTATGCATTCTAGTCCTCCGCCGGGAAATCAACACCAACACCAGCAATATCAACAACCACTATGGAAGTTACCGCAACAATGGGATTCCTGTCATCCTCCAATACAAACAACTCGGCCGCAACAGCAACCTCAACCACAATTTCAACCACAATACCGAGAAGGCCTAAAGCAAGAGCAGTATGCAAGGGCGCATTCTACCCATTCTTCCGAGACTACGTCAGCAGCGTTGTCACAGCCACAGAATTTGAAGAAACAAAGGCAAGAGTCGACACACCAAGCCTGGCCGGTTTCTGTATTGGCTTCCTCCTCGGAGTCATCGGTGCCAATCTCCACAGCGCAAATCCTATCCTCCTCCAATCCCACATTGTCCTCGGAGATCTCGGCCTCTCATCAAGCACCTTCCCGGGAGGTAGCCCAAGTCTCCCCAAGGTTGTCTATACCGAAAAATGCAACAACCTCGTCGAATTACTTGGCTCCTGATCCCTCACGCAGATGTCCTCCAATCGGTTATTTCACAGTCCCCCGTCCTAGAAGCGTACGTCCTGGAAATTTGCCTTCGCCACTGGGAAGGCCTCACAATCCAAAAACTTCCCGTCCCCAAGGTGAATCAGCTGTGCGACACGTTCAGCCGTGGAAATTCTATTCCCCACCTATTTCTTACAGCCCGGTTCCAGATGCGTCGCTCAATTCAGCCCTTGATTCCGAGGGACATATGGCCCCTACGGCCCATCAAGGAACACGTGCAACAGTGCCCTCTTCAACGCAGTTCTCTAGCGTCTCTTCCATTTCACTCGGTTCAGGGGCTCCATTGCGATCTGACTTTTATGTTGGTGGTCCAGCCAGTGCCCATAAACTCCCACTGAGTTCAAACGGCCCTTCATCCTCGGCCGTTGGCCTTGGCACGTCCGCGGACTCAATTACTCCTGTTTCCATGCAACCCCCTGCCAAAGTGCGCAAGCTGCATGATGGGACCAAGCAATCTAGAACTAAACAGCGGAGCTCATTGAAATTAGAGCAATACGTACATAAATCTCCGCATCGCCACTGGGTCTCCTTACGGAGCGATCTTGCCCAGCGGCTTGATCCCTCTCACGCCGCTGTCAAGATATCTTACGACCCTTCGACTATTGCTCGAGATATTTTGATCATTGCCGATCGGCATCCCACTGAGCGGTTCCTGAACCAGCACTTGGAGATCCTGCGCAAGAATCTTGGTTGTGTGGACTATTCAACAGATCTGGCAACCTTGCGCTGGGACGATCTGATCGACCCGGTGGTACCACGTGATGGCCCCACAACGAGCTTGCCGCGCCCCGAAGCGCACCCCGTTAACACCGCGCCTGCAGAGATTACGACTCCAGCTCCAAAACCTCGTCTCACCTCATCGGGGACTTTGCCATTCAAACCTCCGCCCTACCATTCCCGTCCACGCGACACCGCCATATCAGCCTCGACCACGTACTCACCTATTCCGCCGTGGTTGTCTCATATCGTGCCGTCTGTCTCACCTATTTGCCGCACGCCGACCCACTCAAGCTCTGTGCCCGCACCTTTATCTCCGCCTGCCCCGATATCAGAACCAACACCGGAATCCGTGCTTGCATCATCTGCGCCAGCACAAACAAAGCAAGCTCCAGCAGATACATCTGAGACAGATCCATTTGAGGACCGGCGACCTGAGTCTCGGTCACCTCAAGGCCGCTTATCTCAGGTCCAGCCGACGCACGTAAGACCAGCGCCGGTAAACTTACCCGCTGTCAGTTGTAATTCCATCTCCAACGGGTCAAATTTACCCCCGACTTCCCGCCTCAAAGCTTCCCAACAAACTCCAACTCCCGCCGGCCCTACACAGCCCCAGGTTGTCATTCCTCCATCGCCCCACAACAGAATGGCGCCTAAGAAGAAGCCTGGCCGTCCGAAGAGGGATTCTGCCAACCTTATTGAGGTGGCGATCCCCCCGGGACCGGTAGCAGACCGACCTGTTACGGAATACCAAGTCTTCCCTTGCAAATGGACCGATTGTCGGTCGGAACTGCATAACCTGGCAGCGATCAAAGCCCACGTGATCAAGGTGCATATTCCACATCACATTGTCTGTGCTTGGCAGGGCTGTCAAGACAGTACTCCTCGAGCAGCCGCGGATATGATTGATCATATCTATCGGGCCCACATTAGCCCCATGGCTTGGGCACTTGGCGATGGCCCCGTTGTGTCTGCACCTGGTAAGGACCTTGAATTGCTCGCCTCCCACTTGCCCTCTCATGACTTGCATTTATGATTTATGTACCCTTGTGGTGAAGTCGTGATGATCCACCCCCAAACAAGGAAAAAGAGATGTTGTCTAATTGGCTATGGCGTCCCATCAGTAACGGCAAACAATTCATCTACTCCACCTCCGCTCAATCCTTTGAGCCGGACCGCCCGCCCCGGGACCATGACACTCCCTGCTGATCGTGACACGCTCAAGACTTTCAGTCGGGTTCACGGTGTCCAGACCTCCAAGCAGAAGGCCAGTATCATGAAAGATGGGGGCACTCGTTGGAATGAAGAGATTGGCCCTGAGTCCAACCACCATGATTTCGCCCTGTCGAACCCCGGTCGACAGGCTTCCAGTCACCACCTGGATCAGGCATACACTCCCGATATGGAGATGATTGTTTAGGCGGAACTGGATGGGAATATGAGGGCCTGGCCTGAGCTTTGTGATACCCCCGTTGTTTATGCTCTACATGTCTTGTTGATTTCAGCCCATGACGCTCTCCATGAAGGTAGAACTTGTCATACTAGTGGCCCCCTGGGATGTGCTGCTTGGCAATTTCAATTCCATCTTGGCACATGTCGGAATCCAATCGAACTCCGCTGTGTCCCTGCACTAAATCTGATAGCCATTGGCTGAGATTGAGTCTCTGTGTGGAGTCATCCACTCTAGTATGGTAGAAAAGGATCGTACGAATGGTGTTGTCCAAACACCACATAAAATATGAAATTGAAGCCAGCTAAATTAAAACGAAAGCCCGCCAGGGCATGCCGATTGGGTATTGATGATACATGTGCCCCTCACATCCACTCATTGACATTTGGATCCCCCGACCCCTTGATGACTTGTGTACTGCATTTTGCGTCCTGATCCATTGGGGTCGCATATCTCTTTTCCTGTCGCATATCTCTTTTCCTCTGTTGGGACCACGGTTGCATGGGCCCCTGCGCCACGGGCTGAATGTTCCCGTTCTGCATCCATATTCACCCTCCTTCAACGGTGAACTTATCCTCTCTTCCCTCTCCCTTTTCCCTTCTTCGCACTCCCCTCCTGCCCCCAGTTCCTCTCCGGCAGGGACATTCAATTTGCTTTGGCGGCCGCGGGAGCCGAGGTGCCTGCACTCTCGGAGGATGTGGATTCGGTGGGCGTTCGGGTGGGTTTCCCGGCGGGCGCGGGCGACTGGTCTTCGCGGGCGTTCACATCGAGGAAGTGGTAGAGGACAATCATCATCATCGCACAGGAGCCGAGGAAGATGGCCAGTCGGTAAAGATCGCCGTCGGAAATCATGGTGGACGTGATGAACGTAGTGGATGGAGTGGACGTCGTGAAATTGGAGGAATTGGTGGAATTGATGAGACTGGACTCTGGGGGGATGAGAGCGACGAGGCGGCTTAGAGGGAGAGAGAGAAAGAGATGGCGCTGGCAGGGCAGATGGTCGATCTGGCCGGAACGACGGAGTGGAGCCGCGGGAGCGGAAGCGCGCCAGGCGAGACAAGCGTGGGGAAATGACCACGGTTGAAAGAGTAATAGAGCAAGAGGCAGCGCAACAGGATGCGGAACAGGAAGCCGAATGTGCACGGATCATCATGACGGGGAGAGATGTCCACACCAGGCGCTTGTCGTCCAGAGCCCGTGAGGACCGACTTGACTACTCGACAACGCAACTACACCTCAACACCTCTACACCTCTACACATCTACACATCTATTCGTCGTCCAGCACTGGAAGCACCCGGGTCTCGCACCCTCTCTCTTCCGGAGTTCTCTGTTCTGATGCCTCGTTTTCAAGGAATCCGATCTTGTATCGCGATTTGCGAGCAGGAGATCACCCGGGCAGGAAAGGAAGGCGCGGATGCGATGATGACTTTCACCGATGTTGACCAACGCACCTTCGAAACATACTTCCTCCATTCCGAGCATGGGATCTTGGGATCTTGTAAAAGCTTCGATTATGACACGCACACGCTCCGGCTCCTGATGATTCCATCCATTGAGCACGCGTCCGCTGGAGGGAGATTTGCGGAATTGGTTGCCCGATGGCCTCCACACCATGAACGACAAGTACTTCGAGCGGGCGTCGATGCTGGATTTGAAATCCCGCGAAAGGTGAAGAGCCCAGATCAGTCCTGGTACCCAGTCCAACAAAAGTCGGGCCCCCCGAGTCTTGTTCTGGAGTGTGCCAAGACGGAAACACGCCATCAATTGATGATGGATGTGTGTTTTTGGCTGGCTCAAGCCCGACAAGGAGATCTGCAAGTCGAGGTGGTGATCACGATTTTCATCAGACCGTCGAGAATTCTGATTGAGAAATGGAAATCCGATCCACGGAATGGGTATCGCAGCGCCGGGGAAATGACGGTCACGAGCGACCCAACGCCCACAATGGAGTCCCTGCAAGTCACTGGGGCGCTGTTCACCATCACCTTCGAAGAGCTTACCAGGCAGTCAAAACAGACTGATGTCGACTGCTCTGACTTGACGATAACTGCAGAGAAAGCACGTTCGCTGGCTCTCAGTGTCTGGAATTTAAATCCGTCCCAAAGCCATTGACTCACTGATTGACCTGGTGGAGGGTGTCAAGTTGTCAACATGCCTGGCACTCCCCAAACGGACCGGACCTCCCGCGGCCGACAAACCGACTGGCTCTCCCCGCCCGGCACCTTTTTTTTCCCTCGTCCCCGTCCCGTGTTCCCGCAGTCCTGCCACTGTCCTCCTGCACCTCTTCCACCAATCTTCGCCCCCTTTTTTTTTTTTTTTTTTTCCAAGCTTCGTCTCAATTTCATAGCGAACCCATTTGCAGCATTCTCGACCTAGAAGATTATTGCACCTCCCTCTCCGCCACCTACACCAGCTCCATGCGCCTGTCTCCGCCATGACTGAACCGCAGGCCCCGCTCATCTCCCCCGGGTCCGCCAAACCCGCCGGCCCTTCCCTCCTCGCATGTCTCTTATGCCGCCACAAGCATCTCAAGTGCGATGGTCAGACCCCGGTCTGTCGTCGTTGCGCAGCCTCGGGTGCCGAGTGTCAGTACATCAAGTCGCGCCGCGGCTACAAGGGCCCGCAGAAGAAGCGCCGCGCCGAGCCCGATACTCCAGACCAATTACTCCCCATGGAGCCGGTGGCGGGGATGCTCGACATCCCCGTCAACTGGAATCATCTCCAAGCCGGCTTTCACTATGCACCCACGGCGGCCGCTATGACAATTACCTCCTCCGGGTCTCCCACCCCGGGCACGAATATGAATGACCCGTCGCTGGCCATGGCGCCATCGCCCGCCCGCGCCGCGACGGGCCCCATGACCCCAGATTCCTCCTCCTCAGTCGGAGGCGACGGTTACCTCCTCGATATCTATTACACCTACTTCCACGCCGCCCATCCCATCCTGCCCCCGCTGCGACTACTCTCCCCCGCCCACCTCCCGCCGTACCTCGAGCAGGTGATGAAATTCATTGCGTCTCACTTCACCCCAGCAGCGTCGAGCGAAACCTACCGTCCCGCCGTCGTCGCCGCGGTCCGCGACCAACCTCCGGCGGTGGAGAAGGTCCAGGCGCTTCTCCTGCTCGCCATAGTTCTGCATTCGCGCAATGAGCGGGCGGAAGCAGGCGAATGTCTGGCCGCGGCGGTTGATCTAGCCTTTGAGCTGGGATTGAACCAGGCGACGTACCCCGAGACCGCCAGCAACGGTGATCCGATCCGGGCAGAATGCCTACGCCGCACGTGGTGGGAGTTGTTTATCATCGAGGGCATGTTGACGGCCCTAGGGGTACAATCAATATATCGCACGAATCTGGTGACGCCCGAGGTCCCGCTTCCCTGCGAGGAACGAATCTATCAGGACGGTCTCACCCCACCACCACCGCCGACGATTGCCCAATTCGACGAACGCGTCTTTGCCGATGAGGAACGGGACTTCTCGTCTTATTCGTATCGCATTGAAGCGGTACGCATTCTCGGCCGAGTCGTGGCCACGCAGGAAATGACAGAGGGCCAGCAGGACCATGTTGAAGCGATCGATGCTCGAATTGCCAGCTGGTTTCATCATCTCCCAGAATCCAAAGCGGAGCTTATGCGACCCGATGGATCAGTGAACGAAATCATGTTCCAGGCTACAATGATCGTCAACGGCGCCTCAATCTATCTCAACTTCCCTCGGTCCGATTTGCTATCATCCCCGGCCGTCGCCTCAGAGGTTATTTGTGGCCACCACGGCCCAATCAGTGTCCCCGCATTTTCGCACCATGCCCATGCCATGAAGGCCGTCAAGGCGGCCAGTGAGTTGTCTTCTTTGGCCGCCATTCGATTACCCGTTGAGCGACACACACCTTTCTTTATTTGTGCCCTGACACTCAGCTCAATTGTCCAATTGGCGGCTTGTTCTGTCAAGGCAGGTCAAATGCCCGACCCGAGCCGCGACCGGATCGTCTTGACGATTGGTGTTTTCAAGTCCTTGGCTCGAACCTGGGCTATTTCACAATCCATCATGCGTCAGATCAAGGCAGTGGCACGCGACGTGCTGGAAATGGGTGTACGACCGAGCATGGACTCCATTGATCTCACCTCAATGCTGGATATTAATGGTCGATTCTGGATCCAGGATGGGCCCAGTTGAGGGAACAGCCAGGTCTTGTGTTTCTCAAGGTTCTAGATCCATGACATGCTCTGGAATTCGTATTCCACTAAGATCCGGCAATATTCCTCAGAATTCGTCAGATCCAACGCTGACATTGGGGTTGGAGGGAGTGGTCTCTCTGCGACTCCCAGGTCCGCGTCCGGTGGTAAGCAGCTTCTGGCCCATTCTGCTTACCAGTTCCTCTTCCCTCCGATGCAGGGCCTGCCTCGTACCGCGATGCAACTTCCCCACCGGCCTGCGTAACATCGAGGACCGTGTGCGTGACCTCTGCATTTAGAATTCCCTTGTTGTGACCTGCTGCCGTCCTATGTTCAGGCCCCGGGCATGGACATTCTCCGCCATTATGGGTTCATGAAAAGCTAGGCCTTGAAGGAGAGTGAAGTGGATGTCAAGCTGGATTTATACCTGCATATGCCCCCTTGGATACTTTTGATCTCTCCTCCGTTGCAGCAATTTGCCAAAACGCAAGTGAAATCGATTCCTGAGACCGGATTCCTCGGATCGAGAATTGATCCAACAGAGGGGCTACAGTTACTGAAACAACAGTTCTTGATATTCTGCTCAATTAAAATAACCTTCAAGCTTTCGCGGGAGGTGGGATCGATCCCTTCCACGCATTTAGGTGATGTAGCGGCAGGGACCATCGGGAATGCGTTACTATTCATACCTACCTACATGAAACGCCATGACATTTGAAGTGAAGCAATTGGGATAGATTACCAAGTCTATCTGATATTCTGTCTTTCCCTTTTCGCTTTAGTATAGCGTGGAATTACAAAATTCTTTGCTCTCGTTTTGATCACAGACCCGTTCATGATAGTCGGCTATACGAGTCACCAGGCCAGCTAAAATACCTCCTTTTCTATGTTTACTCCTATTTCTATTCCTGTACTTTCTCCTTTCACTCTTCCCACTCCTCACCATGTCGGGTTTTACCGACGCGTTAATATCAAGGGGTTGATGTAGTTGGTTCGCTGAGACTAACCATGGTGACTCTTTGTACCTGCGGCAGATGCTATCCCTTACAAGAGAACATTCAGATAAGCAGTCGAAATGCCATCAGCCTTGTTCCAAGAAAGCGGATCAGGCATGAATCAACGGGGCCGATCAGAGTTGGTCTCGGTCCCTATTCCTGGTTCCACTTCGGTCATCTCGCCGAACTTTCAAAGGCCGCTACTTATAATTTTCAAACCTGCCTAGCAATCGAAAGAAATGCCTTTCTCGTTTGAGCACCTCCTGCATCAATTCATCTGCAAGACGGCATCCAGGTTTCATACCACGAAACATACCAATACCCAGACATCCACGTATGCGCATGCCAGGCCACGCATCGCTTTCCAGGACGCTCGGAGGGATCCGCAGATGATCAGTGGACCTCGTTGATACACATTGTCACTCGCCGATCGCCAGGTCATCGGCAAAAAAGTTAGGATCCATTTATATGCTCTCGAGTTCCCAAATGGCAAAGGGAGTATTCTTTTTCACCCACAATGGAATTGGTCTCAAAAGAATCCCCAGACGGGGCCAAGCAATTAGACCAAACAACTGTCAACTTAGTTGCGATCCCATATGGGATTTCCACACCGAACGAATCCAACTTCACCCCAAGAGAGAGCGAATCGGGTTTTGAGATAGTTACTTGGAACGGAGCGAACGACTCCGAGAATCCGCAGAACTGGCCCAGACGTACGAAACTCCTTCGGTCGTCCGCGCCGCTAGCCGTCGTCTTCGCGATTGCATTTGCATCCAGCATCTTCGGGGCGGCGGCCGACGTGACCGCAGCCGAGTATGGAGTGTCTCAGGAAGTCATGTCACTCGGCGTGGCCCTCTTCATTGGTGGTTTCGCCACAGGCCCGCTTGTCTTTGCGCCCACGGCCGAAGTCGTGGGCAGCGCTCCCGTCCTCAGCGTCGCCCTGGCTGGCTGTGCCATCTTCCAGATTCCCTTAGCGCTGGCACCGAATGTCGCGACAATCTTGGTGTCCCGCTTCCTGGCTGGGATGTTGGGTAGCGGAGGATTAGCTGTCGGCTCAGGCATCCTGGCCGATATCTTCGGCCCGATCACTCGCGGAGTTGCCATCGGCTTGTCTGCGTCGATCATGAATCTCGGCTCCGTCATCGCCCCGATTGCCGGGGCCTATATTGTGAACCGATACGGTTGGCGATGGACGGCGTGGGTGACTCTCATAATCTGCGCTGCTGCTGGAGTGCAATGCCTGTTTTTGTTGCATGAGTCCTCCCACAATCGCATTCTCATGCGGCGTGCAGCCCGGCTCCGTCGTGAAACTGGTAACCCCAATCTGCGTGCACAAGCTGAATTGGCCTCGCTGGATCCCGGCGTGCTACTGCAAAAGTATTGCACAAAACCTGTGCGCATGTTCTTCCAGGAGCCCATTTTGATCGTCATGACTGTATACCTCACCTTGGTATACGGCACACTCTATCTGTCCTACCAACTGTTCCCGAAAGCGTTTCAAGCTCGTGGCTGGAGCAGGCCCGCGGCCACATTACCATTCATCTCGGTCGGGCTGGGTCTCTTGACAGCTTTTGGGCTCTCCTCCCTGTTCACCATGACCTGGTACAAGAGTCGATGGGTGGCTACAGAGAAGGCCAAGACGCCGAATGTACTGCCATCTGCGCGAATTGCTCCTGAGCATCGACTGCCGCCAATGATCCTCGGTGCCGTCATCCTTCCACCGGCACTGCTCTGGTTCGGTTGGTCTGGAAATGCGCACTGGATGGTGCAAGTGATCTCCTGCTTTTTCGTCGGACTGGCGCTACAGATCATCTTCATAAGCGGTGTCGTGTATATTGTAGATGTATACCTGGCCAACACGGTATCGGCAATCTCGATTCATGTTCTGATGCGGTCGCTTGTGAGTGCCACCTTCCCCCTTTTTGAAGGACCGATGTACGATACCCTGAAAATAAATTGGTCGGCAACGCTGTTAGCCGGTCTTTCGGCAGTAATCATGGTTTCCCCTATTGTGTTCATGGTATACGGAGCTCGGATCCGGAGCTGGAGCCGATTCTCTGTCGGGGGCATATAAATAATTCTGGATACCAGAAATACTATGGAGTAAAGAGCATGCATGCCTTCGCGTAAGTTTATTCATTTCGTGACGTTGCAGTCAGTCACTGCGTTTGCCTATTCCAAACACTTGCAACTACGAGCATGGAAATTATCCGGTATAATGGGGAGCACCCAGATAGATAGAAATGTTATTTGGACTGAGATCCAAGAGCAAGAAGCCAGGGTAAAGTCAGGGGTATGTATGTTTAATGCATGACTGATGTGTAAAAGGGAATGACTCCGCGCCAAGTGGAAATGAAAAGATTCAAAACAAGCGCCAGTGAATGAGAAGAGTGATAAAAAAAATAGGTATCATTGGAAACGAAATAGCCAAACTCCATGCCCAATGCTCGTAGTCGTATCGGCATCGTCGCGAGGTTCTAAATGGAAAAGAAAATAAGAAAGGAACGACGCCGGTTTACCATTGATATCCTTTTATTGCGAAAGAGATCCAAGGAAACTGGAGAGGGTCGATTTGAGCAGCACCTGCCCAAATCATGGGTTTAATTCTTGCAGAGCGGCTGCTCGGCGGACGATCACATCTTCTCGACGGACCATGTTGCGCAGTGCTTCACTGGCTTGAATGAGACCATCAATGCTAATGGCATGGTTGGTCATTTGATGGTTGATGTACGTGTACAAAGCAGCCGGGGTCGAGCAGGTCGTGAGAAGTTGCGGTTCGTTGAGTTTAAGAAGAGCGAGGGCAACCTGGAAGAGGAATGTACTTCCGCCTCCACTGCCAGACGAAACTTCTTCGGAGACAGACACAGGCCTGTCGATGTGATCCTTGACGCTGGACGCCGAGGAGGTCGCTGCTTGCGCAGAGCCATTGGTCGCGGTGCTAGACACGTTAAGACAGAGGACTACATCCCACACGCGATATAATGCTTCCGCAGAGAGGCAGTCGGTGAAGACAGACAGGAACCACTGGAAGGTGAGTGCTTCTAATTCAATACCCAGGTCATCCAGATGTGCCGACAGTTTTGGTAGAAGTTCCGAAATGTACTGTCGCAATACGATCTGATCAGCACGAGAAGCGTGGAGTCCATGATCATAGTAATGCTGCGGCAAAATGATTTCAATCATAGAGGTCAGTATCCAGAATGCATCTTCGGCTGTGGGCATAATAAGCAATAGCGACGCTGCAATAAGGTTCATGCCCTGGCAATATCCAACTTCAGCATTGCGACGAGAATATGCAAGTAGCACTTCCCTAAGTTTGTTAACACCGGGCCCTTTGCGGAAGAACACATTATCGGTGAGTGTACGACGAATGTCCATGTCGATCTGCACCACAACTGACGAGTCTGGCTCGGTACCACCAATGCCGTGCACGAGGTCTTTGTAGTAGCCAGGAATCCGCATTGCAGAGGCACCGCTGCACTCCGACCAGACCTTGGCACGGAGAGCAACAGGAATGCCACCAAGAACAAGAGACCGAAATTCCCGCCATTTGGCACGGCCAACCTTGCCTTTATTTCCCAGGCCGGCAATGCCAATGACCTCGCCGTCGGCAAGGGAGGCTTCGGGGGTATCAACGGCGGGAACTGATCGATCTGAAGATGCCGCCGCCGCGGCGGCTTCGCCCTCCTTGCGGCGCTCTGCACGGACTTTGCGAAG
The DNA here is from genome assembly GCF_028827735.1 of Penicillium macrosclerotiorum. NCBI lineage: Eukaryota > Fungi > Ascomycota > Eurotiomycetes > Eurotiales > Aspergillaceae > Penicillium > Penicillium macrosclerotiorum. Next base: position 6,445,686 of record NW_026643083.1, on the reverse strand, counting down.
GAACTCATTCCACCTCACGGTCCGGTCACGCTGTAGGGTATCGTGAAGTTCCGTGAGCTGCTCCAGTAGAAGCTTGACCGGCTCGGTTTCAGAAGGGTTGCTCTTGGTGGATGCGGTAGGAGGATGTTCCTCTGTGTTGTTTCCAGCAAACTCGGGGCGATCGGCCGTTACAGTAGAGGTGGATGCGAATGGTTGTGCGCTTGAGCCCACCGAAAGTGTACCTCCTTTATCAACAGAGACAGATGAACTATGTGGGCGGCTCTCACCTGCCGTCATGAGTGAAATGATAGGAGCTGCTGAAGGGGTATGAGACAGAAGCTCTGTCGGGCGAGATGGTATCTTAAGATAGTCCTGCCAACGGCGCAATCCAACGACTTCACTTTCAGGGTCATCGGGAGATACGGTAGGAGAGCCTGCGGTTGCGACATCTGTTTCTTGAGGCTTTGGGCTGATCTGATGGTCATCCTCAACATCTGATGAGTCACTGCGAAGGTTCCCCAAAGTCTCGGCAATGCTCAACTTTGATCTATGGCCCTTTGATGCAGTGGCTTCTCTCTGACGTTTCTTCCGGCGCTGGTCATAGATGAAACCAAATCTATCAGTGAGAAATTCGCCCGACTGAGTATTATTGTAAGTTGGCGCAAGCGTGGGTGGTCGAGATTCGACAGGCAAGATCGCATCCATTTCAACGGGGCCAAGATTAGTTGAGCTCCGATCGGTAACTTCAGCGCCTGTACCCTGTGAAACACTTCCTGCCGGGAGCCTTCGAGTAGCTGGCGGGTTAATTTTGACTGTACCACCGCCACTAAAGTTGCGCCCTGCCGTAGCGGGAACATTTGAATTGCTGTTGATTCTTTTCAACGCAGCCACAGCGGACATTCCTCCTTTGGAACTGGCAGTCCCAGACAATGTCGATGCAGCTGACTTGTCTTGATTGTCGGATGGTGTTCTGTTGCGATTGGTCTCGGAATCACTAGCGTCTTTTGACTGTGAATTACCGGCAAATAATTTGATTGTCCAGGAGCCCATTGAGCGCGAAGATTTCCGGGAATGAATGCTTGAATCATCACCATTTGCAGAGCCACTGGCGATGCGCCGGTTCAATATCTCAGTTGCTGAGGCTCCTGGTGGCTGGAACAGCTGATCATCAAGAGCTTTCCGTCGGACCGAAGGGTTGCTCGGCACTCGAGCACGGTCTCCGCCGTCTTCCTCTTCAATTTCTCGCATATCGCTCATAATACTGCTCGCACGACTTGTCTTCCGGCTGGCATTGGTAGAGCCAAAGAAGTAGTCCTGCCATCCTCGCATCGAGCCCTGTCTTTTGCGGTTGTTACTCGATTCAGTACTTGATCCGGCAGCAATTCGATTCTCACTCTCCGGCCGCTGTCCAGCACGAATGGTAGCTTGGAGATCAGATGAAGTCTCACGAAGCTCCTCATCAAGCGGAGACCCCACGGCATCTGTCATAGCCTGGGACATGAGGCCATTGAGCCCAGCATGATCACTATTGGTGCTGCTTTCTCCGTCAGAATTGCGGTCTTCGGGAGAATTCTCTAGTTGGTACAGACGCCGCTCAATATCTTGATTTGACACCGACACCTCTCGAAGCATCCTCTTCAACTCTCGCTCTCTCGCATCGGCACGTTGCCGTAACGTGGAAATCTCAGCATCTCGCTGAGCAAGATCGCGCGCAAACTGTCTCACAATCTTCACTGGCCCTGTATTTGCGATTACTCGCTCAATATGAGCGTCGTCTGCCAGATGCAGGGCCCCAGGAACATCATGTGTCGAGACCGAATCGGCGAAAAGAGCTGCCCGACCCGAGGCATGAGACACGCCGGTTGTCAGTCGGGCAAGGGTGGCCCTGCGCCCACGGCTGACTTCACTTCTCTCATAACCAGTCTCCTCTTCACCATCACCACCTGTCATCAATATATTGGTCAAGCCTCTGTTTAGGGCAGTGGAGCGGTCGGGTGGCGAAAGCGAAGGGAAGGAGGTCAGGTCCGTAGTGACATGAGACGAGCCCGAATGGCGCTTTTGAGTTTTGGCACGAAGTGTCCTAGCCTTCTGACTCCTGTTGGATGCGGAGGATGCCTGGGATGAGGACCGCCGTTGGGGTGAAATATCGGGCTCCGACATGACTCAACGACTTGTGAATGGCATAGGAGTCGGGATAGGTGATTGCGGACTTCATGAATGCTTTGGTGAGTCAATATGGGTGGGAGAAATGCCAGAGAAAGTCAGATCGAGAGAATCCCTGCTGGGACCCTGTTGTCTCGGTTTGCTTCGCTGTGCCTTTTTTTGGACTATCGCGTTTGCTTGGCGATCCTGGGCGATCTTGAGTGGACCTGCGGAATGAAGGGAGATTGGGCCCTGGTTTTGCTTCAGGCACAGTTAATGAGATGCTGCACTACCACCAGAGCCAAAAGACACAGCTTCAGAGTCGTGCTAATACACGCTCAAAGACCAGCTGAGGCTCTTTGGCGCCCAAAACAAGCAGCGGCACATGACGTGACCTATCTCACGTGATATGTGAGGTCTCTATGGTCACGTGAGTAGGGCGGTAAGGATTGAAGTAAGGAGTAACGTGACCCATCTGGGCCTCGGCTCTCCGCATAACCGAGTGGGGAAGGCGCGATTTGGCCAGTTCCTTCCTATTTATTTGCCGGGGTCCTCGTCGACAAATTGCGTAGGAAATCCACTGCAGTGTGAAATTCCAGCGTGGTGTGTTAAGTATTATATTAAACCTTCAATTGCTTATTTGTGCTACGTCTGCACCGCACCCACATAATGTCATCTGCCGCTGCACGACAACGCCTCCAGGCCCTCAGCAAGCAGCTAGTTGAGGGCATTCCTGACGAGGGCACGTTTGAAGATATCCCCAAGATTCGCCATATTGCTGGAGATTCTGCTGGCCCGTAAGTTGAACTTCAACCATTTGCCATTGTGACAATCTAGAATAAAGACCCAATGCCGAGGTTAGACACTAATAGATCGATAGCCGGGCAAAGGACAAGGTTGTCATTGTGACTGGTAATGATCCCGGACATTATTTATGGTGATGATACTTATGATGCTATAGGAGCCAATTCTCCTAATGGAATCGGACGTGCCAGTGCACACCAATTCGCAAACAACGGTGCCAAGGCAGTGTACATCTGCGACTACAATGATAGTCACCTTGCCACTCACAAACGTGAGATAGAGTCTCTATACCCAGGGGTAGATGTCCACGTGCGCCAATTTGATGCAGGCGATGAGAAGTCGGTGGTAGCGGTCATCGACGATGTCATGGCAAAGTATGGCCGACTGGACATTTTCTTTGCCAATGCTGGCATTGTTGGACAGCCGAAAATCTTCACTGAAATCGATGGCGATGGCTTCATGAACACAATGAAGACAAATGCTTTAGGGTGAGTTTTGGTCCCTTCCAGCTGAGAATTGATGCTCAATAGTTCCTGTTTGTAGTGTTTTCCTGGCCGCCAAGCACGCTGCCCCGGCTATGAAAGTAACCTCGGAAGCAAAGCCGTACTCAAGCGGTTCAATCATCTGTACCGCCTCGGTAGCTGGCCTTCGGTCCAATGCAGGCTCAACTGACTACTCTGCCTCCAAGGCTGCCGTGGTTTCTATTGCCCAGACCTGCTCGTACCAGCTGGCTGGTACTGGTATCCGTATCAATGCCATTTGCCCTGGCCTGATCGAGACCGGCATGACACAAGCCGTCTTTGATCATGCTCGGAAACGTGGCACTCAGCGCAAGATTGGTCAGCTGAACCCCCTGCAACGTGGCGCTGTTGCTGATGAGGTTGCACGTGTGGCATTGTTCCTGGGCAGCGATGAGAGCAGCTACGTCAACGGTCAGGCATGGGCTGTCTGTGGGGGTTTGAGTGCGGGGCACCCGGTGGTTCCTGGCAAGTTGGCATAGTCCTATTGCCTTCCTGCATTGTAGTGTACATAGTTCAAATCTGCACTTTCGGGTGCACGGATCAATCAAGTCCATACTCACAATATCTTTGACGAAGCAGTTATCCCTACAATTATTCCTAAAGACCGAAACCATGACTTTTTACGAAGAGATCAAGAACGTATAGAACCAATTAACAGAATCCATTTTTAAATACAGCAGAGTGGGATGGATCTTCCCATATAGTGATCGAGTCCCGTTCGATCACTGCAGACACAAAAGAGAAAAGGGAAGATAAAGGAAAATCTTCAGACAGAATAGACAGCAAGGAAAGATTGCAACTGCAATTTCGTTTGGTTGCAGGTGGTCGGTGCAGAGTCGAGTACTCTCTCACGCTGAGATCTATCAAAGCAGCGGCGGTCAAGGCCTCAGGCGCAAGATAAGGAGCGAAAAGCAGTAAAACAGGAGGCAAGCCGTTCCAACTCAGAAGGCACGGGTAGACAAATAGATAATAACAATATCTCCAGGGCGAAAGGTGCATAGGAAGGGAAAAAAAATAATAAACCGCCAAGGGGAACAAAAGGTTGTTAACCGATGGACAAGGAAGACGGATAAAAGCCGGATGGATATAAGGGAGTATCAAAAATCGACACGACGAAGCGAAAGCAAAGTAGAGAAACGACTACGCCGGACAACCAGAACGGGTGTTTTGCGTGTTGGGTCCACGGCACCAGTCAGATGAAGATAAGGGGGAGGAGAGAAGGAGGATGTCAAGAAAAGGAGAGCAAAAGCTACCACGCCAATATAAGCAAGAAGATGCCAGAAAATTGATAAAACAAGATCATCTCAGGTCAAACGTTGCAAATCGTCCTCAGGCTGGTCGAAGGGTGAACAAAAGAAATTACGAGATCACCCGTGCGGTCTGAGGCCGCATGAGATCTTCGCTAGCCTGCTTAGACAGAGTACCAGTCTCGGTAGCCTGATCATCCATACCCTCAGTCTCATGGGCGTGCTCATCATCGTCCTCCACGATGCGGGTTGGAATGTCACCAGGTCCGTACTGCTGGCTTGACCGCTCAGGGAAAGTCGAGCTGCTCACCATGGACATGGAAGTACTGGATCGGTTGTGCACAAGGTCGGGGGTAGGCGGAATGCTCGAGTGGCGGTTATCGGGATGAAGCGAATTGTTGTCGACGTCGCTCATTTCGCTAGTGGCACGGGTCGTACGGCCCTCCTCCTGGCCCTCATAGTCCGAGCCAAGACGGTCGCCATTTTGGTGGGCGACCGACTTCGAGTTGGCCTCAGCCTCCTCATGCTCGGCATCTTGGGCCAGGTGGAGGCCCTCGACGGCGGCGGCGCACTGTTCACTAATGCTGCGAATAATGTCGGCGATGGCATCCGTCTTGTCGCGGAGGTAACGGTCCGCGACATCGGTGATGCTCAAACGCGCAAGGGTCTTGTGATCCTTGCCGAGGTTCAGCAGGTGCTGTTCTAGCTCGGGGCTCATATCATTTACCGCAGTTGACTTGTGACCGTTGCTGGTGCTCTCCTTGCTCCAGGCCTTCGTTTCCTTCACAGGCTCCAAGCGCTCCTCTCCATTCGTCGACTCTTCGGGGGCGTCTTCGTAACCCTGCTCGACAATCTCAGTAATCTCAGAGCTGCTGCCAATAGAGCGGACAATGTGCTCCATGTGGTGGCTCTGGCCGTTGATCAGGCTGCGAAGGTGCAAGACTACGCGCTGGGCATCATCGCGCTGGCGAGACAGCGTCGTGTTAGTGTGAGTAAGGGCAGAGATCTCCTTCTGATTACGCTTGCGCTCACGCTCAAGCTCTTCGGCAATCTCCTGCTGAAGAACCAGAGCCTCCAGAGCGTCGTCACGCTGCTTCTCAGTGCCGGACAGGCGCAGGGTAAGACGGGCAACGTCGTCCTTCTGCTGGTCGATAAGACCGGTAAGGCGACGGTTCTCGCGCTTGTGGTTCTCGATCTTAACCTTGAGCTCCGAGGTCTCCTTGGTGAGTTGTTCAGCAAAGGCCTGGAACTTGAGAAATTGCTGCTTCCAGGTCTCGAGCTCCTCGACAAGGAAGTTGTTGCGCTTGGTAACCTTGCTGAGCTCGGTATCCATGCGGCCCTTGAGGTTGATGAAATCCTGCCAGGCCTCCATAGCATCGCGAGAGTATTGGTTACGCTCGCGAACAATCTCGTTGAGATGACGCATCGAGACCTTGGTCATCAGGGGCTTCTTGACGGATCCACCAAAGATGGCCTTCATGCCGGTGTTGCGGCCGAGCTTCTCACAGACGTGATCCATCACGCCCATAACAGCATCCTGGTTCCACCAGTTGGGATCCTGAACGCTCTCAACCTCACCACGCATGACGATAATCTGACCGGCAGGGATCAGCTTGCCGCCAGCGTAGGCGGAGCGAAGGTGAGTTGGGACACCGGAGGGCGAGACATCGCCATTGAGGGCCTGGGTCAGACGGTTAATAAACTTGGTACGCTGGCCCTGGTTGAGGACATTGGGTGGGCTCGAGGTCAACACGAAGTTGCGGTCCAGGTCAACGACCAACGCGTCGGAGGGGGCATTGAATAGCGTGCGACATTCGGCAGTGATACCCAGAATGTAAGGGCCCGGCTCCTGGACCAGCTCCTTGACATGGCGGGCGTGCACAACAGGCACATAAAGACCACTCCACTCATAGACACGCACGCAGTAACGGATGGTCTCGGCGGCCACGGTCAGCATGGCCGGGTAGTGGGAGACAAAGATAATACGACGGGTCGGCGAAACGGCAGCCTCGATCACGCCAACGATGTTCGGAATAGACAAACAGTTGAAAAGGGGCCACATGGAGAAGTTTTGGAAGCCGGTCGGAGACGAGGGGAATTGGTAGCAAAGAGCATAGTCTTTCATGTCAATGCGGACCAGGTCGTTCAGGCGAGGAGCCGGGAAGCTGAGGATACGGGAGACCTCCTCAGCGTGGAAGAGGTTGGTCGCCTTGTTCCAATGAATCCACATCCCGCGGAGGTAATCACCCAGCAAATCATACAGGGGATATCGGGACAGGAAACTCAGGCAGTAGGGGATCCAATATGTCTCATCAGGGTTGTCGTAAAAGTCGGGCTCGGTTTTCTTGCGCAGCTCGCGGATGGTCTCGGCGCGCTTCTCGTCGGCACGGGACCAAACGCGCAGCGCGATACCGTACAGAGTGTGAGATGAGTCCTGCTGAAGGACAAATGCATGATGGGCGCAGTGGGGCTGGCTCTTGCCAGTGCAAATCTCAACATCATGAGGGAAACAAGCCTGTCGAAGAAAGAATTAGTCTACCCGCTCTTGCGATATCATTCGTTTCTTTTTGTTTCGTCTTTTTCCACAGGATTGTCGTACTCCATCGTCGTTGAAAGACGTAACACGCTTTGGGATGGAGTTCCCCCGGCAATGCAGATTGATGGACTTACTCTCATGGCCGAGTGCAGAGCTCGTGCAATTTCATTATCCTGTTCTAGGCGGGGGCTGCTACCCAGGATCTCGGGGAGCCAAAATTGACCCACGGCACCTTTCATATGACCAATCTTGCCCTGCTCGGGCGTCGGAGCCTTCACCCACTGGGAGGGCTCGCGGCCAACACCACAGACCATGTATGCATGCGTGAGTGTTTTCGGGGTCCGTTGCGCGGGCTTGATGTTGAGTGTGGACGGGATGGGCTGGGTGATCCGGGAGTGAAGCGACGACGTGCGGCTAGGGACGACCAGCGAATTTTCCCCTTCGCCGCGAGTCGCGGGCCGATCCCGGGTGGATGGCCGGACAAAGGAGCCGTGGTCTCGCAGAGACGGTCCCATTGTGTCGGATGTGGTTGGGTGGGTTGGTGTGGTTGATATATCGTCGGGAAGTATATACCTCGGAATCAGGTCGAGGAATGTGGACCCTTCACAAGAGACGGTGAGGGCTTGTTTGGACAACTCAAGGATCGGGCGTGGGCGTATAACGAACGAGGCTGGGAGGCACAAGAGAGGGACAATTGAGTGAGTAGCGGGTTAGTTCTGAGGAGGTTGAGAGAGCGACGCCGGGTGAGACTCCAATATCTTGACTCAAACTCGATGAGAGGCACCCGGGGCCATATGAAGATTGCGAGCAATGATCGAGTGGATGGACAGGTTTGTCCACACAGGCCACGCTCTACAATCTAGGAAATTGGCGATTGAATGGGAAGGAGAGAAAGAGAAGGGTTCAAGGATTGGCGAGACTTCGAGAGACGAGATTAGGGGGAGGGGACAAGCCAGGAAGACGGAATAGGAGGCAAAGTAGCTGGACCGAAGCTAAGGCCAAAGGGGGTTCGTTCGGGACTCGACGAACCACTTGAACCGCGCGAGCCGGACTAGGCGTCCCCACTTGGGCCCGGTCCGTTAATTAAATGAGGATTCCGGCGGAGCGAAGTGTTGCGGAGATTTTGGAAATTGGAATTACTCCCGGTCCCCAAGTCAGGGGCTGGCGCTGGTGAGCGTTTCTGCGTTTCTGTCGGTGCGAGCAACCTTGCTGGGTGCAGGGGGACAAGGCAGTTGGGGACCGAATTGAAAACCACAAACCTCACGGCGCCCAGAGCGGGTCATTTATTATATATGCTTCTTGCGGTGAAAATGTCGAGGCAGGCTCAAAAATAAAATAGAAATAAAACATAAATAAACAGGAATCGTAACAATAACGCCGGAGGTCGACTGCATGGCCGGTGTTATTCATCGTTCGGCAGGAAAGCCAGTCGGAGGATATACTTCGTCCTGCGTCCTGCGTGGACACCCTCCGCGATGAAGTGGATGGTCACTTGGAAACGCGCTGGTCTGTTCGTTGTGATGCATATTTCCCCCTCCGTTAGCCACTTGATATATCCAAACCCTGCAGGGCTGCAACAGCACGGGGAGCGCGTTTCATCCACGCAAACGGTTGACCGCCGCTTGGCCGTGCTCTCTCTCTCTCTCTCTCTCTCTCTCTCTCTGTCTGTCTGTCTGTCTGTCTCCCTCTCTCTTCCCAGTAGTTTGAGACGAGGTTTCTCCCCCCAGATGCCCAGGAACAATCGATAGGTCAGATTGAGCCCGACTCCCCAATCGGACCCTTTGAGACTCTGTGCTCGGAGTCGGGAAGGTTCTTCTAGAGCAGCTTGCTTTGCCACCTGAATCAATCTCAACGGTCGGCCAACCCAAGATCTTTGGTCTTTCGTCCGGCGGGATTGTCGGGATCAACATGCTCCTGCTGCAATGCGATGGATCTCGAAAGTCTCTTTCTGAAATCTCCTTTTTTTCTTGATCTTGAGCCATCGCTAGTCTAATCCAGATGTTCAGATGCATCCAGTATTCGAATTGCAGAGCACATCGACCACGTTACAGGGTTGCACCTTCGAGGGGGATATGGAGCATGCACGGTCAACGCATCCCGGTGCGACCGAGTCACTGCAGGTCCTGAACCATTAGAATTGTATTATATGTTTCTGTATTCCCTAGTATTGACGCTTTATGATCCGTGATTGTTGGACGATCCTCCCCGTCTCTCCTCCAGTACTCTGTCCATGCCTATACCGTCCTCCATACTCTCTGGTACCGTCCGCGCCGTTCGGGGTACATGTCTCGCCTGCGAGCCGCGAGGAGCGACCAGGGGAAGCCCGCCCATCATTCCGAGTTGATCAATTGAAGATATTTCAAATCAGACGAGTACTCTGCAAAATCTCTCAAATTATTCAAAGTCTGACAGACCGTTTCCGTGGGCCCATTCTGGTGCTGGCGAGCACGAGATCTACCAACTCCCTGGTCGCCTGCAAATTTCCACTCTTTTCCACTCTTCAACTCTGGCCACAACTTGGTCGTGTCCGATCGGGCGAGATCTCTGGTTTGTTGCCGATCGAGATCCTTTTCGAGCCTAGACAGCCTAGAAGGATTCGATGAAACGAAAGCACAAGAACGTCAGGGACGCGATGGCCCATGGTTCCTGGGGCCGAAGCTTCCCAGTGTTTCCAGCGTTCCCAGCGTTCCCGGCGTTTCCAGGGTTGTGTTCCCGTCTCACGGCGGATTGGGACGGTCTGACTGGCTGGAGCCCGAGTTTAACCCCTGGGGCCCGCCTCATCCCCAGTCGCAGCAGCAGGTCCGAGGTTCCGTATCGATGGTCTGTGTGTCTGTGTGGTCGGTGGGCCCTCCAGGACAAGATGGCCGACGATTCTGAGTCCCGCGTATGTTGCTTATACTCTTATAATCGATGACCAGCCCGCTCTTCATCCTAGGGTTCTGTTTCTCCCCTTTCTACGCGGGCAAAGAAAAAGGGGTTCCGTGCTCTGAATAGTAAATCCTATACCCGATATCCTATAACCCCGGCCATCTAGACTCTACATGTCCCCCCCTCTTTTCGTCTGGTCTCTTTCGTAAACCCGCTCGACTCCACCGAACTTGGTCACGACGTCAAAATCTACCGAGCCGACTCAGGAAGTTCTCAATGGAGATCCTCTCCCCCTCCCCTTTCGCTCATCGGGGCTAATCTCCTTGATTTGGGCTAACCTTGTCTCAATGGCGGCCTGTCATTCGCGTGTGGGATACCACCGCGGGACAGGAATGAACTGGTACGCCCCTCTCTCCCCTCATCAGCTCCCAGAGTCACCCACCAGATCGAGAATCCAGACCGTGGAACGGGGATGGGGGAAGTTCTGGATCATACAAGTGCTGCCGGACACGCACTGCATGCGCATCCTACATAGAGAGTACATGGAAAGTGCATGGAGTATATACGGGACCGAGGACTGAGTGCATGGAGAGTCGAGTCTAGATGTTCATAATATCAATATTGCGATCATTATTATGAACCCGACTACTTTGTCCCGAGCACCCTGAGGGCAGATCTCTGCTGTCCAGGCCCAATCGTCTCGTAGAGGAATGCAGCCGTGCATCTTGCTTGCGTTGGACCTGCAGGGGGAACCGGCACAGAACGAAGCCGGGGACGAGCCTCCAAAAAGTATGTGCTTACGAGAAGGAAAAGGCAAAACACACACACACACACCCTCCCCCCCATTCCTTGCTCTGGGTCTATCCTGGTTTGGAACCGTCGGAGCCGCCGATCAACCACTCGATCCATCCACCACTGTTTCGCCTCGGTGGGTTTGGGCCCCACCAGTCCAGCTCGCCCTCGGTGCCCACGACGTACACGAATCCACCCAGTACCTGCAGAAGAGGTTGGCGCTACTGCCGATACACGGCGCACCCCATACTATCCGAGGTACCGGTGACATGCGACCAGGTACCCTGGTTCCCCACCCTTGAAAAGTGCAAAGCGCGGGACATGGCGTGTCGCGAGACAATAGACCTACTGTAGGATACTGTAGGACGACATTGTCAATGGAGTACGGAGTACGAAAAGTCAATATCAAAAAGCACGGTGATTGAAGAGGGAAATAGATCCTTACGGTGGCTGGTATATGGACCGTGTCTCATTCTCATTCTGCATGGCTTGGTTGGTGAGACCGGGCCAATGCGTAACACAAATTCTAACCCTCGGGTGACAGGAAGAGCCGAAGTACCGACAAATATATAACGATCTATATCTACACCTATATATATTAGGTATGACTTGGGGTCCTTTGCACAACTGACATCGATATATTGCGATTCATCATGACTATCGGGTCATCCATCCAATGGAACGGCTTAACTTGTATTCGTTACTGCTGCAGAAGACCAGAGTAATGATAGATGCGTAAGATCATGGGGGCTAAAGGCCCTCTATTCCAATTAAGGGGCAATACAGTCTTCTGGTAGAGTACAACAACACAAACATAGGATGGGTATCTTCGATTATCGACTGCAGAGGGGGATGAAAAATAAAGAACTCGATCCGCTCATTTGAACACATACACCATGCCAGCGCGATCCACACTCACAATCATCCCATACGGCTGTCGCAGCACCGCGACATCCTGAATAATATCCAAATGGCTCTTGAGAAGCATCTGCTGCTGGAGGCTAATCACGGTGGTGCGGGGTGGCCGTGAACTGGCGCCGCTCTTCTTCGAGCCTGCAGTCGCCGCCGCGCTCCCGGTATTCGAGGCGCGGGACAGGTGTTCGGTGGCAACAATCAGATTGGGGCTTGGCTGGGTGACCTCGTAGTGTGGCTTGCCCGTGGCCTGCCCGTTCGAAACAGTGTCTAATCCGCTCACAATCAATGATCCTTCCGGGCGGGCTAGGTCCCAGAAGCGAATTTTGCGGTCGCTCCCCGCAGAGACGAGGAATCCGAATTTACTGCTACTGTTGGAGGACGGTTTGTCTTCGTTGGGGGGATTGAGGCCCCCGACGAACGCCCAAGTGCCCATGCGATCACTGGATGGATTATTCGGGGGAGCTGAAGAGCCATTAGGACCAGGGCCTGCTTCAATGCCCGCTGCGGCGGGACTGGCAGTAGCAAAACGGCTCAGCATGCCCTCTGGCCGGTCTTCATCTACAGGCCACGCCTCGAAATCCCTTGCACTGACACGATGCGGACGGGTATTGGCGGAAGGCCGGGAGCTGCGATGATGGGCAGTCGCGGCTCCATTGGAGGTGGGGCCCTCCTGGATATTTGACGAGACAGCCCGGTAGACCTCACGGCAGCGAAACTTTTCAATATCCCACACAGTGATCTCATTTCCGTGGCTACCGCTGCTGGAAACACAAACCCAGCGTCCGCGTGATTTGATAGGGTGGAGCTGGACTCGATGAATAGACCCCCATCCTGGAACACCCCAAGCCTTCAATCGGACACGAAATCGAAGATCCCACAAATCGAGAATCCCATGGGTTGTGCCGACGAGCAGCCAGGTATGTCGTCGGTCACAACAGAAGGTGGTCGGTGTTCCGTGGTGCACTGGGTTCTCTAGAGAGTAAATCGGTAGCATAGTCTTCATGTCCAGCGCAAGGATTCGGCATGTGTTGGTCGCAATAAGTAGGGTCGATTGGCCCTCATCTCGAAAATGTTCCATCCAGACTGGATACTCCTGTAATCCACTTTCGCTTGTGGGCAGTTGATACTCGCGAACCAGCTGAAGCTTCCCATAGCGAGCGGTTTCATTGACCTTTTGGTAGTCCACTCTGACAGCATGAATGCTACCGTCCGTTGCGCCACTGACAAAAGTATAGGTGTTCTCGACAAATGTCAATGCCTTGATCCGAGCGCCTGGTGCATGGCGATGAGTTTGGCGGGACCGGGGGGTCAAATTCCGTTCTAGACGAGTAGTGTCCCAGATCTTTACTGAGCTGTCATCAGAGGCAGTCACGAAAAACGAGTGATCGGGTGGCACAGCGATCCGATTCACAGGCGCACTGTGTTCGCCAAAGGTAGCCACTAGGTTCCCTTCGGGTTTCCAAAGTTGGTTGATATCTTGCGTGTTAGGCTTGAGAATAGGTAATTTAGGATCTAGCTCTTTCACATAAGGCCCTAGGTCGAACAGATCTGTGGGGTAATTCTCCGCAAAGACGTTGTCCAAGAGTCGCAAAACCACGGGATCATCGCCCGCATATGAATGATTTGCTCGATAGCGTCGAGAGGCTGCGACAGCCTGAATGGGTTTGCGTTCATACGCGTGAGAGAGAGCGGATGGTTGAGGCGTTCCTCCCCTCTGGACGGGTGCATCTACCTTTCCAAATGCATTTGCGGAGCTTGTGCTCGTTTCAGCGTACGCCTTTGCCGTTTCATTGCGACCAAGAAGATTGATAGCGCTGGATTTTCGTCGAACGTGATCGGGATGACCTCTTAATGATAAGGTGTCCGCATTAGCAGGGGTTGTTGAGGAGCTCTCTTGGCCAGAACTTAGCCGACGACCGGGAAGACCGGCGGTGCGGTCAATATCTGAGCTCGGCGGAGACAATGGACGGGATCCCGGGCCTGCTGCAGGAGAGGATGCTGCAGGAGAAGTAGAAGAAGAATCCACTCCAATGTTTTCTAGGCGGCCTGGAGGCGCATGTGGAATTTCGATTTTCTTGTGAAGCTGACTTCGTGTCCGAAGGTGTTTCCGTGAACCGCTCCCCGCGCGCTCAATAGTCGTCGATGCATCGAGCAATGCATCTGCGATAGTCCTTGGTCTTTGATCATCGAGAGGAGTACGACTGCGACTGGTGTTTCTATCCAATGATGTATTCCGTGACTTTTCATTCAGGTTCTTATCGAAGAACACAGTTTGAGGGGTGACGCCATGTTGTGTCAAACTAATAATGTCGTTCAATGCCAGAGTAGAATCACCACTAGCCCCTCTCGTTTGCCGCTGGGAGACTCTCCAAATATAGTCTTTAAGGGCGAGAAACTTGAATTCATCCTCTGACGTCATCCCAAGATTTCGCATTCGAGATAACCACTGTTCATCCTCATCGTTTCTGGGCTGTGAGCTTAACGACGGGCTGAAACTTCGCCCTACACGAAGGCTCTGACTTCCAGGCTCAGAGAGAGTGAAAACATCACGACTGGCAGATCTCCAAAATATTCCCCTCTCGGCTTTGGAAGCCCAAAGAAACGCCATATCGTAAATGGTTCGTGACATGGGTCGTTTGAGAGCATCAAGGAGATCTCCTTCTGAGAAATTCATGATTTTAACCCTGAGAAATGGACTGATGAGAGGGGTGAGTATGGAATAAATGTCCGCGACTGAGAGAAATTTTGCGGATTTCACCACTAGGTTAACTGTGGCTTCACGAATCCAGATATTTGGATGGACTACGAATCCAATGACAATATGGAGGAGATCCCATGTTGTGGACCGTTGAAATAGCCCGAGATCAGCCATAGATGCAAGAGAGCGAATCACCTTCTCCACGATAAATTCTTCGGGCTCGGTCATGGATGGGACCATGAGAGGCAGAATATACTGCTCCAAGCTGGTGCTTCCGACATATGCGGCGACGCCAACTACAGTCTCAAAGAAGGCGCACTTTAAGATCCAATCTCGATCATTGAGATAAGTATTCAGGTGACTTAATATGACCTCGTTGGCTTTCACGTGGCCAAAAAATACACAGAGGCTGGACACCGAGCCCAAAAAGGCCCGGCGAACCGATATGTCCGTGTCAGTTAGAAGCGCCTTGGTATGCACTTCAAAGTACTCCAGAAGATCGACTCGAGCCACATCATAGAGATTATGATAGGTAGCATCCTCAGTCCACCGTGGTTCAGAACCGACTGGAATGAGAGAGGTTAAACGAATATCCGACCGCAATGCTTGAATCATATCCAAAAACCGCAAAGATGACTGTGCTAATGATGCGATGCACGAGGCATATGCGGCGCGAACCATCGGGCTCGGATTGCTCTTAGGAGAGATAATGAACGGTTGCAGGCGCGGGAAAATGTATTCAGAGAATAAATAGGCGTTCACAGGAGAGACTACGTGAACCATCTCCAGTAATTGCGTCAAAGTGCGGATCGCTGCCACTTTAACAGCATCGGCACGATCAGTCAAAAGAACCATGATATACGGAAGCACACGGTCAAGCTTTGCCTCGTCCGAAAGCCTCTCTGCAAAGGCAAGCAGAATATCACAGGCTTTTACACGAGCCGAGGCTTTTGATGTTGTTCGTAGGTTAGACACTATCAAACTCAAGAAGATCAAAACGCCTTCCTCAGACTGTGGTCGAGAAGAGGCGACTGAGACTTGATTCTTATCACCCTCGGGCAAATCAAGTTTCACTGGGAGAATGTTGCCGGTAAGTCGAGAGGCGGCAATCGGACGAGAGGTATTTTCCACAGACGAATTCGGCGAGATACCAAGGAAGTAGGATATCTTGTCAAAGTCCAAGCCGACCCGTTCGATGCGTTCGTCTGTCTCACCTCGGTTGGCTGTTTCCGTGTCCACCTTTGTCCTTCCAGAGGTTGGGTCAGTCATAAGAGACATGTATTGATGCAGAAAGTTGTAGAAGTATTCAGGAAATGCTTTGTTCTTCCAGAAGTTGAGGTACTCTTCGGCAGAGTACCGAGACTCTGGTTCCAGTTGAATCATATGTAGGATGAGCTCTCGGATTTCTAGATCATCGATCTTTGAAAGCTGGCTGTGCTCTGGGCTATATTCGCCCTTTCGGTACTTGTACATTTGACTCAGGGTAAAGATTGGCGACTCCAGAAATAGCTCTGCAATCACACAACCCGCGCTGAAAATGTCCATGGCCCAGTTGACATGACGGTTGCCTGGCTCTTCTCCAGTGACTAGGAATCGTTCAGGGGCTAAATAGCAAGTCCGCCTACCTGAGATATCAAAGTAGAAAGAAAAGTCCGCTGGGTTATCCTCTGGGAGAAAAGTTGGCTTGAAAGAGGAAGAAAAGTCGGAAAGATAGAGCCAATTCCATGATGTGACGAGAATGTTTTCGGTCTTGATATCACCGTGAAAAACATCTTGGGCATGACAATCCCGCAATGCACATAACAGCTGGAAGGCGATCCATTTCTTCTCAATGTTTTCTAGGAATGGCCGGGTGCTGTAAAATTGTCAGTTGTGAAGGGTGACTACGAATAGTGTCGAGAGACATACCTCATCCTATCGTAGAGGGAGCTATGGATGTACTGACGGACCAAATACCCACTGGTACTAGTCTCCTGAACCCTCTCATAGCTCAATGCATTCGGGACGTCTGTCAAGAGCTTGCGTTCGCCTGCTGGAGTGATTAATGCCGACCAAATAATATCTGTAACTGAAAAACAACTCACGAATTATTGCTTTAACATATGGTTCCAGCTGCATCGTCGAATACGGCTTCATGATCAACTTAACAAAGACCAGGCCATTTTGTTGCCTGGCTCGGATGCTCTTCATGAATCTGCCCCCACCCATAGACTTCTCATATACCAAATCGGAGAGCTCTGGTACATCGATCCCCGCAGACCCCGCTGAAAGGGTGGTGAGGGAGTAGCCTTGGCCCATAATGTCGAGCGCTCATCTCCAGGTTGTGGGGGAGAATGGTTGATGTTTAGAGGCGCGATAAGTCAACGATAAGTTGATAAGTCGGGACTGTGAGGTCACTTGACGCTGATGCACGTGATGGGGCCGAAGGGCGGTGAAGCCGTTATCCACAGCGTGTGTTGGCATTTGGTTGGTGTGATTGCTTCTTTGATTCGATGAAAATTATCTGAGGAGGAACAGAGGGTCCAGAACCTGACTGATTATTCTATTGAGAACTCCTTTGCTTCTTCTTACTTCTTGCAACCATGTGGCCCGGCTGGTGCTAGCTTGGAGATTGTTGAACCATAACCGGGACAGATACAGAGTACTAGGGCAGTATTCAAGGGGAGCTGCATGCCAAGGGGGTAGGAGACATCGCCTTGAGAGATCCAACATTCTTTGCGCACTTGGGCGCCAATTTTTTCTGGATGCATTTCGGTAGGCTATGATTTTTTGATACCCTCTGGCTCTATTTCTAATACATAAAAACAACAGCTTCAGTACGGGCCCAGCGCCCCAACACATCCACCTCAGGTCGACCATCTACGATGGAATCGGAGACTAAGGATCATGTTGAAATCCCCATAATTGACACAGATGAGCCTCTGCTTTCTGTGATCCCGAAGCTCTCCCAGTATTCCTCTCTTTTTGCTTCAAACTTGGATCTTCGTCTGATTTCCTTCGTAGCTTTATTAGTACAGCCATTGGCGATATCGCATTCTCATTTGAACAGATGCGACATGAGTCTCGAGGGCATCGTCTCAGGCAGCTAGTACATGCCTTGGCAGAAGATAGCCATAATCCATTTATCATCATCGCCTTGATGTAAGAGTCCCAGAAACCAAATTGAGTGTACTTATTTTAAGCTCACATGGTCTAGGATTCTAAAATGGGAGTTTTCAAATGCAGCTGAGGATGATTGGGGTCTTAATGAGAGCCGCGGCTATGCCTGCGAATTTGTCGCTTGGCAATTTCTGTGCCATCTCAACCAACATGAAACCATTGAGTTCCTTCTGGAGGAGCTCCCGAACCCTCGGCGTAATTCCGCAAATCCATTTGAAACAGGGTACAACTCGGGATATTCATCCTCCGGAGATAGGGAATCGGCGCCGCTATTACCAGGCGATTCAATCTCATCACGGAACTCCGACCTTGGTAAGCAGAGCTCATTAAACCGTATAGGTTTCGGATATTCAAGTATTCAAACTGCACAACCGCAAGATTATGACCTCTCAAGATATTCTCGATTTGCCGGGTTAAATGCACTGGAGGTTGCGGGTATCGCCAAGGCCATGAGGTTTCTAAGCCAAAAGGTTGTCCAGCGGGTGGTCAACGATATTTGGCGCGGAGAGATTGTGTTCTGGGACTCACTTACCGTTCATTCGACCAAAAAGCCGCATATATTCAACCGAAAGTGAGTCATTGATGTAACAATTTTCTTGATTGGTTGACCATTCTTCTCTCGATAGAATGCTTACCTACCCCATTCAGAACTGCAGATCCGTACTCACGCTTGCGGGTACCTCTTTACCGAAAGATGTTCGAAGCAGGCTTCTTCCTTTCCTTCTTGTTTCTCTACTATGCCGTTCTTGTGGAGAGAAAGGAAACAGGGATTGGGTTTTTTGAAGCTTTCTTGGACGTTTGGATTGCCGCGTTTGCCTATGATGAGCTGAGTGGAATTGTGGATGCTGGGGTGCTATTCTACCAGATGGATTTCTGGAGCCTTTGGAATATGGGCATCATTGGAGTAGGATTTGCATTTATCATTGCTAGTAAGCTGAACAACCCCCCTGGCCTCAAATTCTGCCTTGCGATGATTGAGCCACTGCGAGTGAAAAGAAACGAAAAAGCTGATGGGAGACAATCAGGGGTGATTGGGCTGGCCAAGAGCGATAGTATGATACTCGACATCTCATTCGATATTCTCTCGCTTGAGGCCTTGTTTTTAGTACCTCGGTATGATGACCTCCTGCCTGATATGGGATGTCTCAGCCTCAGCTAGCCAAGACTGACAAAAAGATTCTACCGCCACAGCATCTGTTCACTCGTTAGCTTGAACTCCTACTTCGGTAGTCTAGTGAGTTAGGCCCCAGAATTAACTGTGTCCTGGGCAAACAGACCATCTAAGATCCGTGCTAATGTTAGCCCGGACCAGATCCCCGTATTGAAAGAGATGGTATGGTCTCATGTTGAAACGGATCTGCAGGGAAGGTTTTCAAGGCTGATTTTTCTACGGTTTCTCCTAGACCAAAGCTTTTTTCCGGTTTTTACCTGTGGTCGTGGTTTTGTATATTGGTAAGAAGGGCACTATACAGGAGTGTTTTTAGGTGCACAGCCCCCACTCGATATGAAGCAGAGTTCTGACACGGTGGATCTGTCCAGGGTTCCTTACCACGTTTACCATGCTGGCCCGTGACCGCCTCTCTCTCAAAGAAATGTCGTGGCTGCTAGTGAAAGTGTTCTTTGGGTATGCGGTGAAGGAAATCCTCTTGAATAGTATAGACCCGGGCTAACCGCAGAGGCAGATCGGGCGCACTCGGCCTGGTGGGTGTTCATACCTCACATATTTTAGGTATTTAGGTTTCATGTGACTGACAGTGGCTGAATTGGTTGGATATTAGGACACCGCGCACGAGGTAAGTCTCCTGCATGAGCGGCTGTCGTGCAGCGCCGGTGGTAGCATGTCCGACCATTGGCAAAATGGTTGGCTCTCGCGTTTAGTTGACTGACGCGCTAAAATTTTAGATCTCCCCGATCTTCGGCTACGGTTTGATGTAAGTCTTTCGGTTTGATGTCATTGCGCCACAGCGAACTGCACATGGCGCATGCTAGAAAAATCACGTTTCGCCTGGCGCAACGTGATGCTTTGCTGCAGTAGTGACTGCGGGTGTTGATTCCCGGTTTCTATTTCTGGTGTTGTGGTGTTGAGTTGAAGTGGCGGCTGCTTGAGAACACCGCCCCGCAATTACATCCACGCCCGCCCCTTTGAACTATACTGACGAGAAGGGTTGTTCGCCAGGTTGATTTTCGTGTCCATGACCAACATCCTGCTCCTATCATCGCTGATTAGTTTGATGAGCATGAGTCTCGAAGGGGTGGGTTACCTTGAGGTCATTCTCCGATGGATCATTTGCTGATGCTTTTTGCGGCCAACGTATTCGTAGGTCATGCTACATGCACGCGAGGAGTACCTTTTCCAGTGAGTCTAGATCTCCCCTCTTCCCCACCCTTTTTTTCCTTTATCATTCTTTCCTTTGTATTGGAAAAAAAATATACATGGGAAATCCTGCGCTGACAATCTTATTCAGATTATCCATCTATGTGTTGGAGAGTAGCAATTCGCGACGTTTGACGTATTTCATGCCACCCTTGGTAGGTTAGCGCCTGCAATTGCTTGGCAGTTGAAGGATCCATATGGGCTTCATTCTGGAACTTGATGCTCACACGGACCATAGAACTTGATTCCTCTCCTGTGCATTCGTCCCCTGCGACTTTTCCTATCGGCAGGAACCGTTCGTCGCGTGCGCATCGTCCTGCTGCGCGCGACACATCTTCCATTTGTCATGCTCCTCTGGGCCTACGAGTCTAGCCGACGGCCTCTCCGCCAACCAACTACCACCTGCCTTCCTCCAGTCTCCACAGGACGAAGCCCTGGGACTTCTCCGCGCGAACTGAGTCGCACTCAATGTCAGAGTCCGCAGCAACCTTCCGTCGTAGACACATATCGTATGGGTACCGGGCCGGAGCGGCCTCGTGTGGATCATTCCAAAGTAGGCGAATCAAGCCTAGCACCACCGGGGGAACAAATACAACTCATCGAGATCCTGAACGCTGTGGAACAGCTTCGAGCACAAATGGAGCGCGTCGCCACTGGAACCACCGGACTCGCAACAACATCGCAGGGCTGAATGAAGTGGCTGGTGATCCTATTGCCCAGCACTCCCAGGCAAGGAAAGGGGGAGGGGAAACCGGATAGTTGATTTTCTTTTTCTTTTCTCTCCTTTAGGAGAATGGGGGCCGATGCTTAGAACCACGCACCGGCCACCTAGCACGGACCGCATTACTAGTACTCTTCGGGGAGCAGCCACTCTGACATCCAGCGTGCATGGTTCACTGTTCACCCGGTCAAGACATCGCCATAGAGGAGGGGGGAAGAAAGAACTAAAGTGATTCAGGGGGTATTGTCTAGCGCCCTCGCTTTTCCCTTGTTTTGTTTTTCTGGAGAAATGTTTCATTCTATCTTGTTGTTTTGGGCTCTCAACAAGGCACTTTTTGACACGGCCTCGAAATCAGAAACCTCTAAATCCCGTTCTAGAATGATGAGTCCAAATCCCGTGGGGTTCCCTGTGGAGTAGCTGCAGACAGGCCGACAGACTTTGCACTAGATTTTGTACATGAAAGCCAAGTGGGCTCGGACGGACCCGCAGACAATTATTATTACGGGTGGACGCGATGGTCGCGCCTTCCCTGTAGATCATGTTTAGTCTTCTCAGTTCTCCATTGCCCGGACGGAATGAACGTTCCTTTCGTATCGTCTAGACCCGGTCTCCTATTCCTCTCTCTCTCTCTCTCTCTCTCTCTCTCTCTCTCTCTCTCTCTCTTTTCGTCTCTTCCATTCCCATGCTCCTCCGTTCATGGTCTGCGGCTGAATATACGGCTGAGAAGACCGCTGGGTAGCAATCGCTAACTTGTGCGTGCAGCGTCGCTGCCCGGATCCAGAATCTCGGGCTCAACCGGGCCCTTTGTTTGGCTAATCTCTCTGCATGGGACGCGACGCTGTTGGACAGACCATTCTGGCGGTGACTCAACGGATGGTTAGCCTTTCCCAGTTCCGCAGATTGCAGCCGCCGTTGTATTGTTTATTCTTGAAATCGAGGTGTATGGCCCTTGTTTTTGTGACTCCAACCTGCATTGGCCCGGGTGTGATACCGTAGCCGTAGCCTATTGTTTCTGGTTTCTAGTTTCTGGCTTCTGCCCTTTTCTATACGCCTTGCTAGGTGGCATCAGGATTTCTCGTGTTCTATCCTGTGCCCGATCCAATGAGCCGTAAGGGGTGAGAGCATTGCGGCGCCAAAGGAAACGAGCCCTGCAGCAACTCTCATCACATATCACTTCAATCCCTGGGCTGGAAATATCAGTCTTCGGAGATCCCTTTGCCCGTCTGGCGCTAAACGCCTGGGCCACTGGGGACTGGTCCATGCATCCCGGGGCTGCCTTCGATCTGGTTTCCGAACAGCCCCAACCCGTTAGTCTTCCCCTTCCACGTCTCTCCACCTGCTTGTCCCTTTACAGTGAAGTCTGCCTTGCCTGGAACTCTTGTCAATTTGGTTCCTCAAGCCTCCCGTCCTCATGCGGTACCCGATTTGCCTCCAAATTGGTCCTGCGCCGTTCTTCACCGTTCCCCCTCAGCCACAGCCCAACTATGCGGCTAACGGCTACCAACAGTTCTAGGCATTGGCGCATCCCTTCTGGTGTGTAATCTGGTATATATACTTGGCGCCGTCTTGATTCCCCTAGACCCTCTTCGATATAGATTTACTCTGGCGGACTTAATTGTTTTGGGGAGGGCCCTTACTTTGATCATCTATATACCTTATTGTTTTATTATTTTACTTGTCTCATTATACTGATTACTGTTTTACCCTGCAGCTCACATCATGAAGGGGAGATCGAATTCGGGCTGTCGGTCATCCTCTATGATATCCCCTTTGCCAGAAGAAGCTTCCTCTCTCGGTCCAACGCCTACCTATCCACCTCCAAGGTCCCCGACAACGCATGGAAGAAGCTTCGCCCCAACGGTCGGACTGGGTATATCTATGGGTGGACGGGGCCCTCTATATACTTCGTACAACAACGCGAGAGGATTTTCGGACAATACTTCCTTCTGCGTGAGCCCTAGCGTTCCAAACAATCTTGCCGTCACCAGCGGCTTCCTGAACGTGCCTGTTGGGGGTGGGAACTTCGGCGGGAGAACATGCTATGGATTCTACGGGTACTCTCCACCGTCGCATACCCCACTCAGCCTGTATGGCTCACAAGTAGGGAGCGCATCTCACGATTATACCTCGGCTATGGATGTTGGTGCTGGTCACCAATTATTTCCCAGCCAGATAGCTGGGATGCGGGGTGTGTGGACCACGACGCCAGTTTCAGGTCCGACAACGCCGCTGCAGCAGATATCGCAGTCGAATAACTGTGCAGGAGAGGATCAATGGAACCAGGGATTTTATCCGGTGAAAAGGCCCCCCCAGCCTCGTCCGCCCACTTTGAAGACTACCAGCGTATCCCCATGTCTCACAACACCAAAGAGCGAGAGTGATGAAGAGGACCAGCCCCCGGGGCATCAACCACCAAGCCCTATGTCAATAAAGATCGAGACTGCGCCGGAAGATTCTTCACTTGATAGAGCGGACTCCAAACCCCAAAAGACAATCACAACTCCATATATTGACGATGGGCTGGTCTGCCATATTTGTGGCTTAACGTTTACCAGACGCTCTAACCGTCTTGAACACCACAGAAATAAGCATGACCCAGCTTTTCAACGAACCTTTTCTTGTGAGCGATGCACCAAGCACTTCAAACGAAAGGCTGATCTCAAAAGACACTTTGGAAGCGTAAGTAAAGCATTTCTGGGGGATGGGGACCGGGAAGCATTATACTAAGAAAAACTTTTTTCAGGTTCACCTTGGAATACGAAAGCATAGTTGTGAATGGTGTGCTCTTCGCTTTGACCGCGGGGATAAATTAACCAGGTAAGACGCATTGGGAATGCAGTCAACACTTCTTGGCTCTGAGTTCACTAATTCGTGTGAAATGTCCAGACATCACTCAAAGTGCCCTGAGAGACCTAGAGAGGCGCACAACCCTCCACTTCGACTGTCTCAAGACACCGACCCCTCTAGACCCCCCGGGCCACATAGAAGGCCTCGCAAGCATCAACGTTCAAGCCTGAGACGCTGACCTCTCCGTCGGTTTCCCGATGATCATAAGATCTGCTGGACAGATCATTAAAGGAAAGATATCCATCTGATTTGATTACACCTAGCTTCTATCATTGTTTGTGGTAGCCTTGAAAGATCACCTAAACTCGCATAGCATTTGGGCTGGACCCAACTTTTTGCCCCCCTTGGGATCCTTGGGATTGTGTTGGAATTGCATATTGATTCGAATTGACTTTTTCTTTCTTCTTTCTTTTTGTTTCTGTGTTTTTCTAGCCATGATGCATTGGGGATGCCTTTGTCGTTTATTATTGTGCAATTATTGCGTTGAATACATTTTTTTCACATGTCATTCTGTTTTAGTACCTCAAATTCTATGGCCGTGTTATTCTTATGAACCCGGATTCCGTAAAAGCAAGCATGATATCACAATGGTGATATAATGGATTTGCTTTTTGGAGTGTTCACTGATTGTTCAATCTGCTTGGACTGACTTTCCACATTCGAGATGGTTGAAGTCAATGTTCTAACGAGAGCCTTGAGTTTGCATGTCGGAATGCCTATTTGCCCCATATTTTCTCTTCTTTGGGTCGATTCCTTTAGACTGCTCCTAGTAGCTAGATTAATCAACATCACAGCCGTAATTAATGTCTATTTATTTTTATTGATTAGCTCGTTGTGTTGCCTAGTCTACTCTGAGCAGTCTGGATCTTGGTTTCATGTCGTGTGTTAGAAACGAACGCCAACCACGCCGAATACGGACAAGAGATACCCGAGGCAGACCAGCTGAAGATCGACGTTTTGGGATCTGTCTTTTGAAAAAGAAAAAAGTCCTGTGAAGTAATAGCGGTGAATGGCCTTAATTCTTTTCCCCCAGAGATGTGCCGAATCATAGCACCTGGTCCGAGCCACCTTTTCGGCCTTGCCTCCCTATAAGAGAACCAACTCTTTGATTATCAGTTTACACACCGCTTTCCCAGGGACCAGATTCTTCATTTTTGCAGTGAGAACTTGGAGTAGAACACAATGTTTCATACCCTGGCTTCCACTAATCCGACCCCAGTCGTCGTGGTATCTTTTAGCGCCCATGTGCCGAGAACAAAGAAAAGATGGATTGGAATTTAAAGACCCTCTGGTTTAGTCCGCGTGGGGTCCGAATTCCATGGCCTCGAACAACGATTTTGGGCCCGAAGGTACATTGGACCCAAAGATTTCCCCTTGGACTCTCGCTCTCTCCACTCATCCACGTAACCAAATGAAAACAGTGTGCAGAAGTAATATTGGGGTTGAACCCCCCCCCGGCGAAAATGTTTGCGATCGAATCTAGTATAAGTAATACCGAAAAGTAGAAGCCGTAAGCGCCTGAGAACCACCCCCTGATTTCCAGCGCGTACCTTACTTTTTAATGCATGTGCCAAAGAAGATGGAGTGGGGAGAGTGGTTCCTAGATCGCATTTTCCTGGTTTGCCCCTGAAGGCGGATAAATCCGAATAGCCAATATAGGAAAAGAGCACTGCAGTCACTGGCACTAAAATTTTGGTGGAGATTAAATTTGCGATGATAAGCATCAGTTATCTCCAAATCCACACGGGACTCATGGTAGTCAGGTAGGAATTTATCAGCACAAATTTTCGAGGAAAGTGCGCCGCATCGCGATTCTTTTCTCGATTGACAAGAAGTGATAGGGGATAAGACTATGACCGGTTGAGGGACATGGAAGCAGATGTGGATCGGGTAGAGCTTCATAATGATAATTATTGACGGTATTTCCCTTTCCGCATATTGATTTCCGGTTAATTAAAGAGATGAATATTATGGCATGATTCACGACTCGCTACAAGCAATCACCCCGGAAAAAGGGGGAAGAGAAAGCGAAGCGCCTAGTCCCGACCTCCTTCATAGCATTGTCGGCTCTTGCAACGGCGTGCATTCAGGGGTTTGCATATCCTCCCTCTGCTTATGCTATTTTCGGCAACCGCTGATATTCATGGCTTCTACTAGATCAGGAAATGGCGTTCCCTTATTCTTTGTTGAGCACAGGAGTGATTCCAGGAATTGGCAGGAGGGAAACCGACTTTCTAGTATATATCACATTGGTTTCAAAATCGCAGGCACAGGGCATCAAAGTAAGCGCCCGGCATAGTTTCAGAAAATCAAAATACATACGTTAATCCCGTCGGATTGGCTCATTCTTAGGCGAATAGGAGAAAAGGAGAGAGAAAATGTGACAAACAATCAGGCATAGCTCCAGTCGCGACTTGAGTTGAAAGACATACGCCAAAGATGGATAAAATTAGTTTTCTTATCAATCAATTTCCAGACCAGCTTTTGTGAGCCATTGTGTCCACCTATATTGGGTGCCTTACGTTGACGCACTTGGTATTAGAACCACGACGGGAGCCGACTGTTTCATATCTGTCAAACGAAGTGATTGAAAATCAAGGGTCTGCAGGCAAGCGTCATTGCAGCCTTGATCGATGCTGTCCATAAAGGTATAGTACGATGCACTCAAGTAGAAAAGTCTCGATCACTGAGCATGGCCAGCTCTGATATAAAATTAGATGGAACCAGACATGATAGCATCATCCATAAGATTCGCTTGTCTTTCTCTACAGACAGTGATGATGCCTATATATACAATAGCATTGCCACATATGAATCGGCCATATGTGTACGGATATAAGCCCTCTAGACCTTTGCCGACTTCGCATCTACTGGCGTAATAACAGGTGATTCTGAGAGGTCATCGTCGGTTCCTTCGCCTTGTCGAGTTTGGTCACTAGGAAAATATTAGCGTCTTTGAAATTCCCAAAAAAAAATGACTCAAAGCCCATCAGACCAAAGGGGGAGCGCATACAATTTGTTTGCTCTTTCTCGGTGGTCTAGATGCCGAACCACAAAAGTCGTGATTATGAGAGCTACTGATATACAAGACACTGTGATAAAACCCTTTTGGTACTCCGGCGCATCAACCTGTTGCCATACCAGAAGTGGAAGCCATGCTTGAAGGACGTATGCCATCTCATTCATACTTGCAATGACGAGGGACCGCTCTTCATTGTCTTCAGAGCAGATCTCGTGAGCCCAGCTATTGTACTTCAGGTTAGTATCAGGGGATATGAATATGAATCACAGGATGAACTCACGCCATGCACAGGCCACTTAAGCCAAACCCAGCTCCACTGATAATAAAACAAGTCCATTTCCATCCGGTTGGAATATCCCATACCGCCAGCGAGACATAGCTAATGATATTAACCACCTAAACAGTTGTCTTAGAATCAAAGCTTTCCTGTGATAATAACGGTTACTTACTGCACCGAAAATAATCGGTGGCCAGCGCCTCCCATTGAGATATGTATCCGACGACCCTGAACTTTGTGTCAGAATATTCTCAATCTTCGCAGTCTAAAGCAATATCCGGAGCCTAACTCACAAGCATAAGCTAATGTTGTTACAACCTGAACCGCATAGGTCGTGGTAGGATATGAATTGATTTGCCCAACAGAATAGACCGGGTCCTTCGAGTCTTTCAGGTACCTGTGACCAGTTGTTAATGCTTCCTTGTGCATATCTTCCAATTCTTAAACTCACTGTTGGAATACTGGCTGACTGCCGGCGGCGCCGTTATTGAAGAGCCTGGAAAAAGAGCGTCAATATGGATGCCAATTTAAACATGATCTTTTTCTAAACTCACACGTAGAGCAAGGTCAATAGATAAATATGCCACGAGGAGAAAATTTTCTTGATTTTCGACCTGGTGAACGGCCCTCGATCCTTTCGGCCTTCCAAATGCATACGCTTTTGTGCCAGGGCAACTTCCTATAGAAGGAAAGCTCACAGATATCAGTATTGCTTCGATGTACCTTCCCTCACTTGAGCTCCACATACCTCCTTACTGAGATACCATGGATTTGAGATCTCTGGCACGTCGGGCAACACGAAGAACCCACTGATGGCCACCGGAAGCGATATGACTCCGTCGATCAAGAAGAGCCTATCATGGGTAAACGATCAATGAAAGCTGTTTCACTCCAGAATTCCGGTCTCATCAGAATTTATTCTTACCATTGCCATCCCTTGAACCCCCCTCGGCCCCCCAGCCGATACACCGCATCCATGAGGTAACCGGAGAACATGCTCGCAATACCGCTGCTAGTGTGAAAGATGCAGGACCGTTTTGCGAGCTCGTCTTTTCGATACCACGAACCGATGATGTACTGCATTCCGGGGTAAAAAGTGCTTTCGGCGAGACCTTTTCACACATGCTAGTCAGAAAGAAAGGAAGACCAAGGGCCATGATACCACCAGTACCACCTACCAATGAAGAATCTGAGAACATAAAATTGAGTCGCGGTATTGCATCTTGCCAAAGAGAAGGTGAGGATTGTCCAGAGAAGCTTCGGAAACCGAAAAACGACTGTGTTAGCGATCAATTTTCCTCACCCGATGGGAAGAAGAATACCTCAGCCGCAGGAATCCAGTATCTCGGTCGAACTCGAGTCAAAAGGATGTTACTGGGAATCTCGCCAATTACATAGCCAACCGTCCAGCAGGTCTGCATGTAATTAAGTTGATTGCCGTAGAGCCCGAGATCTTCTTTCCTGCATGGCGGGTGCCGAATCGTCAGTGTCCGACTTTTCCATTTTTTTCCACATAAATTTCCTGCCTTCTTGATCTCCGCGTTATCTAGATAGGATGGTGGCATACATTCCAGATACAAAGGCATTGTTGATGTTGGTTTGATCGAGGTACTTGATAAAATAGCCTATTCCGAGCCAATGCCGGGTCAGCGTCCTTACTGTTCCTAGTGATCGGAGCGAGACATACCCAGCGAGGCGAACGTCAAGATGGCTGAATCCAACTTGAAAAGCAGCCGACGCTCCTCTGGAGATTTATCGAATGTATCCCAGATATAACTGGTCCATTTCCGCTTGGGGGATCTCTGGACACCCGCTGCCGATCTGTTGTCAATTGCTTCCTCGGCACGAGAGGGCACTGCCATCATGAGATTCCCGTCAATCTTGATTATTGGACACTTCTTGGGGTTGAAATTTGTTCCCTTTCTAGTCCCCTTCTAATATATGCGGAGGGAGGAGCATTCTTACATGTCGGTCTCAGGGCCGGAAGACGCTCAGCGGAAGCATGTTATCGTAAATTGGGTATCTTGCCGCGTCTCAACCTGCGCAATGGACTGCATACCATGACGTGATTGTCTAGATTGATGTGCCCATGCACTAGAAAGCGGGGGTTGATTGCTGTCGAAGGTGGACGGATACAATCTGTGGCCGGGGAGAGAGACGAGTCTCGTCAGGATCGGGGGCACATTGAGGGACTAGAGTATCAGAAGGATCGAATGACAATGGCCGGTGTTTGCGCCATTCCTGCGAGAATCAACCAACCTCTGGTGTGGATGAACAACGTCGGGGCGTGTCCGAGGTTGGGATCGTGAACGAGGGTGTTCGCAATCGCCCGCACCGATGGTGTGCCGGGGTGCCTCAACAAGCACAGGTCAATGACTGTGTTTACTCGTTGAGGCCATCATATGCTGGGTCAGAGTGTACGGTCGGATTCAGAAAATGTGGGAAGTTCGATAAATCATGCCGGGTGATAAGCAGTACAAGTGATAGGATTGTAAAAAGCAGAGCCATGACTTGTGGCTACAATAGCAGTCCCGGGAGATGTGTTTTATGTAATAGAACGTTCAATTACGTAGCTGTGCGTTCAGGTTGGAATGACCTTGTCTATCAAGGAAATACTAAAAGCTAAGAGCCAACTCGATCGAGCCTCCCCGACGAGGCCTATGCAGCCGCGGCGATCTCCACGGGAACGGGCTCGGGAGTGTTCCCGTACGGAATGAGCCCCTGGAAAATCAAAGCGAGCCGTTCGGCGTGAACCTTCTTTTCTTCCAGCCAAGAAGCCGTATGTCCTTCGATTGCCGGTAGGCCCTGGGCGGCTCGTCCAGCATTGACCCACTCGATGATCTGGTGGACATAAGCTTCCTCGTGGCCTTTGAGGGAATGAAAGCTTCGCCCGGGACCCTTGAGAGCGAGCTGCTCTTGATACTCGGACCGCATGCTCTCAGTAGATGGAAGCTGAGCTGCTCCCGAAAAGAAGGCAGCCACGGCAATGGCCTGGAACTCAAACAGCGTAAAGGTCGACACATGGAACGACACCCCGACAAAGGCTAGGGTCGGGTCGGGAATGTAAAACATGTCCCGATACAGATGATGGAATTGCGTCCCATCTGTCACAATCGTCGTCTCATCTATCTCACAATTGAATGTATCCGTCCGGGTGTATTGCGGAAGGAATGGGAGAACCATCTGGTATCCCGTGCAGAGGACAATGTGATCGATGCCGGTCAAGGTCTCGCCCGACTGGAGATGCGCTGTCAGGGGCAAGTGTAGTCCTGAATCCTGCTCAGCAGCCTTTTGAAACGAAACAACTTGCTCGGTTCTTGTGGCCTTGGCTGGCAGGGCGCTGGCAGGGATATCAAATGGGCCGCGCCGAGTACTCTGGTAGATGTTTTGGGCGACGGGATTGAGTTCCCGGGCGATGTCAACCGAGGATACTCCACCCCCAATCAAGAGTACATTCTGGTAAAACGCAGAAGTCAGTATCCATAATGTACAGAGTCGATCCCAAGTTGGGGAGGGAGGGGGTTTTGGAGGGTTGTGAAGAAGTTTGGATATTAAGGAGGAACGTACCTTTCCTTCAAACCCTCGCGCGTTTCGAAAGGATTTCGAATGTGTTATTCTGGAGGGCCACTGTGCCTTCGCCTCCGCTAGACCGGGGATATCAGGGATGAGCGGCGTGTGGTAATGGCCGGATGCCACCACGATTGCATCAAACCGCTAAGCCCCAGTCAATACGGTTCACCACCTGGCTTCGATCAGGCTTGCTTACCGCTGACCTCTGCTGCTTCACCACCTCGCCCGTCGTAGGGTCATTATGCAGCAAGCTCCAGGCGACTTCCCAGTCGGGCTCCTGTTTCGAAACTTTGGTCACAAGTGCACCGTAGATGGTGACCGCCTCTACCCCTGCTTTCTTGGAGGTATCCTGGATGTAGTCTTTGAGGACGTGATGAAGGACATATGGAGGCGTGCCATTGGGCCAAGCATTGAGTTTCGTGCGTAGTAATGGAGTCGAAACATTGTTGGTCAGACTCTCATAACAAGGCCTAACATATGAGATCAGCTTTGATCCTGGGACTTGTCTGCACGGTCTCGTTTGACTGACCCTGGGGGAGCATGGATCAGATATTGTTTTTCCCTCCGCTCACGATCATCCGGGCCATAATTATCGGCCTCCGATGGCGTTGTACATGGATATTGGTTTTCGATCGGGAGTCGTTTATCATAAAGCCTGTGGATGATCCAAGATCAACACCTCTGTCAACTTTGATCGGCCAATGCCAGAATATTGAAGACACCGAGTAGAGAGAGGGAAGATCAAAAGAGAAAAGAGCTCCTACCAAACTCCACCCGCGGCTCGACTGCGTTCAAAGACCGTGACGTTGAGTCCCGCAGCCAACAGATGACCCGCGCTAACCACCCCGCTGATGCCGGCCCCGATCACGGCGACGCGTTGGATGCTTTTCTCGGGCATGATGGCAGTAATTCGATCGCAATGAGATCCATCATTCGCGGTGGTCTTTAGTCGCGCGGCCCTTTATGAGCACCTTGCTATTCGAGACCGTTCCGACAAGACTCCGCTCCCCGAATGAAGCATTCTCAGGCCACGATTTCGCCATCTCGACTGGTCCACAATGAAGCCAAGTCCGAATGGCCACTAGAGTCGGATCCATCGGCAAACTCGCAGAGGATTAGAAATCCTCTTTGGCGTCATTATGGTGGGTGACGAGAGATGCCCGAGGCGTAGCCCCGTTTGGTGAGACGGCCCGGGCCTCTTCAGTACATGAGATTGGTGGACGAACGAGGGGCGATACCAATCGCATGGCTCTTATTGGGACAAGACGAACCATCCCGCAAGCCTTGGGAGGGGAAGGACGAGGCATTGGCAATTGTGGTTTGGTTCGCGAGTCGTGTTCTGAAGGCGCCATGGGGCACAGCGATGAGGTGCTCTTCACATCGTCCGACGCCCTCTTCCCCTCTTCCCCTCTCAGCCTCTCGCATTCTTCGTGATTCAGGATTTCCGAGTCAACCAGACAGATCCATGATACCCCAGAGCCCAGGGCGGGGAAATCGCCGGAGGGGAAAGATGTTCTCGAGATTTATGGCCACACGCATCTACTATAAATACAACATAGGGAAGCCAGTGGAATTTTGGAGAAGCCCAGTTCATCATCACCACCTCCTCCTCCTCCACCGTCATGGCACCAGTTGCAATCGATCCCCGTATTATTGACGTTGCGCCCCCACGAAAAGACACCCTAGGACTACCCGATTCCGCGCGGGTGCGCCTCGAAGCCGCCGGGATCGACCTGAGTGACGGCTATCCGTACCGACCCTCCCGACCACTCTATCTTGACGACGTGTACAACGTGCGCAACTATGACCGGGCTCATATCGACCCCGGAACTCGAGCTGACCCCGAGAAGAAAGCTTTGCTGTCAGCTGCCACCGAAGTCATTCCACTAACTCGGCATATCGGCACGGAGATCGTAGGACTGCAGCTCAAAGACCTGACAGACCAGCAGAAAGATGAGCTGGGCCTACTCATCGCCGAACGAAGTGTGGTCTTCTTCCGGGATCAGGACATTTCACCCCAGCAGCAAAAGGCGCTGGGCGAGTACTTTGGGGAGATTGAAATCCATGTATGACCATCAAGCGCTCCTGGAAATGCCCGTCTCCGTTTTCCAGAACCCACAATTCCATCCTACGTGCAAAGGATTCTCCGTCACTAACCGAGCAACTTGATGGTTGTTCTGCCCGTTCAGCCCCAAGTACCGCAGGTGCCCGGTGTCCCCGGAGTCTCAGTGATCTGGCCGGCGCTCCAAGCCACCGAAACCCCCGCCAGCTTCCGTCGACCAGGTGGCTCCTCCCGATGGCACACCGACTTGGTCCACGAGCGACAGCCTGCAGGCGTCACTCACCTCCACAATGATACCGTGCCCACAGTCGGGGGCGACACCCTCTGGGCAAGTGGATATGCCGCATACGAGAAGCTGTCGCCACTATTCCGGAAGTTCATTGATGGCAAAACCGCCCTCTACCGGTCCGCACATCCGTACCTCGATCGCCAGAACCCCGAGGCTGGGCCTAAATATGTCGAGCGTGAACACCCCCTCGTGCGTGTGCATCCAGCCACGGGGTGGAAGGCCCTGTGGGTCAACCGGGCCATGACCGTGCGCATCGTGGGCCTGGACAAGGCAGAAAGTGATGTGATCCTGGGGTACCTGTACGATGTGTACGAAAAGAACCCGGATATCCAGGTTCGCTTCAAATGGAGCCCACGGACCAGTGCGTTGTGGGATAACAGGTGAGTGCGAACAGATCTCCTACTTCACCTGCTCTGAGCCCGAGGAAACGGATCTATTGACGCGTTGGGTACTGTCGGACAGAATCACTATCCATAATGCTAGCTGGGACTATGAGGGCTCCCAGCCTCGACATGGCACGCGAGTGACGTCCCTGGCGGAGAAGCCCGTTTTTGACGAGAACGCACCAACGCGGCGGGAGGGACTGGGGCTACTAGGGCCCGAAGAGATTGATGAGTTGCATAAGCTCAGCCAGCTGGAGCTGAAGTGACATGCATCCGAGCGATTTCATACTAGGCAAGGTAGTCAATAATTAGGTCTTGATGCATCGACTTGGTCGTCAATCACACATCATCGAGCAAGCTGTAGAACAACCTAGTCGCCTCGTGCGGAGTCATAGGATATTTTATCATTCCGAGTGGTACCATGTAGCGCATGCTGTGACATGTGGGCTGTTGCACTGTGTAACTATCATTTGTCGGGTCCAAAGGAGGCTAGGAGCTCATAATCATGCCGCGTATGATCAACTCCATGATATTGGAAGTCGCTCAAGGATGTTCAGAGATGTTCTTGATATGGGAAATTTCATTGAGCCTGTATCTTTTATTATCTACTTCGAACTTTGAGGGAACGGGTTCACAGAGGTGTCCACGGAGTGTAGGTCAGCGCCGACGCCCCGCGTGAGACTGGGGTCGATCTGCCGATCGTTACCGCTTCTGGCCAAGTGCCGCTTTCAAAGTCACCGCCCGCGTTCTTTTATCTCGAGGGGTAAGCACCATCTGTTCGCTTACTTCCTCTCATTGACGGTCGATATCTTTCAAAATGAGCGCTACTGTGACCATCACCAGCCCACCTGAGATCACGGCGGAGAATGTTGCCATTCTTTTCCCCGAGGTTGACACCTCACTAGCCCGGGATGTCCTTCCCACCGCCGCTGGCAATACTGCGCAACCGGGTTCTGAGCTTGAGGGCTACGATGAGGAACAGGTTCGCCTCATGGACGAAGTTTGCATTGTTCTGGACAACGATGACCGTCCGATTGGCAGCGCCAGCAAGAAGGCCTGTAAGTTCTCTGCGCAATGCTTTCCTCGCCACGACTCACTAGAGTGAGATCGTGGCAAGGCGGGGTAATATGCCAATTCAAAAGACACAAGTACTCATTATGTGATCCTCTATTCTTCCAGGCCATCTGATGACCAACATCGACAAGGGTCTTCTTCACCGTGCCTTTTCCGTCTTCTTGTTCGACTCCAACAACCGCCTTCTGCTCCAACAGCGCGCCACCGAGAAGATCACGTTCCCTGATATGTGGACCAACACTTGCTGCTCGCACCCATTGGGCATTCCCGGTGAGACTGGTGCCGAGCTTGATGCTGCCGTCTTGGGGGTGAAGCGGGCCGCGCAGCGGAAGCTGCACCACGAACTCGGCATCAAGGCCGAGCAGGTGCCATTGGACAAATTTGAGTTCTTCACTCGGATTCACTACAAGGCCCCCAGCGATGGCAAGTGGGGAGAGCATGAGGGTATGTAGCATGTGTCATTCTGATGGATTGACATAATCACCTCGTTGAGATCAATTTCTGACCTCCAATTTTCTTTCTGCAGTCGACTATATCCTCTTCATCCAGGCAGATGTTGACCTAGAGCCCAGCCCGAACGAGGTGCGGGATACCAAATACGTTTCGGCCGATGAGCTAAAGGCCATGTTCGAGCAGCCCGGTCTGACGTTCACGCCTTGGTTCAAGCTGATCTGCAACTCCATGCTGTTTGAGTGGTGGAGCCACTTGGGCACCCCTGCCCTGGACAAGTACAAGGGCGAGACCCAAATCCGCCGGATGTGAGATTGGAAAGGGAGATCACACCATACAGCGTATTTGAAACCCTCACTTTTCTAGGGAGCTTTCCATCCATTTTCATTTGCACAGTTTCAATGCATGCCCCATCTTGCGATACCTCTTTATTTCGGTTTCCTTTTTCTTCCCCCCCCCCCCCCCCCCCCCCCCCCCCCCCCTTCTCCATCCCCCGATCTGCACACCATTGGCGTATATACAGTCGGATAGAAATTTCACCTTGGTCAGATTTTTGCAAAAAGCCTTGAACATTATAGCTTTCTTGTGTCTAGAGCTAGGGATTTCAAACCAAGCAGCTGAATTTGGAAATTGGATATCTCAATGCATCGAAAAAGAAAGAGGGGAGAAAAAGCCGCGACATGAATATGCAATGCAATGCAACGCTTTGAGTCACATAAAAAAGGAGGAAAGAAGAGGCAGATTCATCACTGCTGGCGATCCGTCGACAAGAACAGAATGCAGCTGCCCAGAATCACGGTGCCAACCACCGTGAATACCACCTGGGTTTTCCAGCCACTCTGGACGAGGGCCGCCTTGCGGCTATACTTCATGACAGTACGGGCATAGTTAAAGAACCCGTTCGCCAGACAGGTCAAGCTGAGAAGCCAGAAGATGATGCCCAAGGGGAGGGCCATGCGCCGTTCCAGTACGGAGGGCTGTTCGCGGAAATGGAACGAGATAATGATGGCGAGTGACACGATCGCGAGATACATGGATAGGCGCAGCCATGAGAGGAAGGTGCGCTCGTTGGCACAGTGATCACGGGCATCGGAGGTGGTGTTTTCGAAGAGCAAAGCGCCCAGGAGGGGTCGTGAGAAGAGGATATGTCGCTGGTCCTCGATATGCCTGCGGGTTAAGTAGGTTGCGTTTTGTTAGCATTCGCGTAACATGGGGAAGGCGTTGTGGAATGTGGGGGAGGCGACGCATGGTCGAGGCCATTGTGGACCATGCCACAGTTCCCTTTCCACGCGACCTGACAAAATCCCGGGGCAGATGAGAAGGAAGGCATGCCAAGGAGGTCGGGGAAGATGTTTAGCAAATTAGGATCCTGACCATGAGCCAGGAACGAGTGGGTTCCTGGGCGGAACTGTGCAGGATCCACCGGGGATCATTGTTTAGACTTACTCCTCGACTAGGGCCGGCTTCGAATGCGTGGGGTTGACGAGCGGGTTATAACGTCGGGGCGTGCAGTCGCTGGTAGACATGGCCGACGGGGCCATAGCGGGCATGATATGGTGGTGTTCCTTTGGCTTCAATCTCCTGAAGCTGGAGAAGAGCGTCGGCGAGTCGGCGAGTTGGCGGCTTTGTCCATTCGAGGTACAGGTCAGGTGACCGGCCGCATGCGGTGATGTCACTTGCAGTCGCCGATCAACAAGGTTGAGGTGAATCATTCATCTGGAGAAGCTCGCAAGACCCACCCCTCGCCCACGGAGAAACTAACAAGACATTCTATTGTCTTATCATGTAGGAGAATATGGAAAAGATTAGAATACCAGATAACACAGTGCTGAGGACGCGTTCTTCCAATAGGTGCGTTGTCTCCCCACCTTCCCGATATTAATAAGATTTAAACATTCCTGGAACGTCGCTGTACAACCTCGCCGCGCATGAAGTATAAAGCAATCGTTAATCGGTATGTTTTCAGGCGTGGGCACGGTGAGCACCGAGCAATGTCGGCGCCAACTAACTAGCCCAGACGTCCGTGTCCCAGTCTACAGAACTTAATGGGCTTCCCCCTACTTCCAATCAACAGCTCCGACTCGCCGAGACGCACCGTTTTCTCCACTTGTTGGCTGGCTCCACCGGGTCCCAAACCCAGTCTTCCGCCCGCTAAAGCTTCCAACTTCCTCTTTCTCTCTCGCTCTTATCTCTGGAGAGTTTCGTAGCAGAGTGCTATCTTCTTCCCCGCCGAGGACCATGTTGCTGATAGAGCAGTGAGCTCCATTCTCTCCTCTACACCTTCCTCTCCCTCTCGCCCTCCCCCACAGCGCCTCTTTCACCATGGCGCCCCGCAATATGTTGTCGGCGGAATCGGCGGGGCATCAGAGCCCGTTCAGCCGGTCGTTCACCTCCAGCTCGCCGATCGCCGCGAGCGCGATTGCCCGCGATCTTGCTCACTATGCCGACGACGAGTCCATTACCCCCGACGATGCCTCTGAGTCTTCAACCGTTCGTCCCATCAGCAGCCATGCCGGAACCAACCCACATTCGCTAGCAGGGTCCTATCGCCGGCCGTCCTACTTCACCAACGTGAATCATGCCACCGTGCTCCCCGCTAACGGGAGTTACCAGCCGCTGACTCAAGAGGAGCGCGAGCAAGCGATCGAAGAGGAGCGACATCTACTGAGTGATAACAAGGTGATCGCGACGGAACACCGGACGGGCCTGCAGCATAAACTGAGCGGCCTCTTCTCGGGAACCTCGGCCCATGGCAGTGCGTCGAAACCATACGGCACGATCCAGAGCTCCGGGGAACAGAATACGGAGACGACAGCCCTGCTGGGGTCAGGCTCTCCGGGAGACAATGACTTAGGCCCAGAGGAGATCGATCGGAAATGGGAGGAAGCGGTGATAGCCGGGCTGATCAACACGACCTGGAAACGGGAAGCAAAGGTGATCGGCCGATATTCAGCCCCGCTGATGGTCACTTTTCTCCTGCAGTACTCCCTGACGGTGGCGAGTATATTCACTATTGGCCATTTGGGCAAGGAAGAGCTTGGCGCTGTCAGTCTGGCCAGTATGACTGTGAGCATCACGGGTAACGCCGTGTACTCAGGATTGTCGACGAGCCTGGACACCCTCTGCGCCCAGGCGTATGGGTCTGGCAAGAAGAAGCTGGTTGGTCTACAGATGCTGCGGATGATTTACTTCTTGTGGCTGGTGACCATACCTATCGCCCTACTCTGGTTCTTCTCAGAGCCCATTCTCAAGAAGATCGTTCCCGAAGAGAGAGTTGCCGAGATGGCTGGCTTGTATCTCAGAGTTGCTCTTCTGGGAACCCCGGGCTATGCATGCTTTGAGAGTGGCAAGCGGTATCTCCAGGCTCAGGGCAAGTTCTCGGTATCACTGTGGGTGCTTCTTGTGTGTGCACCGTTAAATGCATTCATGAATTGGTATTTTGTTTGGGTAGGTGACTGTCTTTGAAAAATCGCCTTCGTGGTGCTTTTGCTTCTTTTTTATTTTTCGTTGCTTTCGTGCAATCCGCTAATTTTCTACCCTAGAAACTCCAATGGGGCTTCATTGGTGCACCCATCGCCGTGGCAATTACGGAAAATCTCCTTCCAATTTGTCTATTCTCCTACATCTACTTCGCCGTTGGCTCTGAATGCTGGTGCGGTTTCACCCGTCGAGCCTTCGATAACTGGGGTCCAATGATCCGCCTTGCTCTACCTGGCCTGATCATGGTGGAGGCAGAATGTCTTGCCTTTGAGGTGCTGACGCTGGCATCGAGCTACCTGGGCACATCCGCGTTGGCAGCTCAATCTATTCTCTCAACTATCTCTAGCATTACCTGGCAAATTCCATTCCCGTTGTCCATCGCGGGCAGCACGCGAGTTGCGAACCTGATTGGCGCGACATTGGCGGATGCGGCCAAGACGTCGGCCAAGGTCAGCTTTTGTGGGGCCGTCATCGTTGGCTTGTTCAACATGGTCCTTCTTTCAAGCTTGCGCTCCTACATTCCCATGCTGTTCAGCTCCGACGCCGAAGTCATCGAAATTGTTGCGCAGGTTCTTCCCCTGTGCGCTGCGTTCCAGCTATTCGACGCACTTGCCGCAAATTGCAATGGAATTCTACGTGGCTTGGGTCGCCAAGAGATTGGCGGCTATATCCAATTGTTCTGCTACTATGCTGTTGCCATGCCTATCAGTATGGGACTGACGTTCAAGTTTGACTGGGGGGTTGAGGGTCTTTGGACAGGTGTTGCCATTGCCCTTCTTCTGGTTTCGATCACAGAAGTGATTTTCATCAGTCGCATCAGTTGGGAACGTTCGGTCGAGGAGGCTCAACAACGGAATGAGTTGATTTGATCTTTTGTCCCCTTTGTGGTTGCACGTTTGGGGTTATGCGATCATATATGTGGAATCAACTTTCATGAATAAAAGCGTCAATATGGGAGGTTTGCAGCTTTCATCCTGTTTCGCATCTGGCAATTTGGGATTTTCTTTTTTTTTCCTAGTCTAGAGAGGATGTCTGCTTTTTAGAGCCTTAGATCAGATTGCACTCTGGGCAATTTCCTGTGGGAGTCAAGGAAAATAAAGATGAATCATGATATCATTTAAAGACGCGAATTCCTTCTAAATCGGATTAAGAGAAACAATGGCCCTTTCATACTAACACCTGTGCTAGCACGTCGGGGTGGTATCTAATATTCGAGGATAGCCCATGTTTGCTCGTCCATAGTCGAGAAAATCACACCCGCTCCCAGCAATTCCTCTCCAGCACGGGCGACATCCATCGCCGGGGTGTTCAGTTTCGTGGCGATCTGCTGCATGTGCAGGCCCGTATCATCCTGAGGCTCGGTCTTTAACAGTTGGTAGATTTTCTTCGCTAGGGGTGACATGGACAAGAGAGCCTTGTTTTGGCCCGCTCCATAGTCATCGGCGCCACCCATAACTGCATCACCGCCAGCTCCAGCGTGGGCTACTGCATTAGCGTCGCCAGGGGGTCCCCGAGTGAAGAAAAGATGCACGACCGTTGCTTCGAGAATGTGGCAGTGCAATTCGTTGATATCTTGCAGAGGGCGAACACTGTGTGCGCCAATGTACCGCTTATTACCGAATGATTTGATGGCACCGAAGACACGGGCATACCCGTTTAGCTGGACCTCACTCTTGCTATCACCTGGGGCCTTGCTTTCGTCGGTATCCATGCTGTCAGCAGTGGCCGAGTCGACCCACTTCTTAACCTCGATCTCGCCGGTGCCATCATCAATCTTGTATGTAATGTTGGTGCTTTGCGAGCTGATGTTGCGCACCTGGCCGACAAACAGCACGTTGACGACATCTGCGCCGTCGACCTGGTAGTTGGCTTCGGGGTATGGCTGGGAGGCATCGGCAATTTGCTTCACTGTGACGGGACGAAGGGTCTTATTATCACGGTCACCGCCCTGGGGTTATGTTAGTGGCCATGGTCCACGTCTAGAATCTCATCCGTCTCTCACCTTCCCTCCTGATGGGCTGTTCATCTCGCCAGGCATGAAGCCACCGCCGCCACCACCTTGACCGCCGTAGGAGTTATAATTGTATCCACCATCTGGAGCAAAGAGAATGGTGAGTTGAGGATGAGGTGAAGTTCAATAATCAGCCACCTACCCATGATGCGCGTGTGATATGAGCTTTGTGAGTCGTAAAATCATTTTACTCGATTTGGAGCGTGTCGAACGCGTCGGGGATATGTTTGTTCTGTTTGCATGCGGGCGATGGTTGATCCGGGACTCACCGCTTTGCGGCTTCCTTTGATTTTTTTTTGCGACGAGGTGCGGTCTCGACAGGGAAAACCACCTGCTTGGAGCATTTTTCAAGCGTGGTCTCGGTCGGGTGATTGAATCGAAGGGAATTCTGCTTTTGTCTCATTCTGCCAGCCCTTTTCTTTCTTGATTGATTGATGGACTAGGTAGTCTGACGTTTCCCTATCTTTTCTTTCCCGCCTTTGGATCGGCGTTATCGCCTCAAGATTTTCTATACACCACCACAATGCCTCACCGCGCCGCCTCACCAGCGCTGTCGGAGAACGAGTTCGACATTACCAGCGCCCTTTTTCAAAATGATAGCGATTCTGACACAGGCGCCGGCGGCTCAGCGCCCCGTAAAGCGCCGAATCCTGGACAAAACCTCGATTTCCTCGGCGCCGATGACGACGACGATGAGACCTTTATCGCAAACCAGCAGGCATCGGCCAACCGAAAAGGAGCGAATCTCAAGGGTCGGACTGTGAAGAAGGGAGGAGGTTTTCAGGCTATGGGTCTGAATGCGAACTTGCTCAAGGCCATCGCTCGCAAGGGTTTCTCGGTCCCGACTCCTATTCAGCGCAAGACGATCCCCGTGATTATGGACGATAAAGATGTGGTCGGTATGGCTCGTACCGGTTCCGGAAAGACTGCGGCATTTGTTATTCCCATGATCGAGAAATTAAAGAGCCACAGTTCGACCTTTGGCGCTCGTGGTCTGATTATGTCCCCGTCGCGAGAGTTGGCATTGCAGACATTGAAGGTGGTCAAGGAAATGGGACGTGGAACTGATCTGCGGGCAGTGCTTCTCGTCGGTGGTGACAGTTTGGAAGATCAGTTTGGCATGATGGCGGGCAACCCTGACATCGTGATTGCAACCCCGGGTCGTTTCCTGCATTTGAAGGTCGAGATGGACCTGGATCTGTCGAGTATTCGATATGTTGTTTTCGACGAGGCCGATCGCCTGTTCGAAATGGGTTTTGCTGCGCAACTGACAGAAATTCTTCACGGACTTCCTTCCACTCGGCAAACCCTCCTCTTTTCCGCTACACTTCCCAAATCTCTCGTGGAGTTTGCGCGTGCTGGTCTTGAAGAGCCAAGTCTGGTTCGTCTTGATACCGAAAGCAAAATCTCTCCTGATCTTCAAAACGCTTTCTTTTCGGTTAAATCGTCTGATAAGGAGGGTGCTTTGCTTCACATTCTACACGAAGTCATCAAAATGCCCACTGGTCCCACAGAAGTCTCGAAAAGGTTCAAAGAGGAGAGCTCAAATCCCAAGTTCAAGAAACGCAAACGATCAGAGGTGGAAAAGGCTGGAAACCACAAGGAATCCCCTACCAAACATTCGACTATTGTTTTCGCTGCGACGAAGCACCACGTCGACTACCTCTACGCTCTTCTGATTGAAGCGGGCTTTGCCACCTCCTACGTATACGGTTCTCTGGATCAGACGGCACGTAAGATCCAAGTCCAGAATTTTAGACAGGGCATTTCCAACATCCTCGTTGTGACTGATGTTGCCGCTCGTGGTATTGATATTCCCATTCTTGCCAACGTCATTAACTACGATTTCCCTTCGCAGCCAAAGATCTTCGTCCACCGTGTCGGCCGAACTGCCCGTGCCGGCCGGCAAGGATGGAGTTACAGCCTGGTCCGTGACTCCGATGCACCCTATCTACTTGATCTTCAGCTCTTCCTTGGCCGAAGGTTGGTTCTTGGTCATCAGTATGACGGCAACGTCAACTACGCCGAGGATGTGGTTGTGGGCTCTATTCCCCGCGATTCTCTGTCTCGGAGCTGTGAATGGGTTAATAAAGTCCTGGAAGAAGCGACGGATATTGAATCGCAACGCCAAGTATCTGTCCGAGGTGAAAAGCTCTACATGCGCACTCGAAATGCCGCATCCTTGGAGAGCGCGAAACGCGCGAAGAAGGTCACAGCCACCGAAGACTGGTCTACAATCCATCCTCTTTTCAACGATGAAACAAGCCAGCTGGAGGCCGAGCGTGACAAAATGTTAGCTCGCATCGGTGGGTTCCGACCCAGCGAAACTATCTTCGAGGTTCAAAACCGGCGTGCTGGCAAGGCCGCTAAGACTGAAGGTGATGACGCCGCCATGAACACAATCAAGCGACTTCGCACTACGGTGGATAAGAAAAAACAGCGAGCCCACGCCAAGGAGCAGGCTGAACAAGCCGAGCTAGGCCTCAGTGGCCGGGCTTCGGTCGATGATGAAGATGTCTTGAATGAAGACGACGATATTCCCGAGGAGGCAGGGGACAATATGTCCATGGCATCCGAGGAGGATTTGGAGGTCGCTTTCTCATCCTACAACCAATCCAAGAACAACACCCAAGAGCCGAACGGTGTC
This sequence comes from Penicillium macrosclerotiorum, assembly GCF_028827735.1. Lineage (NCBI taxonomy): Eukaryota > Fungi > Ascomycota > Eurotiomycetes > Eurotiales > Aspergillaceae > Penicillium > Penicillium macrosclerotiorum. The sequence continues at coordinate 6,402,818 of NW_026643083.1, read as the reverse complement.
TCAGCCACATCATTCCAGAATCCGGACTACTTCATGGGCTATACACCGGCCAACCACAACAGTGCCGAGGACCGCGCCTACGGAGTCCACTCCGGTACAAACTCGAACTTCACAGCAGCCTCCCGCACCGCGACGATGGACTTGACCGGCGACGAAGGGCAAAAGGCCTTTGGCGAGCCGCGCTCCATCATGAGATGGGACAAGCGACACAAGAAGTACGTCGCGCGACAGAACGACGAAGACGGATCCAAGGGCGAGCGTCTTGTCCGCGGCGAGAGCGGTGCCAAGATCGCTGCCAGCTTCCGCAGTGGCCGCTTCCAAAACTGGAAGAAGGGTAAGCGGATGAGCAACCTGCCACGCGTCGGCGAAGCCGAGACGCCTGGGCTCTCTACTGGTACTGGGGTACCTGGCAACCGACACGGTGGTGGGCGATTCCGGCACAACAAACAGCAAGCACCCAAGCGGGCCGACCCGCTACGAGGGGACTACGAGAAGATGAAGAAGAAGAACGACGCGGCTCGGGAACGCGTGCAGGGACAGGCAGGTGGTGCGGCGGCGCGCGGGAAGAGCGAGATTCGCTCGACAGACGATATTCGGAAGGCGCGGAAGCTGCAGCAGAGGCGACGCGAGAAGAACGCCCGGCCGTCGAAGAAGAAACATTAAAGGAGGCTATGTCTAGGAAGATGTGTATGGGGGTGTCGCAGGAGGTACCTTTTATCTATTACCACATACATTACTGCATTGCACACCTCAAATCCTTTGGCAATCTTCAAAAAGGAGTTTGGGTTTGGAGGCTTGTGTATATCTGCTATCTACTACTTTTTGCTCTCTCTTCAGAGCTCTCGAGGTCATTTCTCTCTGTCTCTGCATTAGATACCAATTATTGACATTGTGAGCGCCGCTATTACTGATTTATCCAGCCCCCCCCCCCGGCCCGGGGGGCCCTCCTTCCCTCGTAAGATCAATGGACCCACAGAACTTTGTGACTATTGTTTGACCTGCCGAGCTTCCTCTGCTCTCAAATCTAAAGTGTGGAGTAATGATGATGTATAGGAGTGCTCGTTGCATCTAGGTATAGAGATAACTCCGAACAGTGCAAGCCGCGCATGATCGAGTGAGCCTGAACCGGTCAGGCCACACGGAGCAGTATTAGTGAACCCTTCGTGGATGAAGTTGATTAGCCGACAACTTACCTTCGTCAGAGGGTCGGTCCTTGCTGCCCGGCTAGTCGTGAATGGTTTTATAAGGCCAGATTCGCAACTGGGCCACTAGATAGTGCTATCGAGCCTCCCTTTCAGTCACGCCTCCAACGTTCCAGCACCGAATAGACGAGAAAGGGAGTCCAATTGCACAATGATCTCCGGCCTCGGATCGCCAGAAAACACCGTTGGAAAACGGATGGGTCAGAGGATCGTTGGATTTATTGCCTTCGGAGAGTTATAGGATGGTCTAGGTCTATACTCCGTCCCCTCCGGGGGCCGTGCAGGATAAAGACATGCCTATGCTATGTACCGGATCGACGGAATATAGACTGTCGCGTTATCACGCACATGCGCAACGATCGTCAGATGAGGTTCCAGCCTCGGGTGATGGGATTTAATTGACAGAAAACCGGCCGGGTCCAGGCGCTCTAAACCCACGAGGCAATAGAGCGGAATAATACCAATAATCCCCGGCTGGTCAATTCCTCCACATCCCTTCCCTTTAGTTTCAAAGAGCTAAGGGACTAGCTTTAGCTCGTCGGCGAATTATCCGTTGACGGATCCGCGGCTTCGGCCAGAGAAAGGGGGGATCAACTCGGGCGAAAAATCGATGGTCATTGACAGATTAACAAATCATGGGTGTCCACCAGGCAGGAATGAGTTTAGCTCGGAGACCGAATCATTGCAAGCTAGATACATTTGACCCCACTGGTTGGTATTGAGGTTTTTCTCAATTAGTTGCCGTAGGAGGCTAGTCCGCCTCGGCGTGAATACGCCGAATGAGTAGTGGACGGAGAGTCCTTCGTTTACTCTGCTGTCGGCCGTCGTACTTCGCTCGGGATAGACTCCAGGCAGCGCGATTGAGCGGGGCGAGCCAGGTTGTCCCTGATTGGCTAAGCTCCAAACGATTACACAGTTTGCGCTTTTCCTCGATGATTGGGCTTTTGATAAGAAGAAAAATAATCATAAAGCAGTTGCTGGCTGGAATTACCGAGGAACGAGTCACGACTGCTGAGTCCTTGAGCTTGAGTGTGCAGTCTGACTAAGCACACCTGACCGACTCGGACCAACCAAACCTCGCGAATTATCGACATGAGTGGTTCGCGCTATTGAAATCCATCGCGCTTTGGGACTATTGAATCGCGTTGAGTTCCCACTGGTCGATCGTGCATGAACGGGGTGACAGACCCCTTACTGCTCCGCGTGCCGCATGTTCCACCACCCTCCTCTTTCGGACTGGCTCACGGTAATACGCCTTGGCTCCTGCAAGCACCTCTGCGGCTGTTATGTGTGATTGCTGTCGCTGCGACCCACGGCTCCTATTGCTCTGCTGCTGCTGCTGCTGCTGCTGCTGCTCCCTTTCAGGTGGCTCAGGTGGCCTGGACAACGCCATCCCATGATTCCACTGTGAAGGTCCGGTATCTTCACCGTTCTCGAGCCCCTCGGCAGCTCCTCCTTGCCCTTGGCCCCTCTCTGCTCTTCTCCATCTCCCATCATTGGTCCGGTCCGCCTGTCAATCACCCGATGACGTGGGTTGGATTTTCCCTGCAGCTGGAAGGGCCAGAAACCCGAGACGCCTGAAGCCAGGGATGAGCAATGCGCACGCGCTCGAGTCAAGATGATCGCCCACCAAAGGCTGCGGCTGCCGCCACATCTAGTTGTTCAATGCGGTTGCTCAATGCCGCCGTCGGCCCCCGGAAAATAAAGAAGGCAAAGAACACGACGCTGTCGTTCGAAGGCCGCTTTGCGAGACCCTGCGCAACCTCAAGGGGGATTTTGATGATCCTGTTCCCGTCTGTCCCCCGCCCGTCCCCCTTTGCCCCCCGCTGCATCCCTCTCTTCTCCATATACAACCATGAAGGGCCTACGGAACTCCAGGATTCTGGATGTTCCTTATCCCACCCTTTTCCCCGGGTGTACGAGGTGCGACCGGGTCTCACAACAGGAACCCACCCTTCCGCCCTGAATGGAGGGACTCCCCTAGTTGTCGTCATTGGTATCACTTGTCGTCGCGAACTATTTCCATGGGCTGTCGATCTAATTTAGGCGCGAGCATGAGGCACCCCAATTCTAAGACCAAGACCTCTCCCTCCCCAAACAAGGACCCTCAGGAGAAAAGCCCCCAAGAAGTGCCGGCTCCTTCGACCCCCTCTTGCCCTGAGCCGAATTTCCTCCCCAACCCCAAAACCCCCTTCCTGCAGCTGCCCGGACCATCGGTCATGGCCCATGGGTCAACCATCTGCCGTGAGACTCTTCTTCCCTCTTTGGCTTTCCACCACCCTATAGCCCCTCGGTGGACGATTCAGCAAAATAAGCCCGGATGCCTTCTCTCTGCAACTCCATAGCTCGGCCTTGATTGTAACAGTAACCCCTTCTCGTACGACGGAGAATAAGAGAAAATCATCGCATCCTCCCAAATTTACGGAGGATCAACTCGGTCATACGGTGCCCAATGCCCAAGTGGGGACGACCCGTTCCTTGAGGATCTCCACTGCGGAGAATAACAACACCCATGGGAGCGAGGGCTTGTTCGAGGGGTTCGCGACCGTGTCCATGTTCTTCCGGGGCGTGGCATCGGCGAACACCTGTTGCTGTCTCACCAGAAACAAGGGACCCAGCCCTTACGGAATGATCACCACTCTCTCATCATGCAGCAATGTAGATACTATATCATACCCTGTAATATTTCCAGACGTCGCCGAACCCAGATGCGGAGCGACGACACCAGGAGCAGAACCCACCACGGCGAACCTACTGAGTCCAGATCACAGAGAATGCAGGGACGCCAACCAGGCTGCCAGTGATTCAACTCACCGTTTAGTTCTCGTCCGGGCGCAACCCGACGCCGTGGGTTGGTTATTTGCGTGCTCTCTCTTTTCCCCCTCCCCTTTTTTTCCCATTTTCTTTTTCCTCCCTAATTGGCGGGAGCGTCGAAGGACTTGGGTAGTGGAAAAGCTTGGGGTTCTCCCAGAACCCTCCAGCAATCCACTAGAACTGCAATCTAGCGGTTTTCAGTGGAGCCCCAAATAAGGTGGAAAACTCAATAATCAAGAGAGGCAACGAGAGTCGCGAATGGACAGCGCAGAAAAAAATACCTGGAACACGGATCTTTTTTCCCCTCTTTGCACTGATAAAAAATCCCAGGTATTCCCCATGATATGCCACCGACAGTTGGTCTAGCGTGCGGATATATCTCCAGGAAAAAGTCCAATGCAGCTCCGACCGACCATCCGGAATAATACGAGCTTTTTGTCTTTACACGTCCCTTCCAATCCGACCCCAAAAGGTCCGTACGCCGATTGTCGAGCGATGGTTGGCCTGATCTCTCTCGATCCGAACCTCCTTTCCTCCACCCGATAGCTATACTCCGACTCGAAAGTACGGAGGATGGAAGCACATAGATACGAGTATTCGGTGCTCCCCTTCGTCCTCCCCAAACGATGTGGGTTGCAATTTACAGACGAGCCTAACAGGTTGCTTTTGTGGATATCATGAAGGATGGCTTTACTTTCCTTTTCTTTTCGGCATCTGGCCATCTCACTCGTCGCGAATCTGTGTCCGCGATATTCCCGATGGCAGCATATTGTGTCGATATGTCATCCTGGGGGCTCATTGTAACAAACCGTACAACCAAACAACCATCTGGGTTATATATGTACAGAAAAAGAATACACAGGAGCATGGTTCGTGACAGTTCTCATGATGTGCAAGCCCCCCTTTCGCAGGATGACGAGGAAAATGCATGGACTTTGTGCATGTCAAACGGAATGTGCACTTCCTTGCCGAGTCCGACTATTGGCAATGGCCGCGGGCGCCGACGTCGATCCGTCAATCGTTCGCCTTGCTTCTCGGGCGTGATTGGCATTGGGGGGGGGGGGGGGCCTTCCCACCCCCCCCACCACCTCATGTACTTGCTTTCGCTCGTCAAATCAGAAATCAGCCCCAAAAATCATTTTTATTGGAGTATTTCCACAATGGTGATGTTATTGTTTTCTGAGGATCTTGTTTCATTCGAATTCTTTTCCTCCGAAAAAGGCTCCAAGCTGGATTTTATTTCCTTCGTGCCTAGTACAAGTCCCAGTCCCATCCTGCTTTTTATTTTTATTTATTTTTATTACTATTATTACGGAGTCCCCCCGTCTGGGCTGCTCGATTGACAAATTGCCCTATTCAATGCGCTGATTCCAATCATCCTCTGGTAGAAGGGCACTAGTTGGTACAGTATACGGAGTACATCGAGACGGACATACAGTATATCGTTGGGGCGGATGTGATGGGATTCGATTCCGTACCTTGGTCTTTCCATTTTGCATTTTATTTCATTAATTTATTTCCTGCTTTATTTTTTTTTCGAATGCCGATTTATTCAATGCGCCCTTGAAATCCTCTGACGCTTCTACTGTATCCGAACCAGACGCGGGCCCTAACACGGGGTGTCACTGACAGCGACTCGTTCCCCGTCTAATGCAAGCCACCCCAGCCAGAGAACCCAGTAGTTCCCCGGTTGCCGTGAATGGGCGGCTCGGTCCATGCTGGATCGCCGTGCGAGGTTCCTCAGTTTGGGTCTCTTTCCGAGTTGGGGTCTACTATATTCCCATAATTCGGGATAAAAGCCATCCAAGAAGGATGTAGGGGAGAAATTGAGGATTTTCCCCAAAAACCTGCAGACAATGGATAACCCTTCTCCCTTCGCCCCCCCCCCCCAAATCTCGTCTCTCCAGAAGAACCACCGAGGCATTTGCCTCCCCCTCCCCCCTACTTTAGCCCCCCCACCCTCCCCCTTCTCCTCCGGTAGACTGTACCTACCGTTGGGCTTAGGACTGTTCGGGAAATTCAGGCAATAAAATAAAATACAATAAAGAATCTCCCAAAAAAATCCTATGATCATTCTTCTTTGAGATCCACCCCCTCCATTATTTCGAAGATCTACCATGACGGAGATCAAGTCTATCAGCTACTAGTCTCGTCTGCACTGACCACTACTTTTCCACTGCCCTAAGACCCAGGACCCGCTGCCCACTTGACTTCTGTCTCTTTCTCTTTCCACTCCCCTCTCAAAGCTCCCTTGTATAAGCCTAGAAGCCCGCAGGTCGGGTGTGCCACGAGAGAGAAAACGGAAAAGAAACCATCCATCCGGCTTTGGGGGATTGTGGTTGCTTTTTTAGTTCTGAGGGCTGCTTCTGGCCCCTTCTCTTTTACTTCTCCCTTCCCTGCTATCCCCGCCCCTCCACACCAAGTTAAGCTACCTGGAAAGCTACTAGCTCTTCGAAGCTATCGGTCAGGGATTCTGGCACATCGACCGCCAAATCACGGAACAATTAGTCCCTAAGAGAGATTCCACGGACACAGGGTGGATAATTCATCTGATTCCCACGGCCTCTTCCTTCGCCAGGTGAAAGGGAAGAAAAATTGAAAATAAAAGAGAAAGAAAAAAAAAAAGACAAAAAAAAAAGCCGACAGAGGAGCAACGCCAGGTCTCACTATCAATCCGGTATGTATAGTTCACACCGTTTGATCTTTCTGGCTTTTTGTCTTTTTGTCTTTTGCTTCGAACATGGTCCATATATCCCCCTGTCTAAACTTCATATCTCCTCCCCTCTATACCCTTCTCTATCCTCCATCCTTCAAGTCGATGTCCTGAGAAGGAGCCTTTTTCCCCCCCCTTATAAACATCACGCACACTCAATCTGGGAGAGTGGAGGGGCTGGGAGATGCTCGGTTTTTCAGCCCGTCGGCATCTACCAATCCCAAGTGCATGGAACGTGGGCCCTGGCCCATCAAAGACACAAGTAAGGCGTGAGGAGGTGGCTTTGACACTTGCGTCGCTGCAACCTGATCCTAGCTCGATGATCGACCGCCATCCTGCAATAAATCGCCCTAGGACGGGAAAGACATGCGCGGCTATGGGTAACCCTGCTGTCATCATCTGGAAATCCCCCGCTGATCGATGCAGTCTATTCTCTGACTCCTCCAATAGCGGATTTGCTCTATCCACGGATTATAAGCTTGGGGGTGTGGAGGGAGTCCGTGAAGAGCCCTAAGAGGAGCGAGAGGGCTTGGTGATGCCTGAATATTGACTTCTCGTTCATTGTTTGGAGAGATTTGACCCTGTTTCTTGGCCTTTTTGGGAATTTTTCTTCCCTTTTTGTCTTCGACTGTTCTGTGATTATCGTGGTGATTATTTTCCACGCCAGCTCTCCTAGTGGTCGGCATTGGCTGCGACACTCCTCCACTCTCCTCTCTCTCTCTCTCTCTCTCTCTCTCTCCCCTCCTATACTCCTGGGTTCCTAGGGTCCTAGGCTGCCAGGCTCTGATCCTCTCTTCTTTCGTTCCCCTACACTCCTGTCCTCTACTAGCCGCCGCGGCTTCTACACCGCTGCCGTGGCCACTGCCTTTCTTCTCCCCTTCATACTTCCCCATACTTCATACCGACGTCCTTATACTTCATCCTTCCCCATTGGCTCCCCTGTTTGACCTACCACCTCCCTCTGCTCGTCCTACATCCCTCAAGACCCTTAGTCCCGAGCTTACACCGATTGATCCCCTCCTAGTTTTCCTTTTTGTTCCGGGAATCGCCACCCAGTGATCCATCCACCAGATATGCTGCTCTCAACTGCAGATAGTACAACCCGCGGTCCTCTCTAGTCGCCGAATCCCCATTGAACAATCTGGGCCGTACCTTTCCTTTTTTTTTTCTTTTTTGGTCGTTTGGTTTGCCCCCCGCCCTGTTCATTGCCTGTCTGACGCCCGATGCAACCACTCGTGCTTCACCCACCGAGCCTCACCACCGCCCAGTTCGGACAGCCCCGGTTCAACTCGGGCCCAGAGCGGCTTCCGTTGAATCGATCTTGGTCTACCAATGCTCGAGGGTGCAGTCCCCGGGCTCCTTTTCGCCGTCAATCTATGTCTGGCTCGCCGCCGGCCGAAGAGCCCACGGTGACGTCCAGAGACCTCAAGCCTGAGCTGGGATATCCTCCGGTATCTTCGCCGGCAGTGACCGCCGTCTCGGCGGTCACTGCCGCTGGAGCGGTTGCTGCTCCCACACCTTTTCCTATAACAAGTACTGCGACGACGACTATCCCAGGACCAAGTTCACTGCCCCCTTCACACCCACTGGTGCTGAATGAACCGTTACCAGCGCACGTCTCGACCCCAAGGTATGGCGATCCTCTCGGCCCAGCACCGTCAGCATTTTTAGCCGGCTCTCCACGACTGCCACCAGGAGCTGCTCCATATGTATCGTTCCCAGGTCTGGATTCATCCGTGGCAGGGCCCTCGCCCCGCTCATTGACGCAAAAATCAACTCGCCGGACCAAGGCTCATGTCGCGTCCGCCTGCGTCAACTGTAAGAAAAAACACTTGGGATGTGATCCGGCAAGACCATGTCGACGATGTGTTCTTGCTGGGAAGGCCGTGAGTTTTTACCATTTGATACTATACAGCTTTCATATTGGCGCTAATATTGTTATTTAAACAGTCATCGTGTGTGGATGTCACACACAAGAAGCGTGGGCGGCCACCATTGAAAGCAGAAGATTCTTCTCTCCGTTCTTATTCGACACATGCCGATAATCCGGCAGTGCCAGCCGAAGTCCATCCAAATGCGCCCCCTCATAGAACTATTATGCACCGGACAACATCGTCACGCGAGCTACGGCCGATGACGGATCTTCAAGGACTCGGCGAACCAGGACCTGCGGGTGCCTCAATGCGAGTACCGGGAGCTCAATCGCACCGGTGGTCGGCATCTGTGTTTCCATTGACTCGACCGATGGATCCATCACCATCAATGCCTGGCCCAGGCGGACGACGACCGTTCTCTTCATCTGGACCGCCAACGTATGCAGTGCCGGCACATCCGCCACCCGCTTTTGTCCCAATGGCCAGCGGGTTCAACCCTGTAATCAAGCCGGGAAATATGCCACCGGGAATGGAAAGACGGTTCCCACCATATGGACCAGGATTGCCGCCACCAACATCGCCTCCGCAGCCCCAGCTTCCGGGGGGGATGGCCTATTTACACTACGCAGAGGCCCCAAGCAACACGATACACCAAACGCTCACCGATCCTCGGATGCCTCATGGACCACGAGAACCCTATCTAGAATCCCCCGTTAGATTACCGCCTATCCATCAAGCCACTGCCAGCCCTGTCCCTGGCCCGCCTCCACATCCGCAGCATGCACATCGTCTGAGTGACCCATACCCTGCATCCTGGAGCTCCGGCAGCCGGGACGACAACTTCAGAGAGCCACGATCTCCGATCCAACTACAAAGACCCTTGGGTTCTGTCTTCTCGCACTCGCCTACTCACCAACGTTCATCCTCGACAACAGGTCCTCTCGACCCAATTCCCCGGCATCTCGGTCCTATTGATCTGCCATCGCCGGTCTCTATTGCGCATTCTTCGCCGGCTTTGACACGGACAACTATAAACCCTGCGACGACTGAGGCAGACACCCAAGAGCCGCGCCCCATCAAGCGGCGCAAGATGGCCCTTGATGACATGGTCAACGGCTGATCTGATCCGAAGTCCATCTATCGACGAGAAATATTCATCTTTTGTCTTCCAACCTGTTTGGCATGTCTTTTTTTTGGCAGATATTTTTCTCAGGCCAGCTGCCCCGGAGGCTCACCTTGTATTGTATAATCTGCCGCCCTTGTAGCAGGGTCTACAAGGAGTGAGATACCCCCTTTCGATTTCTTTTCGCCTTTGCGTTTTCGGTACGGGCAGAACTCATCAGTCTTGATTTCTGAGTATCTCGTTACGTTTCTCATGTTTTCTTTCGTGGTGCCCTTCAATGTCTGTTTGCTTTGCTCTTTTGAGGACGTCAAAAATCCCGATATCCCGGCTTGTTTTGTGAAGCTACAGAACAACAGCGTCACGTTAATCCGTTTTCGTCCTGTTCCCTATTACTCTGTCCCTTGTTTTGGTTTGGCCGTCGTGTTGTTTTGGTTCTCTTTCCCCGCTCCCTCTCTCTCGGTGTCTCACTTTGAATTGGATGCGACAGGTATCCATGCAAGAGAGAACATTTCTTATGTCAATTTGTTTCCGTTCTATTCCGCTTATTTTCAGATATCTCTTCTCGCGAGTACCCCTACAGTTATGGTTTTCAAGACATGGCACGGCGTTACGCGGAGTGGGAAGGGGGCGGTCTCGTATCGCTTTTTCTCATTTTCCTCCATTTCCTTTTTTTTCTTCCCCTTCTTATCGCCACCCATCACACATTTCTCTCTATCTCTCTCTCTCCCTAGACCTTACCCCACATGTATTCCAATCGGGGGTTTCTGTTCAAAATGCAGCGATAGTGCGGGAGGACCTTTTGTACCCTGTGTACACCACTATGGAACATTTTCGAGGATCTCAAATACTCTCCTAGACTAAAGTTGAGTTTTATATAATTGCACAAAATGGATGCAAAAAGGGATTTTGATGGATCAATGCATATTTGAATTCACTTAGAAACAGCCAAGGCGACTAAGCTCGTGAAAATATATAAATTAATAGCGATGCACATGCAGAACATATGAAGTAAGCTGAGAGGTATCTTGAAGAAAAAGGAAAACAAAAACTACCAAATGAAAACTAGAGGAACAGCCATTGTCCAATGCGCTGTAGCTTGCCAACAATGCCCTTCCGTTTTGTCTCGAGTGCAACCTCTTCGGGATAATTGTTATCGTCCTGGCCGCCGTCATATCGATCCGTGCGGAGATCCATCTCGGATTTACGTACGAAGTGCGTGCGCTTGATGAGCTTCCACGCGAGGAACATGACGATCATGATCGGGATTTCGATGTAGAGCGAGACGAAGTCGACGCGCTTGAAGTGCGGGCTGAAGCAGCTCCAACCCTGGACGAGGACTAGGACAATGTTCAGTCCGACTGCGAAGATAGGACCGTAGGGGTAGGTCCAGTTCTTGAATGGAAGAAGGTGCTCCAGGCCCTGGGAGCGGATGGCGCCGCGGAAGCGGAGCGAGGCGAGGCCAATGCAGATCCAGGAGAGCTGATTAGAGACGCCGACAATGTTCTGCAGCCAGGACCAAAGCTGGCCAGCGCCGATGTAGCTCGCGCCAAAGCACAGGCCGCTGATGACGGAGGTGGCCAGCACGGCGACCCAAGGAACAGAGAAGCGGTTCAAGTTGCCGAAGAAACTAGGCGCGTAGCCATCGACAGCGAGGGTATACAGTAGACGGGATCCGGCGAACAGGGCATGGTTGGCGGCAGAGATTACGGATGTCATGATCACTGCGTTGATGAAACTGCCTGCCACATTGCTACCGACCATTTTAAACACGATGGTGAACGGACTTGTGGCGGTGTCCCCAGTCGACAGGTCAGGGTAGTTGTAGGGCACATTCAGGCCAATCAGGAGAATGGAAAGCAGGTAGAAGAGTACAATCCGCCAGAACACATTGCGGACAACTCGAGGCATGGTCTTTGTTGGGTTCTTTGTTTCACCGGCCGTGATGGCAATAGATTCGGTGCCGCCACTAAAGGAAAGTTAGAAAGAAGAACAAATGGCGATCATAAGGGAACGTAGCTAATTTGGACATACTAGGCGAAGGAGGCTGTGACGAAGACGGAGGCAAATCCACCAATGCCGCCGACAAAAGGTGCATCTCCGATATGCCAGTATTTACCTCCAATATACTCGTGATCGGTGTTGCCGCCACAGTTGACGACAATGCCGATGATAATGAAGATCTAGAACCTGGTTAGCGCTGCGTGCCTGTCTGGGACTTAGGGCACAGATAACATACCACAATCGTAATCACTTTGAGCAAACTCAGCCAATATTCTACCTAATTTCAAATTCTGGTCAGCGCCAAGCCAAGAAAGAAAGAAAAATTGCGCCATAGTTTCAACATACTTCGCCATAGACACGGACGGACAAAATGTTCAGCCCGATGACCACGACCAAGAAAATCAAGCTAATCGCCCAGCCTGGGAAATTCTCGGTCCAGTATTCCAGCAGCAACTGTAAGGCAATAATATCCGAAGCAGTGGAAACAGCATCATTGAACCAGTAATTCCAGGTCAAGGCAAAACCTAAGGCATCATCGACGAAGCGTCTAAACAATATAAAGGTTAGCCAACGGCGTGCCAAGCTAGGCGTCGGGCGCAGAACCAGACGGATGTAACGTCGGACGTGCGAAAAGGGGGGATTGTCGCCACTCACCCCGCATATGTGCAAAATGAGCCAGCAACGGGCATGAAGGCGGCCATCTCTCCCAGGCAGAGCATGGTCACGAAGACGATTCCACCGCAGATAGCATAGGCGATGAGGGTGGACGCCGGACCGCCTGTAGCAAGAGACTTGCCCGTACCCAGGAACAAGCCGGTGCCGATGGTACCACCGATAGCTATCATCTGGACCTGGCGGCCTGATAGGCGGCGTGCGAGCTTGTCGGCGTTGACAAAGGGAGTCGCAGAGACATCGCCAACATAGTCCTGAGGAGCCTTGTCGGAGGCATACTTCTCGGGATCAGAGACAGCAGCCATCGTGTAGCGTAATGCAGACCGAGAGGCCTGATCAGCACTTTTTAAGTGTGTGCCTCTGTATTTCTTTTTGATTGTTTTAGAAAATTGAACCAGAGCCACGGGCAACTGATAATCAACCTGCTCGATATCAACCTCCGCGTTTCCAAATCGGCGCCCGCTCAAACTCACCTAGCCCTAAGTCTCGTGACCTGCACGTGGCTTCCCCGGATCTCCGAGTGTATGACAGTTCGGACAGTTCGGATAGTTCTCCAAACAGCCAAGCAGAAGCTTCAGGGAATAGAATAAAAGAAGGAAAGACATCCTGGGTGATCTTTGCAAAAACAGAACTGACCAGGGCGCACTTTTTGCGATTGCGTGCTTGAGGTCGACGATGACTGGACGGTAGGATCCGCACGCGATGACATGAAAAAAATTGCGGCGGCTCCACTTTGCGTCGTAAAACGGGTGATTCGTGGGTTCGCTCGGTAGATGAACATTGGCTCGGATGCTAATCTTGGAGTTAATCAATCCCGGATGAAATAAGACTCTACATCATGCTTAAGGAGAAGCATTCCTCGGATGCTAGAAATTTTAGTATTCGGGAAGGGAAAGCTTAGTGCGCTGGTGGTGTTTTAAGATGCGGCTGCAGAACCTGAAACGGAGCCTATCTGAACGTCGCCACCGGAACGGCCGGGCTTAAGCTTATCGCCATTTGACGACAACCTCGAAGTCGCTGAAACATTTCTAGATTATCAATGACCAGGATCTATGTTTTCTATTTTACTCATTGGTCGAATATTTCTATATTCAACATTGAAGATACTGGAAGTCTTAATATGCAGGCTGGATATTTGACTATGTACTCTGCTGGAATCAATTCGATCAATGCTTTTTGGGAAAACTTCGCTAGCACATGGTGAAATATGGAAAATAAATAAATAAACAAGAGGGGAAAAAAGCATTGACGCCCACGTAATCTCCCATCCTAGAAGGAATAGGTAGCATATGCACATCAGCCCAAAAGGCCACTCGCCAGCGCTTCCAGATCCGCCAAAGTCTCGATCTGAGGCTGTGCAGCGGCACTGGCGGCCTTGCTCTTCCCCTTGCGCTTTTTGCGAGCAGCCTCGTCGTCGCTGCTGTCGTCCGGCTCGGCAAACGAGACACGCTGTTTCTTGCTGGGTCGCGGGGCCTCTCTCTCCTCGGCTTCGGAGGCAGAGTCCGAACCCGGGATTTCGAAAGGCACATAGGGGAGCCCCTGTACACCAGCCTCTTCCTCGGCCTCCTCCTCGGCCAGCGCACGTTCGCGTGCCTTCCGCTTCTCCTTCTTCTCGCGACGCTTCTCTCGCGCCACCTCCTTGTCCTCCAAGTCGGCACGGCGGGTGCGCTCGGTTTCGCCAGCCAAGAACTCCGCGCGCTGGGCATCGGCGTCGCCGCGGGCTTTGAAGTGCTCCTCGTCCTCCATCTCGTACAACTCGTGAGCATTTCCATCCTCGTCGTACACCAGTTTTGTACCTTTGCCCTTGAATTTGAGGAGCTTCTTCTTGGATTTGAGGAGCTTCTCGCGACGCTTCGAGTCAATGACCAAGGGATCCTGGCCACCATCGATTTTGACAAACTTAGTCTCCTTCGTCTCCTTCTCAGCATCTGAGTCCTCTCCTTCAGAGTCACCTTGGCCAAGTTCGGCATCGCCGGCAGCAAAACGGCGCTTAACAGACAGGAAATCGTCATCCTCATCGGCATCTTCTCCAGCACCATTGCCCGTGCTTGTGGCAACCATGGTACCGTCATCGTTAATGAGCTTCGAGTAGTGCTCGGCCAACACATCTTGATTTCGTCGTTCAAACATACGGTCATAACGGGTGCGGACCTGGTTCTCGTCCTTCTTATCCTTCTTCTCGGCATTATCGGCATCCGAGTCGTCATCGCTGGACAGGTGTGCCATTTTCCAGGATGCATTCTTGCGTTCCTTCGTATCGTCGCCCTTAATGAACTTGATACGCGGCGCACCAGGGAGACCCATGCTGGCCGCGAAATCCTCCAGCTTGAGCTCCTTTAGATTGAATGTCTCCTTGTCCTTTTGCACGTAGATCGACTTGACGTAGGATATGAAGGCCTTCTGGCCCAGATATTTGAGCTCCGGGTCTTTGAAACACATGTTTTGTAGTTGATTCTTGATGCTCTGTTGCTTATTGGCTTTGATGTTGATCTTTTCAATGGGCACCTTCTTCTGCTCCAGTCGTTTGAGCATACCCTTTTCCTCACTCGCGTCAAGGAAAAGCACCGCGCGACCAACACGCTCATAACGGGCAGTTCGTCCGACTCGGTGAATGTATGTGTCGGCATCTTCGGGGCAATCCATTTGAATGACCCAGTCGACAGCCGGAAAATCAAGACCACGGGCGGCAACATCGGTGGCAAAAAGAACTGCATGTTGAGCCTGAGAGAACTTGGTGGTGATGTCGAGACGACCTCCCTGCTTTTGCTTGCCGTGCAAATGCATCAACGGGATACCGGGCTGCATGTGTCGGAACGACTCAAAGACAAATCGAACTTGCTTGCCAGAGGACAAGAAAACGACAGTCTTTGACTTCAGGTTGCTGCGAATGAAGCTCCAGAGCGTATCGAGCTTCGATGCCAGCGGGGTGATGGTATAGTGTTGTTGGAGGGTGGCGGGTGTGGCCGATGCGGCGGCCTCGTGGACACTCACATACTCGGGATCCTGCAAGCTCAACCGAGCCAGATCCGACACCTTCTTCGTCTGAGTGGCACTGAATAGCATGGTCTGGCGCTGCTTGGGGAGGTGGTCGATAATAGCATCCACGGTTTTCTGAAAGCCCATATCCAGGATCCGGTCCGCCTCATCCAGTACCAGTAGCTGTAGGTTGTTGGTCTCAAACATAGCCGTCTGATCGAGATGCTGCAGCATGCGGCCCGGAGTGCAGACCAAGATGTTCATTCGTCCCAGTCGCTCTTGTTCCTCGCGCAAACTTTTCCCTCCGATTACCAGCCCAGCGGAAAAGGCATGGTACCGTCCAACCTTGCGCAGCACCTCGAAGATCTGGATAGCGAGTTCACGAGTCGGAGAGAGAATGAGCGCACCCAATCCATCGTATTCGGTCCATTGTCGGCGGTACAGGTTCTCTAGGACGGGAACTAAGAAAGCCAGAGTCTTGCCGCTGCCGGTTTTGGCAGCACCCAAAATGTCACGGCCCTTGAGGGCGTAGGTGATGGCGCGAGATTGAATATCCGTCAGAGTCTTGTAGTGGGAGGCTGTCAGACCCTGCGCCGTAGGACCGGAGAGAGGCAGGTCGGAGAAAGCCTTGACGGAAGCCTTCAGATCGAGATCCTCGACTCGTTGCGCGAGCGTGGACAGCTCATCCTCGCCGCGCTTGCGTTTGAGAGTTCTGCTAGAGTCATGCTTCGGCTTGGGGGCTTTGCCCCGCGATGTTCGAGCCGGAGCCATATTCGAGTGCAGGTTTGGCGAGCTTTGCTTTTCTTATCGTCAAATCGACGGCTGTTTAACCGCGACTTTTTTTCTGTGCTGACTCAGCGTGCCCGATAAGCGGGCTTATCTTTCGACCGGAATTGCGCCTGCGATCGCATTGCACTCTTTTGTTTATACCCCTCATGGCAGACGACGACTTGGACCAGGATATCTTCGACTCGCTCGAGCGTGAGGCCTCTGAATTTACAAAGGTCAGATGATTTGCCCCTACGATGCTCGGGTGAGTTCGCTAACAGGCGATTCTAGGATGCGGAGATTGACCGGATCCGCAACGCATTTGCTCTCGATGCGTAAGTCTACGACCCCAACTCAATCAGGCCTCCTTCCCCCAATGCCGGTGCCACTGACTGGATCATTAGCTATTCTGTGTTAGATCTTCAACCCGGTGTTACCGAGAAGGACATTAAAATTCAGTACCGCAAGAAATCCCTCCTGATCCACCCGGATAAGACCAAGAACCCAGCGGCGCCCGATGCCTTTGACCGGCTGAAAAAGGCCCAGACCGCTCTCCTCGACGAAAAGCAACGGACGTACCTGGATGAATGTATCGCTGATGCCCGGCGGCTCCTGATCCGCGAGCATAAGTACACATTGGACTCCCCGGAGTTGAAAACCGAGGAATTCAAGGTGGAATGGCGCAAGAAGACCATTCATGTGCTGTTGGAGGAAGAAGCCCGGCGACGTCGCCAAGCCAAGGCCCGGTTGCAGGAGGAAGGTCGCGAGAGACAAAAGGAGGAGGAAGAGCTGGAAGCTCGCAAGCGCAAGCGCGATCAGGATAAGGCCTGGGAAGATACCCGTGAGGAGCGCATTGGCAGCTGGCGGGACTGGCAAAAGGGCCGCAAACCGGGTGGCGAGGACAAGAAGAAAAAGAAAAAGCTGAAGGTGCTTGGATGAAGCCGACTCGGATGGCAAGTTGGCAAATCTTTGCATGCTGGTTCAAAGCGTTCAGAGCGCATGTTGCGTTTCGCGCTGTTTTCTCTCATTTTCCCGGCGTTCAATGGTTTCGGTGGAGAGAGAAGTTCCCTTTAGTACCTTGGCTCTTAACTGCCTCTTTAGCTTGCACGGCTTGAATGAATCCCCGGTCCGCCTGGGCCCGTAGCTGGCTTTGATACTTGATTGCCATTCTCTTCGGAACTCATGCCCGGTTGTAGTCCCGTAGAGTCGCCCTGTCTGGCGGTCAACATGCGTATGGCATCTTCTTTTGCGGGCCTCCTAGCTCTTCCAGCGAACTCTTCTCCAACCGCCAATGCTGGATATCCGCACAAACGCCTCCCCGGTCTTGGCCACAATCTTTCCAAGCCCACATAGCCCTCATGATGTTTCGTTTTCAAGGAGTCGAGTCCTGTGTCCGGATCTGCGAGGAGTATAAAGAGGCAGGGATGATTACTTTCGATCATGTTACTGAACGCGCCTTCCAACTTTATTTTGACAAGCGCGAATATCGCACGACCTTGGGGAACTGGAAAACCTATGACTATGACTCGCAAACGATCAACATTATGCCTGAAGGCTTTCAGCACGCTACCACTGCTTGGGAGTTCGGACAGCTTCTTACTCGATGGGCCCCACAACACGAACGGAATCTACTCAGAGCGTGCGGAACAGCAAATTATCCTTTGAATACACGAACCAAGAAACCCGATGGTGCCTGGCAACCCCGAGACGACCAGAATAGGTGGCCAAGCCTGGTTGTTGAAGTCGCGAAGACAGAATCCCAATCAAGCCTCATGGACGATGTTCGGTTCTGGATCTGTCAATCCGAGCGAAACGTCCAGGTAGTTCTCTCAATCAAAATCAAGCCTGGCTCAATCGATTTCAAGAAATGGAAATACAACCCGAAGAACCCCGAGCAGCCGGCTTGTACACAATATATGAAGATTGTGAGAGACGCTTCTCTCACTTCGAGCAAAGTTGGAGCAGCGAACCCGAACCGTTTCTTCTTCTCCTATAAAGAGCTCACCCGAAAGAGCGAGGAGCCTGGCCAGGATTGCTCGGGTTTCACAATTACCAAAGAGCAGGCAATTCAACTGGCCGAAACTATCTGGTCGGTATAGCGTCGGTCGTTGACGGGTCTCATTGATTGGTGAGGACCAATCGTCAGCGACGCTCCGATCCTCCAATCCTCCCCCCCCACTTGTCCATTCCGACGCTACTCTCCCCCGCCTGAACCTCAACTGTCCTCCTGCAAAGTCCCTCCAGAGAACCCAGCGACCCCCGCGCAGCCCGAGTATCATGCCCGAGCCTGTCGTGCCTGGAGAGCGACCGGCTGAGCCGCCCGCGCCCGGGGTGACGTGCGCTCAAGATCATCTGCGCCCGTTCCCCGCGGCTCCGACTCCCGAACGCGGGGTTGACCAGATCGCGACATCCAAGCCGACCATGACCGGAAACCAGAACCAGAATCAGAACGGATCCGCTCATCCTCAAGCTCCCAGCAATGGTATCGATCAGCCTGGTCGTCACGATTTCCATGATCCCATTCCTCCTCTGCCGGAGGTGATCGCACGCATCCACGCCCGCGTCCAAGCCTTCCTCGCCGAGTCACACCCACCCGACTCGCTCCTCGCCGCAGTCCAGCGCCAGACTCGCATCTCGCTGGACGTCGTCGCCCAAGCCCTGGCCCAGTACCAGTTCTCGGAGCTGTCGCTCTCCTACAACGGAGGCAAGGACTGTCTAGTCCTGCTGATCCTCTTCCTCGCGGGCCTCCATCCCCACGCCAGTGACGCACAATTCACACCCCGTGCCGCTCAAGATACACCCTCAACGGCATCAACAACGCCAAACCCAACCAAAAATGGAACTTTTACATCATCATCATCCTCCTCCTCCGCTGCCGCCACCACTTCTTTCTCTATCTCCGATATCCCCTCGATCTACGCCCTCCCGCCAGACCCTTTCCCCGCCGTTGAAGACTTCGTCCGCACCTCCGCCCAAGCTTACCACCTCTCGATCACGAAATACACCACTGACCCGCCCCACACAACTCTCCGCTCCAGCTTTGAGGACTACCTGACGCGGCACCCGGGCATCCGGGCGATCTTCGTCGGCACTCGACGGACAGATCCGCACGGTGCCCAACTGACGCATTTCGACCGGACGGACCACGGATGGCCGGATTTCATGCGCATCCACCCGGTCATCGACTGGCACTATACGGAAATCTGGGCGTTTATTCGGCACCTGGGACTGACTTACTGCTCACTCTACGACATGGGCTACACTAGCTTGGGGGGCACGTCGGATACGCATCCTAACCCGCGGTTGGAGGTGGACGGTGAAGACGGCCGGTATTTGCCGGCGTATCAGCTTACGGAGGATTTGGAGGAGAGACTGGGGCGGAATTGAGCCTCGGTGTGTCACGTGTCGTCATGGACACCAGGGAGAAATTTGTTTAGAGATTCAAAGTGCTCATGCTGGTACTGATGGTGATGAGGGCCGCGTCGCTGGAGAAGCTTCATGTATAGATCGGCTCCTTCCTCTTTTTGCCTTTCTTTTGTTCCGATGGTCAATTGTTTCCATAGACTGCATTTTATGTGCTCGTGCGCATCATTGGCCGTTTTATTCATCTATTTGTTTTCTTTGATGGTTCAGGTTGTTTTCCTTTGGTGGAATATATCATATTTTAGACTACGCAAACCTTGGCGAGAGCGTTTTCAAGCAAGCTGCGAAAAAGGAAAAAAAACATGCATCCCGAACACATACCGCAAAAAGAAGACATGCTTTTCCCCAGTAACTTCCCGAAAAGACATCAGAAGAACAGAAGGGTGCCGCCGGTGCCGCCGTGCAACCCGAGTAAAGAGACCGTAAGAGATGTGGATCGAAGACATGAGACAACTAAGCAGCAAAGTCACGAAACACAATCGAAGTGTAACCGTGAAAACGTAGCAGCCGAAGAGAAAATAAGAGCACTTGTAAAGAAGAAACATGAATCGCAAGCATACATCGAAGTACATTCTGTAAACAATAACGCATGTCACGAATCAAAATCGGAGCATAACCTCCACTTTCCAGCCAGCCCCTTACTCGAACCTCATCTCTCATTGCCCATAGACGACTAATTAGGTGCATGATCGGGGAGTAGAAACAACAATCTCCATCCGTGAGGGAATTGGCGACATCGAACCAGCCTTGATATTCTCCTTCCGAGGACTCGACATGTATGAGCGAGGCTCGATGGGAGACTCGGGACGAGCCGTCTTTGATGACCCAGATAGGTCTGTGAAAGAACGGCGGTTTGCGAATTCTCGACCGCGATACACGGGAGTGTGTTCCAGGGCATTCAGGCTGCGGGATGAGAACGAACCCTGGCGCGCATTGTTGACAGGCTTCTTCATTAACGCATATCTGTGGTAACTTGTCAGCAAGGAGAAAGGAGTTGAAGAGGGTTGTTTTGGTCGAAATCAACGTACGTGGGCGATATAGAGGTTGCAGGAGTCCAGTTAGAATTCATGGAACCAATTCCACCGGGGGAGATGAAGCTACCCTGTGAGTTAGGTGTAATGTGAGCACTCGTCTGTTGAAGACGCTGCAGCGAAGGTGAAGGGGTCGAGCCCTGCACAACTTCCACTGAATAATTGTATTCCCCAGCACGGTATGCACGACGCTCGTTACTCTGCTGTTTCAGCATCTTTTGGGCCTTGGTGTCCGCGAATCGCAGGAGCAACTTCACGCCATTCTCATTTACGGGGGCATTGTGGAACTCGGCCAACACCCTCTCGGCAATTTCACGAGTTTCGAAGCTGAACCGACTCTGTCTTAGTCCAATTTACAGGGTCATAAATCTTGAATTGTTCGTCTTCTTACCGAGCGAAGCCCACTTCCTTGCTCACGCCCGTCTTCTCGTCGCGACTGATCTTCTCCGAAACCACACGGTAAGGCTCGAAGTGACGGCGTAGGTCCTGAATTTGAAAGATTTCTCTTAGGCGAAAATTGAAAATATACGGGGAATAGTCAAATATCTTGTCACTTACTGCTTCAGTCCAGTCGATCGGGATGTTGGTGCAATATACATTGGTGGATGTTTTGTCCTCCAGATCCTTGAGGCGAGAATTGCGAGACTTCTGAGCGAAGCTAGCCTGATAACCGAGATAAAAAAAGCCACGGATGCAATTTTCACAGGATTCGAAGTTGAAATACTGGACGAATCCGAAACTGTAGAAGACGGGTTAGCGATGGTCAACCCAAGCGATAAGAGGGAAGAATTTGCACCCTTTGCAAAGACCAGTATCAAGGTCCACAATGGCTTTACAGCGCTCAATTTGTCCAAAACGAGCAGCGTAGGCATGTAACATATCGTCTGTGGTCTCGGGAAGAAAGCCTCGAATGTAGACATTGGTGATACCCTCTCGGTTTTCCAGGCATTTCGCAAGTGTCAGCTCTGATGGATTTGTCCACATGGCGGGCACTGCACGAGGAATTGGAGGATCTTGCTGGGTCAAAGCCTCCATATCCTGAACAACATACCCATTGGTTGTCTTCATCATCTGAAATGGCAGGGAAAGAGCACCGAGCTGAGGAAACATGCCCCCGTAAGAGTACCCAGATAGACCGGCACCATCCACGTTAGAAACAAACGTTGGGAAGTACTGCATCTGGTTCCCATTCTCGTTTTGAGACATCTTCTGCCCGTCCGTTGCGGTCCACGCAGTTTGCTTGGTGTTCGACATATCCTGCATATCGTAGTTCATGAAATATGGCCACGAATACGTTCCAGGTAGCATAGAATTGAGGTTTGGATAAACACTTGGAGACAAATAGGAGAACTGGCCCATTTGATCAGCCTGGCCCGGGACTGTGTTGGGTACAAAAGGCGAGACGGGCGACAGGCTACTGAAGGTAGTCGGGCTGGGCAATAGAATGTATGAAGCGCGATTGGCAGCCGACCAGTCCAAATTTGTGTTCATGGTGACCGGGGTGGTGGCTTTTGAGCCGAATTTGGTTCGGTGACTTTGGTAACTCAGATTGGGATATACCTGGGGCACAGGACCGTTTCCATCACGACCCGATGTATTTGTCGCTTGGGAATATCCAGATCCATAGGGCGTCCGAGGATCATGGTGAAATTGCGGCAAGCCATTAGGAACCTGGCTTGAACTGGAGGAGCTCGTGTTCTGAGAGCCCTGAGGGTGCATTCTGGGAACAATTGAGGGCTTGGATCAAGACGATTGTCAGTAAGTTCTGCCTCAAAGAATGAGATGCAAGGACACAAAACAATATAACCAGCCTTGGAATTTTTGAAGCGTTATATACGCAAATGGCACGACTTGTGAGCTTTGAATACGGTTGTCAGCATTTCATTTCACTCAGCAGAAAAAGAAAACCCTCCAATCACAATCAAAATGAGAGGGTAATGGAGAACGCACATAGGGCTATGCAAAGAGCTGAGTCTTGTGTCAACTCGTGCAGTTAGAGAGTGAGAGTGATAGAGTTGAGTACGGACAGAAGGACGCTGGGGAACAGTACCATGAGCCAGCTCGATTGAACCCGGATGAGAGGAATTCTATGAAAGCAGAACCAGTCGGGGAGGGATGGCAATGGAGAAGGATGGATTGAGAATGGAGAGTGGGGCAACGAAGTGAAAAGAAGAGTTGAAAAAAAGGGACGAAAGAAAAGGGAGATGGAGAGAAAGCGCAAGCGGGTTACAAGACGACCAGGAGGAAAGTGCCGTGGTCTGGGTTCGTGAGAGGAAGGTGCGTACTTGACGCCTCCCGCGCTTGACGCGGAGATTCAATGACGATAATGATGAAAAGGGAAACTTTGCGGACTGGAACCTGTGGTGGGAAGGATGGAAGAGAATGAGATCAAAAAGACAGGCAATGATAGTGGAAGAGCATCTGTAAGCAGAGAACAACGAGGTGAAGAAAGGCGTGTTCTCGCGCGTAGAATGACTACCGCGACTACAGCAATTGACGGCTGGCGACTAGCAGAAACACGGACGAATTGCAGTCTGATATATTCAATCCAATAAGGGTAGGAGGACATTAGGGGTGGAACTGGAACTATCGCTTGATTGAGACGAATTTCTCGAAGTTTTGAAAGAATTGTCCAGAGAGGGTATTTCAATACTACGAGAATAGAACTCTTGTCCATCCCGGAGCTCGATGAACTCCTAGCAAAACTGAGGAGGAATTTCTGCAGAGTATCGTGGTGCCCTAGGAGAGCTTCGTGTACATCAGCCGTATTAGACTGAATGTCCCCTATATCTTCGCGGTTGCTTCCTTGATCGAGTTCTCCGGTAAAACTGTCGAATAAGAACGATCTTAGCTTCTGGCACGTATTTATGAGACTGGCTATCAATTTAAAAATTACGGAAAACAAGCTTCTCTATTCTCAATCTTGTAGGTTCCGATACTGATATGATTACCATCCTCAGGTTGTAACCACTTCAAATATAGCCGATTTTAGACTAGGGAGTGTAATGAAAGCTTCATAGAAAATCAATCTCCCAATTTGAGTGTTACTCGACCCGTCGGCTCGAAATGGTCAAAAATCGGCGCTCAGGGCTCGAATGCAATGCCGCCACGCAAATTAGATAGCTTCCTGCTCAATTGAAATCGACCCATCATGTCCCAGAGATTGGTTTCAGCGATGTTTGTGTCATCAGTGATATTGATGAGCCCACTTATCCCAATGCAATTCATAATCATGAAGGCCATTCATAGCAGTCATCTTACACCCCTTAATAGACACGCAAGTGAAAGCTCTCTGGCGGACTAAGTCTACGTTTGCACCCAGATGCGATGAGATCATTTTGCTATACCAGATCCATTCGAAGATAACGGGATAAGAGTCCTAGATTTGGCAACCCCCGCAAATGAAACAGAATGGAATAAGGCTCATTTCCTACTCGACCCCAATCCAGGATTTCCTCGGCTCCCATAGTTTCTCTTCCTTTGCCTAAGTGCATTTCCATCCGAAGGTGTCGGATGGATAGCCACCGATGCCTCTTTCAAGTATAGACCGCCTTTCCCTTCCAGTTTCCTCGACACTGCGCCATAGACCGTGGTTGCATAGGCCTGGCTAAGACTTGACAATTATGCTTCAGCGCGCTCGTCCTCCATCACTGCAACCATCTCCTCCTGGGAATGTTTCTGGAGGTTGGGACTCAAGAAAGCCCCGGGGTGGACACTGAACCACGAAGGCCTTGCGCTCCATATAAGCGCTCGATCTGGGTAGTCATATAGATGTTAACTGTCTTACTAGATCCATACGCCAGCCAGCCGTTATAGTTCCCTTCAAAATTGACATTCTTCAAACAAATAGGGCTGTAGGGATGGGCCGCCGACGATAACTGACAACACGGGAATGGAAGTCTGGCGATCAGCGTGCAGTTTCAAATAGGGTATCTTTGACTAGGTAGAAGAGCAGAAAATGTGATAGGTGATTCGTCCCAAATTGAAGTTCAAATCCATCCTTAGTCCGACCCTCCGGAGTGTTCATCACCTATATAAGAGGGTCAGATGGCGATTTCAAAAGAGAAATCAATCTTAGTGGACCCACAGCTGCGTTGTTGATGATAATGTTAAGCTTGGAGCTTTGCTTGAGGAGTTCCGCGGCGCAACTAAGAACATGTTGGATATTGAGGTATTTTTAGACCATATGGCGGCGCCCAATCCCAATTCATTATTACCGCCAAGGGTTGAAAAGATTGCGTGACCGGTGCCCAACGATAAGTAATGAAGTGATTGATCACCGTGGGTCCATTTCATAGACCTTTTCACGGGGGCGATCGTCAATATGCTGTCAGGAGATCGACCAATTGAGTTTTCAATCCTGGACTGAAGCTTTGTTTACTTTTCGATGAGTGTGTGAGAGAGGGTCGGAACTTCCAGAATGGAAGCAACCGAAGCCCTCCATATCGGAGTGAAGCACAGTCCCTCCGTGAATTGTAGTTTTGTCAGAAAATCAAATATCTTTATCGTGATTGACTCCTGATACATGCGACTGTAACAGCAGCCATAGCAGTTGGTCTCGCCAATATGGACTCATACATCGACGACATTACCAAAACAAGCGCCAGGCTGTCGAACTACATCATGACACATTTTGCATTGGACTGGAAGGTCATCGCCAGCATTACTCTATGCTTTGTAAGTTGAAATATCTGATGATGGGCCATAAATTCGGCTCAGGCTAGCCTCCCTCCTTGAACTCAGCCTCATAGCAGTTTGTTGTGATGGTAGAAAGAAGAAACTGTTGACTATCTGAATAATAGACTAGTGAGGCTAAGGCCCTTCGTTAGGGTTCAATGTACTTGAGAAGTCACGGATAGTACCTGCTCAACCATACAGGAGATCTACGGTGCAGCCGGTCAGTCACCAGATGGCAGAATGTATCAGATCAAGTCCAAACGTATTCCATTGATAGACAACTTAAAACTGCTGCAACTCTTCCCGATCCCCGAGAAAATATCTATAGCCCAGCGAAAAGAGGGAGGTGAAGGAGTGGGAGGATATTTCGGTAAACGCCAAAGGCTTGAGAAGCAGTGAAGACAGATGTTACAGAGACTATTGAGGTTCAGACTTGCCCTGCAACCACTGATAAACCACTGAGAAGTCCTTGCCCCGGTGAAGCTGTTCGACGGCATTATACACTTCGCGTGCCTGGCTTCCCAATGCCAGAGGAGTACCGGATTTCTCAGCTGCAGCGAGGGCCAGACGAAGATCCTTATTCATGAGGCTAACCCCAAATCCACCCTCGTACCCACGGGACGCCGGAGCAGTCTCCACCACGCCTGGGACTGGGTTGTTGACCTCTGACGGCCAGCAGCGGCCAGTAGAAGAATTGATCATCTCAGCGAGGGCCTTGGGGTCTAGGCCCCATCGGATCCCCAGATTCATCGCCTCGGCCGTCGCAATATTATTGATGGCTAGCATATAGTTGTTGGCGAGCTTACCAGAAACACCCGAGCCGGGTTCACCGAGATGCCAGGCTTTCTTACCCATCAGAGTGAGAACACCTCGCACGCGGTCTAGTAGCTGCCCTGTCTGCGAAGATGCACCGAACATGAATGAAAGGGTACCAGCACGCGCACCAACGACACCTCCTGAAACTGGGGCGTCAACAAATCGGCCAGTTCGAGTTGTGTGAATGGCATTGGCGATATCCTTTGAGGTCACCGGATCAATGGTCGAGGTATCAATGAATAAACGTTCCTGCTCCAACGGTGGAAGATCGCCATGTTTCAGGATCGAGTGGAATACCTCGATAACATGCTGCGACTCGGGAAGGCTGGTGACCATTACGGTCTATTCATCACAAACGCAAACGACCCACAGTTAGCATTGACATCATCCGGAAACGAGCACGGCTTAGCGTGCGTAGTTTGTGTGGGGCCGTGGATCACGCCGGGCTGGGGTACAGGGTACAGCATGAAGCCACACTGGGTTGGTCGAGATTCAAAACACATCACTCACCGACTTCTCTGCGACTTCGCGCGCATTCTCGGCGATCTCGACTCGACCTTCCTCGGCTTCCGCAACAAAGCGCTTCGATGCCTCCTCGTTGACGTCGCGCACGATGAGGATATCGGATGCGGGGATCTTGGCGCGCAGGTTCTTGGCCATGTGGTAGCCTGTCGGTCGACATGAGTTGACGGAATAAGCCAGGGGGATTCATGCCATTCTCGACACTACGAAACACAGCGAAACAAGGGGCGAATAGCCACCAAGTTCATCCATACGTACCCATTTGCCCCAATCCGATAAATCCCCATGTTGCGTCGCGTTGGAGGGTAGTTGAGAATTCTCGGGCTGACCTTGCCGAGCTAATAGCAGACGGCCAGCGTCGGCGACTGGCCCGAGTGTGGAGGTGAGCCGCCCTGGGGAGAGAAGACGCGGATCGGACACTCATCATGCGTACCAGTGGGAAAGGGAGATAGAGGAAGGATGTGGTGAGAGGGTTTATAGAAGATAGCAGAGCATTAGGAGTAATGAAGAACGCGCAAGCGACCAAGAGGGTTGGATGACTGGGGTATTCAAGGGTATTTAAACAGGTCGTTCACACCTCGGATGGCCATCCTCCGCAGGGCCGTGGCTTTCCGAAATGCCAGGGGGAGCGAATACGGTCGAAACTGCGGGGAAACCCGTGGAGGGTGGGGGAGATCACGTGCAGCGATATTGTCCGCTTGGATATGGGGAAACTACAGGTCACGGGAATTGATTGTATGGCACATTGTCAAATGAAGGAAACTTCCATGTCAGATTCGAAGTATGATCCTAGTATCAAAGAACGCCCTCGAACGTATCTTCCCAATGGCCATGTAGTGATAATATACAAGCAAATCTTGATCCAAATTCAGATAGAAACAGATCAACGCGACAAAAAAGCAACGCATCACAAAGATCAACGCAGGGAGGCAACACAGGCGAAAAGGGTATGATCATGGTGTCGGATATGCCAAACGCTCGAGAAATGCCCAGGCTGAGAATACAGCAGAAGAGAAGATGGAAAAATGGGAAAGAAAAAAAATGATGAGAAGATGGCGGCAAAGATGGATGGAGAATTCTATCATCCCCTCGGAAATACCGACGTGACTTATGACCGTGGAGATGTTGGGTGGCTAGTCGGTCCGGCGAGGTACTCCTCGGGCACTTTTGGTACCCGGGGTGAATTTGCGGTTTGAACCATGGCACGATGTTGGGCGCGAAGGAGATCGCGTTGGCGTTCTTTCTCTCGGTTATTGGCTGCCCCGCCGGTGAGTCGTCGCATGCCGCTGCGGATCATAGACTCGAGAGAGTGAGAGCCATCAGTCGCACTGCGAATCATGGGCGGCAAAGGAGGGTGGATTGGTCTCTTGCCAACCGGGCGCTCGTCTAGGTCCGAATGAGCCTCGTCGATTTCGTCGTCGGAAAGGAAGGCAAACTCATGCAGGCCCACAGAGGGAGCATGGTGCGGCACTGGCTGCTGGGTGTGAACAAAGAGGTTGTTGGCAGGAGAAGTGACGGAGCGAGTGTGTGAAACCGGACGGAGAGGTTGGAGGTTTTGAGAAGGATTATGGCTATGGCTATGGGTCACAGGAGAGGGCATTCCAGGCCCGTCAAAGCGGAAATTGGTTGGACGAGATTCAGCAAGCCCGTTATGGAAAGAAGAGGAAGAGCCGGTTCGAGCAAGCGACTTGCGTAGGATTGGTGCGGTCTGCTGGTCGTAGAGGTGGGCATTTGTGTCAACATAACTTCCAGTGAAGCCACGTAGCATCGACGGAGCGACGGAATTGAGACTGGGAACACTCGACTCGGTCTCCTCAAAGAAGTCGTCGAGGCTGTCCAGCTTCTGGACAATATCGCCCATGTTGCCATCAGTCTGCGTGTCGATGGATTTCATCGTGTCCGCCCGCATAGGGAAGAAAGAGTCCTTGTACTCGTCGGCATGGAACTCCACATCAGGTGTCATCGTATCCTGTGCGTTCATGTCGTCGGCCTCGGCGCACGTGTAGAAGACAGCATGGACGTTGCTGCGAGTCATGGTGGACTGTGTCGCAGGCATAGGAACTGACCATCCTGTTTCCTCGGGAATACCATACAAGCTCTGGATCCGCTCGTATTCTTTGCGAATGGCACGAGACGAAGTCGCCGAGGCCATACTCATGCGCAGATGATGGCGCTCCATAGGGTTACCAGAGACAGTCATGATATTGTCAAGCACCTCCAAAGCCTGGGGGCACAGGTTGGTCTGCAGAAGTCGCAGCAATGGAGAAATTAAGTCCGGGCCGTGGCAGGTGACCTCGTTCCGACGCATGTCGACCTCGGGAATCAAGACACACAGTATCTTCATGGTCTTGACACGGAACCAATCGCTTGTGTTGGTGAGAAGGCCCATCAGGAAGATTAAGCACTGGAAATCGAGTTGCGGGAAATAGTAAGACTTGATTTCGGTAATAATATGGTCCAGGAAGACACCCTCCGTCTTGTATTGCTGATTGGCGAAGCCAAATAGCGAAGCAGCGAGACGAGGGCAATGTTCATGTTCCGCAACACGCGCCAGCAAGCTAGCATGCATAATAGGCTTCGGATCTGTAAACCCCTGTTCGAAGCTTTCAAGGAAAGACGGCAGGTTCGCCAGAATAGTGAACAGCTGTCGAGTCCCATCTCCAATGAGGTCGTTGTTTGGCAAACCACTCAGGCGATGAAGTACGTCCAAGGTGCGACTGAATGAGTCAGACGACTTGAGACCCTTGAAGACAAGATCTTGGAGGCCGTCAAAGCCACCCTCCCACTTAGGAGGCTGGCCCTCAATAAGCTGTTGAACCACAACAGGATCGGCGAGGTCAATTCTGTCGAGGAATTTCTCCAGCATGCCAAGACTCTCAATAAATTCGCTCTCGTGGATTGTATTAAGACAAGCGCACGTTGTCCAGAACAACTGGGGGTAGTGCAAGAGATCCACTGGTGCTAATGAACCGATGATGATCTTCAGAGTGGTCAAAATCTCCATAGAGAAAGTTTGATAGTCGGTCTCCTCGTCCGCAATCGTATTGGACAGGCGAGCCAACATGTCCGCCAGCATTCGCGAGTCTAATGAGGTCGAGATACACCGGAAGATCTGGAACGAGCGGCAGGCAAGGTGGCGAACAGGGCAAGAGGTCGCCCAGTTCAGCGCCTCTTTCGCCAATAGATCGCCAACGCCTTCATAAGCAAAACTGAGAAATTTGACCACATCACGCGTCACCGTGGCCATAGATGGAGGCACGCGTCGATCATCTGCCTCCTCCTCTTTCCTCTGGTTTTCTTCATACTCCCAGACCACTGCAGGGTCACTCTTGCGAATTGACTCCACAAAGTCTTCCATGGACTGCCGAGCCTCCGCGGGAGCATCATCCTCCAACTTGGCAGCAACCAGCTCATGGATCAGATGGACCAACATTTCTCGCGCTTGCTCTTGAACGGTGACAGTATAGTGATCCCAGAGGATAAGTACGACATGAAGAAGTTTAATCACATCACTCAAAACCAGAGTGACGGGAGCCACCATGAGATCCACCAGAAAAATGAGCGCTACCTGTCCAAGCGAGAGACCAGCCTGCTTGTTACCCACTGGTAGCACAGTGCCGAGGTCAGCAACATATGGCAGCGTCTTGATATCCGGGGGTGGTAAGGTCACATCTTTGCGCTCCTGCACCATATTCTTAGGTACCACTTGCAGAAGGAAGAACTCGATCACTTTTGACCCAGCCGGAGTCCCCGCCAAGAAGACAACAATCTGCTTAGCATAGTCAACGAAGTTTTGTTCTTTGCGTTCCAAGCAGAGGCTGATGATAAAGTCGAGAACTAGTTGCACATTGCCACCATGAGGCCCCGTTGCCAACGCTTGCCACAGGGCTTGTACTTGGTTCGGAAGCACAGTGCTGCAACGGATTGTGATTTCGAAAAGATTCGCCAAAAGCATGTACGATCGAGCTGTTGGGCCGCCATTCGGATCCACTTGCAGCTCCATCATCTGAACCCAGGGTAATATAGCAGCAACCATATTCCGCTGGCTATCTGCGCGCAGATTACGAAAATGCAGCGAGAACTCCGAGAACAGGGTGAACGCCAAATCAGCGTGTTGGTTCGCAAGGCGTTTGGACGTCTCAAACTGGGCAAGTTTGTATACCGCAGTTGTCTTATCGGAAATGCTTATATCAAAGTCCTGAAGCCGCGAATCCTTCTGTTGACGCTCTTCCAGCCTGCGAAGCAGCTTGGCTGATTTCATACGGATCTCACGCTTCTCACTGCCAAGTGTGACCAGCACTGCGCCTAAGATCCTCCAGAAGCGAAGTGGATAGTCTGGATGCTCGATAAGCACCTCAGTGACAACCTCAAAGTAACTCTCCAGAGATTTGGGACGTTCGGTCACATAGCACATCTCAATAGACCGCTCCATCAGGTATGAATGCTCCTTATTATGGATAATGAGATTTTTCAGTGCCCGACGGCCAATCGTATGCCACTTGTCACTGATAGTGTTGAAAATAATATCAATCCACGACAGCATGCGTCCGACATCGAATTGGAGTACAGACCCA
Organism: Penicillium macrosclerotiorum; assembly: GCF_028827735.1. Lineage (NCBI taxonomy): Eukaryota > Fungi > Ascomycota > Eurotiomycetes > Eurotiales > Aspergillaceae > Penicillium > Penicillium macrosclerotiorum. The sequence continues at coordinate 6,371,632 of NW_026643083.1, read as the reverse complement.
CTTTCCGTTGTGATACTAATCGGGCCAGCCTAGAAGTTGATTAGGTCAGTGATAGGGGGTTCAAACAACCTCAATCATAAAAAGTGATAAATATGAGTACTTACGCAAAGAGAAGCCATCGCACTGAGGGCCGCTGCGCGAAGATTTCTTTTCTCAATCTCCATAGCTGCGGCGGTATTTCTCATTTCTCCACCCTCGTGCGGCTGGGCCATGGCAAGTTTGCGCATATTCTCTTCTCTCTCGGAGATCTGGGCTTGGTTGGGCGAATACCCGCACCAGTCCTCCATAAGGGAAAAGGCGGACTTGCGGGATTCAAATGGAATCCATCGGGAGGGATCTTTGGTACGATTGACCCCCTCGAAAAGTTCTTCCATCAGGCCACAGTAGTGAAAGCGCAATCGTTGGAACTCCCAATCGTTCTGGACCTCGGAGTCGCTCAAAAATATCCGTATGTCTTTTGCGTACGTGATGAGGTTATTGACAATCCAATCGTCATTGTAGACTTCTGGCTCCCGCAGGAAATGAGACGTGAGCTTGTAGACGTGCGTCACTTCAGTGCGCAGTCTGTCTGTGTTTCGATTTCTTTGGGGACTGCTGGGAGTGCGGTGGTGTGTCCCAATGCGAATTTTGGCCTCCTCGTCACAGGTCGTGACTGCATACCGCAGTGATTCCAAAAGAGTACGGTAGAGATTCTTGTGGATAGCGCCGAGTGCCACCACAATGGCGTTCCGGATCGAATCTCGTTCAGCACCGAGTAGAGGTATAACGAACGCAAACAGACTCCGAGCGGAGCTAATCTTGTCCGAGGACTGTGCTCCCTTCGAGGCCTTACGAGCGTGCTGCGCATTCGCCAGCTGGCTCTGGGACTGCGCTCCAACACTGGTGACAGTAGTGCAGGCCATGACCAGGTACAGCTTCCATTGCTCGACCAAAATTTCCGCCGTCATGTTGCTTCGACCCAGAGGTCGGCTCTGGTAAACGTCTACCGGGGAGTATTGAGGATGCCTCGTACGTTCAGCAAGCGATGTAATCATCTTATGCATCTGGACCAGGCGGCCGCAGACAATCTCTCGACCAAGAGTCACAGCAAAAGGGCAAGCCTCGAAACTGACACGAATAATGTTCGGGAATACTTTAGCCCAGAGTGTTGAATCATAGGAAACTTCGCTGCTGCATAGCTCAATGAGAGTATTCTGTGATGCACTGCGTCTTTTTCCCTTCTGAATCCGACTCCTCTCAGCAACTGTGAGATGTTCGTCATTCAAATCCAAGATCTGTTGGGAGTCAGCTTCGAGAATCTGAATAATCCGTGTGTTCTCCTTCCCGAGTGCGCTGTCGAACTCGGTGATGAGTCGTAAAACGTTGATAGCAAAGGCCCGAACTCGTCGAGACTGCGAGCAGAGAAAGAAGAGGCCATGAGACTCGATTTCCTCCACATGGGCAAGAACACTTGACAAGTCAAGGTGCAGGGCTCGACTGCCAGAAGTAGATTTTTCTAGTTGGTCTGACGCCGCCTCCTTGGTTTTCTGCTTGATCTCATCAATCCAAATTCGCAGCAGCTCAACATACAGTCTCAGTGTAGATTCAATATGGCCTGGGCCGAGCATTCCCTCGTCAGACATTGTCGAGTACCGGGCATCAAAGTTGAAGATGAATCTTGCAAATCCAATGGTGACTTGCTGGGCATGGGACTGTCTGGCGATAGCCTTGAGCGATTCGGCTGAGGAGGTAGCGATGTTGGATTGGACATGGGCAGTGCCGGTACAGAGAAGGTTGATCAGAGAATTGAAGGGGATATGATCAGAAAGACAGCGCGGCAGGGCTTGGACTGCGACATGAAGAAGGTCATAGAACCCTTGCTTTTGGTCCAAAGTACTTAAATGGTCATCACGTCTTCCAAAGCCAAATGCTTCTGTAATAGGTGTTTTAGGTGTTGTTCCGCCAAACTTTTCGTCCAAGACTGCCTGTCCGCCAAATGTATTGTCGCACAGGATTGTGATTTTTCCAAGCACTTCGCAGAAACGAAGATAATATTCCTTGACATTATCACTCAACCTTGAGATGTTGACCGGGCACGGCGAAGACGGGACAGTCTTTTGGGACGCAGCTCCGACTTTAGGTTCTGCAAGTAATTGAGGTCGATGGAAATTAATAGGTGCTGGGATGTCCATAAATGGGTTTGGCAAAGAGCCAGTCGGGAAAGGAGGGCAAAGTTGATCGCTCGTCTCTAGATCAGACATGGTAGCCAAGAAGGCACGAATTCCAATAACCATCTTCTCGGGCTCCATCTGTTCTATCTTCAACTCGCGGCCCGATAAGAACAGGTCGGAGTTGATCAAGGGGAAAATAATACTGCGGAAGCAAACGTCCGGGTGCTTGAATCCAATCATTCGAATCAACTGGATCAGCGGGTCCGCAAAGGCCGGCTCTGCGCTGAGGTATGTCCGTCTTCCAGTGGGCAGTGCAATCTTTGCTACTTCCTCTACCTTGCGCAATGTTGTGGTGGGGGAGTCCGAGTAGCGGAAAAAGTAGGTCCAGACAAGGCGGCAGATGGCCTGGAGAGCTGGAGCACGGGTTGGACGGTCTTTTAACTTGGCTGGCAAACTCGATATCATCGATAACCATTGAGAGGAAAACGTCTCCTTACTAGAGATGCATAGCAGCAACACATTCAAAGAAAAAGAGGCAGCCCAGTGACGAGGCTTCGTGAGAAGTTGCGCCAGACGCGGCTGCACCAGATCCAAAAACTCCTTCCATCGAGGAAGTGAGAGGTCAGCGATCGGGTTTGCAGCCACGGGAAGAAGAAGTTTTTCGATCACGTAGCAATACGCTTGCTTGATCTTTTGACCGTGAGCATTGACAAACAATCGAGCCATAGACCGCATAAAGTCACAAGCTTTAGGCCAGCCTTCGGGACTAGTGGGAAGGCGCAAATATCTCATACCCAGAATGAGAAGCTCGGATTTCGCATCGCCATCACGAGAAGGACCGCGGGCCGCCTCATCTTTTTGATACTTTTCAAGCTCTGCAAGGAAACGATTGGCGACGCTGGTAAAATTCTGTTCACTCATGATGCCCAAGAGTTGGCCGTAGATTCTCCAGTTGGCCATGCGCAGAGGGGAGGCGGAAATCTGATCTGGATCAACTGTCTTGATCTGGCCAAACACAATGTCTTCCAGACGGTCTGCCATGTCAAGTGTGATTGAAGCAAGATTGCTCTGATTAAAGATTTCAATCAGAACTCTGCAAACCAAGTACACTGAAACAGTAGCCCGACGTTCAACCAAGGCAATATCGTCGTGACGGCCGAGGAATGGTGTTGGCTGTTGCAATCGATCAGTAGGCGTTTGGTCCCCGGGAGCCTGAGTTGGTTCGGTGTTGCGACGCATGAGCACACCATTTTCCGTCAACATCGGTTTCGGCTACAGTGGGACATAATTGTCGTTAGTAAAAAAGAAAGTTCTTGCCTCGCTTTATCTGATATGGTAGCCTGAGCGATCAAGCTCCATGCGGGGGTGACGTACCAGGTCGTTTGTCATGTGTCTTGCGGTACTTGCTGCATCTCCCTTGCCCTTTCGCCACAACATAATCGTATCAATCAACGGTTTAGGTTTCTGTCTCGCGATATGACCCAAGGCCGAAATCAACTGGTCGAAGTTGGGGTCTGCTCCCGGTCCGCAAACCTCCTCCACCGGAGCTTCTGACTCGCCCAATTTCACGATCGCCTGATTGATTTTGCTATCCGCTTGTCCCACGAACTATGATGATCGGAAGGCTCCATAGTTAGCGACCTTTCTTGGTGTATCTCTCTACGGGTGGCCAGGATGTAATGTTTGTATTCCTTCTTACCGAGTTGAACAAATGGTGCAACGCATACTCGCCCACCGTCTTCGATTCCGAATGATGTTTCGAATGTGAGCGACTATGCGATCGATCTCGTCGCCCCGTCGCTCCGGCGCCTTTCCCTCCGGAGTTCATACGTTTATGCACGACACTCGCCGGGCTCCCCATCTTGGCCTCCTCGGTATCGTTGTCCTCGATCGTACTCAGCGTGCCGGCCAGTCCGTGGCTTGCCGTCATCGTGGCCGGACTCGAATAATTCGAATGCGAGTCGAGCTGGTCCAGTTTGGTCGGGAGGGTGGCCTCGTCGAATCCACCACGACCCAGCGACGCGATCAGCTCCGGGCTCAAGGGACTGGTGGAGGCGGTGGAGCCGGCCATGCTGGGGTTGCGGGAGTGCTGCATGCCATGGACGATGGAGGTCTGGCGGTGGTGACCGTAAGAGTTGGACGGTCGTCTTTCCAATCCCACGTCATATCCGGCCGGTCGGCTGGCCGAGGAGACATCTGGACTTTTCGAGCCCGAATGGCCACGGCGGGTTTGGAGGGAGGTCGGGGCTAGGGCGGAAGGGTCGGCAGCTCGTCCACGGACCGTGGAGGACTCACGACTGTGCATTGGAGTAGACTGGGCAGTTCGCGAGCCACCGCGGCGCTCCGAAGGGGACGCGAGGTTGTGGTGCGACGCAGACTTGAGGTCGTCAGGGATGAGGGGCAGCGTCGATTGCTGGCCGGGGCCAGCAGGTTTGGCCGGATGAGATGCCACTATCCCGAAGAGCCAGTCAGCGAAAGGGGTACGACCCGTTGCGCTTTTAATTCAAAGACGGAGAGGGCTTGGCCAGGTCGTATACCGAGGGCACGCCGCGACTCGAGGGGCTGAAGGAGGCACCTGATTGGGGATACACTTACTGGCGTTGCGACCAGTCAACGAGTCATTGCGGGATAAACCTCATGCAGGCTGCCGTGTCAAAAGTGTCAGCAGGAGGCAGTCAGCAATGCATCATCAATCCATGTCCCGGTAAGAAAGGGTAAAAAAAAAAAAAAGAAAAAGAAAAAGAAAAAGAAGAAAAGGGGGTGGGAGGGGTGATGTGGGAGAGGAGAACGTGAAGGTTGTTGGATTGGAGGTGGATGGCAAGCTTGGGATGTTGATTCGGGGCGCACGGGGAACCACTTTTTCCTCCTTGCGCGATGGATGGCCACCTCCAGATCCGAGCGAGACGAGTCGATGGACAGGATGAGCTGGCTCGCCTATGGAATATTTCCCATTTCAATCCACTCTATCCACCCTATTGAATGTTTCCTCGAGACTTCCAACAAGACCGGATTGATTTGTGGGCTACAGTTGGAGACCAGGCGTGGCTAACAAGACGCCCAAAGCACTGAAGGCGAACGACTTCTACTCTCATTTTACTCTGTAGACAAACCGGACAATCGAGAAGGGACGCTTCAGGTAGAGATCCTCCTTCCATTTTTCTCCTCGTCTGACAAGATTCATTTATGCAAGGTACGGATCTGGTTTTCTATATATATCTTCTCGGCTCCGCGACGCAAAAGCTACGCGAGTGGCAAAAACAAGGTGATGGCGGCCTGTTCAACGGCAGCTCGCCTGAGGGCTTCTTTTGATTTCTCGTGCTGCGAATGGCCGGGCTCTCCTCGTGAAACGTGAACCCCATGGTGGGAAGATACAAGCCACTCGTGGAGCGTCGGTGGAATAGTCCATGCTCTGTTGATTCAGGCTTTCGACTTCCTCATATGACAGAGATAGCACTTCATGAAGATGTGGCACGCCCCAGAATGCCAGGATATAGATCGGTCGCAGGGATGTCACCCATGCTTATTAGGAAGAGCTCCCATCTGGCACTCGGCAGATTTTTGACGGCGGCTGCAGCGAGAAGTCCCCTGGATCTAAGAGAAAGAGAAAAGAAAAGAAAAAAAAAAAAAGGACCGATGATCATCGGTCCCCCATCTGGAGTCCTATAGCCTAAGAATCGATGATGTTATTGCAAGACAAGACATCGAACGTCGGCTCCCCAGCGAGAAGAGATCCACGGGCATCTTCCATTGACGTGGACTCTCGATTTGGTCTTTTCGTCGGTGATCCAGAGGACTCAAAAGACGAAGAGGTTCCAGCCCAAAGAACCCGATGCCACTTTTTGAGCTGCTGCTCTTTGGGCTTTCCCCACCGGCGGATCCGGGCCGGATGGTCACTGTCGCGTGCTTCCCGTCACTGACTCGGTGGTCTTTCTTCTTCGTCCTCCTCCTCCACTACGATCGTCAACGGTCCTCCAAGAATCCAAGAAAACCGAGAATTTCTATCACAGAACAACAGAATCAAAGTTCGAATCAAAGAATTCGTCGTGCCTAGTTGAGACACGACCAGGTTTCCTGCATATACAATGCCTACAACGTCTGCCCACAGGGAGAGAGAAGGGGCTGATTGTGGGCAGTTCGATGGACAAGATCTTGTGAGAGCAGGATTTGACTGGGACCTATATAGTTCATGACTTATATGTACCTGTCGAATCTGTATCACTGGGTTCCTGATCTGACTCCCTATGATGGGCGACGAGAGAGACCAGAGAGCCGCGCGCCGCGGAACTGACCCGCACTCTCTCCCGACTGACCAGCTGGAAATCGGTCGGGCGCGGAAGAGGAAGCGCGGGGATACGCAGTCCCCGTCGAGGATGGACGGGGGTTCTTGCTGGGTGCCCTGGGTGCCCTGGGTACTTTGGGTCCGGAGGGCGGAGCAGACTCCGTTCAGATCTAACTGTCCGCTATACTCGCTTCCCTATCGTTCGCGTGCAACTGGCAGAGCCCGGGTTCGGCGGGGCTCCCATGACGAAGGGGTACGTTGTGGGTTCCGTCCTCAGTATCCCACAGTTGATCTCGCATTGATACAATACCTTCTCTGTCGGAAGCCCTCAAATCCTGGCGGCTGGTTCTGGTTCCGGGGGTGGCAAGGTGGCAAGTCGGGCAGAGTCTTCTGGGGTCGGTACCGAAGAGTCGCGTATGCCGTAGTGTAATAGCATAATAGCATAATAGCAGAGTTGCCTCGTGGGATTTGTGGCATAGTGGGATGGTCGGGATGGTCGGGATAGTCGGGATAGTCGGGGATCCAGTGTTACGTACTTTGTTGGTACGGAGGACAAAGTACAGCTACAGATTACAATTCACAGCGGTCTCAACATCGGGCGTGAGTGAACAGTTCGATCTCCCGGGCGGGCCTGCCGAATGGGCGCTTTACCCGAGGGATTGAGGGCTTGGGGGAGGGTCATTGGGGGCCCAACGGGAGCGTGACGGGGTCGAGGGTCTGGGGATGTGGCTGGTCCGGCACCCTGATTCGTAGTCTCATCGTCCTGCCAAAAACATCCCCCAGGTCCGTCCGGTTGTCCAATTAATGCGATTGTGCTATTGCCTTCCTCCCCCAGGCCGCGTCTGCCACTGACCGAGATCGCTTTCCGGCCCCACGGAGCTTGAAAACGCCCAGCCGAGGGCGATCGGAGAGTTCTGCTGCTTTGAGCCCTCCACGGTAAACGGGACCGGATCGCGCTAGACGACAAGGCCATCGATATATAAAAGGACGGGGACGCTGTCAGGTTCCGTCTTTTTGGGAAATTCCGATCTTCTTTCTGTTCTGGTGGTTCATTCGGTTCGACCTTTTTCCTTTTCTTTTCTTTTCTTTTTTTTTTTTTCATCTGGCAGGCTCTATACCTCCGGACGGGACATACTCCATACTACATGTAGTAGGGCTGGAGAACTCGTATATTCCGACAGTTGCACTTTTTCTCCTCCCGTCTTCGCACCCTCTTCTGTTTATATCCTCTCTCAATTTGATTGCGCCTGTTGGTTTCTCCATTTGTCTGATTCTCTTCCCCCTTCCAAACCTCCCCTTGTTTCTCTCAAGGCGCGGTAAAGTGTTATTTGCTCGGCAGGTGAAGGCGACTCCACTTTTGTCCGACCGGAAGCCCGTGATAGTCGGGGTCAGACCACTTGGCCTCGTGGGTTTTGTTTGTCTCGTTGTAGGGACTGTCCCATTCGCATCATCTGCTGGACATTATCTGGAAGCCTCAGAAAGCAATTCTAGAACGAACTTGAGATCCGTCTTGTGAGGAGCATCCGGAGGTTTTGTCTGTTTCGGGAGATTCTGCGCCGTGGAATTTTCTCCCCTCGTTGAGACGACCCGGCTGAGACGACCCGGCACGGTCGATTGTCTCCGCCCGCGCTCCACCGCTGTCGCCCGCCGACGGCCGCCGTCTCTCTTCCTCTCCTCTCCTCTCCTCTCCTCCCCTCCTCACCCGTGACTGTTCCAACCCAACCGCCATGGCGCAACTCGATACGTTGGACCTGGTCGTCCTGATCGTCCTGCTGGTGGGTAGCATTGCCTACTTCACCAAGGGCACCTACTGGGCCGTTCCCAAAGACCCCTATGCCTCTTCCGCCTCCGCCCTGAACGGGGCCGCCAAGAGTGGCAAGACCCGTGATATCGTGGAAAAGATGGATGAGACCGGCAAGAACTGTGTCATCTTCTACGGCTCGCAGACTGGTACCGCCGAGGACTATGCCTCGCGTCTCGCCAAGGAAGGTTCGCAGCGCTTTGGTCTCAAGACCATGGTCGCCGACATCGAGGACTACGACTACGAGAACCTGGACAAGTTCCCTGACGACAAGGTCGCCTTCTTCGTGCTGGCCACCTATGGTGAGGGTGAGCCGACGGACAACGCCGTTGAATTCTACCAGTTCTTCACCGGAGACGACGTGGCCTTTGAGAGTGGCGCCTCCGCCGACGATCAGCCGCTGTCCTCCCTTAAGTATGTCGCATTCGGTCTGGGTAACAACACCTATGAACACTACAACGCTATGGTCCGTCAGGTTGACGCCGCCCTCACTAAGATGGGTGCCCAGCGCATTGGCTCCGCCGGTGAGGGTGACGACGGTGCCGGCACTATGGAGGAGGACTTCCTCGCCTGGAAGGAGCCCATGTGGGCCGCCTTGACCGACGCCATGGGTCTGCAGGAGCGTGAGGCGGTCTACGAACCTGTCTTTTCCGTCACCGAGGACGACGAAAAGTCGCCCGAGGATGAGTCCGTCTATCTGGGAGAGCCCACCGCCGCCCACCGCGAGGGTCGTGCCAAGGGTCCCTTCTCCGCCCACAACCCGTACATTGCCCCGATTGTCGAATCCCACGAGCTGTTCACCGTCAAGGACCGCAACTGCCTGCACATGGAAATCAGCATCGCTGGTAGCAATCTCAGCTACCAGACCGGTGACCACATCGCTGTTTGGCCCACCAACGCCGGTGCCGAGGTCGATCGCTTCCTGCAAGTGTTTGGCTTGGAGGACAAGCGCGACGCTGTTATCAACGTCAAGGGTATTGATGTCACTGCCAGGGTTCCCATTCCGACCCCGACTACCTACGATGCTGCCGTCCGCTACTACATGGAAGTCTGTGCTCCCGTCTCCCGACAGTTTGTCTCAACCCTCGCTGCCTTTGCTCCCGATGAGGCGAGCAAGGCGGAGATTGTTCGCCTGGGTAACGACAAGGATTATTTCCACGAGAAGATCACCAATCAGTGCTTCAACATCGCCCAGGCGCTCCAGAGCATCACCTCCGAGACCTTCAGCGCCGTTCCGTTCTCGCTCCTGATTGAGGGCCTCAACAAGCTCCAGCCCCGGTACTACTCTATCTCGTCTTCGTCTGCGGTTCAGAAGGACAAGATCAGTATCACTGCTGTCGTCGAGTCCGTTCGCCTCCCAGGTGCCTCGCACATGGTCAAGGGTGTCACTACCAACTACCTCCTGGCCCTCAAGCAGAAGCAAAATGGAGATCCTTCTCCGGATCCCCACGGTCTGACCTACTCAATCACCGGCCCTCGCAACAAGTACGATGGTATCCATGTCCCCGTTCACGTCCGCCACTCCAACTTCAAGTTGCCCTCCGACCCATCTAAGCCCGTCATCATGGTTGGTCCCGGTACCGGCGTTGCTCCATTCCGTGGTTTCATTCAGGAACGTGCTGCCCAGGCCGCCAAGGGCGAGAAGGTCGGCACCACTGTTCTGTTCTTCGGCTGCCGTAAGCGTGACGAGGATTTCCTGTACCAGGATGAGTTCAAGGTATGATACTTCTCTCGCTATTCATCTGCATGATTCGAATCCGCCTTTGATCCGATATACTGACTTCAATTACTTGATTTAGACCTATCAGGAGCAGATGGGTGACTCTCTGAAGATCATCACTGCTTTCTCGCGTGAGGGTACGCAGAAGGTCTACGTTCAGCACCGTCTGAAAGAGAACGCCCAGCTGGTCAGTGAGCTGCTGAAGCAAAAGGCCAACTTCTACGTGTGTGGTGACGCCGCCAACATGGCCCGGGAGGTCAACCTGGTGCTTGGCCACATCATCGCCGAGCAGCGCGGTATGCCCGCGGAGAAGGGCGAGGAGATGGTCAAGCACATGCGCAGCAGCGGCAGCTACCAGGAGGACGTTTGGTCATGATTGATGATTTGCTGCTTTCTCATTTCTCATTTATCATATTCCTTTTTCATCCTGCCATTTACATTCACGTCTAGATGATTCCGCATATATATTCTCGGCCCTGTTTTGTTGAATAGTCCCCCTTTTCTATTCTTGTTGGCGGCTTGGTCTATGCGCAGCATTTCCTATCCTCATTTCATCCACTTCCTTTGATTGTCACTTTCTCAACCCAAGTTGCGGACTTTTTTTCCCCTTCTTTTCCCTTTCTTCCTTTTTCGTGGAAGCTCTTGCAGCGTTTCTGCTCGGGCGGGGCATGATAACAGTTGAGCTAGACTTGGTTTGAAAATTACAAAAGAATTTAATAACATCCTGAAAAATATCATTCTTACTAGGGTAATATCCAATAATTGAAATTGAATTGTCTTTGCTAGCATATATTTATATACAGAGTATGTCTCCAATCCTTTTTCAGTCTTCTTTCAACCATTATCTTATTTATATTGTACATGGCCTGAAGGTGGCTGAGGTGGTCGAGCCGAGCACAACCAAAAGACAACATTTATTTATTGTGTAATTCATTTGGGGAATACATAGCTATATTAACCTCACCATCATTGTCGTATTGTTTCACTGGCGCTGTTTGAGCATCGAATCTAGACAGGTGGTCCAGCCTGTTTTCGGCTGTAAGCGCGGACTTAAACGTCGTCATTGGCACCGCCCGGCAAACCTCCCTCCCCAACTCCGATCTTTCTCTCGCCGCAGCTGAGAGGGGCAGAAAAACCAAGAACCGTCGGCATCTCTCGAGGAAATGTGCCATCGACAACCTGAGACCTGATTGACCAACCCGCTACCCGCTTGGTCTCGAAGAATCAGGCCCCCGTCGAATCACACACTCTCTATCCCCGCAATAGTCCCTCGATAACCAGAGCGCAAGCTCCCGCCCTGCGTGAACGAATTGCCCGCCTCCAGACCCCGAGTTTACCACCATGGCCTATGTAGTACCCATACACCGAGCCAGTGGCATCCGCCATGCGGTGAAGCTGAACTTCATGAATGCGGAGGAAGACTGTCTGGTTGTTGCGTGAGTGGTTGCCGCGATCGTTCAAACCTGGCTCCCATGACTTGGAGTCCCTTCCGACTCCCCTATATACAAAAGAGAGATCCACAAATCACTAATAGGCATTCTTCATCTTCCAGAAAAGCAAACCGACTGGAGTTCTACACTCTAACCCCAGATGGTCTATCATTAGCGGAAAGCCGCGCGCTTTATGCACAGATCACGATGCTGGCGCGGCTGCCAGCGCCGGCCCACTCACTGACCGATCATCTCTTCGTCGGCACAGACCAGTACAATTACTTCACTTTAGCCTGGGACCCCGAGACACGGCAAGTCCAGACCGCTCGCAGCTACGTGGACATTGCGGAACCGTCATCGCGCGAATCGCAGAGCGACCCGCGGTGCCTAGTCGACCCGAGCGGGCGGTTCATGACATTGGAGGTCTACGAGGGCGTGATTGTGGTGATACCTATCGTGGAGCCGACGAAGCGGAAAGGCCGGGTTTCGCAGGCGGCGCTGCAATCGGACGCGCCCCAGGTCGGGGAGCTGGGCGAGCCGACTGCGTCGCGGATCGACGAGCTGTTCGTTCGGTCGTCGGCATTCTTACATTCCGGGTCGAATCAGCCGTGGCTGGCGCTGTTATACGAAGATAACCAGAAGAAAGTGCGACTACGCATTCGCGAGTTAGAGTATAGCCGGGCGACGTCGAGTAATCCCGCAGATGCAACTTTCAAAGAGGTCCAGGAGAAGAAACTGGAGGGAGGTGTCTTTGCTCATGAGCTGGATTTGGGGTCTTCACATTTGATCCCTATCCCGGCTCCGCTAGGTATGCTTTTCTTCCATCCCTCGTTTTATCGTATCGCATTTTTGATCCATTATGCCGATACATGCTAACTATTGGGACTTTCAGGCGGTCTTATTGTCTTGGGAGAGACATCTATCAAATACATCGATGATAATGCCAACGATATGATTTCACGGGATCTTGACGAGGCCACTGTTTTCGTGGCTTGGGAGAAAGTCGACAGTCAGCGCTGGCTTCTGGCCGACGACTACGGACGCTTGTTCTTCTTGATGTTTGTGCTAAACAGCGAGGGCAATGTCGAGGACTGGAAATTGGACTACCTGGGCAGTACGTCCCGGGCCACGGTGCTAGTCTATCTAGGCGGCGGAGTGCTGTTTGTCGGATCTCATCAAGGGGATTCTCAGGTTCTACGAATCAGCAATGGCACCTTTGAGATTATTCAGACCCTGTCCAACATTGCGCCCATCCTAGATTTCACCCTGATGGACTTGGGTGACCGGACCAGTGATGTTCAAACGCATGAGTTCTCAACTGGCCAGGCTCGGATCGTGACTGGTTCTGGAGCTTTTGATGACGGAACTCTACGAAGCGTTCGAAGTGGCGTGGGTATGGAGGAATTAGGGATATTGGGCGAAATGAATCATATTACAGATCTATGGGGACTACAGGCTCAGAGCACGGGTAGCTTCCTCGACACGCTGCTAGTGACTTTCGTCGACGAAACACGAGTGTTTCGCTTCAGTCCCGACGGAGAAGTCGAAGAGTTAGACGACTTCCTAGGCCTTTCTCTCGCCGAAAATACTCTTCTCGCCGGCAACTTACCGGGAGGTCGAATTTTGCAAGTCACAGAGAAGAGGGCGCTGATTGCAGACCTTGAAGGTGGCATGGTCACGTTTGAATGGACACCTCCAATCCAAAAGACGATCACGGCTGCTTCAGCCAACGATGACAACTTGGTACTTGTCGTTGGCGGGCAGGTCCTTGCATCCTTTGATATCCAGAGCAATGCGCAGCTTATCACACAAAAGGACCTTGGTGCGGACCAACAAATCTCGGGCGTAACTGTCCCATCGAAGCCGGCGGGCGTTTGTATCGCCGGCTTCCCGCAGTCCGCCAAGGTGTCTATCCTGGGGCTCAATGACCTCTCTGAGCTCCAAAGCCAATCACTGGGGCCAAGAGGAGAGGCATTCCCTCGTTCCGTCCTGGTGGCCGATGTCCTTGCAGATAGCCCACCTACTCTTTTCGTCTCCATGGCCGATGGCAGTGTCACTACATTCTCATTGAACCCCGAGACATACGTTTTAGCCGATATGATGAAGCTCATTTTAGGTTCGGAACAACCTACATTCAAGAAATTGCCCCGTGGCGACGGACTTTATAACGTTTTCGCGACGTGCGAGAACCCGAGTCTGATCTATGGGTCTGAGGGACGGATTATATACTCGGCCGTGAACTCCGAAGGCGCGTCTCGCATATGCCACTTGAACGCAGAAGCGTACCCCGAGTCCATTGCCGTGGCCACGTCCCGCGAACTCAAGATTGCCCTTGTGGATAAGGAGCGCACAACCCAGATTCAGACCCTGCCAATGGGGTCTACAGTGCGACGTGTGGCATACTCCCCTTCCGAGAAAGCGTTTGGACTCGGCACAATCGACCGCAAGCTCGAGGACGGTGCTGAAATTGTGAAAAGCCATTTCGTGCTCGCCGATGAGATCATGTTCCGTCGCTTGGATGTGTTAGAACTCCACCAGGACGAGCTTATTGAGAGCGTGATTCGTGCAGAGTTCCCGGCTGGGAAGGATGAGACGGGTAAAGAAGTGACCAAGGATCGTTGGGTTGTTGGCACAGCATATTTGGATGAGGACCGAGAAGGGTCAATCCGCGGGCGGATTTTGGTCCTTGAAGTGGATCATGGGCGCAAGTTGACCCAAGTTGCTGAGCTGCCTGTGAAAGGCGCGTGCCGAGCGTTGGCCATGATGGGCGACAGGATTATTGCCGCACTGGTGAAAACTGTGAGTTCTTCAAACTGGCACAAGTTTTGTCTTCAGGATCCCGATGATGATCGTACTGACTCGTACCTGATAGGTTGTCGTTTACAAGGTGAACAACAATAATTTCGGCTCTATGAAGATCGAGAAACTAGCTAGCTACCGCACGTCGACGGCGCCGATCGACGTGACTGTAGTCGGCGACTTGATTGTCGTCGCTGACCTCATGAAGAGTGTCTGCATTGTCAGATATGTCCAGGGCAAGGATGGTGTCAACGACTCGCTTGAGGAAATCGGCCGCCACTATCAAACTGTATGGAGTACGGCCGTCGCCTCTGTCAGCGATGACACGCTTCTTCTCAGCGAAGCCGAGGGCAACCTGATCGTCCTATCTCGGAACACGAACGGTGTCACGGAACAAGATCGACACCGGCTTGTCCCCACGAGTGAGATCTCATTGGGAGAGATGGTCAATCGCATCCGTCCGATCTATATCCAACAACTCGCCAGCCTAACCGTGACTCCGCGGGCGTTCGTAGCGACAGTACGTTTTCCTCTGTCTCCCTTCATTCTTTTTGTCGACGTGCTTGAATATCTAATCCGTATTATAGGTCGAAGGTTCAATCTTTCTCTTTGCGCTCATCAACCCCGAGCATCAAGATTTCCTCATGAGACTTCAAACCGCCATCGCCAGCCGAGTCGATTCTCTCGGTGACCTGTCGTTCGACAAATTTCGCGCCTTCCGCACGCTGACTCGCTCTTCTGATAAACCATTCCGTTTCGTCGACGGCGAGCTTATTGAGAAATTTCTGGATTGCGAATCCGTCCTCCAGGAGGAAATTGTCACCGAGGTAGGCTCGGGTGATGTACAGGCCGTCAAGGGCATGATTGAAGCGTTGCGGCGACTTCATTGAGTTTGCCATTGAGTTTGATTCTTCCCTTGGATTATGTCTACGGAAGGGAAGATTGGACGCGGATTCTGGCTCTAGCATGCGAGTATGAAGTTCATTTCACGTGGGTACGCTTATGATCTACAAATACACAGAGGATTGGGTTAGCAAAACAAGGCTTCTTGGAGCATTCTCCCATTTACTTCCTCCATGTTTCGTCTCTCATCCTAGGCATCGACAGAATTTTGAGTGCATGGGATGGTTATCAGAGCTATAACAAGTAGACGGTAGAACGTTTGCATCTTTCGCATCCTTCACCAGGGGTATTCATTTGAGTTATACATCTCCAGACGCATGCCCGGCATTGCAAGTCAGTCGACGGAGGGTTCTAATAACAAGATGGAAAATTAAAGTACACATTAGCAACGAACACCGTGCCCGTCTATAGAACTGCTCCACCCAAAAAAAAAGGCTCCCTCGAATCAGCCACGAGACGGCCGAAGAGAAAGCCAAATATCTCAACCCGTGACTTATTCGGCCGTCTTGGTAGGCTCATGCTCGGAGTCACTCCAATCCAGCAACTCCATGATCTGGTCCTCCGACAGCTTCTCCGCCCGCTGGCCCTTCTCCAAGTTCTTCAAGTACTTCTTCTGGCGGCGGCGGGCCATCTTGTTCCACTCCGGCACACCACTGGCCTGGGCCAGCTCATCCTCCTCTCCTTCCTCGACCTCATCATCCGTGTTCTCAACCTCGCCGAGAACCTTGCCGGACTCGCCGCCACGCAGGGAATTGGCCGACGTCTTGGCCTTCCTCCCGCCCAGTGCGGCCCTCTCCTTCTCCTTCTTCTCTTTCTCCTTCTTGCGCTCGCGGTCGTGCAGGTACTTGAAAAACTTCTCGATGTAGGGCCGGACGATTATGTAGAAAATCACACTGAGGATGACCTTTGTCCACCGCTTTCCGCTGACCTCTGCGAAGGAGGCGTAGGTGTTTTTGCACAGACGTCTCACACCGGTGTCCACAACGCCAAAGATCTGGTAGAAGAAGTCGCTCGCCGCATCGGCAGCGCGTTCACTAAAATCCACATCGGCCATGATTTGGTTTTTTGTGTATAATATAAGTGTGTTTGAGTGTCCGCGACGAGGTCTTGTGTTTTCTGGTGGCGGGGATGTTGGAGGTCGCGGGTGGCTGCGGATAGGTTCAAATGTACCAATCGGTTCAATTCGTGGTTCAAAATCTAGTAGTAGAAAAAGAAAAAAAAGACAACGAGGGCTCAAGAGGCGTGCAACGATGCAGGGAGAAAGACGGTCCCCAGTTCAGAAAGGCCTCGTCCTCAGAATTAAATCACGCAGAAAAAAAGCCGGACCCTTTTGGAAAGCGCCAGAAATGTTCAAAAGCGGAAGGCGCGATCTGCGCTTCGGATCAACAGTTCTTCCGGCACGCGTGGGTGGCCAATCACCAGCCGTGTTGTCTATGGGACGCGCCCGAGACAGAGCAATCTCCATTGCAAAGCAACATGGCACAAGTTGAAGAAGCCGGGTTAGAGGAGGTGAGTTGGAGTGCTGTCCTGCGGCTTGGGTTTTCCCGTGTACTAATGCAACCTCTCGTGATAGCGCCTCAAATCCGCTCTCTGGTTGTCCATCGGCAAGATTGTGGACGAGGAGACTATTAAACTGGGTGTCAACGCGACGCCTCAGTTCATTGGCGCTTTGACGGAGATGGTATGGGCACAGATTGGTATGTAGTGCGATATTTAATCTGCTCCAACGTTTTCCAGATTGTTAGCGAGGTGATCTTGAGCGACGCACGATTGACAATCCACTAGAGACAGTTAGCCAGGACCTCGAGTCGTTTGCTAGGTGAGCTCACTCCTCAACGGTCCTTTCTACTTTGTCACTCCCATGTCAAATTGTTTCTGTCTTCAATAAAAGTCCAAATTGTTGTCTGAAAACTAGATCTAATCGACGCAACGTGGATTCAGGCATGCTGGGCGATCGACGGTCAACGTCTCGGACGTGATGCTGCTTGCCCGTCGGAACGAGGGCCTAGACTCAATCCTCAACGCATTTGCGGAGCAACAACGCCAGGGGACATCTTGAATGATGGCTATCGTTTCTCTCGGGGCTGGCTCCTCGAAGCTCAAGATGGTGGGAATATCTCCCTGTGTCAACCTGCCTGGAGGCTTTGGTTGGCGGAAATTTTCTCAGCTCGGCATCTGGAAATGACCGGGTAACTCCTGATGGATGGTTATTATATGACAATTTAATGCCCCTTTGCCTTTAGTTTTCTGTGTTCTGTAATCAGTTCCATGGGCCGGCGGAGTTTCTGTATGTCGCCAGGTTTTATAAGAGATATTTTGTTGGTGTTGCAGCCTTCTGCAGTGGGCGAGGATGAATTTGAGAGACAGGATTAAATTGCTACTAGATAAATAAGAAATTATTTATGAAGCTAATGGTCAGGTATTAAGGCAATCAGTCTGGGCATATGGATCTCTGCTTTCTGTAAGATGATGGAGGTCAATGATGGACAATGATGAGCAAAAAGGCGAGGTTGAATGTTTGGTCTTTCACTTCGTAATTGGGATATTGTAACATTGATCGGGTGTTGAATCATGAACTTTATTACTTTGTCTGTTTCTGACAAATAACTTGGTGTAGTGAGTCAGTAGAAGTGATTCGTAAAATATGTGTGGCTGTTATTAGAAATAGGAATGCTACAATTTGCTAAGTCTCTTGTTGGGTAATATCTTAATTCCAAAAAAGAGACAAAGAAAAAGGAGGTACTAATATGGCTCTATTTGATATAATAAGAGATTGAAATGCAAATGCACTACAATAAGATTCAAATAAAAAACAGGACAGAATAAACAAAATGTTGTAAAGAAAAAGAAAAAAGAAGGTCCTGCCCGGATTCGAACCGGGGTCAATAGGAAGTAATAGAAATCAATCAAAACCTAATGTGCTAAACCACTACACTACAGGACCAGCTATGAGATACCGCTTTCACAGATAGTATTATAATGAACATGTCATCATACTAATTTGAATCTGAACTTACCTCGTAAATTGCGAAAGTATGTCCTCTTCGCCGATCGTAATCGGAAAACATGAGAGAAAAATAGATATTATCGATATGAAATACAGAAAAAAAATAAAGGTCCTGCCCGGATTCGAACCGGGGTCAATAGGAATTAATAGATCTTAATCAAAACCTAATGTGCTAAACCACTACACTACAGGACCAGGTCCGTGCATACATGCTGAATAATGAGTATCACAGCTATCACTTGTCGGGAAAAAAAGGACGTGCTCACTTTATTATATAGTAATGTTTCTATCAGTCCGTTTGGCTAGGATCTGGGATTATTAACTTTCTTACTTGTTCAAAGCCATGGGTTAAAGGAATTTATACTGCTTGATAGTATATCTTTCTCGAGGGGTCGGTATTAATGGAAGCCTTATATCGGGCTTTCGACGTCGAAGATATGAATAATCAACCCCCGAACACTGTTCGTCTCGAGGTATATTCAATGATTGTAAAGAGTATTCTGGTGATTTCTCTAATATCTCTCGTATTGGATGCCATAGTATCTGGCGCTATGCGTGGTGGGCCAACGCTGTCAGGTGTGCCAATAATGAGGAGCTGAGGCAACACTTGCGGCATTCAACCGGCTATCTTCCCGGCGACGGTGCGGTCCTCATTCCAGCTTTGGAAAAGATCAATATATGAGCCGGGGAGAAACGGCAGGATCTCACACAAGCCCTGGGCCGGACTCACCCATCATGTGGGAGACAACTTTAGATGATGATATATATGTGTCTGTCCGTGGTAAGACATAGAAAGCCCTTTCACGACAATAATTGAAAATCCGAACAAAAGAGAACCGAGTATGCAATCAGAATTAGTAACCTTTAGTTTTTAATTACTAGATACCATAAGTTGCATTTTATTGCATGGGCCAAATACCCCCCCCCCCCAGAATATTCGTTGCTAAACATCCGTCTCGCCCATTGATCAATACCTGAGTTCAATGTCAAGTGAGTCTTATAGCTTAATTCTCCCGTCACGTGTATACAACTGGGCTTGTGGTTTAGTGGTATAATACCCCCTTAGCATGGGGGTGGTCCGGGGTTCGATTCCCCGCGAGTCCATTTTTTTGGGATGGCATTTATTTTTTTCGGGTTGAAGTGTGTCCTAAAGCTGGTGTCACCACTTTTTTACACGAAACCTTAATTTTCCTTGTCACTAGCACCCTAATCGTTGAAATACAAAACCAAATATCAAGACAAAAATTCTCCAAATAGTATTGGCAATTTTTACGGAGAGCACTATCAGTCAACGATGAATGGGTGGTTGAGAAGCTCGGCGGCTGATTTTCGAGCTTCTGCACATTCTTGTAACATTGCCCAAAGAAAGTCGACAAGATTCTCCGATTCATCCTGGCCAAAATCAGCCGGTATTTTCCCACGAATATGCATAGTGAATCTTGAAATGCCACCATCGAAGAAATCATTCATGAGAGATCGCAAAATCCCGTTAACTTCATCTTTAGTGCAACCAAAACATTCTAACGGGAAGAGCGCTTCGTTTGTAGTGAGTTGAAATATCTGCACTCGAAGCTTAGATAATCATAAATAGCAAGGATGAAAGACTTACCAGACAGCCCAAAGCCCATATATCCACCTTCTGATTCCAAGGATATTGGAGTAGTAACTCGGGTGCTCTCAAAGCCACAGGCGTTACAGGGGAAGCAATATCCTGTATATTCCATAGAGCTATTGTGACAGTCAATAAAATATAGCCTCGAAGAGTAAAGAGAAGGCCAGACCTCCGCCCATATCACCAATTTTGACTATAAGCGCTGAGAACGCTACGTCGTCTAACATTCCGCGGGGACGTTGCGAGGTCACCAGATACCGTGGTGCACTATTATCATCTTCAATTCCAGGGAGCCATTGAACATAGGTGAGTTCAGGCTCGGTCAATATTTTGCTTGACGACTCAGAGTTCACAGTGAAAAGTATATTAGCCGGCTGGAGGTCTACCAAGTATCAGCATTAATAAATTTAAGCTTTCGTCGCCCGAGATACTAACCCCCATGAATCAAACCCTGATCATGAAGAAAGTTTAACCCCTGTAGAATTTGTTTCGAAACCTCACGAACATAATATGAGTCGCGCGGCCGTTCTGGAACAGTCATTGCTTGACCATCAGAATTCATGAATGGAAAAACCAGACAAAGGTGCAAGCCGTTGGGGCCCCTATGCTCAAAATAGTCTAATAATTGCAAAACATTATTTCGGCCCGGAGAATTCGTATTCGTTTTTGATAGATGAAGGAGAATGCAAAGCTCTTGACTACAACTTGAAACATCGGCTTTAAGAATCTTTAGCGTCACATATCTTTGAAGTCTAGAGGAGAAAGGCGTAAGCTTGGCAGTCATGGGACTTGAATAAAGGTAGAGCAAATCGAATATACCTTGTGTCTTTGGCAAGCCAAACTGTAGAGAACTGGCCAAATGCCCATTTTCCAACAACTTGATACCTCTGGTGAAAAGTGTCATCCAGGTGAACCGGGTGATAGCCTCCGGCGCGGTACTCCTCGACAGGTTCAACGACATCATAAATACGTTCGAAGCGACGCATTTCGCCCTCTACATTGATAATTAGATGGTGAGCTTACTCGCCTCCGTGTCGCCCGCGAGAGAGAGCAAAATCGAACGCAAGAAACAAGCCGACTTAGAATATCGAGGGTCATATGAATTTTCAGTATGAGTCAGCCACCGACGGCCTCAAAGCCAAAAGTAGTAGTTCGCACTGATGACTTGGATTTGACGTCAAATGAATGGACTCCTTGCCTTTTTGATTCAATGAATGGGGCTGAAAATATTATACGTGTTGCCCTACAAAAATCAAGGTGTAATTCGAAGCGTTGGTTTCCTAGTAAAGAATAGCGTTATCTGCTAATAGACTTGGAAAAACAGCTTCAAGTGTGAAATTTGGTACTGTACGGCGTCTGGGAAAGAGTGGCACAGAATGTATGCACTACACACAAGAGGACTCATACAAACACCCTCGAGGAAAAGCCAACGAGGGAAAGCCAATCATGGTCAATTTCATCTTAACAATCCCCTTAATCTCTATATATGCATGGCACGTTGTATCCGTGTTCGGCCCATTGCATACCGCCTGGCTGGAAGCTCCATGGAGTGTGGTATGTTGCTGTAGCTCATCCACCTTCCCACAGGCATCACTCTTCACTCTATCCTGTTCCCACTTGGACCTTGCGACCCATTTGTGCCCTGCATACAATCATCCTATCGACCCCACTCAAGGTGTCTACATATAACGAGGCCCTGGATATATGTCATCAGCACTAAGAACCTTAGTGACTACTCAAAAGGACAGTAGATCGACAGAGGGCGAAGTTAGGAGGTGTACTCCATCCTACTATTTAGCTACCCGAGTACTATTCATAGTTAGTCCCGCCTCCCCAAATTTAGTCCTTCCACAACCTTACCGCAGTCCTTGTCGCCGAGGCGACCTTGCGCAGGTGGCTGGGGATCAGGACCTAGAGCCACTAGTGAATCTTTTTTGTTTTCTTGTCCGACTTTTCCAGTCTCCCCACTTTTCGTCACATGCGGTGGCGGCGTTACTCGGCAAGCAAATCAGATGGCGACCCACTCCCTGATGCGGCAAAGTGGACCAGGCTTTCCGTCAACATGCCAAATCAAACAATGTTCTAACACGGTGCCAAGGGCTGCTTTTGCTCCAAGTGACATCAGCGGGTCATCAGTGCCTGTCGTGCCTCTGTTGCTTTGTGGCGTAGACCCCCGCGAAGCCCATTCAGAAACCCTGCACCAGGGATCGCTGGGACCCGCATCCACTGATCTTCAACAATTGCGTCTGGTGGCTAGGGTCCACGTTATAAGCGGGAATCCTGCTGCCTCGCTCGCTCGCCCTCAAAACCCTTTTGCAACACCCTCCATTCAACGGTGGTCCACTGCAATATCTTTCCCCCTTCATCTCATCAAACCACTATGGGAGCCGGCGGTGTCATCCTACGCTTCTGCGGTCTCGCGATTCGCGTGCTGCAATTCCTCGACGCGGCCGTCATCCTCGGCATCTTCTCTTACTATCTCGCCATCCTCTCCAGACATGATCAGACCATCGCCACCTGGTTGAAGGCTGTCGAAGGTCTTTCTGGTGCAGCCTGTCTATACAGTCTTCTCGGTGCTATCTTGGTCTGCTGCCTGGGCGGAGTATCTTTCTTCGCCTTTATCGCTGTGGTGCTCGATGTCTGCTTCACGGGTGCCATGATCGCGATCGCGGTCATGACTCGCAATGGCACTCAAAAGTGCACTGGCACCGTGAACACTCCCCTCGGTACTGGCAATGCGAACGAGGATTCAAAGGCCAATTTGTCTTACGGCATGGCCTGCAAGCTCGAGAAGGTTACCTTTGCTGTCTCCGTGATCGGAATGTGAGTATACCCATGCCACCCTGAGAGTAATCGATACGTCTTACTTACGAAATTGACAGCTTCTTCTTCTTGATCTCCATTATTTTCCAGGTCCTCATGGCCCGCCACCACAAGCGCGAGAAGCGCTTCGGCCCCTCCCCGGCCAACGGCTATACCTACGGCACTGGTCGCAAATGGTTCAGCCGTAAGAAGAACACTCCCGAGGCCAGCGGTGCTGCCGATGCCCTGCCCGGTCACCCCACCCCCCTTGACGTCGAAACTGGTGCCGAGACCAAGAACGAGAAGAATTGGTTCGGCTCGTGGGGTAAGAACAAGAATGCGACCGACAACGGTAACCCCACAGCTGTGCAAAATGGCTATGGCTATGGTAGCTCTGCTTACACTGGCAACTACTAAAACATTTGCGCATGAGTTAAAATACCATATGAAACGAAACCCCAAAGGCGACTGATCGATGGCTCCTTGCGGGACTCATCTTTTTCTTGGGGTTGAGATTCTGACTGGTACTGATTGCGCGGGACCTCCAAACCCAGCGATGACTGTACGACCCATTTACCAACCCTTTTTGAGAGGAGTTAAGATACCAGGCTTCTTTTTTGCTATGAAGATTGAATGTATATTATCTTCGAGGGACCAGGTTTATCACACCTAGACAGGCGGAGCTCACATGCTTCGCACAGAGAACATAATGCTAATATTCAATGGAATTTCTGAACCGTTCAAAGTGCCACCGTCTTAATGCCCGTGATATCTTCCAACCTCCAATCCCTTGCAAGCGTAGATGGTGTCTAGACCAGCGACCGCCGAGTCGGCGCTGACGAGTCTAATAGGAGCCTTCGGGCTAACATAACTCCGGCACTCACTCGCCTCCACATTGTTCCCGCAATTCCATCGTAGAAAAGTAACCATCCGGTGGGACAGGTCGCCTACACATTTGATCTAGGACGGCATACTGGGGAACTCGCCATTTCTAGATATGGTTGCCAGCATTAAGGGCAGAGACCAAGACCATCCTGGTCGAGAGACGCCTCACTTCAACCCGGGTCTCTTCAATCCGGGTCTCGTGCTTGGCGAGCAAAGTGACCATGTAAATGAAACCACAGCTCTCTTAACAGATGTGCGCACATCAGGACCTCTGAATAGCTACACCAATGGTGACAAGGAAGAAGCGCCTCTACCCAAAGTCCAGGTGCTGCTGCTCTGCTATGCCAGGGTGATAGAGCCTCTGGCCTTCTTCTCCATCTTTCCCTACGTCAACCAGATGGTACAAAATAATGGAAGCGTTCCGGACTCAGATGTCGGATTCTACAGTGGACTCATCGAATCCTTGTTCTCCCTGACCCAGGCTGTCGTCATGATGTTCTGGGGCCTCGCATCCGATCGTGTCGGGCGGAAGCCCGTGCTGGTCTCCTCGTTATTCGGCGTGGCTCTAGCGACGGGCCTCTTCGGCCTAGCAAAGACCATAGCGCAGATGATCATGTTCCGTTGTCTTGCTGGTGTCTTTGCGGGGACCATCGTTACCATCCGGACGATGGTCGCGGAGCACAGCACACCCAAGACTCAGGCCCGGGCATTCAGCTGGTTTGCCTTTAGCGGAAATCTGGGAATTTTCCTGGGGCCTCTATTGGGCGGTGCTCTTGCTGAGCCGGCACAGCAGTACCCGGGGATCTTTGGAGGCATCCCGTTCTTCGAGAACTACCCCTATGCACTTTCGAGCATAGTGATCGGTCTTGTGGGTGCGACTGCTGCCATATCTAGCGCCTTCTTCGTGGAGGAAACGCTGAAGAAGAAGAGCAAGAAGCCAACAACACCCAGAGATGACAGTGAGGTTGCTTCGGACACCTTGTCTCTAGACGAGGATCTCTCGACATGGCAGCTTTTGAAAGCACCCGGAGTTGCCACAGTCCTGTACACGTATGGGCACATCATGATGCTCGCTTTTGCCTACACAGCCATAATACCCGTTTTTTGGTTCACCCCTGTCAGCCTTGGCGGTTATGGCTTTACACCGATGCAGATTTCCTTGATGATGGGGTTGAACGGTGCTTCCCAAGCGGCCTGGCTTCTTCTGATCTTCCCTCCACTACAGCAGAAGATTGGGACCAAGGGAGTGATCCGCCTTTGTGCATTTGCATATCCCATATTCTTCCTGGCCTGTCCTTTCGGAAATATCCTCCTGCGCATGGGGACCGAAGAATCTGCAAGAGCATTCTGGGTCATTCTACCGGTGATGCTGGCCGTCGGTTGCGGAGTCAGCATGAGCTTTACGGCGATACAGCTGGCCATCAATGATGTCTCACCCTCGCCAAGAGTCCTGGGCACGCTTAACGCACTGGCCTTGACCGGTGTTAGTGCTTTGAGAGCGTTCTGCCCGGCCCTTTTCACCACCCTGTTTGCGCTAGGCGCGCGATCTCAACTAGCGGGGGCTATGCTATTTGGATTCTTATGCTTGTGCTGGCTTCCGGGCTGTCGTTTGTCTCGCGATATTTACCGGAGCCCCAAGACGAGAACAAGCAGCCAGACGATCAAGAGTAATGAGAAGAGTTTTTGCATCTAAATGAGCGA
The DNA here is from genome assembly GCF_028827735.1 of Penicillium macrosclerotiorum. NCBI lineage: Eukaryota > Fungi > Ascomycota > Eurotiomycetes > Eurotiales > Aspergillaceae > Penicillium > Penicillium macrosclerotiorum. The sequence goes on along the minus strand of NW_026643083.1, from coordinate 6,346,543 downwards.
CCTTTCTGTTTGAAAGAGCAAGAATATATCCTGCTACGCATCCACAGCAGACAGACTGACTGATCGACCAGAGCAGGAAAAGTACATGCATATTGTACAGGGAGACAGGACTTGCATTGATAGGCTCCTCAGATAATCATTTGTTCTGAAATATGTGATCAAAAATTAAAGATTGTATATGCTGACATTTGAATATTTCGCCGGAAAATAAAATAAGGGGAAATAAAAAGATGAAGTTATCCTAGAAAAGATATTCGCGCGAAGATGATGGAAGTAAATTTCAGAAGAGCTTTATTTCATTGTTTCTAATACTACAAAACATACAACATCGACTACATGTCTTCACCCACAGCGCCAACCCAACACCAAAAGACATGAAGCACATGCGGGAAACCAAGCAGAGCTGTGGACAATCATTAGAAATACAAATCAACATAAGGGGCATCAGAGTCAACAGTCAGTCGACTTGGGCGTCACCAAATTTGCGAAAAGGAATAAAGACGGGAATTAAAACTCCGACACCAAACACCAGCTGGCAACAAAGGCCAAACAACACATGAAAGGGAAAAAGGCAGAAGTAGAAGAAATGATTGAACTCAGTCGACCCAGTCGAGGGGAGCCATCCAGGATATCTTCTCTGTCGAAGAGGATTGACGGGAAGGTCAAGGGGAGTAAACACTAAGCAATTTACCAGCCGGCAGTGACCATAGCACCGAAGCGACACAGCATGCCAGCAGCAACGGGACCCATGTAAATGGGACGGCTGTTAGAGCACATGGCCCAAGAGAACCCATCGGGCGAGCACAGAATCTCACCGGAGACACAGCTCCACTCACCAACGTAGTTGGAGAAAGCATTGTTGGTCGTGGCCTGGGTGCCCAAGTTGGACAGGACACGGGGGTCTGCGGTCGGGGTACCAAAAGCAGAGGCGATCTTAGACATGGACATGGACATGGACTGGGTGTTGGTGTTAACGGTGCGAGTGGTGTTGTTGTTCTTGCTCGACTTGGAGGACTTGGAGGACTTGGAGGTCTTGGTCGACTTGGTCGACTCCGAGTCGCTGCTATCACTGCTGGCGGGGAGGAAGGGAGCTTCGCCAGTGCACTTGTAGCCCTTGTCCTTGCCATCGATCTTGCCAATGACAGCGTCGCCCGGGATAGGGAAGTCCACGGCAGCACCCTCGATGGTCACACACTTGCCAGCCTGATCGACGTTGGCGACGAAGAGATCGGGGAGGCTGTCGAAGGCAGTCATCTTGCTCTGACCCATAAGATTGGTGCTATCAGCGGTGCCCGTCATGTCGCGCTGCTTGTTGGTGTGCTCCATGGGCGGGTGGTTCATATGCTCCATCTTGTCCTCGGACATCTGCTTCTCATGCGAGAGCTTCTTGTGCTCGCTGACCTTGGGCGAGTTAGACTCAGTTGCATTGCCAGAATCGCGAGCATCGCTGCCACCAATGGTGACCATGGCACAGTTCATGTACATCTCTCGGTTGCCGACCTTGTTGAACCAAGTCCAAGCCAATAGGGCTTCGCCCGAGGGAGCATCGGAGGGGACTGTGAAGCTGTACTTCTTGGCGATGGGGCAGTCTCCCAGCATGGACTCAATGACCTTGAACGTTTTACCTTGATCATAGGTCAGTGCAAGTTGACACGAGCCCCCGTCGTGAGTGGCGCTGCCATCCAGCTCCATCTCGTACTCCTTGCCCTGTTGATAGGTCGCCTGCGAGTCGAAGGGATCATTCGCATAGCCTTTGCAAGGGTAGTCACTTCCAGAGGACTGCAGCGGGTTGGTATATGAGTAGTCCTTCTTGCCATCCGAGTCCTTGTTCAGAGGACTGCGAATGGGATATGGTTTGGCCATCTGCATGTGTGCAGATGCAGTGGCCGCCAACAAGCTGCTGAGCAGAGCGATTCCCTTCATCTTGCACAGTGTAGACCGAAGAAAAAGGTATGTGCTTTTCAGGCAATTAGCATGTTTAACCATTACCCTCGAAGACACGATATATCACTTACAAACAATGGGTCAATGGGGTAAATCGCCGGAGTATATCAGAGGGTCAACAGTCTGTAAGCAAGGACTCAACCACCAGGGCTAAAATGCTTGTCTTGTTCTTGAGAGGGACAGACGGTTGAAAGATTGGGAAAGAACCTGAATGCGCCAAGTATAAATAAATGCCCACTGGTTCCCGGCATTCTCCAGTGTTGTTCATAGGAATGAGGGATGCCATCATATCGCGATCCAAGCCCACCATGTTGTCGACCTAGTGTTGTGACCTCGCAACGTGAAGAATGCTGGTATCCAGTCGTTCTTGCCCCCACTCACCATTCACAATCATTGCGCAGATGAGGTAACCTAGCTGGATATATTGTCATGCACGCCCTATATGCCCATGTTGCAACTTTTTCCCTCTTCAGCTTCTATCCGCCTAGATGGCTCGAAGGTTGATGCGCGCACCATCTCTTAGCCTTCGCCGTCGGTGTTTTTGACATCAATGCGAATCTCTGGACGACAAGAACTCTCCCCGCTGGCCCGCTGGGGCCCACGGGAGAAATGAGAGACCAGTCTGTTCATTCGCCGAGCATGACCATGCCGTGACTATTTCGAGCAGTCTATGCAGGGGCCCGTTGGTAATGCTTACACGTATATCGCGAAAATATGAAAGCCTCCATCAAGTGCCTTCATTCCGTCTCGACATAATTCTCCGCTAGATCCGTTGCCGGGGAATTTAATCGTGATATTATGGCATCAACACTATATCCATGATTGTTGCTTCGCCTCCAATTTTCTCCTCTGCAATTCCATCTTTCGTTCCTCGTCCTATTTCTAGTCTTCGTCTAGCGTCTAGACCTATCTCAACTCCCGCTGTATCGTCCTATAGCAATGAGTGAATTACTGTATTGAAAAGAGATCCAGACCAACGGAGCGGAATCCAGCCACCATTTGGATCAGCCCAGACCGAAAACCTCTCGCGCTCTGTTGCGAACCCCTGTTGCCCCCTACATGCCACATTTCAGGAATCAGAAACCACTTTGACGAGGAAGGGTCTTGCGTTTTATTGGTCTGATATAACTGATCCAGTGATGGCATCAAGGTCTCTGCCAGCTGGATTAGTCGACTTCATATTGCTCATCGCCGCCAGTTAGACTTCGAATTTCGTGGCCAGACAACGACGACTATGACGTCCCGAGGCCGAAGCTGTGCTGCGAATGTAGCCAATCCCAGCGATTGAAGCGGCGCGCCAGGGGCAAGGTATTTAAAAGCGTTTTGCATCAACAATCCTCGTTTGTCTCAGCCCCAGCAACAAACTTAAGTCTGTCTGGAGTACCTCCACAGTCTACTTTGGAGCGGGCCCTGTAGAGCGAAGCGGAGTTGGTGAGCTCCCGCGATGCGTCGCGCTGTCGCGATTAGCGCGTCATTGCGCTGCCGTAAACCCCCTCCCCTTGTAACCTGCCTCCCCACTACTCCTTCAATTTCTCAAATCCTCCCCAGAGGCTGAGGAGCTCGCTGGATGTGTCGTTCCTTTGGGCTACTGCGCACTCTGCCTGCCCAGCATGCCTGCTTTCCAAGGCCTAGCCCTGTGGGTCGCCACCCCTCGTCACTGAGGATCGATCGATCGATTGCCGTGGCGAACGCCAGATCGCCCATCGCGGTTCTGGGTCATGTTCGTCATGTAGCGCGACCGGTTTCGCGCCTCCATTTATACAGTCCCCGGAGTACGGCGCAATTTGCCAGCTATTCCGCCAAGCTCGTCGCATCATCTCCTGGCACACAGACCCAATACTTCCCACGCGACATCAAATCCTCACTAGAACCGGAAGCTTTGAAAATGGCCACACGCACACAGGAGGCCAACACAAAGCCCATCGATATCCTCAATGGGGATGCCACTCCGCCCGCTGGACGGGCGCTCGCTTCTTTGGATCCAGAATCCGACGAGGATGTCCCGGTGGACGCGGCGGAGCTGAAAGAAGCCCTCGGACGACCACCACCGGTACATAGTAATTACCTCCCTCTACCCTGGAAGGGGCGATTAGGATATGTGGGTTGTCCTCGATTGCATTACAGATCACTTATGCGCCACTAGACCCCGGAGCTAACGTGCGCCCAGGCTTGCTTGAATACTTACCTTCGCAACTCAACCCCTCCGGTGTTCTGCTCTCGTACCTGTCGCATTGCTTCCATTCTAGAGAATCGGCATCCTCTTCAATATCCAGATCAACCCGCGCATCCAACCAAGAATCGACCAGACCGTGATCAGCCAGCCGATATAGCGCGAGGCCAGGCGTTTGTTGAGTCTCTTGGATTAGCTAATGCGCGTGATTTGGTGAAGTTGATACGCTGGAACGACAAATACGGTATCAAGTTCATGCGATTGAGCAGTGAAATGTTTCCATTTGCCAGTCACAAGGAGTTTGGATATAAACTAGCACCGTTTGCCTCCGATGTCCTCGCCGATGCAGGCCTGGTAATTGCAGAACTCGGCCACCGGGTGTCAGTCCATCCGGGGCAGTTTACACAATTGGGATCCCCCAAAAGAGAGGTGGTAGAGAGCTCTTACCGCGACCTCGCGTATCATTCTGAGATGCTTCAGCTACTCAAGCTTCCCCCGCAACAAGATCGTGATGCTGTCATGATTTTGCATATGGGTGGAGTCTTTGGCGACAAGGCGGCCACGCTGGACCGGTTTCGTGCGAACTACGCTCAATTATCGAACGATGTGAAGAATCGATTGGTTCTTGAAAATGACGACGTCAGCTGGACTGTTCATGATCTGCTCCCTATCTGCGAGGAACTAAATATTCCCCTGGTACTGGATTATCACCACCATAATATCATGTTTGATGCCAATGAGCTCCGGGAGGGAACGCAGGATATCATTCCACTCTACGATCGCATTGCAGCTACATGGTCACGAAAGAATATTACTCAGAAGATGCACTATTCCGAACCAGTTTCTGCGGCTATCACGCTTCACCAGCGTCGCAAACATAGTGATCGCGTGGCTACCCTGCCTCCTTGCATTCCTACAATGGACCTGATGATCGAGGCCAAGGACAAGGAGCAGGCTGTGTTTGAATTGATGCGAACATTCAAGTTACCTGGCTATGATCTTTTCAATGACATCATCCCATATACACGAACGGACGAAAACACGCCTTTCAAACCGCCACGCAAATCGAAAAAGAACGGTGGCTTTGTCGACCTTGAGGGGTCTGTTCCACCACCTCGGATCATCCCCGATGATGAGGTTGGCATGGGAGGCCCGGAACGAAGGGTCTACTGGCCGCGGGGCATGGAAGAATGGCTTCGTCCCGCAAAAAGGTTGTCAAGCCTAAAGCTCGTGCAAGTCCAGCGAAGACTAGCCCCTCGAAGATCAAAATCGATCCTGATTCCACAAATGGCGCTCTTGAAACACCAATAAAGAAACCAACCAAGGCCTCAGGTCGCCGCACACCATCGTCAACTAAGTCTTCGGCGAAGCGCAAGGCTTCAGAAATCGAGTCTACACCAGAATCAGATGAGATCAGTAGTCTATCTGTCGAGATGGATACTGTCGCCACTCAGACCTCAACTCGGCGGAGTAGTCGCGCAAAAAAAGTCAACTATGCGGAGGATAGCTCATAGATTTGATCGGTTCTGAGCATATATTGGCAAGAATATATTCAGCTTCCTAATCCTCTTGCCTCTTGTACATAGTTTGAATACAGAGTATACTATTGCCTGTAATGATGTTCTTGGGTAGTCCATTTCTGAAAGAAGAGATGACGCGTTCGCGTTCTTGCCCTGTATTTGCCAGACTTCACTCTGAAGACCAGATCGGGCGTTGAAACAAAGAACCCCCTAAAGTCACAGCTACTAGTGGATAGTCCTCGAAGATGGTGTCCACAAGTTCACAAGCGGTCCCGGAATGGTCAGTTTGGAGGGCCCTGACACTCGCACAAGGCCTTCATGATGCGGATCTGAATGTGACTTCGTCTCATTTCAGGATCTCCATAATAGATACCAATTTAAAAGATTTTACAGACCCTACATTTATTACTATAATACGTAACTACCTACTCTAAATTCTTCTCTTCCCTTCACAACACCTCTATAGTAGATTCTTTATTAGAAAACGCTAGAAAGCCAAGTTAAAAGGTGAGCTTACCCCTAATCAACGTTTAGCAATAGAATATACTACTAATAACGGCATATCTAGAGTATAAATATGGTGCGAATCAAGGAACGGAGATTGTTCTTATCATAAGGTAAGTATTAAACGGAGCTTCTATATTCGACCGAGCTAGAAAATATATCATAAACCAGGTAGTGACCATCAATGACCACATGTGAAATGAAAATCAGATACGCGGGTTAAATTTGAAAAGTTTGGGATTATTTGCTTGAAAAGTGTAGATGAGCCTTCAATAACACAGGATTCCCAAGACGACCAACTGGAGTGTGGTTCTCATACGCATCCTTCGTCTCCTTGAAAGCGCGTATGTAGTCCGATTTACTCAACAGATACAGGTCAGACTGAGTTTACCCGCGCAAAATACGGGAAAATATCTCTGTTGGACTAGTAATATATCCTCATACTTTGCCTGGCGCGACACCCGCCCCCCACAACCTTTTTGCAAGCCAGGTTGGTTGAGTTATCAACTCCACTTCGTCATATTGTATATCGATGTAGTTTCAGACATGATTTTGTCAGCTCTTTCTCAAAGTTATCTCAATAGTTCTTCAAGATAATCGTATAGTCGGTCATTTTGATATTATTTTGATCGGCCCACTACCCGTTACTATAGTTCGACGACAACTAGAGCAATTAACTCGGGTGTTCCTGTCTTAATCTATCCTATATATAGGGAGGTGCAGAATTTTTTGTTTGAAATCCCCCTCAGAATAGACAAATACTTAAAAGAGTGTAAGACGTGAACTATTGTAACGAGGCCATCACATTGATAACCGATGAACAAAGTCCTTTGTATAGGTATTGAACTGGGGGAAAGGCTAGAGCTGTCTGTGTACAAGGTCCAGCCTATGGGGATAGTAGGAGTGCTAGAGAGGAGACATAGGAGTATATAGAAGAGAAGGTGTTTGATTGTCTGTCCTTCGCGAGCGGGGTTATCTTAAAACATCAACCCTGAGTGAAGCTGCAGACCGCCATTCCCCCACTTCAATATCGGCTACGAATTTTATTTCCAATGGGTCAGCTGTGCTCCTGGGCTTCAACATTCCCCATATAACCCATGCATATAGCAAGACCACTTTAAACTAGCCGGTCGTGTTAGATTGAAACCTGATTTTCGCGAATAGAAAATTATACCTACTGGGATATTCACTATCGTGACTCTAGACATACACCAATATTGTACATAAATGTTGATCAGCGGGCTCAATCCCTGTGGAGTGCCCAGTCTGTCTTCAAACCACAGCCGCAATCTCTCCACGCTCTCACGATCATTCATAAATCGAGTGAAAGCAGTCGGATTTTGTTCCATTCTGGGTTATCAACCTCGGGTAACCAGAAGGCGCCTGAATATCCCTCCGAAAGCTCCATGAAGCAGGATTGCTCTGATAGTCCTTGCTGAGCAGGTAGTTGTGGAATAGCTTGGCAGTTTCAGGATGTGGAGCATCCTTGAATATGGCGACAGTTTGAACACCGGTCATGAATTCAGAAGTGGGATAGGTGGACTTAATGCTAGAGTTGGCTGTCGAAAAAAGGCCAATTCCAGCAGTGAAAGTCATGGCATAGGTACTGTTGGCATCGTTGATCAAGGTAGTTGGAGTGGCGGTGCCGCGAACCCATTTGGGCTCATTAGCGATAAGGTCCTCAAGAAAAGAGGCACCATATGTTTTAAGACTATGAAGTTTGTTAGTAAAATGAGATTCAAAATAAAGAACGTCTTACGATTCGCTCGCTGGATGGGAAAGGGGGAGAGGTTGTGAACTGCACGATAGAAACGACTGACATGAGATCAAAGCAGTACAAGACGGCATCATCATCGTTAGGGTATGTAAGCACCATCTTGCCTTTAAATTCAGGCTTCAGAAAATCGGTGTAGTCCTTCAAGACGGTGTTCTTCCCTAGCTTGCCTGTGTTCCAAATTATCTGCCATCTGCCAGCCGCAAATGGATAGTAAGCCCCCTCAGGATCCTTGAACTCTTCGTAAACCTTATCAAAACCTAACGGCTGATACAACTCCGACGCGCCTTCTTTTACCCATCTTGGAAAATCTTGTAGGGTCTGTATCGCAACTGTATCGACAATCAAATTTCCCTGAGACAGTTGAAAATCAATCCTGGAGTCAATATATTTAGACAAATCCACAGTGACATGGAGAATGACACCTGGGTAAGCTGCTTCAAAGGAAGATTTCAGACTATCTTGCTGGTCACTTTCGTCACCACCCATCCAGGCGGTGACGATGCCTCCCTCAGCCAGTGCAGCTTTGTAGATCTCGTTCATTGTACGGTTTTCAACTGTGATCAGACTCGGGAACGTAAGCAAGGTGTCAAAAGCCCAAGCATTCATTGACAAAGTCAATATGGCCAGCGGCATATGTGTCGTAATAAGCATGATAAAAAACTTAATCCCATATATTTAGCAGAAAATTTCTTCTCTAGAATAGAGTCAAACTCACAGTGGTTGATCAGTAGAAACTTCTATGTTAAAAACTTGAACTTTTGTGGACGATCAAAGAGATTCCAAACTGCCTTTCTATTTATATTCAATGCGTAGCCCTTTTGGAGAAAAGTTTCAGGGGGAACTGTATCTTTTCTTACGGTCCTATTAATTTCGGCGAATAAAATATAATAAGTCTAGATGAGGGGATATCGTGCCAATATCAAAGTTGGGAAGGGATTGGGGGCCATGCACGGTGAAGAATAGAGCTTTAAAAAGCTCCAAACTCATATGACAGCAGTTTTAGGATACTGAGAGATGTGGTGGCTGTATAATATAATATTCCTGGGACAATACAAGAGCCGATTATAACAGAATGTCGGCTCCGTGAGCCAAAAATGACCAAATCAGATAAGATGAAAGGACTTGTCCCGACTGTATCCCGGGAATCCGGACCCCCGTGCGTGGGCTTTAGCTGAACAAAAGTCATGCTACATAAAGTCAAGAATTATGTCTGAGATCAATTTATTCTCTAATGCAATTTTATTCATGTGTCGGTTCGTGGTACACTAGCCAAGTGCATGGTGATAGACAGGTGATCTTTTTAGTTATAAATCATAAGTTATAACGAGAAATACAGGTTATTTATGCACCATTAGGCTTCATTGGCTCTCGATACCCCTGCAGTGGCTTGTGGCTGTCTGGCCTGCGTGGTCCTACTCACGTGGGGAGTATTGTCTCAGAGCATACAGGTGCCCTCTTTTTCATACCCTAGAAGTACTTCTATCGAAATATAAGGTATATTCCACAGGAAGTAGAAAATACAGATCAATTTGACCATCCAGTTCATTTTAGAAAAATGTGAAAATACCTCTCCCTTTTTCTACTCGCACACAAGGCCGCCCGGAAAGCAAACCATCTCTGGTGATGGGTCTATCGATCTCATTTTTCCAAACCCAGTTTTATCAGCTCCTCCTACCCCTAAAATGACACGCTAGTGCTAGTGAATCATGAAATATAATTCTCATCAGATCAAACTGAGAATCACATGTGGTGGCGCTACTACGGGCTCAAGTCATGGCGTAACACTGCCGGAGAGGATGTTTGTACCCGCTATATGTGCCTTACACCTTCCCCCACCGGGCCTCCTGGGTTCTGGGTACGCCACACACTAGCCTCTGAATTTTTCCTACACATTTCGCAAGAGTATGGAAGCTAAAAACCCACTACATCGTCCAATCACAAGGCGTTAAGTGAAATCCCCACTTGGCAAGATAGGGGTCCTCTCTTAGGCAGTTTAACCATTAAGTTGCTAAGGGAGCTGTTAAAGAAGCTGATACAGAGAAGAAGCCTCGGAAGCAGTGGAAGAAAGTGCATGGAACATCACCATGCCGATTCTACGCAGAGAGAATTTGACAATAGTGTGTGGCGCCCCCACGACCCGAGATAATGTGTCCCCCTCCCAACCCTTCCGGGTCGTGGAGGGGGGGGAGAGGTGGAGTTCAATCAATCAATAACTCTATTAACCTAATGCAGCCTAACTTATGGCGGAATGGCTATGTAGGTATTTCCTCCGGCGGAAACAAGAGCTAATCCAATGCCGGCTGTGCAAAATAAATGACAAATGCAAAGGAAAACGGCACGATGCCATAGAAAATGCCCGAAAGTAGTGCAAAAATCAGTCCAAAACCGCCATAAACCCGTAAACAACGCCCGCATGAAGTAGACATCTTCTCATTCCGACCGGCACCTCGGTCGCATACAGCATCGGCACTACTAGATGCTGTATGTATATACCCCACTGCACCATTCCCCTGCATCTCCATCATCCTGAGCCAGCAGGATTAGATCCTGCTTCGTTCAATGATGTTCATGCTGCTGTATGCACAGCTTGTTTCCGTATTCCTCTTCCTCCGCTTCTCGGTTAGCTTTGGAAGTTCCGTTCCTAACACCAGCGTCTTCACCAGGGGGGAGTTCGTCAAACACTAAGATATAGTACAACGGGAACCAATAACGGAAATTTATGATTGGACATATGAAACAACTGATGAGAGAGTCCAAATCTATTCTCCCAAATTTGGCGTAATACTAAAGTGTATTTCGTACTGGTCAGACATAGCCGAAAATGCCTTTGCTAGCAAGCCCTAAGAAAATTGCCAGAATTGGTGTAGTCAAAAGCCCCATAATATCTTGGCCAATCAAGCACACTACTTGTGTCGAAATGGTAACAGAAAGATTATTCATATTTTGTCATCAGAGAGGAACTCCTTTCATGTCTTGGAGTGGAGCTGTTGGTTAGCTTTTTCATGGGTCCGGCAGGAAACGGCAGCAAAGACGAATCACAAATGGATCTAGGCGTAGCGGGTACCTGCAATATTCGGAAACTCATCGTAACTGCCGAAAGGACGCGCAAGCCTTCAACCATGTTAAAGCGACATACTCTGGAATTGAGACAATGAAGCATGAAAATGATCTTGATCATTAAGACGAACTTTCCTTGATCTGACTATATCCTGTCCATTGAAACCCAGAAAATCATAAAGCTCCTATAACAATGCCAGAGTAATCCTCAGCCCCTGGGCTTGTGATGAGACTTTTGCTCAAATTAATTTTTGAACCCCGAAAAAGACGGGAGGACATGTCCTGAGCGGACCGACTAGAAAGCCCACATCGCCCCACACAGGGTCTTCTATGTTATTGATTATCAGATTAGATATTATAATTTTTAAGAAATTACAAAATTACAAGAAAATACAAAATTACAAATGGTATCCATTCTTACCTCGAAAAGGAGGAACCCCTCGAATTGAAGAATAGGCATCTAGAATTTGGGACTATAAGAACTGCTCTTTTCAGATCTGGCAGTGTTGTGGGCTGTTCTTCCTAAGACCCGTTCTCTAAGGTGCAGACGGCGACGCTGAAAATGTTCGGTCGATCTCTCGCAACAGCAGTTGCAGTGACTCTGATACTGTTCAAAGACGCGCAAGCAACTAGATCGGGTCATTCTCGAGTATCAGAGAACATCAGTAGATCTGATTACCGATTTCTGAATGAAATTACGCAGCGTATGTGCTATGTCTTGGAAAAAGCCTTTACCACGGACCAGGTGGTCTCAGCTAAATCTATTGACTCATCTATAGCGCACTTGGTTGAAAGCCTGCCTGATGTCCATTTTGACTTAGGCGAGATGTACTCGGGGTCTATACCAGTCCGTGAGAATGCTTCTCTCTTTTATATTTTCCAGCCGAAGATCGGAGAGCCAAGTGACGACCTCACAATATGGCTTAGCGGTGGACCAGGCTGTAGTTCAATGCAAGGTTTCTTGCAAGAGAACGGGCGCTTTACTTGGCAACCAGGTACTTACAAGCCAGTCGTCAATGAATATGCATGGGTGAACTTGACCAATATGCTATGGTAAGTTCTTCCAATTTTAATATTAAGCTTTTGGATTAACGAGAATTTTCAATGTGCCTAGGGTCGACCAGCCAGTTGGGACCGGGTTCTCAGTCGGCACTCCAACTGCAAAAGATGAACAGGATATTGCAGTTGATTTCGTCCACTTCCTAACACAATTTCAAAAACTATACAATATAAGAAACTTTCGAATTTTCATGTCCGGCGAGAGCTATGCGGGCCGCTATGTTCCTTACATATCTGCTGCTATGCTTGATAAAAACGATACCGAACATTTTGATCTCAGTGGTCAGTCGAACTTGATAAATCTATATTTTCAAGGAGTTATTCTCCAGGGTTGGAACAGGTTCTTATTAATAATTTAGGGGCTTTAATGTATGATGCATGCATTGGCCAGTGGGATTGGATTCAAGCGGAACTCCCTGCTTATCCATTTGTTCAGCAACATTCGGAGCTATTCAACTTTAATAGCTCTTTCATGAAAGAATTGCAGTCTACCTACGAAGAGTGCGGCTACGAAGCGTACTTCGACAAGTATTTCACTTATCCAGCCTCTGAGGTACAGCCAGCCAAATATATAAATTATTCCGTCTGCGATATTTATAACATGATCTACTACGAAGCCTATGATCCAAATCCATGTTGGAGTCCCTATAGGGTTAGTCAAACATGTCCTCTGCTATGGGATGTCTTGGGATTTCCTACAGATCTTGCATATGAACCGGCTCCTACAACTTATTTCAATCGAACGGATGTTAAAAAGGCTCTTCATGCGCCTGAAAGTGTTCAGTGGGAGCTATGCAGCTCCGAGAGCGTCTTTGTGGGTGATAACCCAGGGCCTGAGCAGCAATACGATACTTCTCTGAATCCTACAGAAGGTGTTCTTCCCCGCATCATAGAGGCAACGAACCGGGTCCTAATTTCAAATGGAGACTGGGATTATTTGGTTATCACGAACGGAACGCTACTGGCAATCCAGAATATGACCTGGAATGGTGAATTGGGCTTTCAGACTCGTCCTGCAACTCCTATTAACATTGAAATGCCTGATTTACAATGGTCTGCAATTTTTGATGCACAAGATGGATACGGTGGTCTCGATGGTCCACAGGGACTCATGGGTATTCAACATTATGAACGGGGCCTGATGTTTGCGGAAACTTTCCAGGCAGGCCACCGACAAGCTTCAGATCAAGGTCGAGTGTCATATCGTCATGTTCAGTGGATGTTGGGTGAGATTGATAGCCTTTGATGATTTGATTACGTACTCCTCAGTTCCTGAAATTGTCCGCCTATCTGAGTTGCTCATGGTGATGGTGCTGTTGTTGTGGGAGGTACATACTTTTCCCGATACTGTACCTCATCTGATAGTGGCTGAGTTGATTAGCACTAACTTGCCTCTTAATGAGTATTTTTGATTTAACGAAAACTCAATTCTGCATTGTATGTTGCTTCAAGTATTCTATTGGAGGCAGCACACCCTACTTATGTGCAATTAGACATCTGGTTCTATCCAATCCCATTAAAAAACGTTCAAGCCAGTCAATTGGGGTATCATCAAACTTGAAGAAACTAGAGTGTTCGAATTGATTTCAAATCTACATCAAGCAGATAGAGATCTACTTTATGGATTGAGACTGAGATCAGTTCAGGTGAAGCCTGGCCGTATAGCGTATCTTGTTCACGACTTGCTGCAAACATATCGATGCAGACTTGCAAATTGAACTCCAAAGATGAATTAAATGATCTGACTTCGAAGATAGTCCATTCAAAGTTCTTTGATTGAATGACGATGAAGAGATAAACTGTTAAATATGATCATTTTCGAAGCCTCTCATACCTTTTGAAATTCATAGTCAAAATTCAGCCTTTTTGGAGTATGAGAGTCCCTTTCTGCAATATTGTGATAGATCCAATTCCTATGCTGATTGGGTTTTCCTGGCACCCTGGCGTGGCAGCCTTAGCGGAACCTTGAATATGTGGGACTAGGCAAATTTTTAATATAGTAAAGACGATTCTCAAAATTTGTATGTGCCTTGGCTGATAATAGGTATGTGGAGATCGCAAAGGTAAATCGAACTTTTTTTGCCGGGGAGTGTGTATGGAAAGCCGCGTGGATGCCTGGTCGGGCACGGTCACTAGTGCTGTGAACCATAAAGCCGGCAGCATTCATTGCACTCTAATCACTACCGCCGACTTGGCCATTTGCATTGATTTGTCGTCTTGAACACGAAAATGTTTGTTGATGAGAATGAAAATTCTTCATCTATGGTGCCTACGGCAGGGGGTTCTATGTGGACAGAAAAGCTGGAATTCACGATGTCTTCATACAAATGCATCTACGGCATACCCCAGAGCCTGCTATTTCTCCCAAAAAATCAATTGGAAAAATTAAGAAGGTGGAAAGCCACAGTATCAGTGCAGAGAAAGGCTTTATTCCCAAAAGTTTGAGCCAAGTATGCGATTAAGTCGGACAGAAGATCATGGATTGGCTATTTGAAGAACGGCGCCACCCATACGAGGTTTCTAGGAATGGAATCAATGCGACCATAATTTATCATCAAGTAAGAGCTTTCCTCAATGCTCTTTCAATATCCTTCTCCCAGACTGTGCGATTCATGAGCAACCTGTATCTGCGAGAGTACGGTTGAGCAGTTCTGGAAAGCATTGAAGCTATTGAAGAGCTGAGCGCAGAGACCAATCCTTACCGCTCCATTTGTTTTGGCCCGCATTTGTAGGTGCTAGAGAGATTTTTGAGCCCCAGCTTCAGTATCGCTTTCGCCAGTGGTGTGGGAGAGTGGAAAACACGGAACAAAAATCATGAGAACCGGTATCGAAGTAGTTCACGAGGCCTGGAGGCTGGGACCGGCAGCTAATCGACATAGTCCATATACGATTGGCGTAACATTGTGAAATGACGTGATGACTGTCTTATGCAGATGACAATGCATTTTTTCATACCAAGATCCAGGAGGAAGATTGGAGCTTCGTTACTGGATTTTACTATCTCAGCACCAAAATTGAAATCCAAGCACAGTTTATAACTAGGGTGAATATTTTGTCATGAGTGATTGAACTATGAGTATTTGTCTGCGAGGTACCGGGGTTGTTGGGCAGTCCTGCCACTGATAGAGAGGGTACTGATAATCATACTACCTAGTGGTAGAGTAAACGCCGAGTTGGCATTTTCTGCGTGCTCTAAGCAGATACCAAACAAAGTGAATTTTCAGCCATCACTGACAGGAAAGCATGGAAATAAATACCCATCAGATATCTGAATGCTGCAGCCCGGGGTCATAGGTTGTGGTGGTTTGGCCTGAATCCCGCGTTGTGCGGGATAAAACAGGCTGGCGTCATGCCCGAGATCTGTTCATGTGTTCCCCCTCCCCCAGACCAGCACTCCGCTCCATCGACCTCATCGGCTTATGCCTCCATGCATATTCTTAGCGCTTAGCCCTATCGCATTTGCTTTTCTTGAGGTGGCTACCACAATCTCCCTCAGGCCATTCCTGGATCCCTACTAACTCTTTTCTTTTCTTTTCGCGGTCATTTAGCCTATCTTTACTCGCACGAGCCGCAGGGCAGCCGTGTCCTCGGACAGAGCCACCATCACCAACCAGCCTCCTTTCCCAACCAAGGAATCCTGGCTCCTAAATCGCATTTTCGCTGGTCTCTTCTCCGGCCAAGATCTTTCCTCTCCGGGCACCCACCCTTAGCTGGCCTTTTCTCCACATCCCATCCTCTCTTCCGTCGTGATCCCAAGCCCAACAAACTTTCAACCCTTCTTCGTGTCCTCGTGGGTCCTCTTGTAACTCGACGTGCCCAAAATCGTGTCTGGAATTTCCGCTACGAGACTCTCCCCGCCCTTCGGCACAGAGCACAAGCGAGACTCTACCGTGCCATCCTCAAGCGACAGGCGCGACTCGCCGCGCGCAATCGCAGGTTCGGTAGAGGCCTTGCTGCCTATTTCCTTGGCCCCCGGCGACGCCTGCTGCTGAAGGGCGGGAGAAGTGGTCTATCCGGTAGCAGCCACTGGATCCCGAGACGTGCAGGAGCGGCCAAAGGAGAACCCCCCAGCGGGGCGAAAAATGCTGCGAAAGGCCTCATGGCACAATCATCACCATGGGGTGTGAACAGTGGCGACGGAGCTGGTGCACCGGGAAGCCGTCGCAAAAAGGCCTACGAGTGGCTCAGGGCCGCAAATGAGGTGGGCCAGGCGTATGCGTCGCGATGGACCAGCCAGCGCACCGACTCGCAGGAAGACTACTACCACACACCTGGTGCCTTCCCCGACGTGGAGATTGCGCGATCGGGCGATGAGGAAATGGTGTTATTTCCCAGCTATGCGAGGCGATTAATACCCAGAAAGAAGGTCGATACTCGGACCCGAGAACGTCGTGATTCGTGGTCGCAGACTATCGATGAATACCGCGGAATATCGGAAGAGAGTAATCCTCTGGGAGACAGCTGGGACGATCCCCCCTTGAGAGTGCCGTCGTTGATATTGACGTGCGCGGCTGGGTCTATGCACCCAGCCGAGGCCCCATGAACCGGAAGCACCGCCTCATGGTCAAGCTGGCTCGAACTTTGAGCGGCATTCCGACCCCATCTGGCGCATCCGCCGAGGATGGTGCCGACCGAGTGCCGAACAAAGGCGAGGATGAATATGTGGATAAACAAATGCAGACCCTAGTCGAAACCGCAGAGAAAGATGCCGACCAAGCCTGGAAGAATTCCAAAGGAGACCGCACAAGAACAAGTACAAGTCAAGCTGTGGCGATGACCAAAGATGAGATTTCCATGGCCAACGCGCATTTAATGGAGCGCCTGCGGCCATTTTTAACAAACCCCATGGCAGGAATGCCGGTGACGATCTTCTTTTTCAATGAAGAGGAAAGCGAGTCACGCAACCTCTTGACAGACGAATCGGGGCATTTTAATATCCGCGCAGCAATGCCGTTTGTACCGACCCACATCAGGGTACTTGCATCAGAGGATCTTTCCGCAGCGAAACCAATCGAGATCATTGAACCGATTGGTATCAGTTTGATCAGCGATATTGATGACACTGTGAAACACTCTGCCATTGCCAGCGGTGCCAAGGAAATGTTCCGTAACACCTTCGTCCGGGAGTTATCGGAGTTGACTGTCGACGGAGTCAGCGAGTGGTACACCCAAGTAGCTAAGCAAGGCGTGGAAATACATTATGTCTCTAATGCCCCATGGCAATTGTATCCATTGCTGGAACGATACTTTAAGCTGGTTGGATTACCTCCTGGCTCCTTTCACCTAAAGCAATATACGGGCATGCTGCAGGGAATTTTCGAACCGACTGCAGAGCGCAAGCGAGGGAATCTGGAACAGATCCTGCGAGACTTTCCTGAACGCAAATTCATTCTTGTTGGCGATAGCGGCGAGGCTGACCTGGAGGTATATACCGATATCGTTCTGGCCAATCCCGGCAGGATTCTAGGAATCTTTATCCGTGATGTTACTACCGCAGATGACAAGCCATTCTTTGAACCATCTAATAGTCATTTGGACACGACAGCTGCCCGCAGTCAAAGCATGCCACAGCCATTGGACCATGCTGATTCCTTTGCCAAAAGACCTGCACTTCCGCCTCGACGACCCCGAGAGCTGCGGCCTCCTCCGGGCAATGATTCGAAGAGCTTTGATAATGGAGATTTGATTGATTTGCGGGACGAAGATCAATTAGAGGTGGCACCTGAGATTCCTAATGCAACAAAGCCACGAGTTCCACCCACAATACCTTCGAAACCATCTTCTCTACGCACCATACCTGCTGCTGCAGGTATCGCTGGACTTGAGGCCGTGGATACGCAAGCTTCGAAGGCAGATTCAATTCGTCGCAAGCCGGTCCCTCCTTTGCCGCCACGGCGGACATCTATGGCGAAGACCGATTCGTTGATTGATCTTGAGCCGTCTCCTGTTTCTCGCAGCTATACCGAATCCTTTGCAAACGAGAGCCACGAAAGAGGGTTGGCGTTTCGTTCCAAGCCTCCACCGCCCCCGCCCCCTCGGCGTTCGAATACAGCATCCTCGGTCAATAGTCCTGCATCTAGCGTAGCAACCACTCCCCGCCCAGCATCTGCCACAAAACAATCATACCCTGCGGCCGCCGGAGCTGCCGCTCAAGCAGCTCTCAACTACGCCACAGAGCGTCTGAATTTCACTGGTGCACCCTCTCCTGGATTACGAAGCCCTGCATCCAGCCAGTCTCTTAGGCGGACTAACACCTACGGCACAAATGACGCTAACCTGCCGCCATCTCCCCTTCCAAACAAACGGGAAGAACTCTGGAGGCGACGCTGGGAACGCGCAAGCGAAATACTTGGCCAGAAAGGTGTTCTACTGGGAAGTTGGCGCATCGGAAGTGATGTACAGCCAGTGTGTTTGTGGCTAGTGGAAGAGGCGATGAAGGAGATAAGATCGAACCCGACGCAGACAAGCGCTGGACGCAAATTATAGGTTCAATCAGGGGATATCTGGCTTTGGGTCTTAAATATTTGTACATAGCCCTTAGATCACTTACATTTATCTTTGCATTTGATTAACTCGGGATTCACTCTCGTTAAGGGCTTTCGTAAGAGTTGCTACTGTGACATGCTGCTGACTCACATCGGAGACCTTAATGAAGACTTGATTTTCTTCGCAAGTTGTGCAGGCTTGATAAGTCCTTCATAACAATCTATAGCGATCGGCGTTCCTGGAATGAGGGACAATGGGCTGATCATTATGTTTTTTAAGTGATCAAAAATTCCATTAAATAGCCTCAATTTCCTACAAGATGCCAGGTAGCTCATAGACCAGACAAAATACGTACTATCCCATTCATTAAGAATGTTGCGTTCCCTGCATTCGAGCCGCTCAACCCGAATCGGTTGTCGTATTGCACAATAAGCCTCATCTTCGCGTCAATGCAAGCTCTGGTTGAAATCCATGGTCTCTTCAATCTAGACACAACCTGGATATTTCGATTTCGAAATACAAGAGATGAGCGATACTAACAGTAATTCATTAGGAATATTCATTATTATCTCAACTTTTACAATTTAATGACGATCTGTCTTGGGACATTGGAAACTAGCCATTTTACCCAACCAGAAAATGTGTAAAATATTTGATTGCTTCTCGTATACCAAATCTGAATTATTTATAAGCCGAGTTTTAGTTACTACCCACCTGTAGCTCGCGAGTCTCTTCAGTTTGGCTCATCCTGTCATTCTCACGCACCATCTTCTTCACCTGTCTACACACATTCAGCCACATGAGATCCGGACGACTATAGTGACCCGTGGCATCTGCAAAGAGCTTTGTCGCAACAATATGATCTAGGTCAAGATCACTGTATATAATAGTTTCGGTTGTACTGTCCACCGGCTCCGTCAATCTCCTTCCATCAGGCCCGAAGATGGCGGAACTGCCTCCTCCGGGGGTAGACATCAACGCTCCACCTGAGGTTTTCATTTTTTCAACACCCACCTCAGTTATCAAGGCAGTGCAATGAAGGACGAAGCTTTGCGACTCAATGGCGTAGGTCTGCGATAGACTACGACAACCTTCATATTGAATCAGCTTCTAGCCTTACTACTAACAGGAGGCAATTTACCCTCAGCGGACATAGACCACAAGTCTGACCCTCCCGAATGAGGAGTCAAGCTCGGCCAGGCAGCGACATGAATATCCTCTCTTTGTGAGATTGTATGATACTTCAGTAGTGGCTGGATATGCTCCCAGCAAGATAGGGCACCAACTCGGGCAAAGGGGAGCTCCGTCACACTTGCAAAGCATTCACCTGAAGCATCGCCAAATATCGTGCGCTCCATGTGAGTGGGCTTCATCTTACGACGATGTGACATGATTTGTCCATCGGGTCCGATCATCACCTGCGCGATGTAGATCGAATTGTTATCATTTTCCGAGAATCCGAGCGAAACTGCAATGGAATTGGCTTTTGCAGCCAATTGAATTTGCTTCATCTCAGGGGACTCTAGGCGAAGAGAATTTTTGACATAAGCTATATTCAGCTCAACGTCTAAATGTCGACTCCTTTTAAAAGATTGGCAGGCTATTAGTAAAGAATTAGGAGTAAATCTGAGACCCAGACCTACCAAATCCAGCACGGATAGCCTGGAATCCAACATTCGGGAAATGCAATCAGCTCCGCCTTGTTATTTGCGGCCTGCGCAATCAGATCGCAGGTTTTAGTGACGCCAGCCGCAAGGTCCAGCCAAGCTGGCTCCGCCTGTGTAACGGCAACACGCACATTCCTTGCAGGCATGACTGGGATAGGTTCGATATGGTCTGAAATAAAGGATGAGGTCCCCTTTGTTCATTAAATAAATCCTGATCTTATATCTTCCCCTCAGGACCAGTACTCGGCTATCATGGGGCTGCATCTTGAGAGTGCGGGATTTGAATCCCGCATTTTTCAAACCCCGTATCTTGCGAATCCAAGGGTCGGGATCTGTGATTGAATATTGATAATGAGGCCGTGCGGGGCCTGCACGGAGTTCCTAGCTCGTTCATGCCGACCTAAGTCTGATTAGTGCTGAGAGGACCCAGCAGATAACAAACTAAGAGCCCCACACCTAAAACGACTCATTGAGTATATTAATGGTGGTGGGAGAGCCTTGCTGGTCACGATGATATCCCTAGCGATATCTGTCAAGACTTAGTTCTGGAAAGCTAGCTTATGAACTAGGGTGCTCTAGCCTAACATGCAGGCAGGATGAGATGAATCAACGAACAAGCCAACGAACAACCACACACCATGATGGAAGGAGGCCTCCTTAAGAGGAAATAGATACTGATTGAGCGAAAATAGTGTAGAAGCGATATTTCGGCCTATCGGAGATGTGAAGCTATATCTGTAATGACTGTGTACTATGAAATGTGCCCTTCAATCAGAGGCCACCTATCGTAGCCCCTTTCCCCACTACAATAGGTAAAGAAGAAAGAAGAACAGCAGAGAACATGGAAAGAATTGAAGGCGGCAAAAGCCAAGAAAAAGCTAATCAGAAAGGATAAGGAATAATGGAGGGGGCTGTTACCATCACAGCTTGCTTACGTCAGTAGCTTAGCTTAACTATCATGACCTCTACGGAGGGAATAAGAACATCATCTTGACACATAACACCTTCGCTTGCACCAGGGGCGCACCCCGCGGCGAATTGTCGAATCACCATAAGCATGTTACTTTAAGGGAACAACCAGCTAGAACGTCTCTGAAACTAGTTTCATCGTAGCAATAGGAAGACAGGGGGTATCGGGATACTCATTCATCAGAAGAACTTAAGATTTCTTGCTCAAGTCTCAGAAAGAGCTATTGATTCTATCAATTAAAAACCCTTAATAATATTCTTCAACTATGATAGTAATTCTATTGATGTTGAATCGGTGTCGTAGCTCTTCTAGATCACTTCGGCTATGACACATACTGGTCGACGCCCTAGGGTCTTTTTAGTATGTAACCAGTGATGAGAATTCGCTCTTCCTCCACGATTATTGAGCCGAGGATTTTGCTATGATCTGGTCTAACGGAGTTACGCATAGCTATCTAGAAGGAATAGCATAAAATACTGCAGAGAACCCATTTGCAGGAATACCCGTTTCCCTATATGCTTTTTATAGTATTCTATCGAGAAGGAGAAGCCATCGAATACCGCGAGGACTCACAGATTCCTCTATACATTCCGCCATTAGAGAAAAAGTCGATTCTCTGTAGCTGCTACGGAATATGAGGTAGTCGCGGGCTAACCGTAGATAACTCTAGCAGGCCTGAAACTATAATAAGAAGGTGCAGTTCCTTTATTTTTAAGGCCTGCAGCATATGGAATTTATCGGTCGACGGAATAGAGGCCATTTGGATCCGCGCAAACGCTTCCTAGAAGCCTATGGACCGGGGTAAGAAGTGAGTGACGGAACGGTCGGGCTGTGAGTTGAGCCTTCCGTCCTCGAGGGTAACGAGATGGAATGCGAATATATTGGCTGTATTGAGGATGCTGGATGGTTGGCTTGGGATGAGCATGAGGTGTTCCAAGCATGAACCAATATGCAACATCCCGCCCACTTGAGAACATTCTAATTAACTTGAATACCTTGAGCTTATGCCCGGGTCATAGCACAGATGGTATCCTATTCTTTTGATCACCTGCTTTTTTTTTGAGTTTGATGAGGAAACATCAACTGGCGATTTCACTCGCAGACACTATCAAGTTCATATAAGATGTGCGTATCATCCACCTGATTCTATAACTGTCACTATAACTAATCGATCAGCGGGGGAACGGGAAGGCTAAAAATCCGCTGAATTCCGAGACCCATTTCATGCACTCTGGTTATCAATCCTAAACTGGCTCTTTCGCCTTAAAACCATCGGTCCAAATCAGATAATACGGTGTATTTCCATTGTTGTTGGTGTGGCGATCATCATTTTCGTTTGAGCAGCGATAAAAAGGGCAAGTGGGTCACAAGCTTGCATGAAATGACCATTGCAAGGCGTGTCATTCGCCAGCCATGTCAAGCGCCCCGAAGCACAGCGATCAATAAGCCTCGGCAAGTCCTCTGGCCGCGATGGCACCCTGTCCACATTTCAGAATTGCACGGATTACCTCACCTGTCCTCGGCCCTCGGTTGGAAATCAAACGCGCCATGATTGGCGAGTTGCGAAATCCGGGGTACTATCCTCTACATGGATGGTATGATGGCTCGTACTTGAGGGTGGCCCACGGATCTCCCCTCTCCTACTCTCCCCACACCCTCACATCCCATACACCATGTCTGCTCAAACCCTTACTCGTGCGGAGGTGGCCAAGCACAACACCGATGACTCCCTCTGGTGTATCATCGACCACCGCGTCTATGACCTGACTGACTTCGTGGACGCCCACCCCGGTGGCAGCGTCGTGCTCGCCCAAGTTGCTGGCCAGGATGCCACCGCGGAATTCTACAACCTGCACCGGCAAGAGGTCCTCGAGAAATATCGCGACCAGCTGTGTATCGGCACCATCGAAGGCGAGAAACCTGAAGTCATCGAGCCCAAACCAGGCGCCGTGAGCCCTGTCCCCTACGCCGAGCCTATGTGGCTGCGCCCGCAGTTCAAGAGCCCCTACTACAAAGACAGCCACCGTCGGTTGCAGAAGGCCATCCGCGAGTTCACAGACCGATATGTGACACCAGAGGCACAGGAGAAGGAGAGAGACGGCACATATATCAGCCAGGAGTTGATCGATCGCATGGCAGAGACGAACATTCTGGCGATGCGATTAGGTCCCGGAAAGCACCTGCACGGTCGCTCGTTGCTCGGGGGTGTGGTGGACGGGAAGGAATTCGATTATTTGCACGACCTGATTGTCACACAAGAGTTGGTGCGGGCGAATGCGCGTGGCTTCCAGGATGGGAACATGGCCGGTATGGCTATCTCCCTCACGGCGGTCCAGCAGTGGTTGCGGGATCCCGCGCTCAAGGAGCGCCTCAACGCCGAGGTTCTGTCGGGCCAGAAGAAGATGTGTCTGGCCATCACCGAGGCCTTCGCGGGCTCCGATGTGGCGGGCCTCAAGACCACCGCCGAGAAAACCCCCGATGGGAAATACTACATCGTCAACGGTACCAAGTACGTATCCTATTATATATTCCTTCTCTCCGGCCAACGACCACCCTTTCTCGTACTTGGTTGATCGTTTGCGCTTTGATGCTAACGTTGCTTAGGAAATGGATTACCAACGGCATGTTCGCCGACTATTTTGTCACCGGATGTCGAACTGAAAAGGGCTTCTCCGTACTCCTGATTCCACGCGGCGAGGGTGTTGAGACCAAGCAGATCAAGACATCCTACTCTACAGCCGCTGCGACCGCATTTGTGCAGTTCGAGAACGTCAAGGTCCCGGTCCAGAACTTGCTTGGCGAGGAGCACAAGGGATTCATTGTGATCATGAGCAACTTCAACCACGAGCGATTTATGATGACCGCCGCAGTGGTTCGTATGTCGATGACAATCGTTGAGGAATGTCTGAAATGGTGCAACCAGCGCATCGTCTTTGGCAAGTCGCTGGTCGAACAACCAGCGATCCGTCAGAAGTGAGTCCTTCCCCAGCCTCCTATGATCCAAACCCAGTGATGCTGACGAAGTCTTAACTCTAGGCTCGCCCGTATGATCTCTTTGACAGAGTCCAACCAAGCCTGGCTGGAGTCTATCGCCTATCAGATGTGCAACATGTCGTACGCCCAACAATCTCTGCACCTGGGAGGTCCGATCGGTCTCCTCAAGTCGCACGCCACGCGCGCTGCGCAGGAGATCGCAGACCACTCAACTAACATCTTTGGTGGACGGGGCCTTACTCAGACAGGTATGGGCAAGGTCATTGAGATGTTCCATCGCACCTACAAATTCGACGCTATCCTAGGCGGGACCGAGGAGATTCTGGCCGATCTGGGCGTGCGCCAGGCGATGAAGAAGTTCCCCAAGGCAATGCTGTAGCGTTCCCCATGTAGAATATTTTTCTAGTTCATGAATTATTTAGCCAGTGTATGTACGCTACATTATCGATCATCATCTCCCTTCATTTAAGGCGCGGAGTACTTTTTTTGTGACAAGCAACCGTTTGCTGCGCCTCGATTTGGGCACTTGCACATGTCATTCACTTGAATCGGGCTAGCTTGCGGAGCCGCCGACTTAGTCTAACCTAAATAGGCTTAGCCAAGCTTACTGAGCAGCTACGGCGTACATCATCGCCTGCTGCCTCATCTTGATCTTATGAACAAAACACTCTACACCTCTCTTTCAATCAGTGTTCTTTACAGAAAAATTGCCAATACTTTCAACAGATTCTATCATCATGACTAGTATGAATACACTAGGACCAAACCACCTCCTGGGCCTCGCGGCGCATGCTCTTCGCGATGGCCCGCCGAGTCTCAAAACACCTTTTGAGGCTGTTGCGCTGATCTGCCATGCGCGCATGGCTGTGGCGGGTTTCAAACTGGTTGGGCTCGGGGAGGATCACAAGATCGGTTTGTCATTTCCCACCATTTTCTCAAAGATTCGTGATGGCTCATTGTATATCAGAATCGCCCACAGAAAACCCCGCCCTCCCCATCGAGTGGAATGCTAACACAACTTTCGCCTTTCGATATACCCATACACAAACCACTTCGCAATATTTTCTCAAAGTGAGCAGGCTCGGCAACAAAGCTGTGGTCTTCGCGCTGGCCGTCGATGATGACCGTACAAGCTCGTTTGAGCTTTCCGTTAACGATTACATTTCCGAATCTGCCCTCCCACTTGCAAATACAGAAAACCTTGTAGGCTCACTGCAAGATGTCTACATAGACCAAGAAAAGCTGGAAAGCTTGGTTGGATTGTTTGATACCAATATTCTTCAGAATATTGCTCCAAGATTATCCAGAGAAGATTTTGAGGATCCTACTCAGGCGCCCGTTTCCCGAGAGCCACTGCAGGAATCACGACCCCACGACCCTCTTCGTGATCCTCTCCGTGATGACTCGCTCCCCCAACCTGCCCGGCCATACCCGTTTGACGACCCCTTAGCTGCTGCGCCGCGCCAGCCTAACCCACCTGGAGACTTTGCTCCACCAGGATTCGAAGACGAGTTTGAAATTAATCGACCCCCGCGTGGTCAGGCCCCAGGTTTCCCCGGAGGTCGTAACCCGTATACTATTGGAGATCGAGACCTCTATCCTGCAGGACTTGGCCCTAATGATCCTCTTCGCGGTTCGATGGGCCCCGGCGTTGGATCTGGCGGCGGTATGCATCCGACGTTTGATGATCCTCTCTTTGGGGGTAGTGGCAGCAGCGGGGGGTATGACCCACGGGCACCTCCAGGGGCACGCTATGATCCTCCTGGGCCCGGGGCCCCTCCGTTTGGTCGTGGTCACGGACCCGGTAGCGGCGGTCTTGGTGGATTTGGAGGGGGCTTCGGCGGCGGTATTATCTAAATGCATGACATGGGCTTTCAAAGCTAGCTTGAAGCTGAAAGATGTTTTAAATTGAAACGAATTATGATGCCTACGACTTCGTTATTTCCTCCGTCGGAACACTTTTACGTTCATGTTGTTCCCCTTGTGTATATCATTTGATATCCCCGATGCAGCTGTTCATCCTTGCCTACCGGGCCGTGTATTTCTATCTGCTAAATAGGAGCTTAGACTCTTTCTCGAGTCGAATCTAGTGCGTAGATCTATCTGTAGGATTCTTCGATGACCAGTACTGGATTCTCTGGCTTTCTAATGAGACAAAGAGGCAGGCCTCGCGCTATTGTGCATCCAGCTCTTCAAGTAAGTCGATGAAGTCTTCGTCACCTTGCTTAGCCAACTCTTCGAATGTGGATCGGTTGGTAATCAGCCATTCCTGCTCTTCTCCCGTCTGGAATTGTAATCAGAAGCTGGATCATGCGAAATAGAATATACGATGCGGCAGAAACTGCCACTCGAGAGAAGTAGGCACACATACCTTTGGTCGGGCAATGCCAGCCTCCAATGCCGTTGTCAATGCCCCCATAACCCAAACCGTGCGAAGACTTCTTTCAGCACTTGCGCCCATTGTCCGTTCCCATTCAGAGACTACTGCTTTGCAGTGGTCGATGTAAATCTCATTGGTTCGGTTGTCTCCGACGCGCGTTCGAATGATGATGCGATTATATCTGCGTAGCTTCCCCCCCGGAAAACCACTTGATTACTGACATCGGTAAATCGGACATTCACAAAGCATCGAGGTGTATTGAACCGGATCGCATGTAGATTCGTCAACGCGATGGCTAGATGCTCTTGTTCGGCGAAGCTCAGAGAGCAAACATGTTCAATATCATAAAGAGGCATAGTATGAGTGGTACGAGAGCATTCAAGACGAAGAATCTTGACAGGAGAAGAATAGATGCGAGTTTATACTGCGCCGCCTGAGTCAATCATCACTGACTTAACCCCGCATTTCTGCTTTGCAAGCACGGGCCAGAAAGGAAGCTCCCGAATCGGCCAGAAAGCACGGGGAAATTTGACGAATCATGTTGTTCATTTTTGAATACATTGTTGATGAAAAAGACCGAGGGTATATAGTTGAGAGATATCTAGTGTCTTACTTGCAAAAGTAGGTCGGGAATGGAGCTGCTTATACCAAGCGAAGGCCTAACCAGATCACGTCCTCTGAGCTCTGTCCATCGGGCCGCAGGACCAAAATAGCAGCAGCGCGTATAGTCCCATTCGGTGGTGCCGGGCGGTGTGGCTGGTGTGGTGTGGCGCAAACTCACCTCCAAACCTGACCTTCCCGCATCTCCCATCTCTTCTCCCTTTCCCTGTTCCCCTCCACCCCTTTCCCCCCCCCTCGATCTTACGTCCCTCGAGTTGTTCTTGGGGAAACAGCCACCGTGTTTACTGAATTGCCATCCCTCTGATTCCCACCTCTACATCCCTCTCTGTTCTTACGACCCCTGGACGAAAAGTCGGTGTTCGTTTCTCACGAGACCGCCCCTCCTCTCCCCCCCAGCTGGCCCCTCCTCCCTGTCTTCGCCAGCTGTGACCACCATGGATAACAACATGGAAATTGATACCGCACGGTCGCCTGAGCCACACCATCTCTCGCCCACAAGCGACCCGGGCTCTATACCGACCCTAGATGGCTGGATCGAAAGTTTGATGACGTGCAAGCAACTAGCGGAGGAAGATGTGCGGCGGCTGTGCGATCGGGTGGGTGTCTCGCTGGAACCCGAGAAGGACCGGGAATTGATGAATTTTCTGCATTATAGGCAAGAGAAGTGTTGCAGGAGGAATCAAACGTGCAACCAGTGGTATGTTATTGTTCTTGTCCACTCCGGTCGGGATTCTCGCCCGCAGGAGCGCGCCGCTGACGTTCATCCGTCAGAAATGCCCTGTGACGGTGTGCGGTGATATACATGGCCAGTTCCATGACCTAATGGAGCTCTTCCGTATCGGCGGTCCTAACCCGGATACAAACTATCTCTTCATGGGTATGTTGGAGAACCCTTTGTCCCTCGGTCGGGGCGAGCTAGTGGGGCTCGGTGACCCAAGCTTGTTGTGATGTGCTCAACCAGCAATTTCTAACCCCACGACGCTTCCATCTTACAGGCGACTATGTTGACCGAGGATACTATTCCGTCGAGACTGTTACCCTCCTGGTTTGCCTGAAGATCCGCTACCCCCAGCGTATCACCATTCTCCGTGGCAACCACGAATCCCGCCAAATCACCCAGGTGTATGGCTTCTACGACGAGTGCCTCCGCAAATATGGCAACGCCAACGTCTGGAAATATTTCACCGACCTTTTCGATTACCTTCCCCTCACTGCTCTCATTGAAAATCAGATCTTCTGCCTGCACGGCGGGCTGAGCCCGTCCATCGATACCCTCGACAATATTCGCTCTTTGGATCGCATTCAAGAAGTCCCGCATGAAGGACCCATGTGTGATCTTCTTTGGAGTGATCCCGATGACCGCTGCGGCTGGGGAATCTCGCCTCGTGGTGCGGGATACACCTTCGGACAGGACATTTCGGAAGCATTCAACCATAACAACGGCTTGACTCTGGTTGCACGGGCACATCAACTGGTGATGGAGGGATATAACTGGTCACAGGACCGCAATGTGGTGACCATCTTCTCGGGTAAGACCACCTTGTTTTTTTTCGTTGTCGACCTTGTCTCGAGTTCTTGGACCAACGTTCACAATTTACTAACTCTGGCATACAGCACCCAATTACTGTTACCGCTGCGGCAACCAGGCCGCCATTATGGAGATTGACGAGCATTTGAAGTACACATTGTGCGTTGACCCATATACCCCGTCGCATTTGCGCTATGCTAACCCGCTCTGTCGACCTCCAGTCTACAATTTGACCCTTGCCCCCGAGCGGGAGAACCCATGGTATCGAGGCGTACGCCAGACTATTTCCTGTGATAGATTTCATTGTTGTCCTTCAGGAGGCTACTGGGCTAGCGCGGCAAGGAGGATGCATACGAACAAGGCCCTCGCTGCCGACTTAATTTTGTATGGTTTGATGCCTGGCCGTCTGTTGATACCAATCATGAAAATAAAAGACCCTTTTTGCGAGACGCGGAACTATCTTTGAATATTTTGACCCATTCAGCAGTGTGTTTACTGGTGATTGAACAAAAGTTCTCCGTAATAATGCCGTGCGGCTGTTGAAGTCCGAGCCACGAGAAAATACTCTGATAGATGTACGGAACACTACCACTGCTAATGTAGTTTTACTAATATTCACGTTACCAAGACGGTGTTCCAAAAAGCGCTGCGAAACGTAAGACCACCTTCCAGCTCAGCTTTCTCGAATTAATTTTCGTTCTAAAAGATTTGAAATCCAAATTACAAAAGAGAAGGGAATTCTATTTTCGTATTAAGATATCACACCTGAAAAATGCAAGCGGGCGTTATTAAGGCCTCCAGAGTGATATACAATGCAAATCAATAGCCAAATTTCAAGTACTAATCTTCTCGTCTTGACGAGAAGCATAAGGGATTCCCTCGGTACTACTATTCTCCACATCTTGCGGTGCCTGGTTGGTATCAAGACCTTGAGTCTGATCGTGGAGTTGGTTCTTCTGAATGTCCTGCTCGCCCCGGTAGTGTCGCACCTTGGAGCTACCGTTCGGCACATGGAAGCGCTTATCGACACGACCAAACAGGAAGATAATCACGACCAATATGTCAATTCCGAAGTCGAACACATAGAAACAAGCCTTGTGCATATAGCGCGGCGGGTCGGTAATCGGCCGGGGAGCCATCCAAGTTGTGCCAGCACGGAACGAGGCACCCAGACATAGAAGAGTTCCGGCCGTAAGGACGATGAGAGCCTTTGAGCGCCAGGATCCCGAGCCAAAAGGGGCAACGTGTTTCTCTTGTACGAAGAGCAGCATGAGGGCCACGATCGGGAGAGGAAGGAAAGAAACAATGGCGAAGTAGGTAACGCCGTAGAGCTGGATGTCGCGATCAATGCGGTGGGTGTTTGCGTTGAGAGTGTACATGCTTTGAATGACAACCGTGATGATCATGATAATGGTTAGAAGTACCAGTATATACAGCACCTTGAATGCCCAGGAGACCCCTCTTGACCAGCCAAATGTTTGGAATGCAGCACGCAGCATCCGTTGCGCATAGAGCAGGTTCAGGATGAATAGGAGCAAAACGCCGGCCGCGACGAAAATCTGTGAGGCGAGAGCGACGCGGATATTGTTCGGATAACAAGCCCAGGTGATGCGCATGACATTTGCGACGACCCGCGACATGCAAAAACCAAAGGTAACCGCAGAGGGGATAAACTTGTGACCCCTAGCGAGATTTCGACGAAAGATCGTCATATGGCAGATGCCGCAGGCGAGAAAGAGAGCAAGGAAAATCGAGCAGATGGGGACATCCACGTCGACTGTTGGGCGGCCACCCAGTTGGGCAATTTGAGGGGCGTAGGGGCCACCCATCGTGATGAAAGTTCGAGAGGAAAAGGGTCCTCGTTAGATCGATATCGTGAGGTCGACACTCAGCACAGGTGTGATAATCAGCAAGTGCCAGGTCTATATACAGCCCCTGTCCTCGAGTCTCTCCTTGGCATCGGGCACATTGACGCAGGGACGGAGGCCGAAGCTGCGCGAGGACAGCTAGGGCAGATCAACATGACGAGTCACTGGTTCTGGGTTCAAAGTTCCACCAAGAGCTTCGTGCAAAGTTTCCGAAGTCTGAGGGTACTGTCATTTTTGGCACGCTGACTCGGGCAGGAAGTCAATGTTGACGAATGGGCTGAGTGGACGAGCGCCAGGAGAGAGGGGCGAGGGCGGCGTTTCGCTCTCCGACCTGGTGCAAACGGAGGCCGAACCGCCGACTTCCCCGATCTCGTTTTCAAACTTGATCGCGCAAATCTCCATCTTGACTTTTCTCATATTAAACTAAGAAGGCTCCCCCGGCTGTTTTGACGCGGCATATCTGCTCAGCCAGAATGATGAATTCCACTATCAAGCCGCTGCACCTCACTGTGCAGTTAAGTTCCTAATTGGGAAACAGAAGCCGTTTTGCAACAAGAGCGGAAACCGCATGTTTTTCAATATCTGGCAGAGAAGGCTACATGCCTGGCGAATCAATATTGATTCTTGCCGGTAGGAAATTGTTTCATCATTAAAACATACAAAAGTTTGAGAGGCACAAAATGAACCAGTAAATCTAGCGGCCCTAGTGTATATGGTATCATCGGCGGTTAATTTCGCATTTAATCCGGCATTAGGAATTCCCGACTCCCTGAACCAGATGCAACATGTCGATGAAAAGAAAAGTGCAGTGGTTTCATTAGTTAATCTCTCTGTCCAAGGAATACTCAAAATGGTACATTCGGTTTGCTGTTGGCCTGCTCTCCATATGACAGTTCCACATCGTTGTCTGCTTAAATATAAATAGCTATGAAACCCTCCAAATGACCTATGGAAGGTGAACTCAAACATAAATGGTGGCTAGGTAGCCAAAAGATTCAATTAGAAAAGAATTGAGTATAAGACTCGATTTCGCGGACCGTTTCGATCTGAATGCATAACAGAATTCTCCGACTCATCGGATTTACGGATGCCGTCTTATGATAAAGCCAAGCCCTTTGCTTTCTGAGACAAGATCTCTTCTATCTCCTTCGCATGGGCAGAAAAGTGGTCGACGAGATTATCCCACATTTTCGGCTCATGTTCGTGCTTCTTCGTACTATTCCACGCATAGTCTGTGATGGTGAAAGGCCGACTGGACTCAAACATGAACGCGACCGAGGCTTCCGAGATCTGCATCACTGGCGGTACACTATCGCTGGCCGCCTTGAATTCCTCATATGCCACGCCATGAGGAACCACTGTATATCAAATTATAAGCATTTATAACAGAGTTGAGGATTTAATACGGTGTATACATACTGCCACATTCAAAGGATACGCTGCCGGGCTTGAAGGAGTCAGAGCGGCCACCATATTCACCATAGATAAGGCCCATCAGCTCGGACGCAACATTGCGATGGTAGTATGGAGGGCGGTATGTATCTAAAAGATATGTGTTAGGAGACGAAATTCTTTTTGGAGAGGGGCATGAAGGAGGGCGTACGAGAGGCAACGTCCCAGCGTGGAGAAAAGGTAAGAAGATCAGCCAAGGGGGCAGTCAGATCTCGCGACTTGGCCGTGAGGACGCAGAAGATAGATGGGTCAATGTGGTCTACGGAAATAGAGCCGACATTGACGAATTTGGTCAGGTCGTACTTATATGGGACCTGATATGGAAGTTAGCTTCCGCCTATCCCTCCAAGGTCAAAGGCTATTTCACCCACATAGTTGCCGTGCCAAGCCACTACGTCAAACGGACTGTGATTTTGTGTACTCTTGAAGAACTTCCCACCAAGTTTGTACACGATCTCCCAAGGTTCTTGAGCAATTTCATAGTGGGCGACCGGGCTCAAGAAATCCCGCGCGTTTGCTAGACCATTGGCTCCCAAGGGGCCGAGCTCTGGCAGTTCAAAGCAGGTCCCCCAGACTTCAAGGATATAGCCACGCGAAGGCCCATCGGGAAGTTCAACACGGAAGCGCAGACCACGCTGAATGACTACAATCTCTCCGGGCTGGACAAAGAGGGGGCCGAATTCAGTCTGGATATCCAGAGCACCTTGCTGCGGAACAATGAGAAACTCGCCGTCCGAGTTCACGAATGCTTTCTTTTTCATGCTAGTATTGGCAACATAGACATGAGTCGCTAGGCCTTCCCGTAGTGTGGGATCGCCAGAGCCAGCAATAGTTTTCAAGCCTGAGATGAAGTCGACCTCCTCGGTCTCTGGGATATCAAACGGATGCCATGCGAGTTGTGTGGGAGAAACATGAATGCGAGGGTTTAATGGCAAAAAGTTACACTCGGTGTCCTTATTGTCTGGCATCTCCGTCTATGAAAGCGTCAGCATTTCATAACTAGCTGTGATAGGTGTCTCCTATCAAGGACATACGAAGCCTTGGTGTGCCACGGCTGGGCGGGCGCGGTACAGCCAGGCCTTCTTGTTTGCGTGTCGCGGAGCGACAAAGGCCGTGGCAGTGATTTGCTCAGCGTACAGGCCAAAGCGAACATTTCGAGGACTATTCTGACCATGTGGAATTATGCCAGGAACAGCCTCTGATTCGAAGCTAAACACTACATCAGCTAGTTGAATTGCTGGACGTGATTTGCTCAGACATACGCGTTGCCAAACCCGGCTTGGTACTGGGGCAAGTGTTAGCAAGGTAGAACGGCCGCTCAGGGAGGAAGACTTGATAGTCATACCTTATAAGGATCATTCCGTCTCGTTGAGAAGGAAGGAATAGCTCCATCTTTCTGTGTCTCGGCCCAATGGAAGATCTTCTGGTATTCCTGGGGATCGGAAAGGGAACTTGTCGACGGCATGGTAGGCATACTTTGATAACACGGCTGAGGGCCCAAGGCGGCGAAAACAAAAAGGAAAAGAAAGCAAGATATTTTAGATGCTCATAATGCACAGGTAAACTAAACCACCTGGGAGTGATCGCTTCTATATAATCCTCCGCAACAGCGTCGGTCGACTCCAGGCTGTGGGGTCACGGCCCCTTGACGCCCAGACAAGACACATGCTCGTAAACGACGCCTGGGCGGGACCAAAGTAAGGCCGTGGCGAACAATTGAAGGGTCTAAAGCGCATCGTCATCGCACTGGTGCAGGCATCAGCTGAGCGGCAGGCGGCGCAAACTGTGCCCAATTTAGTGGTGACCAGCCTCGGACCAGCAACTTTGTATAGATATCGGCATCTCACAGGAACCTCGCTTTGCCGACCTCCCCGGAGCAGTCGATTACGATTCGTGCAGAGGCATTGTGGGGACCGAGCAGCCTCCAAAATCCAGGAAGACTGGATTCGCGGGCGGCGGTGACCCCACATGAGTCAGGTCTGAGTAACGGTGGAGGCGGTGATGCGTGGGGAGGCACAGTTAACAACAGTGCACTTGCGCTGTTTCACTACGATCCACCGGCCGCAAAAAATGTGAGCCCCCGGATCGAGACGGGCTGTTCTTGTCATCGGTGGGTCGTAACAATCTACAATAATCTCAGCAAAAGCAGCGGCAACGGGAGTCACTATAGTAAACAACTGCCGAGCACAGGTTCTAGGATTTTGTATTCATCAATGGTAAGTGGATCGGCCGCAATAGCTCTAGCAACAGACCGGATTGTAGACGAGGATCAAGGAAGGCAATTCAATTCCTGACACATGATAGGTCATACGATGCTGGGAAGTTTTCCCCTTCCTACATTTGGTAGGACTAGACTCAGCATTGGATGGAATAGATAGCGCTTTCTGGCGAGTTTTGTACTAGTATGGCTCTATCGCAGCTATGTTACTATAGAGAATACTTTAATTGAGCAGACTGATGCGCCCAGCCATCAGTGGAGCAAGGATAGGTAGGTAAACAGAGGTTCCCGCGGCCCTGAGAATTTTGCAATGCTCGACTCGCCTGCGAGCAGTAAACTGTGCCTCGTTGATCTCTTTGCACTCGCCAAGGGGTCCGAAGGCAAAACGATGGCTAGGAGACCATGGAGCTTCTCCGGACACAAAACGAATCCAAAGTTTGCGCATTTCCCGGCCTACAAATTGTGCAGGCGGATTGAAAGATAGATCAGCACCCTCAAAGAGGAAGAGAAGATCAACGGCATGATGAGCACGGCTCGATGCCTGCCAAGGATTTGGCTGATCCACGACATACTTGTAGACCTGCTTTTTGAGTGTCTGGAGCTTGTCCGCGACAACTTCTACAGGAAGTGTATATCGTGTATCATTGATCATATCTAAAACACCTAGCTTGGCAGCAGTCGGACGATCAGCAACAACTTGGTACAGCTTGCGAAGTGTCTCGCCCCATTGAGCATCGTTTTGGAATGCTGCAGCAAGAGTTTCACCGTCCCACTGTTCAATTCCATTGCGCCAGATGACCGACTGCAATCCAAATTAGAAAAGTTACCTCCGCTATGGGAATGATCTTGACATACTTCGTATTCTGTGTCGCCAATCATAAGCTCCTCCACTTGTTCTGGCCGGGTTTGCCAGTTTTCCAACTCAGGTTCATCCTGTATAAACATCGTATTGACGTTGCACTCTTTCAAAGCCTCGAGAAGAACAGGAACAGTTGATGCTCTCAGGGAAGCCTGGCCCTTATCTTGAACCTTGGATTCCAATTTCTCGATAAGCGCATCGCCGACCGCCACCGGCATTGGCGAGGACAGGTACAATGTACCCGATGCCAGAACTGCTCGTTTGACGGGCGGCCCGGTAATGAGATGAGCGTGGGTGTAGATAGCTCCAGCACTCTCACCGGACAAGGTA
Source organism: Penicillium macrosclerotiorum (assembly GCF_028827735.1). Classification (NCBI taxonomy): domain Eukaryota; kingdom Fungi; phylum Ascomycota; class Eurotiomycetes; order Eurotiales; family Aspergillaceae; genus Penicillium; species Penicillium macrosclerotiorum. Next base: position 6,311,139 of record NW_026643083.1, on the reverse strand, counting down.
ATATTTTGCTATTGCCCAGACATTAGTTCAAGTCATGCCAAAAGGGCAAAAATTTGCTTACTGGATCACCGCCAAACTCTGCGATGTTCTTGCGCACCCAATCGATACCAAGTCGCTGATCTTTCAACGCAAGATTCTTCTCTTTGCCATCTCCAAATGCGAATATATTTAGACGATAGTTAATAGACACAAAGATGATAGGTTTGTCAGCTTTGATAGAATCTGCCACGATTTTGTACGGGTCTTTTTTTCCATCAGCAGGTGCATACGCTCGTTAAGTCCTGCAAAACTTACCGCAGATCTTAGAAGCAGCAGAACAGAATGTAATGACCTGAGAGCCGCCATGAATCCACACCAGTACGGGCAACGGCTCTGTACCTTCCGATACTGGAGGACAACAAATTTCAAGATTCAGGCATTCAAATTCATCCTCTAGCTCCGGTGCGACTTTGAAGTCCTCGGGAACCCGAAGTAAATGGCGTACATCCACATCAACTTGCGGACATCGCGGTCTGCATGAAATATCAGTACAGGACAGAATCCATGATGGAGACAACTTCAAGTCTGCAATTTTAGAAAAAAAGGATAACAAACCCATATTTTGTGGCATCAACAACAGCCTCCTCAAAATCTTCTACGGGCACCGCCCTCTCAAACCGGGCTGGCACTCGGGCATACTTAATACCTAAAAAATGATGAACTGCTACATTCTCATCATTGCGCTGAATGCCCTGGAAAGTGGCATTCAGAGCCTTATGTTGGATTTCTGGTGCTGCCATGGTCATTAAAAATGAAGACTGTAATTGGTGAGTGAATAACAGTCATGAAGTACGAACAGTGGTGAGCAAAGAGACCAATTATATGGCGCACCTTAGCACGGCTAATATTATCTGCCTCAATTCCCGAACTGTCCACCATGGCCCCAGACCGATCGTGGTCCCAAGCCAAAACTTCCCACTTACGTCCCGTGGGGCTCCTGCGGGGAACCCACTTTGTGGGGGCATCTTAGTTTTCCGTCGGCTGGAAGGAACGGGTGTAGGAAAGCTGGAGGGGTTAATAAATTAGTGCTAGACTGTTCTATCTGCTGACCAGGCCTAAAGAGTAGAAATTAACATATTTGCGATCTTTCCTGAAGTGGTTTGAATCATTTCAATCACACTCTAAAAGGTACTTCACTGGTGAGCTTTGGACACGAGCGAGCTGCGACTACTAGGACACTATTGTACTTGAGGCGATAAATTATATCCTTGTTTTCGTCGACTTCAGAACATATCTCTTTTCATTTTTGGCATAGATGATTTTCCGAAAGATGACATTTTCGGCTGAATTAATCTTTCTTAACCGTCTCACGATTCATAAAAAATGCGACCAGTTGCTCCCCAGAGCTCAGCTGGGGAATGACACCTAGCTGGCCCTTTCAAAATGAAGACACTTATATACGTATATCCATTCATATATGTTGTTTGTAATACATTTTAAAATCAACCAATTTTATCTAATTGAGCTAAAATGTGCACCATTTTACATGCAAAGGTGTGCTAGTAATGATGGTTTCGCCGTGTATGTGCAAAAGACTTCAACAGGTATTGAACTAAATTCAACTCGATATTGTCTGTTCAGGATCACTCAATTGCTGTTCTCTTCCAATCCAACCACCAAGAAAGAAAAACGATGGAATAGCAGAAACACCAGCAATAAGACCCATCGCCCAGCCCATGGTACTCCAACCGGCATTCTGACGGATAAACCCAGCGAAGAAAGGCCCGATGAGACTGCCAGCGGCAAAACCCATGTTCGATAATCCAAAGGCCAAAGCCATTGCACCACCTGCACCAAATATTTCAGGCGACTGATCTTCCTTCTCTTTTACAGCGTGGAAAACTTCTGCGACCAATGGGGGCATTGCGACTGCCATACAGAGTCCAAGCATAGAGAGCAAAGCACACAAAATGATCTTATGATGCATTGAATTGTCTGTAACAAGTCGTAGAAGCACCGCTAATGGAACAGAGCAAATAAATGCTCCTGCGACGAGGTAACGTGGGGTTCGCGGATATCGGTCGATAATATAGCCTGTGATTGGATCGCTAATATGCGGCACGATCAATGCAATGAATATCAGGCCTTGGCCTGTCTGTTCCCAACGAAATGTCTCCTGTACAAAGAGTGGGAGGACGCTGTCAAAAGAGGTAAGGACCAAAGATATGACAAAGTACCCCCAGAGCGATACAACAAGGCGAGAGGAGCTCAGGAGGATGAGAATCTGCCCGAAGGGATTTCTTCTCCTTTTAGATGGCTTTTCTTGATTCTCATATGGCATGTCATCGATCGACGCTAATACTGGTGGATTTGACGTAGTAGCCAGTGAGCTCTTTTCTCCACTCCGCTGAACAGATGACAATGGTCTCGTTTCTGATGCCAGCCATCGTGCAGCATGTCGCTTTTCAATCAAAACCAATCGAAGGAAGATGTCGATGCCAATAAAACCAAAGGCAAGACCGAAGACTGAATAATATCCTCCATGTTCATAAAGTACACCTCCCAAGAGAGGCCCAGCAAGTGTACCTAAGCTTAGTGACATGGAAACATATCCAATTGCCTGTCCAAGCCCTTCTTTGCCAACGGTGTCAACTAAAAGCGCGATCCCGACTGTCCAAACCACGGCGGCGGTGGCACCTTGGAATAGACGACCGGCAATCCACAAACCGAGGTTGGTTCCGACGCAAAGTAAAGCTGTTGCAGCAGCCAGCGCAGCCAGGCCAATTAGGAAAGGCCATCGTCGGGACTCAGCTCGATCAGCTAAATATCCGACCACCGCTGCCAAAGAAGTTAGTGGGATGAAATAGTAGAGCAGTGTTTGGAGAGGAAACGTACGAGAGGACGCGAGCAATGCAGCTGAATACAAGGCCAGCAAAATTGAGGTCCACGATTGGACTGTAATTGAAAAAAACTTTTAGATTGTCATCCTTGTGTCACGGCAAAAGAGCTTACCTTGATCCTCTGTCAACCCAACTCTTCGCTCTAAGGCTGTAGGTGTCACAGGAACGATCTATGAAGATCGTTAGATACACAAGGTCCATGCTTAAATTAACCAAAGGGCATAGTTTATCAGCAACATACCAGGCCATATAAGAAGATATCCTATGATAGAGGCACAATTAGCTATTAATTTGGCAGCACCAACCCCTAAACCTCAGCACCCACTTACCGTGCAAGCAGCAAAAGAAACTGTGAACAGAATGAACCATCTCGCGGACCTGAGCTCCAAGAATTTCGGTCGAACAGGTTTCTGGCTGCCAAGACGCGGCCATAGGCTGTTGAGCGACCCCATCGTCGTACAAGAATGCAAGTTGGTTGCGGGTCTTACATCCACGTGGACCAGTTATGCAGGGTTTATGATGATTTCACCGGGCCTATAGTGTGCGATGGAGAGAAATTAAATCGCCAATATAGAGCAATGCGTCATTTTTGGGTCATTGTTCTTTTTTTTAAAAAAAAGAGAAGAATAAAACCTCCGATATTGTCGCTGCGCGAAAGCGAAGAATCTTGCAGAGACGGAACTAAAGTCAGGTCCGGGAACATCTCCGGGACCCGCGGGTCCCGGAGAAAAACGTGGTCCCTGAACGTTACTAGTACCAACTACTTCTCTGATTGCTCATCAATCCAACCCAAAGCTCGTTTCTTAACTTGAAGTTTTTATGACAGCACTATGGGGCTGTGTGGAAGGATGAGACTGGATGCTATTTTGTAACCGAGAGAAATTCCAACACACCGAACTTGGGAGGAAGATAGTACTTATGTTGGAGAGTGTTAGACTATCGTAAATCCATTATAAAACTAGTTATTACCCATACACTTTTCACAACATCAGAGTTTAGCCATAGGCTTAGTGTTTTTGAGAAGTTCCTTGAGCTGTCGTCGCAAAATCTTCCCACTAGGGCTCTTTGGAATCTGGTCGACAACACGGATACCGCCGCGCAATCGTTTATGGTTGGCGATCTTCGTGTTCAGCCACGAATGAACCCCGTCTAAAACCGTTTTGAGATCTCGACCCTTTGCCTGGCGACTCAGAACAACAAAGGCCAAAGGAAGCTCGGTCGCTCGATCCTCCACCCATACTCCAACAACGCCTGCATCTTCAATATCAGGGTGGTCGATCAGCTTGCCTTCCAGCTCGCTAGGAATGACTTGCAATCCCTTGTATTTTATCATCTCCTTAATACGATCTTGGATGGCAATATAGCCCTCCTTGTCCATAGTTGCGATGTCACCGGTTCGGAACCACCTAGTCCCATCAGTATCAACGTAGAAAGCGCTGTTGGTTGCCTCCTCGTTATTATAATAGCCTTGAGTCACATTGGGACCACGACACCAGATCTCAGCGGGTTTTGTGGACCCGTCTGGATTTATAGCAGCATCTTCCATTGTATCGGGGTCAACGAAGCGAAATTCCATGTTGTAGGTGATACAACCGACTCCTGAATCCCTCTTATCCATGCGATCATTCGGAATCGCAGTAGCCATCGGCGAGGTCTCTGTAAGACCCCAGGACTGGGTACAGAAGACCTCAGTTTTCCACACCTTTCGAAACTTCGCCTCCAAAGCAGAGGCAAGCTCATTTGTAAGAGGTGCTGCCGCAGACATGATTCGCTTAACACTTGTCAGATCATATTTGGATGTACGCTCATCCTTCACGATCATGAGTGCAATTGGTGGCACCAATGCAAGTTCGTCCGGTCGGTATTTCTGAACGCAGCCGAGATAGGTGTCCAGATCAAACTTCGGCATAACAACTACCGAAGTCCCCCAAACTAAACATTGGCACATGAAAAGATTGAGGCCGTAGATGTGACTGAATGGCAAGAAAGCGATTGCGGTACGTCTCTGAACCCGCTGCGAGGGCAGGCCGCTGTCCAACATATGAGCGCGCCATTGTTGCAAGTTCGATGTGAGATTTTGATGCGTGGTGATGACACCCTTGGATGGACCGGATGTGCCCGAAGAAAAGCAAATAAATGCAATTTTCTTGGCAGCCTCCGAAGGTTGAATAGCTGCGAGGGGTACGGGAGCGAACGTGCTGCCAAGATACTCGCAAGTGGGCTGGCCATTGATAGGTGAGGCACCATCTAGAAGGATAACCTTCTCAACGAAGGTACCTTCCACTGCCTTCTGGGCTATTGCGAGCAACGAAGAGTGGGCAATGATCAAGCGCGCCCTGCTCGTTATGAGTTGAGCATTCAGCTCCGGCGCCGTCAAGGCGGCGCTGGTCGGGGCGAGAATCCCCCTGCGCCGATGATCGAATGGCAGGCGATGGGGTATTCGATTGAGTTAGGGCTGAATAAAGCGACTACCTCGTCTGCTTTCAAGCCAAACGCCTGCTTCAGGCCGTTGGACAAGGACTTGGTCCGTTGAATGACATCCCCGAACGTGTAGTGTTTCTCTGACAGTGCATCGATGTACAAGGGGCGGTCCAGAGGTGTATTTTCAGGATTTGAGAAAAGGTAAGAAAGTAAATCGATGGATTCGATCTCAAGATTGGGAAATGGTGACCGATAAATCTTGGCTGGCATAGTGATGAAAAGGTGAAAAGGGCGGGTTTGTTCCAGGGGTTGAGAAACTAAGGAGCACGAACGCCGTTGAGAAAGGAAAGGGGCGGTACGTATTGTTATCAGTTTTAATAAATCAAGCTCACAATGCGACACCACACGCCAAGTTGATACTGCGTCTTATGTGATGTCCAACGTAATATGGATGAGCAGTCATGACAGCGGTTTGCCGCCCGTGAGTGCCGATGGACGCGGGTACCCCACTCCGCAGCTGCCCCCGCCTATAGAACCCCCGGATCCTGGGGAAATCCGATCCCGATGGAACCAGATTAAGATTCGCTGTAAACAGTTATCTCGGTTGATTAGTTGCTCGGTCTTAAAGATCCCTCGGTTGGATTATTCATGATACGGGTAGGGATCTCGGTACTATAACTAATCAAATACAGTCCCGAGGCTATGGGAGATCGATCCGCTTTCTATTAAGAAGCTTCACATTCTCGAATACTTCAATTTTAGAATTAACACCTAATTGCCAAGAAAGGGGCAATGGAAGGTCCAAATACCTTGCCTAGGGACCTGAACAATGCAGATTCTGGGGCCGACAAAATAATCATGATCAAGTGGTCTGGAATATAACAAACACTCTCGCTAATTCATCTAGCGGGACAACAGAGGCGCAGTCGAAAAGAACACTTCTACGCAAAGTTTCACCGCCAAATGCCTGAGAGGAAACATTAGCAGTAATTCCGCTTCGGCTAGGTCCATAAATTCGCGCGGAGAACCCAGTCTTGATCTTGCCAGGGGTGATGGCTGGCCACGGAGCAATCCCATGACAGAATTTGAAGAAGTCCTCGGCAAAGACCGTACAAACTGCTTGCTGTTCTGTCGTCAAGAACTCCCGGAAATTCTGGAAGAAGTATGTTACATCCAAGATGTGATTCGCGCGATTCTTCCACGGCCCATCCCAGGGGTTGCCCTCATTGAAGTAGTACACGTATGCATTTCCTCTCCAGCCTTGAGCGTAGGTAAGCGCCGGCGCATGGAAGACAATGTCCGTAAAATATGTCAGAACAGCCATAATTGCGTTCTCATCGGGGCTGTCTTCGGTAATATCATACGCTTGCAGAATGCGTTCTGCTATCTGGGGGTATGACGCAAGAGCTTCATTGATCGCGGAAACGAAGCGCCTAGCGCAATTGTTCTTCATTTTCGGTGCCATATATTCGAAGATACTCGCCTGGGGAACACGTCGATTAGTTAATGGCTTGGGAAGTGTCGGGAGACGTACATCAACTTCGGCATTTCCAACCAGCAAGTCTTGGCACCAGCTCTTTCCAGGAAGAGTATTTGAATCCATTTCGGCAAGCTTGGTGTACGTGACCCCAGGATAGACAATATCATTGTCGAGAGCGGGAGCCTGAAACACAGATGGAGGGAGCTTAGCAATCAACTTTTGCCCAGGCATCTCTAGTAAAGCCTTTACTCGCTCTTCGGCTGTAGCATCTGTTAAATCTAATGCAGCAACTGCTCTCTTATAGTTTTCCTCGTGCAATTCGTACGGAAGTGCCTTCGTAAGTAGCGAAGTACCACTCATAGCAATTGCACGTTTGAAAAGCGGTTTGGAGGATTGCAAGTGGTAAGTCACCGACGCTATTACCAGTCAGATAGAGACCCGTGGAAAAATACCGTTCAAACGGTTTCTTCAAGCCTTACCCGCCCCAGCGCTCATTCCCCCAACTGTGATGTTGTCAGGGTCTCCGCCAAAGTCAACAATATTTTTCCGGACCCATTCCAAAGCTACCCGCTGATCGCGAAGACCATTGTTTGCCTTGTAACCTGCATTGCGGAGCTCCTCAGAAGTCAGAAACCCCGCGGCCCCTAGACGATAACTGGAGGGAAGTTAGACACAAGTAAACTAGGAAATGAATCGTTGTTCTCATACTTAATAGCTACCACAACTGTAGGCAGGCTCCTGTCCTTCGATAATTTGACCAAGCGTGTAAGATCATATTGTGGCCACGAATTTGCTCCGACGAATAGGCCACCTCCATGAATGAAAAAAAGAACTGGGAGCTTCGAAGACGGGGTAGTATCTGAAGGTACAGCAATATTCAAATTCAAACAATCGAGATCTGACTGATACAGTTCTTTTTCGGGTAGAGAGTGCTGGACATGCCCCAATTCACGCTCACATCCGATAGGATGCGACAGTGCTGTGGGCCTATACTCGTCAATCTCGGTTCTGCATACCACAGAGAGGGTAAACTCACCCGTCTCTAGTCCCATCAAGAGTGCCAGAACCTCTCGACTCGATCAACTCTGCATCTGCAAATCTATTTTTTAAGTTCGCATATTTGATACCTAAGTACTGAGTGACACCGTCGCCACTCTTTCCGCGAATTTGACCCAGGGTACTTGTTTGCAAAGTCGTCGCCATGGTTCTGATAACGTTGTGTTTGCCTCGAAAGTAATTCCAACACGTGGTTTCACTTCGACAGGAGTGCTTTGCATACCATGCAGGCGTTCCCGTAGCTAGCCATTCTTTCAAAATCGGCGGGTCTTCACACCTTAAATAGGCAGCTGTCTTCTTGTACCTGCGCTACTACTTTGGTGGGGGTGGGGGCCGCGGGGTTGAGCTATGGGGGATTTCCGCGTTTCTCGGATAAACAACTGCCGGGGCTAATAAATTGAACGGGAGTAGTACCAAATGACATATTTGTTTGATCTAGTGGGTCTCTAGCTCTCTATCTATATCCGTACTGCGCATATCGAGTGAGAGCTCAGGAATATTCAACTGAAAGTATCATGAGCCGGAACTGGCTGCCAAAATCGCGCATGACAATAATAGCAAGCACCTCAAGCCTGGGATCATCGTCGTTCCCCTTTCTTCCTTTTCCTGTCTTCCTCCGCTCATTTAGAAGTTGTCGACTATTTTGAAATGTTCGTTGGATTCAAACAACCATCTAATGCAATCAACGTCATTTGGCTAGTTTTTCATCATCTTAAGACTATTTACTGCCTTGACCTCTAAATTGACATTTACTGCATATTGGTCTTGTGGACAAGCCCATGATCTGATCTTGTCTGGTGTCAGGCTTCTTCTGGAGATCAAGGATTTTTCGCTTTGTCTGCTATATCTATCCACTACATCTAGATTTTCGTGTGCCACATTCTAGGGAGACACTATGTTCACACTGATGATCAAGATCAAGCCTGGGCCAGAAAACAGCGAGATGGTATTGTTTCTGCAGAGTGAAGCCGAAATATTTAGAAAAATATATGTATGTATTCAGTTCAATCTTGAAGCCAAAAAGGGTGAAAAGAAGCTGAAGGCAGAGGGTTGGTCAAGTAGAGAATGAAAGAGAAAAATATATCGGAAGACAATGAGAATTTCAGGGTATAAAAATAAGCTTAACTTTGTCGATCTCCTAACATAGTAAGGCACGTGGGCTCCCTGTAAGGCCACAATTCCTTGTCCTTCACCTGCCAGCCGCCCACTCATTCACATGAACACAGGGCAAATTGAATTACTGACCCATTTAATATCTATTTAGGCAAAGGCAAAATGTCGCGTTTTATTAGGCAGGCGAACCCCCAGAACTCCATAGAAGATAGCAGTGAGCCTTTGAGTGCGAAAATATCAATCAAGAGACACCCTCTAGACAATATTTTCATTCTCTCCTTCCAGAATTCCTAAATCCTCTGTAATTTTCCAATATTCTCAATGGCTAAATTCTATGTATCTTTACTTCACCCCTGAAATGGAGGCATTTAAGCATTCGTCCATTAGCATCTTTCCTCCTCTCCTCTCACAACCTTTCCTCTGACCACAAATCTTGATATCTCTTATATCAATCACTTTGATCTTACAACTCATTTTGTTTGATATTAAATCATCTCTTGATTGGTCTCGCCCTTTTTAAGATGGCTAATCCAACATCTGGGAACTGGGATGATCCGGGTGTTTTGGATTCTGTTCTCTTCGCATCCGACGCTTTGAGCAACCTTTCCAGTGCCATATTCGGCCAGACTACTCCAGATGATATGGAGAGGGCTGAAATCGATGATCTTGTCACTGGAGTCGTACGAAACCCTGGAGTCCACACGTCTTCTCTAGATTGTGAGCCTGTCATTGACAACATATGCCTGGCATCCGATACTACGGCGGTCCTAGATGGGGATTTAGATTTCCAGGCTTCTACTGCGACAAACTCAGGTTTAATCAACTACTGGCTTATCCATGACATCGCTCTTCAGATGCCAGCGAATACCATCTTTAGGTCTTTGGAAGAAGTGCGAGAGAGCCAGCGCCAGGTCATGATGCTTCCCCAGGACAACACCATTCCACAATTCGCAAACCATGAGGCAACCCTGGTTTCCATCTTGGTCCAAGCAATGGAGAGCACAGATGAGGCCGAGGATTCGCTGAAGGTGATAAAAAAGTTTAAGAAGGATCAATACACTGAAGCTACCATCGAGGCCGTTTGCTGGGAAATTCTAGTTAGTGTACCCACTCCTTTTGTTCCCTTCCTCATGATTCTGATCCTCACATTCTCATATGCCAAACAGGGAGCAATGATCTATCGACACAAGGGTGGCGGTCCGTTAACTGCGGAAGGTAAAGGGAAGCCAGTGGGGACATTCCGCGAGCGATTCGACAACATGCACCGCGTCTTGAAGGCAAGTTCAGAGCGAAACACAACAAAATTATTAATATTTGAACTTTCTTGACGTTCATATTCCTCCAGCGGTCCAAGTCAATCTGCAAGCATGCCCTTGACAGCACCTACATCAATAAGCTTGCCGACGACCCCGTCGGGGCGTTGAAACGGGTAGAATCGAACAAGAAGGTCAATGCCCGGAAGTCAACCCAAATCAGCGCAGGCAGGAGAGTCCTAGCCAAATCAGCCCAGCATGGGTAAGCTCTCAAATCTCTCGACTCCCTTCAGGTGCCACAATCGCCTGTCTTTATGCAGGGGAAGCGTGGTCCTGTCGACCACGACAGGCAGGACCACCAAGAAGGGTGCTCAGCAATGAGAATTTGACTTCAACATTGTTTCACGGATGACGCGAGGCGGGAGGGTGGGTCTCCGTTGGCAATGCTTTTTGATTTGTCTGGCGTTCTTGATCGTTCTTGAGCTATTGATTTTTGATATGAAACTGAGGCATATTTGCTTGCGCATCTGATGTGGGAGCATTGAAACAGCTACCTGGCGCGAAGTTCGGTGATTATTATGCCCATGAAATAATTGCATACTCAGTTTTCAGTGAGACACCAACTCTTAAAATACCTGCTGGTAAACAATGAACAGCTCCGCCTACCACCGAAACAACAGCAGACATGGAAGGTATCTTTGTCCACTCACGAGGATCTTGCTTCGCCTATTTGGTAGACGTATGCCTATTTGCCAAGATGCTCGGGTCATAAGGAAGCTTCGATAGTCAAGAAAGGTGCTTCCGGCAAAAATATACTTGGAAAATCATTTAGAACCCCTTTTTCAAGAATGGTGAGCAGGGCGCTTATTACAATCAGACCATTTTATCATAATGGAATTATCCAACGCCTTTGATTCCACTAATTCTGTATACCAAATATGAAATGCTAATGTATTATCAATCCACAAAGCCTGCTTTTGACATGGTCAACATAATATCCTTCGTAAGTTGCCTCAATCGTTGTAGTTTGATTGCCGGGAACCATCCTTGTTGACTGCCGGCAGACCATACAAGGCACAAAGCTCTTCTTCTTGGGATTTACCCGACGCCTCCAGGACAGGCCGTTCAGCTTGGCATGCCACGCGAACAGCATGTCGGCGGTGTGGTGAAAAGCCATAGGAAGCGCTGTGAGTCTATGTCCAGTCAGTAAGGCAAGGATATTAAGCTTCAACTCTTAGTTGCACTTACTGTTGTCCGATTGTCCCAGAGGGCGACGTCATCCTTGCCCCACTGGAAACGAGCATGCATCTCCTGAGTGGTTGCAACCACATCCGTGAGGTAGCGAATGATTGCATCACTCTCTGCTTTGGGGATGCCAATGATCTTAGTCACAAATCCCGGGTTGAAGAATAATGCATTCCAACCAGTGACTGGGTTGGTTCGAATGAGCGGGTGCTCATTGGTAACAGGATCCCTTCGAACTGGCCGCCCAATCGCTCGAGAATCATTGGCCTGCATATCGGCTGAATGGAGGGCACTCAAGCCCTTGAGATAGGTTTGCATAAAGGGAGAGAGAATGTCATAGGCAGCGTATTGCGAAGACCAGAGGGTATCGCCACCACCCCCGGTGGGAGGGCCAGTGAGCAGCTTGAGAGAGGTATAAGATGGTGGTTGCTCTTCATATGTCACCTATCCGAGAACATTAGCAGGCGGTTGACGATGATATTGATTATCCTAGACAAGAAAACGTACATCAGAATGCCAAAGAAAACTTGGGCTGAACAAAGCACGGTTATCCCCAGCATTGTCCGCGGAGTAGACAACATGCACATCCTCGAGCCCCTTCTTTCGAGGTACGGAAGTGGTAGCATGCTAGGCGGTATTAGCATTTGCGATACATTGCTTCACTATTGTGATCCCGACTGACCTTGTGCAGTTTCCCAAAGTGTCGTCCCAGTTCTCGTTGGGCTTCAATATCAAAGTTCTTCTGAGCCCGGAAAAACACTACCCCTCGGTAGGCGATCAGACGAGCCAAGTCGTCCTTTTGAGCGCCTGTAAGCTTTGACAGATCCACACCATGAATCTCAGTTCCAATTTTGGGGTTATAGTCGAACACGGCTGTGGCATCTTGTAATAAGTTGCGGAATTTCGGGTCCCCCCGGAGCCCTCGATCCTGGTAGGGGGTATATTCCAACGGCTCCCAGTGGATGTCAGGGAATGTAGGCAATAGGTCTTCGTGGGCATAGTTGGTGTGTTGTTCCACGGTTGTCCGGCCAGGGACATAGCCAAACTTGTTGTTGCCGGCAACCTCCTTTGTGGGGATGATGATGTTTCCCACAGGCGAGGGTGCGATGGGTACTTCTAGTGACGGTGCCATGTCGAGCAGTTTGGCTTCAACTAGAGAATAAGTGTGGAGCGAGACTGCAGCGTGGAATCCGTGGTTTCAAGATCAAAGTGTCGAACAAAGTTTAGATGAGGCGCTGGCCTTTTTATAAGAATGGGGCACGCCTTGGTCAAACTGGGAACGGGGGAAATCAAGCTCCCGCGGAACCCAATAGGCCATGACTCAACCCCAGATAGCTCCTGTGCTGTTGAAGATCTTGCGTGATTCCCAGACTTGAAGCAATCGCGCCATCGGGCCAGCCCATCATTTCAGCGGCGACCAGGAGAACCACAAAATAGGAAGTCGAGAGCGGAGAGACAGGGTATTGAGACTTCATGGTTCGCCAGTGACGAAAGCAAGAATGGATCCGCAACAAGAGTCCGGTTCGTTCCCGTTCGTTCCCGGTGGTTCCCCAGACAGCGGCTAGGGGGGTTGATCACGCCATTGTGCTGACGTTGAAGGCAAGTTTTGCCATCTCTGCCGAATCGCTGGGGGTTCTTGAAGCCCCTGGGAAAATGAGGATCATGATTTCAAGATTCACCGCTGTTTCAAACTTGTACTCTCCGGGGCTCAGGGGGGCATCTGCAGACGCGGCCTCGGGGGAAGCATGGTCGAGCATGTTCCCGGTGGGGAGATAGTGTTTGATGATCGGGGATACGAGTGGAGGTTGTTTTTAGCAGCGGCAAGTTAGCGCGCTAATCGGCGATCACGCAAGAGTGGCGGACTTTTGGGAGCTCTGGTCCGTTGGCGCCGTCACATTGGCTCTGGGACCTCCAGTCGCATGGATCGCCCCGGAGATCCGGTTGAGTCGAGGTTCTAGTTCCTCGTCTCTGTCTGCCGGAGACGTTGGGGTGGCGTGGTCTAGCATTCTGGGGTTTTGCAAGTGTTTCATATCAATCACCTTGAATGAGGGAATCAAAATACGTCATTTACAGCGTTGTTAGCCAAGTTTATACTCTCATGTTGCCCTCCTTCTAATACTCCTCCGTATTGACTGAACTAGTAAATAAGACATCAGACGCAGTAGCGAAGATGGCTTGAGGATGCAGGATTCTCAATAGTCTTCGGGTTTATGCACCCAGTTAGATTGTATACGTTCTGACAAGAGAAAGGTAAGAAAAAGAGGTATCGTGGTTCGGCTGGTCCTGCGCATACTCCAAGGCCCGCCTATTGCATTAGTGTACAGGTTCAATGAAATCATCCGATCCTCGAGCTCTCTTAATTGATCCCGAGTCGACCATCTCCACCAGACAGAGGTCCAAGAGATACCTCCTGAACCTGCTCCGAAACGCTGCCCAATCGAGAAGCAACTCCCATGATACCGGCCTCGACATCCCCAAGTACAGCAGCCAGATCATTCACGGCCGACTTAGGAGTTCCCGCACCGGCACCATCGCGGGACTTGGAGCTGACGAACTCACTAATCTGGCGGTTCAGCGTGAGTTCCACGCTGTGTAGGTGGTCCTCGATCTCCTTGAGGTTGCCCTTGTAGCGATCCAGGACGGTGCCCATCTCATCCGACCTTTGCGAGAAGTAGTCCACCAAATTGACCGGGACACCATTGACACTAGTAGCGGTGGACGGATCACCCTCCACGTCATCGGGCAGGGCCAGGGTATTCTTGCGAGCCGAGCGCATCGAGTGTCGGTCTGGAACCTTCTGGTTTTGGGTGGACCACCAGCCACCGCCTCCCGCAGATTGATATTGCAGAGGCAGCTTCAGGGTATCAATGGCACGGAACGCAACCTGGGCTTCCGCTGCATCCCGCATCACCAGGCTGCGAAGTTGATCGATATCACCGGCATCGTTCTCTAGCGCATGCTGCATGGTTTCCAACTTTCCCTGCACAAACTCCACATCATTGGGGATCGTGGAGCCCTGCTTCTCAATGGTCGGAAGCATGTCCGCAACTTCGTGGCACACTTTCATCTGATTCAGGATGTAGTTATCGATGATCTCAATATGGTTGCGAATCTCATCGGCGCAGCTTTCAAACTTCGTCGTGGGGAGGAGATTGCTGACATCAACCTTCACGCCTTGAACGACGGTCCCTGTCGTCGTGTTCTGCTGTAATGATGGCTGGGTCTGAGTTGTACTTTGGTTGCCGAACAACGAAAGTGTGGGCTTTGGGGGTTGTTGCTGTTGAGGTTGTTGAGTGGTCTGGGCGCCGCCGCCACTATTATCATCGAAGTCATTAGTCCCAGATACTCAGATATAGGGCTCAGGGTAAATGCGCTTCTTCACTTACAACAGACCTCCAGTAGTTGAGGTACCGAGGCCACCAAAAGCACTGGGCTTTGCCTGGGACTGTGCAGTCGAAGTCGCACCCAGTCCTCCTCCGAAAAGACCACCTCCCGTTGCCCCGGATGTCCCAGATTGAGTAGTGCTAGAACCAAAAAGACCGCCTGACTGGGGTTGTGTAGTCGCCGTGGTTGTTGAGCCACCAAACAAGCCGCCTCCTGTGGCTCCGCTCTGTTGCTGATTTGCTGCAGTTCCGAGCATGTTAGATCCAGTAGCTTGTGGTTGTTGTGTAGAACCACCACCCAAGCCTCCAAAAAGACCTCCTGTCGGTTTAGCCTGCGATGTCGAGCTCGTGTTACCGAATAGACCGCCTGTGGTGGTGCCCGTTGCTCCCGGAGCAGCCGTAGAAGTTGTTTGGGTGCTAGAGCCTCCGCTGAGGGTGGAAAAAATGGTATGTTAGCTTCGCCAATCCAGAGAGTATTGGGCATATCTCAGCATCCCGCTGTCCCTGAAAATCCCGAATCGTCCAGCCACACTGACTGGATGACAGGTCAAACGTGGCTAAGCATGCACCTCCGGTACTTGCTTCAGCCATCTGCTCTATCGCAAGCAGCCTATCAAGCCTCCATTGGCTAGCACAAATATCTTAAGTCCCAATAAGAAGAAATTGATGGACCCGGTCGAACGAGAGTTTGTGAGAGCTTCCAAACTTGTCATGGAGGGGACGAGGCCAGGCCCGGAACCAGGTTGCTGAGGGGAGGGGACGAGGACTCACAACAATGGATTCGATGGGGTGGTGTTGATTGACAGACCGCCCGTAGTCGGCGCGGAGGTTTTGGGAGCAAACATGGTCCCTGGCAATTGGAATGCAGGACTGTAATGCGCCGTCTGGCAACAACAAAGATCGCCGCCGATAAGATTTGAGAGTGCCGGCCGTGGTTTTTCCGACGCCGGCCGCGCGCTTCTCCCGCGTTCCAGGACTACAGAGTATGCGAAATGAACCCGACAAAATAGCCTTATTGATGGCTGAAGTTCCGTCTTACGTACGAGCAGGATCTCGTTCATAGGTTAATTTTGCCGTTGCTGTGCGATGCTTCGGAGCTAGTATCCTAGATCTCCCTAGTGCCGTCGTCCTTCCACCACGATAAAAAGCTACAAAAAACCTCGAACGACTCGGGAAAAGAACAAGACGATACTTTTAGTTATCTTTTCCTGATGTCTCAGGGATAATTATCCACTACAAGATACCTCTGCGGGCTGTGCCTACCTTAACGGTCCTCATCGATTCCCACTATTCCTTGTGATGTTCAAGCTACTTGATTGAATCCGCCGAGTATAGACTTGGCAAGCCGTTCACTGGCTCTGCATTATCAAATATGCCTCACGTCGATACCAATGACTGGAAGCCAATTTGCGTGGCATCTACTACCGCACAAGATGATCAATTGTCCGAGATACCCAAGCAGCCTTACTTCAGGAGCGTTGAATGGACCCCAGACGGTACCACACTATTGGCGAACTCATCAGACCAATATATAAGATCCTTCATTCTGTAAGTAATTCCTTCAATTACCTGGATTGGATTCTCACTCATGATAAAGGCCCCCGGATCTGTTGGACAAGCCTCCGCATCAACTTTCGCCATACTCAACGCTTCCATCAGCAGAACCGACGTATGCCACAGCTATCTACCCGTTCTACAATCTACAAGATCCGTCCACTACTCTTTTCCTCTCATCAGTTCGGGACCATCCTATCCGATTATCTTCGACTCTTACCCCAGTCTCTGTAGCCAGTTACTCTTTGGTCAACCCCACCACCGAGGCATTCATGACCCCTCATTCCATGATATATCCGTCTACCCTGGGCGGAACTCACTTCCTTACGGGCTCTGATAGCCTGATTTGTTTATTTGATGTCTCACGCCCAGGAACAGATGGACCCGTCTCCTGGATGCCCACTATCCCCAGCAAGCGCAAGCAGATTGTGGGTGGCGGGGTCGGCATGAAAGGCATTGTTTCGGCGCTGGCTGTCAATCCAACAGGAGATGGCGTTCTAGCCGCTGGCACATTCACCAGACACGTTGCGTTGTATAGCAGCAATGGATCAGGAGAACTGCTCGGCACCTTTAGCGTGGCTAAGACCGATGCCAACCGTGACATCGGCGGCCGGGGGGTCACCCAACTCACGTGGAGTCCATGTGGTCGCTACCTTTATATCGCAGAGCGTAAAAGCGACGGTGTCCTGGTTTACGATGTTCGGGTTACTGGGCAGATGCTCGGCTACTTGCGAGGGCGAAAGGCTATGACAAACCAACGCATGCAGATCGATGTGGTGCCCTCGGGCACAGATGGCTCTCATGAGGTCTGGGCGGGAGGTACGGATGGTATCATGAGGGTATGGAAGGACCCTATTTATGCTGCTGGAGGTCAGGATCCGAGTTGGGAGTTCAAAGTTCACGAGGGTATGTTCTCCATGACCTACACCACTAATAGATATATAGCAGTGTTAACATATTATAGATGCTGTTGCGAGCACTGTTTTTCATCCCATGGGGAGTGTTGTCGCGACGTGTTCAGGCCAACGACATTTTGTTACTGATGATTCATTAGACGACCACAATAATGATCGCAACGCTATCAATCAGGCTGACAATAGCCTAAAAGTATGGTCAATGCCGTTCCTAGAAGGATCTGAAGGGAGTGGAACAAGTCCAAGAGAGACCGCAGAACGGAGTTAAGTAGAACCGCATGAGACTAATAAAAACAATACTTGATTTTTTGGTTTTTGTCTTTGTTTTTTTTTTACGCTTGATCTAATCAAGGTCTTAATCTCTGGCAAAATAAATGCTATCTTTCTCCGAAGATGAACTTATTCTGGAATGTGTTTTGAATCCGTGATGAAACAAACATCTATTGTTTATAATTCGCCCTGTAACTTGATCTCAGGGTAGACGAATTCCGTAACGCTCATAAGGGAAGTTTTCTAGTGTCTTGAGAATCTGACCGAATCCATCTCCAATGTCGCCAGGCTTTCCGGCCCCATTGATACGCCAAGCTTGTAGCTCTTCGGCCTCCTTTTCAGGAGCAGACTTCTCCTCTTCCTTGTGCTCGCCCGTCCGACCAGCGAGAACTTCATCCTCGCGGCCCTTATAGGTCTCTAGGAGACCAGGATGAGGGCACCAGACAACTTGCATGCCTGCACGACGCCCGGCCTCGACGCCAGGAACTGCATCCTCAAATACAAGGCACTCTTCCGGCTTGACCTCTGTTTGGCCCTTGCTGCGCAAGTCCGCGTTAATGGTTTCCAGAGCCAGCAAGTAAATATCCGGCAGCGGTTTGCCACGACCCTTGCCAATACGGGGATCATCACCGAGAACCCGGTGAACCTCAGGAAATGCGGCAAACAGATCCCGCATGTGTTGGGTCTTCAGCTTGAAATTCTTACTGTGCGAGGAGGTTGCCAATGCGATATGAACTGGCTGGTCGGTAGACTGTGTCGACACAAGAGATGCCAAGAGATTAGGGACCCCGGGAAGTGCCTGGCACTGCGGGAAGTACTTGGCCTGGAGGGAAGCCTGTTTAACCGCGGTTTCTTCAGGTGTGATAGGCAGCTGAGCCCAGTCATGGAAGATTTTGCTAGCCTGTATAGATCGTAAGTATCTAACTCCAGATACCCAGATAGACAGCTGATATCATACCTCAGGCTGCGGGCGGCCTTGGAGCTGTGCCTTAATGGACCAGGGAAGAGTGGGCTTGCCATACATTTGAAGCACCTCATTTGTGATCTGGGTGTACTTGTCTTCAGAGTCGATGAGCAAGCCATCCATGTCAAACAGACATGCCCGAATACGGGGACGTCTTCCACATTGTCAATTGCATGTAGGAAAATGCAGTCAAGGACATTGACTTACTCCTTTTCATTCACCATCTTGAATTCTTGTCTTTTCACGGTTTAAACAGAGCGGGAAGACAAGGCTTTGGGGTGCGATAAGCACATTTGGCGCGGGGTGCTTATCGTGAATCCCGTGATCCGGTTTGGCCAACACCGACTGTCCTTCTATTTTCTCAGTCGGACTATTCGCAAGATGGCGGATGTGAGCGATCAGAAACCTGTCCCAAGACATGGAAATTCGGCCGCTCCAACTGACACTGGGGCTGAGAGTGACGAGGAAGTGTTTCATGATGCCCGGTTCCCTGCGGAGGAAGAGGCTGTAAGTTGGAGTCAATCGCCCAGAATAATATTAAAGCTCCCCAAGGATGCTGAGACAGTGCTTACTGGTGTTTTAAATAGGAGTTGGTGAAGGAAACTCACAACATCAAAGCAGAAGCGAATAAACTGTTCAGCTCGGCGTGTTATGACCAGGCCATCTCTTCCTACGACAGAGCCCTCTCGTGCTGCCCGAATTATCTTGACTACGATGTCGCAGTTTTGCGAAGTAACATTGCCGCATGCTATTTGAAATTGGAAGATTGGAAAGCAGCCGTTGACTCGGCAACTGCATCCCTCGATCGTCTCGACAAGATAATCCCTTCCCAACCCGAGAATCCAAAGGATTCGAAGAAACTGAATACTTCAGGCAACGATGCCGTGGTCGAAATATCAGGCGATGACGCACAATCGGAGGAGACAGAGCTCAAGCGTTTAAAGGAATCGGATGAGCAGCGCACCAATGTCATGCGGATTCGGGCCAAATCTCTCATGCGACGTGCGAAAGCCAAGTCTCAAATGAACGGCTGGGCAAACCTGCAGGGTGCCATGGAGGACTACCAATCTCTCTCATCTATGGAAAATCTTCCGCCGGACGAAAAACGAATAGTACAGCGGGCGCTCCGAGAGCTGCCCGATAGGATCAAAGAGGCGCGAGAAAAGGAGGTGGGCGAAATGATGTCAAAGATGAAGGACGTAAGTCGAATAAATCCTGAGTCCCGCTAGCTGCCGGAGACCTTAAGACTAATCTTCCTAGTTGGGCAATGGTATATTGAAACCATTTGGTCTGTCAACAGACAACTTTAAGTTTGTTCAAGACCCCAAAACCGGCGGCTACTCTATGAATTTCCAGTCTTAAACAGCGTTCAAGAGATGAGCTGCCTCTATGACTTGCCGGTTTCCTCACGTGGAAACTAAATGTTCTACCGTCTATATTAAAATCACTCGATGCAAATATCCAGATATGCATGAGCTGTTACGGAGAATCTATGTACCTACCTTTTTAAGATGCCTTTTCTGTCATTTTCTTGGAAATCTTGTTTCTTTGAAGGATAATTTCAAAGATAAAATGTGTTTGGATCTGTGAGAGGAGATGATCATATTGAGATACTCAACCGCCACCCCAGCATGTCACTCAGGGGCACGAATTGCGATTTGGTTTTAAAAATACAATGAACAAAGACATGCAAGACCCAAGGCCAATCCAGCGCTTCAAAAACTCAGTATGCAAAAGGAGCCGAATAACCAGAATGTGGTCTGAGACAAGTTCTCGGACAGTCCTACATACTGATAACCCGGACATTATTTAAAAATTTTAGTTTTCGTTCCTGAGATCGTCGAAAGTGTTCGAGCTCGCGACTTCGCTTTGGTATAGTACACAGCTTATGCCTCCCATTGTCAAGCTAGCAATTTTACAGCCGGCCCGAACGACAGAAGGCACAAAACAACGACAGCAGAAAGACGACATGAGATGACAATATGTGTTGTCAACCCATTTACTCGTTAATCTTAGCCAGAATCCTGCGTATAGTGGTTAGCAGAGCTTGTGGAGATCGGGAGTTGTCGAATTTGACTGAATGGTGAACATACTCAGAGTCCCGGTACAGGGTGTACTCCTCCTCGCCGACCTTGATGGGGCTGCCACCGAACTGTTTCGAAATTTCAATTAGCATCATACTTAAATCGTACGGCACTTATATTGACGGTTTTTTGACTGGCAGAATATGATACAACATGGTGGTGTGTATTTTACGGTCAACGTCGTATGCAGGGTGATCCATGCGACGCGGTGGAAGAGCTCGGAAGGTTAATCGGGGATGACATACCTGAGGAATCAGAACCTTGTCACCAGCGGAGACACCCATGGGGATACGCTTTCCATCGCGGTCAATGGCACCGGGGCCGACAGCGAGGACCTTAGCCTCGTTCTGCTCCTTGACGCTGCTCTCAGGGAGGAAGATGCCGGAGGCGGTCTTGGTCTCGGGCTTAATGCGCTGGACCAGGACGCGGTCCAGAAGGGGAGCAAGGCTCTTGATATTGCGAAGGACAGACTATCGCAGAGAACATCAGTATCATGCACCGAGAATGAAAAGGTTGAAAGATGGGCTAAATTGGGGTAAGGGAAAAAAGTCGATAGCAGAGCTAGAAAGGGAGACTGATGCGGATTTGCAGCCGAAAAAGAGCTACATGAAGGCAGGAATAAAAGACCATCATGCCAACTTACCATTGTGATGGAGTTTGGAGTCTTGAAGCCAAGAAGTTGGGGATGTGAGTGGGATGGAGAAGGGAAGAGGGAAGTGTCCGGGGGAAGATCTGGACTTTGCGGCGAGAAATTTCCAGAATGCCAAGACCCGCAAGCTTGACTCCCGAGGGCCAACCGCGCCGACTCTCGGGTACTCGCGATTGGTCTCCCCAATTTCTACGGGAATATTATTAGGCTTGATTCCAATTGATACTCGTCGTAAAAGGCTTGAACCTGCTTCACTCTACTGCATTGCCTCCCATAGGCCAAAATTGTTTCACACCTCCTATTCGAGGTCATATTCGGACTGCATAGCTCCGTTCCCCCGGACCGGAGCTACCCTCAGCTACAAGGAATGCTCTAGAAGCAGATTGCCTCAACATAAATTCTCATTTCCGGGTACAAAAAAACGCCGCGATATCCAAATATTTCATCCGGACGCAAAATTCAAAGCGATCACGGGAGTAAAGAATTACCATCTCCTTCCACGTCCTCGGCCTCCGCCATAATTCCCGCGTTGTTCGTAGCCTCCATATCCCATCTGGCCCTGTCCTCCTTGTCCAAACCCTTGGGCTTGCCCCTGGGGAGCAAAGGCGGGTTGACCTTGGGGTGCAGCGCCCGGCTGTCCTCCCATCATCGATTGCGCATGCTGCATAAAAGACATCGGGTCCATGGAGGATGGGTCAAGTCCCTGTGCCATCATAGCCGCAAGCATACCCTGCATCATATCTGGAGACATATCGGGCATCCCGGGCATCCCGGGCATCGCTTGGGGGGCATTGCCAGGTGCTCCGGGGCCTGCTGGAGCACTCGGCATCCCAGGCATACCCATGCCGAGGAAGGATTGCATTTCATCCATTTGTTTCTTTTGGTCACCAACATCCTTGCGCACTTCTTGCTGCTTCAGGCAGTAGCTGGCCCATGTAAACTCATCGAAACCATAGTTAAAATAGTCCGAGATATCGGAACCGGGGCGTCGCCAGGGCTTATCGTCTGTTGGGAAATCGTTGTCCATGTCAGATGACATGATCGGTTTCCCACTCGTAGGGTGTACAGGATTGCCATTGATATCAATGGTTGATGTGTGAATAGCTGGGTATGAAGAGCCTGGTTTTTGTGGGACGGTAGGGCGGGCGGCAGGGGGAGCGGCGCTCGCGGAGACGGGAGTAGGAACATCCAGGTGAGGAGTAGTGATCGGAGTCGCAGATTTCGAAACGACCGAAGAGTCCGCTGAGGATGGTCTCTGAGGCTCTTGTCGCAAGGTCACATGGCGTGGGTGCGAGCTTTGAAGATCAGCCCAAACTGCTCTAACAACGTGTTGGAAGAATAGATGAAGGTCCACTTACACTTCTGGAGGAGGCGCATCTGCAGGTGTCTCTGTTATAATATTGAAATCGTCCTGGAGGAAGTCAGTACATAATCAAATCTGTCAATGGATCACGATCTCACGTCGTCGTCCTCGACCTCTATTTCCTCTTCTTCTTCTTCTTCTTCCTCCTCGTTGCCATCGTGTGCTTGGCCCGGGGCTGCAAGATAGGCATTTTGCTGAACCTGGTCAGTTGGGACCGAGTCGGTGGGATCATAAAAATCGTCTTCTTCGTCCTCCATGATTATTTGCTTTCAGCTTCTGGACTTTTGTTTCAGAAACGCGAAATATTGAGATCGAGATGCTCCGCGAGTTGATTGAATGGAGCCGGGTTTGGAGTGTTTGCACTCCGCTTGCATGGGCCCGCCAAGTCTCACATCAAGGCATACCTAGGTTGAAGTTTTGAATTTAAAGAATAAATTAGGTAACATGGTGAGCATTTGATGTAGGCTGATCTCTTATTCTGAATGTTTCCACCAAAGAGTCACCTTGGACGAAAACATCAGAGGCAACCACGCGATATATCTTAGCTTGAGACCCGGAGTACATATGGCTCGACAAAGACGATATGACATGCATCCTCACTTGACACAGGGAATATAACTTTGAATCAAAACTATGCTAACATCCTAGCACCAAAAAATGGCATTTGGTTCTTCTCAATATTTTTATTGCTTCTTGGTGAACATGTATTGTTGTCCCCCCTGAAGCATCTCAATCTGCAAAGCACAATCACGTGACAATTGCGCAAAGACGTCAGCGATGCGGAGCTCCGACAAAATCCTTCCTACCAATCTGAACCTGAATTTATGCTCAGCAGTGGTCATTATTCGATAGGCAAAAATGGCCTCTTCTGAGCGAGAAAGTCAAACCTCCACACCCCGGTCCTTTACGGGCCAAAGTGTGTCGGCCGAGGAAATGCTCAAGTCGCAAACTGTCGGTCTTGTGCATCTGTCCGATTTTCGCAAACGGCGCGCCGAAGTCTTGGAGCATAAGGAGCGCGAGGCGCATGACAAGTCTCTAGGCAGACTGGCATCTGGTAATTCAAGAAGTGCAACTCCTTCTGCCGGCGAAGTGACTGACGGGTAAGTTCTCGAAGGGCCGGATTTTGTGCTTCCAACGAGACCGAGCTGATCGAAGAACAATAGGTCATCAACACCCAAAAGTGACGCCCCTCCTAAAAAGAAGAAGAAGAAACAACTAGCTAAAAGCAAGCTTTCTTTTGGCGACGATAATGATGATACCGGGGAAGAGTCCGCTGCGACTCCACGCGATTCAAGCATATCCCGATCCGGGTCAAAGACACCGATTGAAGAGAGCGCGACATCAGCAGCTGTGCGCATGAAGGCGAATCCGCATGCACGACCACCTCCCAAAGCGATGACTAAGGCCGCAGTGGAAGCTGAGGCACAGGCTCGCGAAACACTGCGCAAGGAATTCCTGGCGATGCAGGAAGCTGTTAAGAATACGGAGATTTCTATCCCATTCGTGTTTTTTGACGGGACGAACATACCTGCTGGGTCAGTCAAGGTTAAGAAGGGTGACCCGGTCTGGCTGTTCCTCGACCGTTGCCGCAAGGTCGGTGCCGAACTTGGAGTGCGTGGTGCCAATGGGGCTGCGAAGGCGCGGAAAGATAATCGTCGGGAATGGGCTCGAGTCAGTGTCGATGACCTTATGCTGGTCAAAGGTGATATCATTGTCCCACATGTGAGTTTACCAAATGCGATTCTGTTGGATCCGGTGTATTTGATACTAATTCGCAACCAGCACTACGAATTCTATTATTTTATTGCCAACCGAGTACCCAACTACTCTCGCAACGGGGGTCTGCTCTTTGAATATTCCAATAAGCCGGCACCAGAAAATCCAAGCGATGAGCCTCTATACCGACCCAACGATGAGAAGTTAGAAGGGGCGGACAATGATGCCACGGAGACCAAGGTCGTAGATCGCCGTTGGTATGAAAAGAACAAGCACATCTACCCTGCCAGTCTCTGGAATGAGTACGAGCCCGGGAAGGAGTTCGAAGAAAAGATGACATCGACGCGGCGTGATGCACAGGGTAATGCATTCTTTTTTTAGCGGGTTTTCTTGTGCAATTTTTCTGTTTGATATCCAGGCGTTGTGAGAAAACTAGACCAAGATTCCATAATTTTGATGCTTTTTGCTTTCGAGAGGTGAGGTGAAGAAGTCTCGGCCTCAGGTGACCTCCAGCATTTTCAACCTCTTCATCATTTGCTCCCTCTACATCGACTCCATGGATTTCCATCTACGATGTAACTCGCTCAAGTGCCGGGCCCAGCTGAAAGAAAGAGCAGTGGTGACAACATGCTCGTAAGCTGCATCTGCTTCAACTAGGAATAGGACGGCACTGATAGCGCCAGGCATATCTTCTGTCTCGGATGTGCGGACGGTCTCGGGCTTTCACACCCTACAGCGAATGATCGACGATGCCCTGCTTGTCAAGCAGCTCTCTTGAACCCCGACGATGCTGTTTCGACTGTTCTGAATCCAACAGAAGATTACAAGACAAGTGTGCTGAGTGGTCTTGACCCAAATACCATCATGGAGTGTGCCGGCCGTGCTTTGGGCTTTTGGGCATACCAAAGCACACAGGAAATGTGGGTGCCTTTGTCATAATCGGCAGTGTAATCCTTTCGCTAATTGGATCATGAAGATTCTATCAGGAATTCCTTGGGAAGAGCCTCGCGGAAAAGTACACCGGCTTGAGCACACAGATGGACAAGGTCATTCATAATGCGAATTCTGAGATCTCAACTCTACACAACAAAGTTTCTGGTTCGTTCCAAATCGGTTGGGACGATAAGTGGCCTTCCTACTGACGTTTGAGGGCTGAAACAGACATGCAAATCGCGCAAGAACAGGTTCAAAAAAGAACCAGGAACTGATCGACCTTTATCGCGACAAGTCGAAGAAGCTCACACAAATGACCAATCTCTACAATTTGCTCAAGGCGAGGGCTATGAAATCGCGAATGCAGTCTGCCGCCTCCGAGAACGTATCGCAGACATTGAATACCCTCGTACCTCAAAGCAGGCCGGCAAGGTCGATACCACCATCGGTTTCCTTATCAATGCCAGCAGCTCCCTTGGCATGTGGTCCACAAGCTGTCTCCTTTCCTGTCAGCCCCGAGGGTGTTGAGCAACTTCATAGATACCAACGGAGCGCCACTGGCAGTTCGAGAAAGTCGAGGAGGCAAACACTAGATTTTGGAATAATGCCGCCGCCAGCAGGGCGACCTGTCCTGAACATTCGAAGTGGTAAAGGGCTATCTATTTCCCAGCAAAGGTAGACCGTTATGCTGATTGCGAACCGTCCAGCCAAAACCCCTACGAACCCGCAGCACCGCACTCGGCTTCCTCATCCGCCCCGGTCGTCCACTGCGCTATCTCAGCTACCCTCAGAAGATGAAATCCTGGCAAGATTTGGTAGATAATATGGTTACCGTAACGTTCTCCATAGGCTGTGTCAATCCAGTTTCTCTATCTGGTGTGCTTAAGTTTCATCGCTGTGTGACTTTGTTCAGATTCATAGATTACCTTGGGCAGGAAAGCGCTATTTGAAACTACTGCTTATCAATAAAATTCAAGAATGTGTTTTCTGGATCGGCCTATGGGACAACAACCTTCATTCATGCTGTGCTATGGTCCTCGGAAAATCTCTATTGCAGTCCTTCATACACCGTGTCTCAAGACTTATCATCTTTCCAACAGAAGACTGTCACAAAACCCTTTTTCCCCTCTCAAACATACAGTTCGAGGAGAATTGTCCGCGAACATAGTTCGGGCATATCTCTAATGTACTCATCAGCGTACCCCCATCAATGTTTATCTGATAACCGATGGATATCTACATCACAGTACTCCAGATTCACATCCGTAACTGGCTCCAACCGTCCCTATATACTCCTTCCCATTAGTTCAGAAATCCAATACCCAATAATCCCATTCGTCCCAATTCCTATATATTGTCTCTTCGCTGTCTCTTTACTATCCTATTGCCATTCATCATCCTCAACTGCGATAGGTCCTTTCATGGTCCACCCATCCGCAAACGGTATGGACCACGCCTGACTCCCGCTCGCCCGCGGGCCGCTATCTCGGGGCAGCGGAAGCGCGTCCCCCTGCCACCCTCGGCAACACTGCCGCCCGCCCAAATAGCCCAGCTCCAGCACGGTCCCTACCTTATGAACGCCAGGAGGCCCGTTCCTGACGATCCAGATCGACGGGCCGAAGCTTTCCCCCCTGTTAATCTGGGGTATAGAGGGGTCCCTCTTGGAGCTTGTGTGGAGTCCGTATTATATTCTGTATTTTTGGTCACGTGGTCATATACTGGGGTCAGTGACTCCCATCTGGGGCACAGGCACGATACACTTCCTCCTCTCTAACCATGAATCGCAGCCCTTGAGCCTTTTATAGCTCTCTTCTTTTTCTTTCTCTCTCCTAATTACTCCTTACGAAAAATCATATGAACAGACCGAGGGAAATACCAAGTCCATAGAAGGGACCGAGACAAGAGGACCATTAGACTGACGCAGACAGGGCTGGCATCTCTACACGCACAGGAAAACAGAACACTCGTATCATCACTTTGAGATATTATCCGATGGGATCATCACGATCTAAATCCCCCGGGAAGGTGAAAAAAACATAAAAAGGAAATCTAATCATGTACGTCGGGCACCAAGCATCCGGTCTTTTCGTCCGGGCGGGAACTGAAACGCCATACCCACGACCAGCAAAACAGGACCAGTCCAAGGGAAGAAAGTCAGAAAACCGAAGCAAAGGCTCTCAGGCCCCAACGGCTTCGATACCTAAATCCCCCAAGGCGAGCCCCGCAAATTTCATATCATGCCATGCATTATACCACAAACCCATGCAACGGAGTTGACGCTGCAGAAAATAAAAAATAAAAAAAATAAGAGAACATTGGAAAACAAATTCAGTAGGTCATTTATGCGCCGAATTCCTTAACATCGGTCTTCTTGCCCTGCAGAGCAAGGGGCACGATGCCAGAGACGTGCATCTCGGGGCCGTAGACGTGCATGTCCAGGCCGAGCTCGATGCCGACGGCCTTGATGTTCTTCAGACCCTCCTGGTAGTTGGGGCCAGCACGGCGGACCCAGATCTGGACCTTGTGCTCGTTGAGGACGGGGGCAACCTCGCGGATGGCGCGGATGACACCCTTGAAGGTGGAGGCGACGTTGGTGAAGTTGGCAATACCACCACCAATGAAGAGGACCTTGCCCTCGGGGTGCATGGGGGCGCGCAGCATCAGATCCAGCACGGTCTTAGCGTACTGGTAGGTTTGAGACTCGCTGGGAGCACCGGAGTACTCGCCGTAGTTGGCCAGCTCGGAGACGAAGCCGGCGGAGGCAATGGCATCGGCGTAGACAACGGAAGCACCACCACCAGCGACGAGGGTCCAGACACGGCCGTTGGCGTTCAGGACAGTCAGCTTGAGGGAGGCACCGGTCTTGGCGTCCATGTCGGAGATGAACTTCTCCTCCTTGCTCAGCTCACGGCCGAAGGGGGCGGGGAACTCCATCGGCGGACCAGCGTCGATGTTGACCTTGCCATCGGCCGGGGTGGCGAGGGTGGGCAGACCCAGGGCAGCGGGGCTGCGGGCAACCGCCCACTTGGTGCCGCACTCGAACTCGGCGGTCTGGTCGAGCTTGGCAGCCAGATCGAGGAAGTGGACGTCGGCGGAGGTGGCATCGGCGTTGGGGATGACCACCAGCGGGTTGATCTCCAGGTAGGTGAACTGGCAGTCGACGTAGACGGCATAGAGGCGGGAGATGAAGTCCACGAGGACGTTGTGAATGCCCTTGGGCACCTTGCTCAGCAGAGCGGCGGCAATCTCATCATTGGAGGGGAAGTTCTTGAGCTGGACGGGGATGAGGAGCTTCTCAGCCTTCGCATCGACATCACCGACGTCGACACCACCCTCGTGGGTGAAGAGGATCCAGTCACCCTAGATAGGAGAAAGCGAGAAATTAGCAAGGGGTTCCAAGTTGGGTGGGAGGATATGCCATTGGACGTCTTGGAGAAGGTCCCGAGCATTGCGGGGGGTGTGGGAGGGGTGGTCTTGTCTTACCTCACGGACGGAGTTGATGTTGATGTAGTACTCGCACTCCTGGCTGTGGGGGACGAAGGGCTCGACCAGGAACTGGCGCAGGACACCGGTGACGGTCTCAACCTGGACATCCTTGGTGGCGCGGGCCTCAATCCACGCGCGGGCCTCAGCCCAGGTCTTGTTCAGGGCGAGGAGGCCGGACTTGCCCCGACGCTTGATCAATTGATCGGGTTTGGCGACGAACTTGGCACCGGCAGTGAGGAGCCACGGGTAGGTGACCTCAGCCTGGTCCAGGACGTCCTTGACGGCCTTGTCATCGGGGAAGTGGAGGGATGCAAGACGAGGAGGCGGGTTGTGTGTGGCGGAGGCAGGCAGAGGGGTGGGCTTGATGACCGGAGCGCGGGTGAGGTGGTAGTTCAGGATGGCCTTGCCATCGGCCTCGAGAATGGACTTGGCGGACATGATGTGTGTGAGGATGTGGTGATGTTAATGGAGGGGGGGAGGGGGTGGTGAGAGGATGGAAAAGAGGGAGTTATGAGGGAGGAGCAAGAAGGAGGAGAGGTTTTGGACGTCGGGGATTGGGGATTGGAGGGGGAGGGACCAGGACGTAACAAAAAAAAAAGTTGTGCTGGAGATTACAGCGTACAAGGGAGGGCGGGCACTCCACTGTTGAGGTGGGCTGTTCCGCTGGTTTTCGCGGGTGGTTTTTTTTGGGTTGGGGGGGGAGCTTCGAGGGGCTTTTGGGGGGGGGCTTGGGTGACTGGGGGCCCGCCGTTGGGGCAGGTATCGTCATGACGATACGGGACGTTTGGCAATTGGGTTTGGAGGGGGAACATACTCAAAGCTACGGTGTAGCTCTGTGTCTTCCGTCTTACCGGTTCCTGCTCCTTTCGGCTCCCGACTTTTTTTTTTTTTTTTTTTTTTTTTTTTTTTTATTGGATTTATTTCTATCTCTGGTGGGCTTTTCTGTTGAGTCTGCTCTGTCCTCCGCCCTTCATCTGGACTCTGTACGCCGTCCGCTATGTATCGTGTGCCACGAGGAGCTACTGAGCTGACCGAGGTCCACCTACCAGGCCGACGCCGGTCTCCGATCTATACCGTAGTTCTTATACTTTGAAAAGCAGAGGCACAGGAGTCACAGATCGAGTACATAGTCTGGATATATTGGGTTGAGAACTACAAATGTGGTCCTGACTGGCATATCTCTATCAAAAGAGAAACCCTAAACCCACCAGAAGGGCATAAACGGGACAATCGAATTGTCCATATCGTAGTCATGTATAGGAGCGTATCCGGAGTCTACGGAGTAGATTTGCTGCATGTTCAAGCGTATCATGCTTGTCCCGACCCCTGTTGGCGAGTGCATTGGGTTGGCACATGGGCAATATGACCCTGCGTATGTCGGAGGAGGTTCCCCGAGGGCCAAACTGTCCCGGGCAAATCGAAATGGGATAAGCCGGCGAGTGGGCTGAAGGAGATTCTATTCGAGACTGCTTCCCTGGCGTGACTTCCTCAGGGAGCGGATCATCGCAACCGGCGGTCAAGCATAAGCCTGGGCCAGGCCCGCGACAGTCACCGAAATGGATCAAATGGATCTATAGAATCCTACAGAATGCTCGTCGGGGACATCGAATGTTCCAAGTCAGCGAGACATAATTGGATCAGCAAACAATTCACAGGCCGCAGATAGACAGCAGAAATTGGTGAAATCAGAGAAAATAGTGGAAATAGAATGATCGTCAGAGCAGCATCCAATCCCCCATCCCACCATCCCACCAACCCACCGTCGCCGAGGACGGAGTCCAGAGTACAGTACATCGTCTCACAGTCAAGCCGTTCACGGCTGCTGTGGGTCGGTCTCGCGGGTACCCGGTACTTTGGGGACCGATCGAGTTGTTGAGCTGGTCCCACCAACGCCGTCGCCCCGTCCTGGTAATTTCCATACCAATACCGTACCCCCTCGTCCCCCCCCCCCCCCCGCCAGACGGAGCTGTACACCGTATCTGCGAGTCCTCTGGCCCCGCGGATTTTTCTCTCTCCCTGTCGACCTTCCGCGATCTCTCCTTCTTCTTCTACTCCTCATTCTCCTCTCCTTTTGGGCGATTCTACCACATACGTGAGTCTCTCCTCTCCTCTTTCCCTCGATCGCATCCCATTCTGTCATCCCTACTCCGTCCGCTTAATTCGCCGACTGCCTTCTTTCTACCACTCCGCCCACTTGTCCCCTCCCCCCAGCAACCTCAAAGAGGTCGGCATAGCGTGAAACTGCCACAAGATCGGGCCCGTTGATTATTGACATTCGTCAATTCTAGTTAATCATCATGCCCTCCACTTCTCTCCCCGTCGCCGGCAACGGCGTCCAGAATGCCAACGACAACATCACCCGCTTCAATCCTCCCAGCCGTGTCCTCTCTCCCCTCACCCACGCCCTCTTCCACAACAAGACCCGATGCTTCGTATAGTAAGTGAATCTCCTCCCCCAGCAGCGGCCTGGGGGGCCATCCATCTTCGAAAGCCAATCTGAACCCGGGGAATCTAACTTGCGGATCACAGTGGCATGCAACCCCGAGCCGTGCAGGGCATGCTCGACTTTGACTTCATCTGCAAGCGTTCCACCCCCTCCGTGGCTGGTATCATCTACACCTTCGGCGGCCAGTTCGTCAGCAAGATGTACTGGGGTACCAGCGAGACCCTCCTTCCCGTCTACCAGGATGTCGAGAAGGCCATGGCCAAGCACCCCGATGTCGACACCGTCGTCAACTTCGCCTCCTCCCGCTCCGTCTACTCATCCACCATGGAGTTGATGAACTGCCCCCAGGTCCGCTCCATTGCCATCATCGCGGAGGGTGTCCCCGAGCGTGTAAGTTTTGACTCCCGGTTCAGACGGCAGCCATCGTGACAGGGCGAGCACGAGGCTGCCGTGAGATGAAGATGATCTCGAAGAAAAGGGCCAGAAAGACTAATGGTGTTGGTTTCCATAGCGCGCTCGTGAGATCCTCGTCACTGCCAAGGAGAAGGGCATTACCATCATTGGTCCCGCCACTGTCGGTGGTATCAAGCCCGGTGCGTACAAGATCGGTAACACCGGTGGTATGATGGACAACATCGTTGCCTCCAAGCTGTACCGCAAGGGTTCCGTCGGTTACGTCTCCAAGTCCGGTGGTATGTCTAACGAGCTCAACAACATCATCTCCCAGAACACCGACGGTGTTTACGAGGGTGTTGCCATTGGTGGTGACCGTTACCCCGGTACCACCTTCATCGACCACATGCTCCGCTACCAGAACGAGCCTGAGTGCAAGATCCTCGTCCTCCTCGGCGAGGTCGGTGGTGTTGAGGAGTACCGTGTGATCGAGGCTGTCAAGAACGGCACTATCACCAAGCCCATTGTTGCCTGGGCTATCGGCACTTGCGCCAGCATGTTCAAGACCGAGGTGCAATTCGGCCACGCCGGTGCCTCCGCTAACTCCCAGCTGGAGACCGCCGTCTACAAGAACAAGGCCATGCGTGAGGCTGGTATCCACGTTCCCGAGACCTTCGAGGATCTCCCCCAGATCCTGAAGGAGGTGTACGATGCTGAGGTCAAGAAGGGCACCATCACCCCCGCCCCCGAGCCCGTTGTCCCCAAGATCCCCATTGACTACTCCTGGGCTCAGGAGCTGGGTCTCGTTCGCAAGCCCGCTGCTTTCATTTCCACCATCTCCGACGACCGTGGCCAGGAGCTTCTGTACGCTGGTATGCCCATCTCCGATGTCTTCCGTGAGGATATCGGCATTGGTGGTGTCATGTCTCTGCTGTGGTTCCGCCGCCGCCTCCCTACCTACGCTAGCAAGTTCCTGGAGATGGTTCTCATGCTCACTGCTGACCACGGTCCCGCTGTGTCTGGTGCCATGAACACCATCATCACCACTCGTGCCGGCAAGGACCTGATCTCCGCTCTCGTCTCCGGTCTCCTGACCATTGGTTCTCGTTTCGGTGGTGCGCTGGACGGCGCCGCTGAGGAGTTCACCAAGGCCTTCGACAAGGGTCTCTCTCCCCGTGACTTCGTCGACATCATGCGCAAGGAGAACAAGCTGATCCCCGGTATTGGCCACAAGGTCAAGTCCCGCAACAACCCCGATCTGCGTGTTGAGCTGGTCAAGGAGTTCGTCAAGAAGCACTTCCCCTCCACCAAGCTCCTCGACTACGCCATTGCGGTCGAGACCGTCACCACCTCCAAGAAGGACAACCTGATCCTGAACGTTGACGGCTGTGTTGCTGTCTGCTTCGTTGACCTGCTCCGCCACTGCGGCGCCTTCTCCGCCGAGGAGGTCGAGGACTACATGCGCATGGGTGTCCTCAACGGTCTGTTTGTGCTGGGTCGTTCCATCGGTCTCATTGCCCACTACCTCGACCAGAAGCGCCTGCGCACCGGCCTGTACCGTCACCCTTGGGATGACATCACCTACCTTCTGCCCACCCTGCAGAAGGGTGGTGCTGAGGGCCGTGTGGAGGTCAACCTGTGATTTCGTTTCTTCTCTCTTTCCCCCCCAACATGATATGATTTGCAGCGCCGTCCCGCTGGTGGCATACAGACCGTCTTTGAGCAACCCCTCCCGCGCATATATTGAGGTTTCTTGACGGTGGAGTTTGGATGGGTTGAATCCCCTTTTTGGTTTTCGATTGTTTCTCTCAGCAGTCTTTGCGTGTATCCCATGTTTTCTGCACCCGCTGTATGTGGGTTTCTGAACCGGGGTCTCGCCGGGAGGAGCGATCTGCTTAAAACGCTGGCTCTTCTCGGATGGACAAAAACGGTGCTATGCCCGACTTACGGATTTTGTTTCTTAATTTGTTTAGATGACTAGACCTCCCTGGGGACCTAATGAACGTGCCCTCTTGCATGATGACTTGCTTTACCTTTCCAAGTATTGATCCCAGTAGCAAACTGTTCCCTTGAACCTGCATAGATGCTTTGCCCTCGTGCCCCTCTCCGCTTTTAGAAAGATTTACGATAACAGCATGTTTAAAATCCTTATCTCTTATCGGTTATCGCGTATCGTTGGATTGCTGGAGACCCGCGAACTTCTTTTTCTCCATCTCGAGACTCAACTGCTGCCCTCTTCATTCCTCAATTCCCCAACATGGTCCGCCTCAAGAACCGTTACCTTCTTCTGGACATCCTCTATCCAGACCAATCGACATGGCCATCCTCCAAATCCCCGTCCTCAACAGGCCCCCAAGCCACCCAACTAGCCATCCATTCCCCAACCTCCAACGCGCTGACTCCAGGCCTCCTTGCTAAGATGGTGCGCGAGGAAGTCGGTGAGATGTATGGAGACTGGGGCGTTGGCAAGCTCGGCGGTGCCTCGGCATCTGGAATTCACGGTTCGTGCTCTCATAGCATCATTTTCGATCCTACACATCGACCAATCCTCTTCCCCCCGAATCATAAAAAGCAATCATACTGCAGCTTCCATGCCATTGAAACTAATCTCATTTTTTTTATTCTGTGCTTCAGTCAAGTACCTCTCCCCCGCCACATCCACAGCCATCATCCGCTGTCCGCGCGCATCATTCCGTCTCGTTTGGTCTGCGCTCACCTATATGTCCCACGTGCCCGCCATCACAGAGCCAGGTCCAGGCACGGCACAGCGACGTCCCAACGGTGGTCGTGAGCGGCCGTGCGTGTTCCGCGTCCTACGCGTATCGGGGACAATGCGGAAAGCAGAAGAGGAAGCCATCCGCCGCGCGCGGAGAGAGATCGTGCGCGTGCGGGGCATGGAAGAGAAAGGCGTATTAGGCGATTTGATCAGTGGGAAAGAGACCGTTTCGGTCATGGATAGTGTGATGGACGAAAGTGAGGATGAGGGCATGCCCACCGATGACGAAGCTTGAAAGATTAAGGATCTATACGCTCCGGCTCCTAACGCTGAGGGCCTCGCCCTCAGGGACTGGCCTGGACACTGTACAATTATGATACCCCCTCCAAAACCCCTACCAATGCATTTGCGATATAATACATTTGTCCCATGCAAGGAACATAAATGAACGATTTTTTCTTTTTTTTTTAAAAAAAAAAAAAAAAAAAACTGGATCATGACTTGCGTTTCACAGTCACCCCGCTATCCGGCAGCGGTCCGTCCCACTTAGCCCATTCTTCATCGTCGGCGTCCTCGTCTGCATTTCCAGGATCCACCCCCATTGCAGCTTGACTCGCCGCATCTCGCATCCTCGCCTCCTCCTCGAGCTCCGCTCGCTCCATAGCATCGTACTCATCCTTCGAGTCGATCCAGCGCTCCTGCACGTCCCGTACATCCGTGATGCCCATTCCTTCTCGCACGGCGACCTGCCAAACGGTGTCGTTGGCGCCCTCGGCGGGGCCAAAGGCGTATCCTGAGGCGCGGTCGATCGCCCGCAGCAAGGTCATCATGCTTTTCTTGTCCTCGACGGCCAGCGTCTCGAACGCGACGAGTCCGAACTCCTCGACCAGATCGATGATCGCGGTGTTCAGGGCGCTGAATTTGGTGTTTGCCAGACGCGAGGACTCGGCTTCCAGGTGGGGGAGGAGGTAATTTAGATCTTGAACTTCTGTGTAGAAGTCTAGGTTGAAAGGGAGGTTGGTGTAGTTGGAGAGGTTGTCAATTTTGGTGAGCACGTTCAGGTGCGGTAGGTCGAGTTGCAGCATTGCGCGGAGAGAGAGGAGGAGCGCGGAAATGTACATTGAGGGAAGGGTGAGGGTGTACGAATCAATGAGGTGGATGACGATTAACTGTATATGAGAGGAGTGACTTTTCAGCGGCATTGCTTTTTGGGGGAGGGGGGTGGACAGGCTTAAGGAATGACGAACCCGGTAGCCCAGCTTTTGAATCTGGAAGAAGATATTCCGTAATGATGAATGGTGCGTGAAGAGCTCGACTTGACCGGGGCAGTCAAATAAGACGTAGTCATCTGTGTCAACTTTGTCAACCAGGGTCTGGATTAGACTCCAGAATTAGAAGATATTCAAATGACAAACCTCCTAGCTCCTTCAGCCCTTCTTCCAACCACGAATAGTTCTCTTCTAGCTCTTCCAACGCATATAATGTCGCTCCATTCGGCCCTAGCTTATCTTCGTCCATAATCTCCTCCAGGGTTACCAGGTCGCGCACGTCCAGCGCGCACGGGTAGGAGGTCTTGTCGTTGGCGGGGTCCAGGTTGACGACGGAGCATTTCCGGCCGATGGCACCCAGGAACTGGTGCATGCCATTGCAATAGGTAGACTTGCCCGCGCCAGGAGGGCCAATAACCAGCTGCGCGAAGGGCATTCTGGGACTGTGCAGTGGGAGATAGATCCGGCGAGAGTGTGGGACGTTGTCCTGGTCAGTTGTCGGGCCCTTTTTTTTCCCTTATCAAAGAAGCGCGGGGAATGCGATGGCGGTAGCGATGGGCAGAAAAGGCCCTCAAGGAGCTATGCCAATGGCCGCGCTCAACATCACCGCCTTGCCTACTAAACGCAGGATGTCGTCAAGTGAGTTGCGTTCTCTTGCGATTGGACAGAATGGTTCATGGCTGACTTTCGTTCCTTACCACAGATCAATTTACCGTGGCGTCGCCGCCCACGGATGCTATCTCGGCTTTGAAGTTCTCCCCCGACCCCGACTCGACGCGCATTGTTGCCTCGTCATGGGACAAGAACGTTTATCTGTACGATCTTCGTGATGAGAATGGTGCTGTAGGCGAGGGGAAGTTGCTCCAGAAATTCGAACATCGGGCCCCGGTCCTGGACGTTTGTTTTGGTGCGAATGAGAACGAGATCTATACCGCCGGGTTGGATTGGGATGTTCGGAAGTGAGTCACTTGCGCAGAGACTCTGTAGTAGCTCGAAGTTTACATCGTCGGCGCAATGGAATACTAACACGGCACAGAATTGATCTCAACACGTCGGAACAGGTCGTTCTGAGCAGCCACGAAGCCGGCGTGCGCAGCGTGGTTTACAGTCCCGAGCACAACATCATCATCTCGGGTTCGTGGGATTCTACGCTCCATGTGCACCGCCCCGATGCCGGTACCAATGCCGACTCCATACCCGCCGTCATCCCCCTCCCCTCGAAACCCTTCTCGCTGTCCCTTACCGCCACCAAGCTGGTCGTTGCCATGGCATCACGGTCCCTGCACATCTACGATCTGAAGGCGCTAGCCCTCCTCACTGCACAGGCAGACGGCGCCACCACAGATGGCAATAAGGTCGAGATTGAGCCCTGGCAACGGCGTGAAAGCAGTCTGAAGTTCATGACGCGGTGTGTCGCATGCATGCCCGACGATGCAGGATACGCCTCCTCCAGCATCGAGGGCCGTGTCGCGGTTGAGTGGTTCGACCCGTCCCCGGAATCGCAGGCCCGCAAATACGCTTTCAAGTGTCATCGTCAGACAGCGGAGGATGGCGTTGACGTTGTCTACCCCGTCAATGCCCTGGCCTTCCACCCCGTGTACGGCACATTTGTGTCCGGTGGCGGAGACGGCGTTGTCGCGCTATGGGATGGTATCTCCAAGCGTCGTATCCGCCAGTACCAGAAGTTCCCATCCAGCGTGGCAGCTCTAGCATTCAGCGGCAACGGAAAGTATCTGGCCATTGCCATCAGTCCGGGCTTCGAGGACGGCAAGGACGATGTGCCCGAGGGTGTGGTGAAGATCTTTGTCAAGGAACTTGGCGAGAATGAGGCTAAGGCAAAGAGTGCGAAATAGAACCAAAAAAACAGGCCTTCTGATGATGGGTTCATCTGCTAGTTAGGAATATGGCTAGGGAGGCTCTTTTTGATATCAGACACTAACTATAATGACTCCAACGCTCTAAAGTATAATACTTTGCTCTGCCTATCGTAAAGACAGAAAAAGCCATGGAAAGAGGAAAAGAGAAACATCACATAAACCGCCGAAAGTAGCGATAATCTCTTTATTTCTAGTCCCGTCTAATTCAGGGACACGCATCTTGGTATCATCTTTATATATATACGTCATACACGCTGCATCAAATCCGAAACAAAAAAAAGACCTCAGGACCAAGCAGCCGAGCCAATTACCTACTCATGCCCAAACCGTAACGGCGACGCGACGCTTAAGCGGATGCGTGGCGCACCTGCACGGATCCATCCGGCATACCGAAGTACGCCGCGACGGGTCGCTGGCCGCCAGCGCCGCCAGCCGCGGTGGCCTGGGGACCGGTCAGGCCGGAGAAGATGCCAACCTCCAGCACACCGGCGATCTGCTTGATCTCCCGCGCCAGCTGGTTTACCTCCCAGACGCCGTTCTTGCCAGAGCCGTCCTTGCCGGCGGCAATGTCGGCCTGGGTCAGGAGGGGCGCGAAGGGTGCGTCGATAAGGAAAAAGTCCTGGTCGGTCTTGAGCGGGCCCTGCTTGATTTCCTTGTTGAGGCGGACGACTGGGTCGATGGCACCGAGTTCCTTGAGCTTGCGCTGGACACGGTAGACGGCCATCGGAGCGACCTCGATCGGAATGTACTTCCAATTGGTGAGGAGGCGGGACTGGAGCTTGCGAGAGTCTGGATGGGGAGCGGAGTTTCATGCATTAGCAGGGAGAGATCTTGATTGTCTGATAACCGAAGGGTTGATTGAGGAGAGAAAAGCCAGAATTGATTGAGGCCTTACCGGCAACACAGATAAATTGCTTCGCCTGCATGGCAACAAGCTTCTCTTGGAACAGGCATGCGCCGCCGCCCTTGATGCAGTTGAGGTCATCGTCCACCTCGTCCGCGCCGTCGAAGGCGACGTCCAGCACGACGCCCTCGGGAATGGCATCAAATTCCACAGCGGTCAGGCCCGCACCAAGGATCAGTTGGCGGGACTGGTAGCCAGTGGGCACGTAGCGGGTGGCGGAGGTGTCGACACCAAGGCCCTTAATGGCCTCGACAACGTAGACGATGGTGGTGCCGCTGCCAATGCCCACCCACTTCGCATCCTTGGGGTAGTGGTTTTCAACCGCAGTCTTTGCGGCAGCGCGCTTGGCAGCTTCAACGGCGTCGGCCATGGTTGATTGGTAGCGGGGGAGGGGTGGGAAGAATGGAGGGGTGGGTAGGAGATGAATGCGGGGAGAGAGAAACGGAAGAGATCGAGGGAGGCGGAGCGGCGAGCAGAAAAGTCGGGGAATCATAGAGGCACGTCAAATGACAATTATGCTTCGTTTTTTCGGGACTGCAAGTTGGCGCAGTAGGCAATCCCCGGCTGCGTGATTGCGCGCTGGCGTCATTGGCGTTGTTAATATCCATGTGGGGGGTTCTTCTCTGAGAGCTCGGAGCCCTGCACGCCGTGTGGAATGCTGGCTGCTGGACGCCGTGTACTACTTACTACTCTGGGAAGTTCTTAAAGATCCGATGGTTCATCTCCGTCTTCTTCGTCCATTTCAATACAATGCGACAAGCTACATTCTTCAGACCAAGAAGCTAGACACATCAAAGGTCTTCTCTTAGAGAATTCTGATGCTCAATTGAACGGTGTCGATCCCCCCTCCCTGATGCGACCCGTGCACCAGGCGGCCCTTTCCGTGTCGCTGGTCAGTATAGAAACCCAACCCTGCCCACAGGCCAATGTGTTCGCATCCCCCGGTAAAAGGTGATTTAGTGGGATGCTCACACTTGGCGAACCAACCGGATAGCGGGCAGTGGGGTTCTTTGGGCCCTGCAGCCCAGGGTAACACTACGCGCCGCACAAGACCAGCAAGACCATCAGGGCAGGTTGAAGCGCCGAGTCATTTGGGAGTATGAACGGATGCCCTGGATAGCATGATATAAATAATGATTATTGCTTCCAAGAAGACTTGGCTTTTTGTCTGAGGAGAGAAAAATAGGTCTCCTATAATGTACTCATGTTCCTTTCGATTCGGTGGACTGGTACGGATTGGACGGCTACAGTATTCAGGGTGACAATGACAACGATCTGGCATACCTTTGGGGAAGGTGGGGGGAGATCAATAAGTTTGTTTACTTTTCTTGAAGCCATTGCCCTAAATACCCAGAACAGAGCTTCAGTCAAGACTTCGACTGAATCAAGGGTTGAAAATCAGTAAGCTTTTTGCCATCGACTAACTGGTTATCAAGTTAGTCCTTCTAAGCTTTTCGACTCCACAACACGTGCGATTTTTGAAAAGAACAGCAAATTTATTATAAACACCAAAGCCAGTAATTAGACAGAAGAGCCTGGAACCCGTCATGAAACTCTCCCAGCTGTTTGGGACGATGTCGAGACACTAGCGGCCAGTCTCCACCCCGGAAAAACAAGTGATCATCAAGGGTGATCTCCAGGCAACAGAATATCCTCTCAAAATTAGGCTTTCTCTGTGGCAGACATTGAATGCTGTGGTTGGTGGGTTTGTTTCTGTCAGATTTTAGCTACGAGCTCCTGGTGCAATTCGGGAGCTTCTGTTTACTTGGTAGTTTGGGGAGGTCTAATGGTAGATTCTAGCTTCAACATTTTGTTAAACACGTATGCGCGCGCACATACAGACAGACACACACACACGCACACATACATGGATCCAGAATATAGTGTACGGAAGCGGCGGATACCAATGTATATGGCTGAAACTTGAACTGGTGAACTAGTATGCCCCCCTCTCAGCCCTGGTCAGGGCAAAATGGAAAACAAGCTACTCAAAGCGACTGGGTAGGGCTATCGCCTGTTCCTGAAGATAACAGGGGTCTTATTTAAAATAAATGAAATCCACCAAGGGTAAAAGGGACAAGGGTGGACCGTTTCCACGCCATCTTTCACCCTGCATTCAAATAATTCCGAGACAACGGTTATTTTGGCTGTAGGGTGGGCCTTGACCCGGAGCCTTGGCGCGCCTGTAAAGACACGGTGAAACCTTGAATGCCGAAGATTCTCCTACTCCTCGTTTGCTCTTGTTTGACTGGAACCACAATTATCCTCCTCTTAGAGCTTCACCATTGCCCGACCGAGTCGAGCTCCGGCTCCCCTTCATTTTTCCGTTGCTCCACGCGAGCAATTTAGTTCCAGTGACGCCGAACACCCGCCAGGATGAGCAATGCTTATTGGAAGAGAACCAGCGAGGGCCAATGGGGCGACATGTGGGTTCGCATAGAAACCCTGGATTTCTCATCCTGTTAAGGAACAATGTCCGGAGACGTTCATATTGCCAGCTTCTTTCGAGCAATCTGGGTCATATAAAGAGCGACTGCTTCCCTCACCGACAAAGATGGAACTCATAAACGGCTTCTCAATCGTCTCAAGATTCTCTTGACAATCACAATGTCTAAATTGCTCGGATATTTCGCTCTTGGAGCTCTGGCGGCTTGTGCCGTGGCCACTCCTGTCGCTGAGCCTGCCATCACTGCTGCCCCCAGCCTGGACAAGCGGGCCACCACCTGCACCTTCTCCGGCTCCAAGGGTGCCTCGTCAGCTAGCGCTTCGCAGAAGTCTTGCTCGACTATCATTCTTTCCGATGTGGCCGTTCCTTCTGGCACCACTCTCGATCTCAGCAAGCTCAATGACGGTACCCATGTAAGCTCACGCGCGCACGAAACTATCCCTTTATGTCTTGCATTCGGGTCGGGCTTATGAATGTCACATAGGTTATCTTTGAAGGTGAAACTACCTGGGGCTACAAGGAGTGGGATGGCCCCCTCTTGCAGATTAAGGGCAACGACATCACCATTAAGGGTGCCAGTGGTGCCAAGCTCAACCCGGATGGTGCGCGCTGGTGGGATAGCGAGGGGTCTAACGGTGGAAAGACCAAGCCCAAGTTCTTCGCCGCCCACAGTCTGACCTCGTCCACGATCACCGATCTCTATATTGAGAACACTCCTGTCCAGGCCGTGAGCATTAACGGCTGTGATGGGTTGACGATTACAGACATGACTATCGACAACAGTGACGGAGATTCCAATGGTGGCCATAACACCGATGGCTTCGATATTGGGTCCAGCAGCAACGTGGTCATCACCGGTGCCAAAGTGTATAACCAGGATGACTGCGTTGCCGTCAATTCTGGAACCGTAAGACAGATGTCTCGCTTAAACAAGTCTATTCAAGATCTCGAGACTAACCCACTCACTAGGATATTACCTTCAGTGGTGGCCTCTGCTCTGGTGGCCACGGCCTCTCTATTGGCAGCGTTGGTGGTCGCTCTGACAACACCGTCGACACCGTTACCTTTAAGGACTCTACTGTTCAAAAGTCCACTAACGGTAAGAGCAACAGATTCTGTCTCATCTATGTTACTATCGGGATTACAGCTCACTGGTATTGTCTAGGCATTCGTATCAAGGCAACTGAGGACACCACCGGCACTATCAAGGGCGTTACCTACTCTGGAATCACCCTTTCTTCCATTTCTAAGTCTGTCCTTCTATAGCCGAACCGAACCACCTTGAGTTAGACTAACCGTAGTTTCTAGATACGGTATCCTGATCGAGCAGAACTATAAGGGTGGTGATCTCAAGGGCGACCCAACTAGCGGCGTGCCCATCACCGACCTCACTATCAAGAACATCTCTGGTTCTGGGGCTGTTGCCTCCAGCGGGTACAATGTTGTCATTGTCTGCGGCAGCAGTGGATGCTCGGACTGGACTTGGAGCAGCGTGAAGGTCAGCGGCGGCAAGAGCTATGGTAGCTGCCAGAACGTCCCTAGCGTTGCCAGCTGCTAAATCATGAGCTTGATCTCGTTCAGTACCAACAAGTTCGATGTTTTTTGAGAGTGAAGATGCATTAAAGGGGGGGGGAAGGGGGTTTCCCGGCATATACATTATAATATCAGCACTGTGATTTACTAGATCGAGGAACAGAAATTACACCAGCCTCAGTCATTCTATCTTATTCTCTATTGCATTATTTATACATATCAAGCAAATTATAGGACTGGAAGGTGGCAATGAGTATAAAGAAGGTAGAGGGGAGGAAGGTGAAGAGGGGTGATGGTGGTGGTGGTAGTCATAGGAGTAAGCGGTGGTAGTGACGGTAAGGCAGTCTTGGAATCGTTTGAAACTACT
This sequence comes from Penicillium macrosclerotiorum, assembly GCF_028827735.1. Classification (NCBI taxonomy): domain Eukaryota; kingdom Fungi; phylum Ascomycota; class Eurotiomycetes; order Eurotiales; family Aspergillaceae; genus Penicillium; species Penicillium macrosclerotiorum. The sequence goes on along the minus strand of NW_026643083.1, from coordinate 6,268,426 downwards.
TCAAAAAAAAAAAAGGATTGGCCAATGCGCTGCTCCTTTCTTCTGAAATGGACCGTCCAGAGTTTGCATTTACATTCGCGTGCTCTCGTTGGTTGCCTCCTCTGCTGCTATTCCGGGACTTGCCATGTGGATGCGGGAGCTGACGTCATTTCCTCGATCCCTCGATCGCGTCCCCTCGATTCGTCTGGATTCGTCTCGATCGGTCTCGCTTCGAACGAGAGCGGGTTTTTAGCGGCTGATTCCATTCCCGCTTCGATATGATAGTTCTTGTTAGGACGCCTCGGTATTTATCGTCTGGGGTTCAGGGGGAATGTGGGTGGTCATTCTCTTCATCGTCTCTCGTCTCCTTTTCTTTTCCTTCATCCCCTACTCTCCCCGCCTGCCGACCCTATGTCTTCCGGCAAGGGGGATTCCCCGATGGACCTTCCAGATGGAGAGAACCAGTCTACAACGCCGGCACTGACGAAATCTGCCGAGGCCGGCATTATTCCTGAAGAAGTGACGGCCCAAGGCGGCTCGGGCAAACAACGAGTGGCGATCATCCTTTTAGGGCTCGGAGTAAGATTTGCATTTGAAGAGACAGGTTCATCGCGCAAATCGCTAACGTTCATTTTCTTTTCGCTTCTGATTGAAATAGCTCAATGTGTTTCTCGCTGCACTGGATATCGTAAGTCTGCCTATCTTGAATCTGAATAATGTGTTTGAAGACGAAAAGGCTAAGGGGGAGAAAAAAAAGACGATCGTCTCCACCGCATTGCCCAAGATCATTGCCGACTTCAACGCTTCCGACTCGGCATATGCGTGGATCGCCTCGGCCTATTTACTGGCCAACGCATCATTTGTCGCCCTATGGGGTCGAGTTAGTGATATCTGGGGCCGAAAGCCTATTCTTACTCTCTCCATCGTGCTGTTCCTTGGCGGAAGTTTAATTTGTGGACTGGCAATTCATGTCTCCATGTTAATTGCCGGCCGTACATTGCAAGGAGTGGGAAGCGGCGGCATCACCGTCCTTGCCAATGTCTGCGTCTCAGACTTGTTCGACGTACAACGCCGGGCGGCTTATCTAGGCATTTTTGGTGCGACCTGGGCTATCGCGGGAGCTGTAGGTCCGGTCATCGGTGGTGCTTTTACCTCCTATGTGACTTGGCGATGGTGCTTTTATATCAACCGTGGGTCTTTATTTCCTTATATCCTTATCCACGCAGAACTGATAAATTTCGCCTCCCAATCTAGTGCCAGTGGGCGGCGTGGCATTATTATTCCTCGTCTTCTTCCTGAGGGTGGACTCGAATCGGAAGTCTTTGCGGGACGGCTTGGCCGCTATCGATTGGACTGGTATCTGCCTTCTCATCGGCGCAATTCTCATGCTCCTCATTGGACTCGAATTCGGAGGTGACCAGTATCCCTGGGCGTCAGCTACCGTGATTTGCTTGATCGTCTTTGGGATTGTGGCTCTGATCCTATTTGGGGTAAATGAGTGGTTCTCTCCTGTGCCCATCATTCCGCCAGCCGTGTTCAACAGCTGGCAGAACATCATTCTCCTCTTGGTGAACTTCTTTCACGGCGCGGTCTTCATTGGTGGGTGCTTTTACTTGCCAGTATATTTCCAGAATATCCTCCTGGAAAGTTCCATCATGAGCGGAGTTTTGCTTTTGCCCTTGGTCGGGGCACTCGCGGCATCATCAGGCCTAGCTGGATGGTATATGCGAGCAACGGGACGGTTCCGCGAGGTGATCATCTTTGGTATGTTTTTCACCACTCTCGGGTATGGTCTTTACCTAGATCTGAAGCCGTATCACTCGTGGGCTCGCATCGTCCTGTATCAAATGATTGCCGGCGTTGGACTGGGTCCAAATTTCCAAGCCACCCTCATTGCACTTCAGGCAAATGTCGACCCCTCAGAAATGAGTACAGCCACTGCAGCCTTTTCCCTTGTTAGACAAATGGCTGCTTCAATCTCAGTGGTTATCGGAACGGTCATTTATAACCACGGGGTACAACTTCACGAGAATGCCTTGGCTGCGGCGGTGGGGTCTTCCCTAGCTGCAGAGATCACTGCTGCATCTACAGCCACTTCTAGCCTAACGAAAAATCTGCCCACTGATGAAAAAAATGCGGTTCTCCGCATTGTTAATGAGGGTATTTGGTATGTTTGGCTACTTTATACCTGCCTGTCGGGAGCCGGTTTGGTCATAACCTGTCTTTTAAAGAACCTGAAACTTCAAGTTACATCTTAATATACCTAATTAATCTCGGTTGGTTGAAATCAGCCAATATCTATACTCTGGTTCAACAGGTTATTAAAGCCCTAGAAAATCTCTAGACAGTTTTTCTAGATAATTTCCTTAATTTCATTCATCTGGACTAAGGTAGTTTAAGGCAACTTTGATTCTGATCTGGATTGAGTACACTGTGAAATTAGACGAGAAATTGATGGAATTTTGCTACATCGCCAACATGATTGGGCTCCTTGTCAGGTAAATTTATGCGATAAGAGAAGAGATCAGAAAATCATTGAAGTTGAATTAAGTTTTTAAGAACGAGTACCTCTGTCCTAACAAAGATATTGTGAATATTGAGTAGTTCACAAGGATTTTGATAAGTATCACATATGCAAAATGTGCGAAGAGAATGGACTTTATGCCCGGGCTCAGTAAAATTGAGCCTTCCTCGTTCTCTCCCCATGAGAAGACTGACTTGACGGAAAATCCACCTGAAGTGAATCATAACGAGTCAGATAAAGAATATTTGCACTGTAACAATCAACAAGTGACTCACATTAAATCTGTGTCACCTCGAAGGACTCGTCATTGGTGGGAGATGGACGCGAGAGATCCAGGTGATTATCTGAAGTTCGATGCAGGAGCAACTGAGACTCAGGATCCAAGAAAGTATAGATACCATCGGAGATCTTGTCTGGCTGGAAGAGCTGCGCAACCTCGGAGGAAATACAAAGCTGATTCTCGGCCGTGTTGCAGTTGATATACTGATTTGTTTCATTGTTCACAATCGCATATTTGTCGGTCTCCGCTTCGATGAAGAACCAGGACTGAGGGTCTTTGTCCTCGAGAATAATCTCGCCAGCTTCATCTGCGAGATACAACGAGGTTCCGGCTGAAGCAATGGTATAAGTTCCGTCAAATTCCTGAGACAGTGCTTGGCTGCAGAGCATCGCCAAGAAGCCAAAGATAGCACTGGACTTCATTTTGTATGGGGTTGAAAGCTTAGGTTATGACACGAAAAGTGGATATATGTATGAGACAATGGAACTTGGAAGTGAATTGAGAAACTCGTCTAGATAGAACTGACGGCCGTATTATATATGGGAATGCTCAGACCCGCGGAACCCAAGCTCCCGTGAAAACAATGCGGTGGGTGCGGATCGTGGCACAGTTACACTGCATCAATATTTAAACTATTGAATGATCTGCAATGGGGTCGAGGGGGGCCAGGTGGGGATTGGACAACACAGCCCATGGCCAATCGAGACATTAAAATAAAAAGCAAAAATGTGGAGCATTTATTGAGAAAGTAACCGAGTAAAGAATGTATAACCATGTCTGAACCCGCGATTGGCTACCAGCGTCTAGGAAACATAGTCAATACCAATACCACTTGGAGTCAAAATTTCTTATTCGTATCGGAGTACCTCGGAGGATCGGCTGGGTAGAAACTGAAAAAGAATCAGAAAACTTGATGATGAAATACATATAGCATTGTGCACCGGCTCTGCTCAGCTGATTATATAGTAGCCCTCTTCCAGGCTACATACACAGCTAGAAAATTGAGCGATCCAAGCAAGGAAGGGATCTGACCCGGCGGAAACCCACACCCCGTACTTTCAAACCCCTTTGGATCAAACCTGTACGATATATGAAATACTACGCAGAAGGCATTGCTGTCAGTTTAAATTTAGAATGGTACGAAAGAGCGGATACATAGGTATACAATGTTGATGTTGCGGACGGTATCTTAACCAAATAATCAGTAAATCAATATTGTGCTCTTGTGGTTTTCTGAGAACCCCAAGAATATTTCAAGCATGAAATAGTCACGCCCATTCATTCCTGTATTCGCTGCATACCTGCTGTTCTGAAGACGGGCTTGTGGACGTTAGCATCAAGCAGCGGTAAAGCTTCACCCAATGAATTGACTCAATTGATTGACTGATTGAATTTTTGGATCACTCTATTGTCAATTATGGCAATATTTTATAGCTGTCAATTATGCTGCATCTCTTCTCAGAAGCATCGATCATTGTGATCGCTAATGATTGTACATCGGACCAAGACGAGGCTCTGAGTGCACGCCTTGCCGATCAGGCGACCAATGTAAATCGATTGCCGCCCGCTTAGTCAAATGTAGCGCAGGGCATCAACGACACAACGACAGCGCGTAGGGCTTGTCCCATCCCCAAAGAGCCCAGAAAACCAATAGTCTAGTGGACAAAAGCGGCCGGAAACTCGAAAAAGCAAGTGCACACACGGTTGTGCTGATGCTCTGAACGGCCCTGAATTCTGACCCCCTCACGCTCCTCCCCTCTTCCCCGCACTCGAGCTCTATCCGCTTTATCAAACCGCTACCAAAGCCATGGCCGAGTCCTTCTCCGCGACCCTGGCAGGGCCAACCTCCAAGGAGCGCAAGTATGATCGACAGCTGCGGTTGTGGGCGGCCACAGGTCAGCAAGCGCTAGAAGACTCGCGCGTACTGCTGGTCAACTCCGACGGCCCGCTGGGCTCCAGCAGCACCGGTGTCTCGGGCGTCGTCGGCGTCGAGGCCCTCAAGAACCTGGTTTTGCCGGGTATCGGGGGATTCACCATTGTTGATCCGGCAATTGTCACGGAAGAAGACTTGGGAGTGAACTTCTTTTTGGAAGAGGAGTCCATGGGCAAGTCGCGCGCCGAAGAGACATGTCGTCTGCTGCGCGAATTGAATCCCGATGTACAGGGATACTACTATGCCAAGGTACATCGATCCTCTCTATTCTCAACAACCCCAACCGTGATTAACGCTAACACGGTTTTTCCAGCACATTTCGGATCTTCTGCAGGATTCGGACTTCCTTCCCCGCCACAAATTGGTGATCATTTCCGGCCCGACGAAATGCTCCTCGCTGGACATACTCCGTCAACAGGCCCAACAGCTGGGCGTTCCTGTGCTGTACATACACTCAGTTGGATTCTACTCGACCTTCTCGCTTCAACTAGACGCCGAGTTCCCCATCGTCGAAACACACCCTGATCCCGAAACAACCCAAGACCTGCGCCTCCTGAACCCATGGCCAGAACTTGCGGCCGCAGCCGCCAGCATGGGCGACCTGAATAGCATGGACGACCATGTCCACGGCCATGTACCCTATATCCTGCTGCTGCTGCGCTTCCTGGAGGAGTGGAAGCAAACACACGAGGGCATGTCGCCCAGCAACTACAAAGAGAAGACCGCATTTCGCGAGTTTGTGCGCTCGCAGGCGCGAACCGACAATCCAGAAGGCGGCGAGGAGAATTTCGATGAGGCGGTGGCGGCGGTATTGAAAACGGTCAGCCCATTCAGCCTGCGCAGCTCGATCCGGGAAATCTTCGAGATGGAACAGTGCAAGACGCTGACGGCGCGGTCGGCTGATTTCTGGGTCATCGCGTCGGCGATCAATTTGTTCTACACTGTACACGGAGTGTTGCCGCTACCAGGCTCACTGCCGGACATGAAGGCCCAGTCGGCCGATTATGTGGCGCTGCAGAATATCTACAAGGACAAGGCGCGGCAGGACGTGAAGGAGGTCAGTGCTACAGTGCGGCAGCTGGAGACTCAACTTGGGCGTGCGGCGCCGCAGATCCTGGAACGTGAGATCGAGGTGTTCTGCAAAAACGCGGCGCATATCAAGGTCGTGCGGGGGCGGCCGCTCCCACATCTCCGAGAGGGCTGCGATGCTGAGACGCTGGCAACGATTCGTAGTCAATTCGGAATGGCGCAGTTGGGGATGCCTGAATCGTTGATCTCGGTGTTCATTGCCACGCAGGTTCTCGACGCGGTCGTGGACGAGGTTCAAAACAGCGGCCAGCAGGGAGGACAGCGGTCAGTGGATGACGAGGCGCTGTGGGCAAGCCACACTGAACGCATCTTGGCTCTCCTGACCCGCGACGACCCAACGCCCCTCGACCAAGAGACCCTCGAAAGCATTGACCGCGCTATCCAGGAACTGCGACGCGCGGAGAGTGGCGAGCTGCATAACATCTCGTCTCTGACGGGTGGGTTGGTGGCACAGGAAGCGCTCAAGGTTCTTACGAGGCAGTATGTTCCGCTGGATAACACCTGCGTGTTCGACGGGGCACGAAGCCGGAGTGAGATGTACAGGCTGTGAAAAGGAAGATCTTTAGCTCAAGAGGCTATTATGACTTTATGATGTGATGTCGATGGCAGAATGCCACACGACGCGGTAGAAAGACTAGCTTTGCATAACTGGAATCCATAACCATTCCCAGCAAGGCATGGAGTTTGACATGTAGCGCCTAAATCCATCTCTTCGGTCCCATGCCAACTCTCACTTAGAATTGACAGGGTTTAATACAGTGTATATCCTAGTTCAGTGACTAGTGATCCCTCAAGTCCCATCCACGAGCAGTTGTTTCCAAGAAGTCACGTAGATGATGCAGATCGAAGGAGCTCATTTAAGTGTACTTCCCTCGTCCAATTCGACTTGCGAAGCCTATCCACCACAGAGGCAAGTCCATGCAGCGTTATGAGACAAGCCCCAGCAACCTCCATTTAATTGAACTCTGATGATCTTGCTATCGGCATTGATCATCGCTTTTTCCCACGATAGTTCCGCTTCTGGCCGGATGTGTTATGCTTAACGTTATAGAGTTTCTCCTTTCCGAATGCAGAGTCCGCAATGCGTAGATAACTCACGACGCCTTGGTCCACCACTGCTAGAATAACGTTGCGGTACCCATGCCGCAGGCGCATGTACAGCATTCGCTCCATTTTCTCACCGCGCGGGGGATCTAATGGGGTGCTTTCGAGGAGAGCGCCTAGCTGGGGGAGAGTAGGAATGGATGTTTGTTCACGGGCATTGACGACGGCGATACGAAAGTCTGGGGGAGGAAGGGCGGATTTTTTAATCTGGCTTGAGGGTTTATAGACGTGAAAGACGACACGGAAGGGCGCGATAGTATCGAGGGGATCTCTTTCTGTTGCGAGAGTTGGGTCGTACCAGGGGACTATGGCAAGTCTGCGGTATACATCGGCTAGGAGACAGCTATGTTAGGCTTGGCAGGACAGAAAGACAGGGCGAGAGAATGCAAGGGAGACCCACCGAAATCGCGATGAATGCCACATCCAACGACTGGGCCAGCCACCGTGGACGAGGTAGACAGAGGATCGCGGATCCAATCAAATAGCCGGCTGAAAACACCTGCAAGACCTGGACCCCGATGTTGGGGTTCGGTGTATGCGTCCTTTCTGGACTCATTTGTCGAGTTGTCCCCCTCAAAATCATCCCATCCCGGCGCACGAACAATTGTATAACCGAGACGCTTTAATCCGGTATAGACAGAATACCGCTCCAGCGTCAGGCCAGCTCGACCAAGGAAAGTCGCGTATGCTGCCTGAAGACTCATCGGGATCGATAACCCATTTTCTTCACTGTCGCCATTCTCATCTGCGGATCCCGTAATGGAGGTGGGCCAGCGAATATCTAAAGTGCCTCGCTCAAGGTAGTAGAGAGCTTCTTCCGGTAGAAGCCAGACCCGATTCCATCGGTCCGCTTGCCCAACATTCTGAAAGAACTGGCCCTTCGGGCGAGGCGCACAAACACATGCAGCTGGAGAGATTCTGGCGCCCTTGCCGCCAGGTAGGTGAATATCTGCCTGCGAAGGGTCTACGTTCGGTGGAGGAGCTGGTCCATCGGGCGCATAGTAGGCCACGACTTGAGATTTGGGATTGTGCAAGCGGGGGTGCGAGAGCGCATTGTGCATGGCCTGGCGAGAGGCGGAGAGGACATCGGCTTGAAACTCGGTGGGATTGGGTTCGAAGTCCTTTTCGCCCCGGCGAGGTAGACCAGTGGATGTTGAGTCGGTGAGGCTAGAAAAAAGCTTCCGTCAGCTTTCGGAAACAATAGCTAAGAGAAGCTTGATAGGGTCCGATATTATATCATTGCAAGCCCAACTCCGAACGTACAAGTTGAGAGTGTTCAGTTGATTGAGGAGGCGAAAATCTTGAGTTTCGTCAGACAAATCAACATCGGCCTGGGATGCTCCAGTCGAGGGACCACGGATGGTGTCCTCATCTGCGTCAGCCATCGTGTGCAGTGTAGACTTTGCTGGAGGAGAACAATGGCGCGTGCCAGTCGCAACGATGAGGACGTCGCGAGAAAATCGGGGGCTTATCGATAAGCGCCGTCTCGGTTTCTCCGCGGTGGGGGCCGCCTCCTCTTGTCATTACTCGCCCACATCAATATACCCCCGCCGGGTCAAACATGGCCCATAAGACGGATTACAATGAGATGCTTCGGAAGGTAGATATTTCTAGAGCACAACTATGGCGAAACTGAGGCTAATCAAGCCCGGCAGATATCGAACAACCTCGAGAACGCGCTCAGTACATTCGGCCCGTCCTCGACACAGTATCAGGCCATCCTCAGTATCCTGAAAGAATGCCTACAAGAGATTGAGAGCGGGAAAAATCAAGATGACCAAGCTCAGATGGTTGATCCAGATGCATTGAGCGTTGCTATGGGGTTTTTGGAGATTGGTGGGAGTTAAATACCAACCTTGTTAATCGCCTGTTACCTAACATATTGATGGATATGACGAATGCGCTTGACTAATATAGCGCAGTATCAAAATTGGACAATCTTCCAACTTGAAATTGCATGTTCACAATGACTTCAAAGCAGCTCCGTAGTGAAATGGCTATTCACACAAAATATCACTCCGTTCATTGAGCCATTGGTCCACACCTCACAAATAATTATGCACAGCGAAGGCAAAAAGAAGTACTGGGATATGGATATGCGAATTAGGAATTTACATTGAGTCTACCGGGGTACTATCATAGACACGTATTCAAAATTCAAGATCAAGCAAAGAAGCCGAATGGGAAAAGAGAAGAGCCTTGGCTCTTTCAACGCATTGCATAACCAAGGGCAAAAACCAAGTATGCCGGCTAGGGGAAGGGCCAAAAAGGGGTGGAGAGATGGGAAAAAGTGCAGGTTTTGTCCCTATCGGACGTGAAAATGCCTGTCAATGCCTCATGAAACCCCCGAGACTTCCAAAAAAAGGTACATAGAAAAGCCACCTCCGTGCACCGAACACCTCGTCCCCCTCTGCTAGAATGAACAAGCTTCCAGAACTGCCATGCAAGAAACTCCGAGCTCTATGCAATTCATAAGACATGACATGACATGAGATGTGTGGGTCGCTGGATCCGCCCTGGGGGCGAAGATAGGCGCCGTAGCGGGGGCACCTTTGCCTTTGCGGTACCGTGGGCCTTTACCGGTCAAATCTAACCGGCTGGCAGTGTCGGCAGATGGGGGTTGAAAGAAGAAAGTATTTGGCCCTCAGCTTGTGTGGTATTGTGAGGGTAGGTATCGTGTGGTTCAAAGTGAGTACAATAGGATAAAAACGGTGGACCCAGGGTCAGTCGATCAGTGGCTTCTTTTGGTTCCCAACCATAGCAACACCGAGGTGACTAAGAGCATTGGGATCGTTGGGTCGCACGATAGATGGAAGAGGAAGCATTGGATTATCTGGGTTGACGTGGGCGGCATCGCGCGCCGCTTGTTCGATGGCTTCCATCTCTTCTTTGCAACCCGCATGGTCCAGCGGGCAGACTACAATCGGTTGTCGTATGGTAATGTCCCGTGCGGACGTTAGATGAGCCTTTTGACATTCAATGTTAATCGCCGACTCACAAAGCCTACCAATCACAGTAGTTTGCCAGAAGAGGGGAGGTAAGAAGGGCCAAAACTTACCCGCACTGTCAGATAATACTCAATTTTATAAAGGCTCGCGGTAGTTGTAAAACCGCTCACCCCGTACATGGGGAAAGCGGCTCGACTGCGTGGCAAGATCCCCTCTGAGTCTCGCATATCCTTCGCGGGAAACACCAATCCCAGATTCGTGAGATAGCCTGATTGGGGTAATTTGACGCCAATAGTGTCTGTTTTCTTGGCCAGATTCTTGACCTTGCGCTGGGGCTCGTCGCCCTCGTGGTTGTAGATGATTTCTTCGTCGATGCCGATAGTAATCTTGTTGATGGTGACTTTGCGAGCCTTCCCCATCCAGTCCTGATTGGGTGATAATTTCACATAGACGCTGACTGGGTCCAAGGGACCGTAGGACCATCGCGGTAGGGAGATTGCAAGTGTGACGAGGTGGTCCGAGACCCGTTCTGCGGACTCGGGGCGGTTATACATGCCAAAGGTGGAGAGGGTATCGTAACGGGCGATGGGAACGGGGAAGGTATATTTTCGTTGGTCGGATTGTCCTTGCTGGACCATGACCAGCATTTCGTAGTAGGTTTCCGCGGTTCGGCTGGGGAGCTGGAGACTCGCTGGTGGTACCCGACGTGAGGCATCTCGGCCGCCGCGCCCAAATGGGATGAAAAGGACAAAGGGCAGGTCCATGGCGATGACCTCCTCATATTCCTTGCCCGCGGGGCAGCGAAAGAGCAGCATCTCCTTGCCGACTATATCTGTAATTTCTTTGCGGGGAGGAGCAAGGCGCTTTTTGGTGACGGAATCCGCCGAGGGGTGAATGGTCTCGCGCCGGAGAAGGGATATGGTGACGAGGGAGACGTTGACTGGGGCCGAGATGCCGACACTCGGACGAATCTCGACCTTACCTTCGATTCGGGGCTGCATAAAAATCGAGCGGTCAGTCGACGATCCGTCACAGCGACCCTGTTTCCCCGTGAAGCTGCCAGGGGAAGTTGTCCCGCCATGTCGGGCGGAGCGGAACTGGAGGGGACCAGAGGGAGAGGGGAGGGGACTTTGCAGACGGCGCTTACCATTGTGGCCGAGATGCCAGGGTATCCGATGAGAAAATTGCCATTTGCCGGGCCTGAAACGCGCACAAAGGCGGCCATCTTGATCGAACCGAGTCCGCACCACCATGGGCAGCGGAGGGGGCGCAGGGAAGTTGTGGGGAATCTGCGACCTCCGGGACCCTATCGCACGGATCAGGTTCATATGGGCCCGGAGAGCTCAGCGGGAAGAGGGGAAGCGGCCCTCGAGCCGAGACTGGCGCTAAGGGGGCGGATGAGGGAGAGGATGAGGAAGAGGAGGAGGAGGAGGAGGAGGACTATGAGGAGGAGGAGAAGATGGTACAGGTGGTGGTTGTTGATCGTTAGTGGATGTGGGGGCAGAAGGGAAGTTAGGGGAGGGAAGCAGAAAGGGTGGATGAAGGTGGATGCGGTGTCGAAGGGGAAAGTGATAGTCAGATCGGTTTTAGGCGAGGCCACGAGCTGAAGGCCAGCTTCCCTGGGGAAACCGAACCAGCCCCCCCCCCCAGATTCCGACTTCTTAGCGAGCACCAGCGCTTAACTGGCGGCGCGATTGCATCATGTTGGGGGGAGTGGATCAGTTTCTCGAACTGCTGTAGATGAGGAGAGAAGAGTTGATAGCGCGGGAGAATACACTCGAACGCCGAGGGGATATCTAGCCTCTAGCGCTCTATATAAAATTGGACAGCGCGGTCTAGCAAGTATATTTCCTCGATGCTCGATTGCGGACCCCTGCTCTCGTGTCCCCCGTCACTCATGGCCGTGAATGGCCTGGATATCGTCATCGGGGTTGGGGGCCTCGTGAGCTGGTCCAATAATGGCCCGACCAGCCACCGTCCGGGCTGAACAAGCTGAACACGATAGGACACGACAGGACATGAGGACTATATCAGAATCTCGGGATGAGGATCGCAAGAGCTAAATGGTGATAGAGAATAGGAAATGAGTTGCCTATCAGTGTATATCCAGAGTATACAATGTATAGGACGATAATGCTATTGTCCGCTGATCGTAAAAGGATCGAAGTATACATCCGAACCCAGCGCCGGTTCCGGGTTGCCAGGCGCAACGTCCAACCGCCCGATCGAGCCATCTCCACCCCATCCCGATCCCTCCTCCGACAACCACTTCACGACCAAATCATTTCTGTCCACCGATCTCTCTCTCCCCGACGGTTGCTCGCCTCGCCTCGCCTGGCCTCTCACAAATAGTCGCATTCTCCTTCTGATCCTTGCAGAATGCCCCCCGTCGCCGCGCCGCCGGCGCATCCCAATCGACCCTTTCGTTCGGCACCCAGTCCCGCATCACCAAGCCGACAAGTACCCCGACCACCCTCCACAAGGCCAAGAAGGCCGATTCCCCAGCAGTAGTACCCTCTGATCAATCGGAATGGGGCACCCCGGAGCCACAACAACTTTTGGCTGATGCCGAACCCTCGAAACCCCATGTGGCGGAGCTGGTGGTCCGGCAGCAGGCAGCCGTGGCCCGACAAGAGGTCCCATCCTCGGCGGAAGAGCAGCGGGCTCTGCGGATGAGCCAAAAAGACATCCAGAGTTATTGGGAACAACAGGAAAAGAGCCGGAAGGCCCCTCGAAGTGAGTGGAGATTCTCGAATAACTTCAATTTCGCCGCATCGGGCAATCTGGCTGACAGCTTGAATTAGTCCACCAGCAGGACCTCGACCTGGAAGAGAAGATCCTTCGCCATTTTGATCTGTCCAGTCAATATGGAGTATGTCATTGTCCTCCCCAGTATCCTTCCCTCCCTCTTCACTACTCATGTCGCGAGGATGGGGTTCTTCGCCCACCGCTCTCCTACCCTCCCCACTTACTCCCCCCTCTACCTACAGCACGCTTATAAGATGCTAATGACTTCTTTTCCATCTAGCCCTGCATCGGCATCGCCCGGCACAAGCGCTGGCGGCGGGCCAACACGCTGAACCTCCACCCGCCCCTCGAGGTCCTCGCCGTTCTTTTGAAGGAACAGAACGTGAACGAGCGGGCCCATGTGGATGAGCTGCTCTCATAGTGAATTGAGAGACCCCCCCTCCCAAAAGGCAAATGGGGTTTCTGTCGTTTCTGTCTTGGACCGGACCGGCCTCAATGTCCGAACTCCCCCGTGCTTCACTTTTCTTGTCTGTTGTTATGCTTTCTTTTTTGAGGTATGAGCGGGCGTTGTTTTGGGAGGATTGTATAGTATTAATAGTCATGAGAATATGAATGAACACGCATATGAACGTGGACGCCGTAATGGCCGTGCTGAGATCAATTGAACAACCTAGATTCCTATTCTTCCCATCTGCTCTACTCTCACTTCGTGGTCTCCCCCTTGGGAGGCTTGAGTCCGAGGTTCATCGGGCGCTCCCTCCATGGTGCATGATATCACGGGCAGAGAGCATGGGACAGGAATAGGTGATTTCTGACGACATCTGACATGGATTTGGCCGAGGTCGCGATATCAATTTGATCGCATTGCCATTCCCGATGCCAGCCAATGTCAGTCTTGGTCTCTGGGGTCCATCAGGGCTCGAGCTGATGATCAGACCTGAAAAAGGGGTCGTGAATTTTGAGTTGTGAGGATCCTTCATTTCCTTTTGGTTTACCCTGATCCGAATGCTAGGGACATCTAGCGCTGGGACCCTGTCATAGATACATAGGGAGATCATAACCGCAACCTTGGTAGGTTTGTTTGTTTTTAGCGACGAGTGATCTTCGACCGGAGATGAGATTTCAAACTATAATTAACGATTTACCTTGAACGGGCCTCCCCAAGCCAAAGAAATGTGTGTTTTTAGTGTATGTAGGATGTGATAGCGCGTCCTGGCGTTACATAGTCTAGTCCCGAAGTAGGCAACGGAGTTTGCTCCCGAAAGGGCCCACTGTTCAAAATGCTTCTGGATGCTTTTGGATGAGATGGACGTGGGTGATTTCCTAGGATATATTTGAAAGAGAAGCCATGACCAGCATTCATATCAAAATTGGTCCGGCCTCCTTGGGTCAGCGGCCCGTCGTCTGTTCATCGAGTGGCTGGTCTGTTTCAACTGTCGCGACCTTCCCCGACTCCCTCGTGTTGCCGTATACCCCGGATTCCGCGTCCCCACAATCTGTTCCATAATCCCTGAATTTCCCATGGACCAAACTTGGACTCGGCTGGGCCGAACGTATTGCACGTGAGGGCCAACAACCCTGACTGGGATGGTCAGCCATTCGACCAGCCATTCGACCCTTCTCGACCCTGAAAGATTAATGGAGATTACCTGGCATATATTAAACACCCTGAGAGGCGTTTAGATCTAAACCCAATCCAGGGTGCCCGCGATGGATTCCTCGGGTCTGAACGTTCGCGCTAGGAGAAGAGAACTCCACCGCACCAGGTCATCCACGGCCCCATGTGATCGTCGCTGCTTTCTGTTCCTGATCCTCCACCAACTGGTACGCCCAAGTGCCCTACAGATGAGTGTGGAGTCCTCTCGTCGCCAAAGCCAGAGCGCCAACAGGCGAACGAGAGTACCGGGGCATGGATGGGGACCTCCGCCAGGACGCCACCATGTCTCACTTTCTCTCGGATCCACTGGATATCCGGTGCTGCCAGAGGTACCACCGTCATCATCCTCCGCGGATTTTGACAGCGCCGACATCCCTCCGACGCCACCATGGTTCCTAGCATGACAGAGGAGAGGCAAGAGGGGGAAGCCGGGCTTGTGTCCCTCCTCCTGCAGCTTGACTCGCCTCCTCCCCCTCCCCCTCCCTCAAGGTTACTACAAAACACCAACCCTGGAAACTTTACGAAGGATGTGCGCCGGACACAAACACTAGACTCAATGGTCTGTAGGATCACGGCCTCGGACTTCGGAATGTATCTAGCCGACGAGGAGCGTGGCCCAACGATGCAGGTACGGGGCCCTCCGATCGAAGGGCAGATCGCTTGGGCTCTCGAGCTCTGGTGGCCGGGAACGAGCTAACCTTGGAAAGGATTGGGTCTCACATCTGATTACACAGGATACAGAGGATACAGACAGTCGGAGAAGGGACATGCGAAAGTGGGAAGTTCACCTCCCATCCACCATACCAAGACGCCGACTTTAATCTGGCCACACCCAATTGAGCTAGTTTCAGTTATCTCCCAAGCCCGGGGACATTGGCCTGGGATTCTACGCGACCCCTTCGCCTGCTCCTTGTTTTTTTTTTTTAAAAAAAAATCTCTCGCTCTCTCTCTCTCGTTCACTATCAATTTTCGTTTGCTTCTCGGCCTTGTTTATGCCGGTCATGTCTGTCGTCGAAAATGGGCAAAGGAACATGGCGAAAATCCCCCGGTCAGTCTAGTTCAAGATGGCCAGGCACCAAAGCCTTGTAATACCTTCCCACCAGTAGTACAAAGTACATCGTATAATGCGTATAGGATATTAATTCTGAGATCGATTCCTCGTCGTCCATTCCCCCTCGTTCCTGACTAGTGATGAGTCCCGAATTCCCGAACGAAGAAATTGGCTTTGCCCACAAGGAGACTCGAGCTTCGAAATCGCGGAGGCGGGTTTAATGCTCGCCCCTCCCCGCCAATCGTGGGGTCGGATGCGGAGTAGTGGGGATCTTTTCTGCTTCTGTGTCTTTTGCCTCTCGCAACAGCCCAGCCAGTAATAATCCTTGACAGCACGCGTCCTCCGTCACCCGTCTCTGGAGGATTCTGGAAGCGGTCCTTCGCAATCCTATGCGTCGATCCCTGTCCGAGGCGTGTGCGACCTACTCTGTTGCCCATCTCGTATTGCGTATTTCTCATTTTATTATTCAGTTGCATTCTCCTCATTGACTCATTGTATTTTTGTTATTATTATTTTTTCTTTTCTTTTGGCTATACTCCCATTCCTATTTCTATCTTCGTCTCGATTGATCAAGTTACGGGTGGGCTCAGGCTGGCGCGTCGGCTCACGCCCTGGATCGGGACAAGCGGGATGCGACTAACATGACTTGGATGTTACCTTCCACGTCCTAGCGTATGTGGGCTTCCCCGGATTTACCTTTCGGCCTGTGCCGCGCAGTACCAGATATACTGTACGGTGTACATGACTGCACACCACTGTACACATTGACTGTTGCTCTGGATTACCTTGGGGGGGAGGGAAGAGGCTGGTGCCCCCGTGTTTACCCATTTTCTGCACCCTTTAGGGTAATTGGTTTACTGAACAAGACTGGCTTGGCGTGGGAAATAGAGAACAATCTTGGAGGTCTTGGAAGCGTCTTGGAACGATACTCGATCCCCGGTCCTGCTTTTGGTTCTTTCGTTTCCCTGTGGACAGAGTCCTGTTTCCTCGCGCAGGGACGCCGAGAATCACCCGCGTCATTCTGTGGAGTTCACGCCATCCTAGTGCTGTATTCTATGTCTTGTAACCGCCTTCTGGCATCGCCTGCCGGACTCACATCGCTCACCAGGCAATTTGAATCCGTACCAACACTTAAAATACTACTACACAAACATGCATCACATCCCATAACGCATCACAATAATCTCCCGCACCTGGGAGCGATACTAGCTTCTGGTCGAGATACCGCACACTAGGCAGGGAGATTATGTTACCGGGTGTTGTAGCAGTGGAGATCTGCATCCGCGGCTGCACGTAACTGCGTGGTGCTACATGCTACCGCTCTTTTCAGCTCTTCCTAGATGTTCAAATCTCTATAGCGTAAACTCCCTATAGTCTCCCATCGTTTGACCGCCACTCGATTTTCTGGCCTCATACCCGTAGCCACTAATGCTCGGCCGGCTGGAAATGACATGTACCTTGATATGTACTCTCCTCGACCCTCCTCCAAATCCTGGTCGTGTAACGGGGCGCCCAGAAGGGGCAACTGGGCCTAGAGCCTACCAAATTAGTGAGCCAAGATCGCCTATGTCTGCTCCAAACCCCAAGTTTTTTTTCACTTGGTGGTCCCTCGTCTAGCCTGGATTCGGCAGGGCCCGGGGTCTCCACAGCCAAACATAGATCCTGAACGGGACCCTCAAGCCCAAAACACTGGACCACTAAACCCAAATCAGCCATGTCTACTCACAAACGCCTCCTCTCGCCTGAAACTGGACCAGGGTCCGGCGTCGCCATCGGGGCTTGGCCCCACACACGAGCATCCGGAGGAGGGACCAAGACCCTAGCCCTGTAAATGAAAGGAAATTGGACTAACTCCATCAGTCGATTCCCAGTGGCGGACGGAGAAGGATTCTGAGTCAACCGCGGCCGGGGACCCGTCTCGATACTGTCAGGGTTCAGCAACAACATGTGATGGGGCGTGGGTACGACCCTGAGGGTTTAATGGGGAGGAGAGATTGGACGAGCAGAGATGATCCTCCCCCCTCCCTCTCTCGCACGGGAAGTATAGAGTATCTCGCACTGAAGCTTATAAAAAGGGGACCTCCGTCCCATACACTCGGCTTCTTGCTTCTCCCCGTTGTCAACCCACTCGTTATATTAGTCTTCGACTGTCGTTTCCGGCACGCATCTATATCATCAACGTTGTTATTCATTTATCAGCCTTCAATCAGTCACCATGAAGTTCTCCACCACCCTGATTGCCCTCGTTGCTGCCGGCCTGGCCAATGCTCAGCTGCCCGACGTCCCCACTTGCTCGGTAAGATATCTTCATGTTCCTCGCGATATACAATGTGCACATGATGCATGGTGTAACCCGTCAGACAAACTTCGGGAGCAACTATCACCATAGTTTTATTCTCCGGAATTTGTTTCTCCGGAATTTGTTTCACTAACCCTCCTCTTAGCTCAACTGCTTCGTTTCGGCCCTGACCAGTGATGGTTGCTCGGACCTGACCGACTTCGCCTGCCACTGCCAGAAGACTGAGCTTGTCAGCAGCGTGACTCCTTGCGTTGAGAAGGCCTGCGACGTTGCCGACCAGATCTGTATGTAATCCGTCTCCGCCTCCCACCGCTAAACTACTCCTTACCCACTATCCCATCGTCAACTACACATAAACCTACCTGTCTACAACACCCTCAACTGCCTCTATGTATTCTAATCATTCTCTGTGAACAGCCGTCTCCAACGTCGTCGTCTCTCAGTGCTCTGCCGCTGGCCACCCCATCTCCGTTCCCCCAATTGAGACTACCACCTCCGAGAGCAGCGCTAGCAGCAGCGCTAGCAGCAGCGCCTCCTCCTCCGCCTCCAGCAGCGGCAGCAGCAGCTCTGAGTCTTCCACCCCCGCCACCACCACCGCCTCCGCGACTGGTACTTCCGTTCCCACCGGCAGCTCCAGCGCCGGCTCGTCTACCCCGGCGGGTACCTCCACCCCACTCGTCACCAAGACCAGCGGCGGCGCCTCCGGCACCTCCACCGCTGTCTGGACCGGCGCTGCCGTCGCCGCCAAGGGCAACCTGGCTGGTGTTGCGGCCGTTGCTGCTGCCGCTGCTTATATCCTGTAAATATAGCTAGCTTACCCTTAATGGTGCCATTGGGGCGGGTCTCTCTGTCTGTGTCTTTGGTATCTAGTCTGGTATCTTTTCTCTCAAGATTTCTTTTCTCTCTTTGCTAGAGTTCTTGGAACGGAAAGAAATGATGCCTGACCTGGATTGGTCCAAGAGATACTTTGATGGGGTTTGTTTCCTCTGGTGCGAGTTTATGTATAGTTGAGATACGCTTAGTTGAGATACGCTTAATATATCAGATTCATTCGAGAGGTTTATGTTCTTTGTTTTGATGTAGACTCTTTGAACAAGAACTCCCTGAGATATAACTAACATGGCTTGAAAGAGGCTCTGGGCTATGGTATCACCATGACGCGTCTACTCACGGGTTCTCTCTGGGTATTTGCTGTAATTATATCGTTTTTCAATATGTACCACGCAGACCAGACAAGGAAGGGATTTTCTTTCACTACTTCCGCTTCGTGCATCGTCGGCTACTTTATCGCTATGACAGCAGCAACGACTGCCCCGCGATATGTTTCACTGTGTTTGATGACAAATGAGTAACTTCAATGGGTGATATGAATGGATGCTTTTTTTATTATTTAATCGGCTACGTCTCCGGTTTCTAGCTCTTGCATGGATCTCCCATGCCATTCCCCGGTCACCAGCTAAACGAGCGGCTGCTATCGGACTCACCCACGCCTTTGGAAATGTGGGAAGTATACAAGGCTCATGCACGTCCTTCTAGCTATGGGTCCTACTTATGTGATATCCTTTGCTGGGAAACTTGCAGCGACGGGGCTCGGATATGTCTGTGTTTTTTAATTCTGAATGAACTGGGCCCACGACTTAATGATACTGGCGGGCAAAGGTTTAAGGATTTGTAATAAAGACCAGATTCGAACCAAATACAAAATTCAAAAATGCTCCAGAATGCACACTGCATTCTTTCAAGCTCCATTCACAGATATTTCATCGTCATCGCTCCTCTGGACATGGGTGGACCTTCCTCCAGTAATGACGATAGAGAAATCGGGAGGTTTCTGAAAAGAACAACGACAGCTGGCCCTTCAGACACGGTAGACTGCGGTTCACACCAGCCCATATGTCATCCTGAAATTTCTCAAATGGGACGTTCTGCTCATCGAAGAATTCTAAATAGACCTTGATCATACCCAAAAACCCATTCTTCACAGCCAATCTGAAAGCTGTGTTTCCATTGATGTCAGCAGAGAAAGGATCTGCGCCTTTTCGCAAAAGAAGTTTAGCCGCGCGGCACTTCATCGCCCGAGCGTTTTTCGTATGGTCCGAGCTGCAAGCTAATTTCATAAGTGCTGTTTTCTTTGGAGCATTCCCGAAGGTCTCAGGAGGGCCAAACCCATCAATAGCT
The DNA here is from genome assembly GCF_028827735.1 of Penicillium macrosclerotiorum. Lineage (NCBI taxonomy): Eukaryota > Fungi > Ascomycota > Eurotiomycetes > Eurotiales > Aspergillaceae > Penicillium > Penicillium macrosclerotiorum. The sequence continues at coordinate 6,248,636 of NW_026643083.1, read as the reverse complement.
GCTCCATGTTCAAGCAAAAGATCAACAGCTCCTTCGGCAACACTTTGTTCTTCGAGGGTTGCAACAATTGCGACATATGGCAGAGATTCTGCGCCATTGTTACCCAAGTAGTTGATAGTTGACCAGGAATTTGCGTTCATGCCTGCTTCCAGAAATATTTTCAGGCCAGCAACATCAATTTTCCACAAGGCCGTCTCAATTACCTTTAAATTTGTACTATCAGCCAGTTTGAGAGAAATTCCCTTTTTCATCAAAAGTTTCAACATCCCTGACCCCCCTGCAATGGCACTGAACGTTAAAGATAGTGACCGGCGCATCTGAATGGACTCAATCTGGAGCCCGTGCTTCACCAAGAGCCGCACCATCGGTAGATCTCCAGAGTGAACTGCCTTGAGAACGGCGCTTGAGTAATCGTCGAGTGACTCGAGTGACTTGATACTTAGTCCCCAGGTTAAAAACAACCGCGCCATTGGTAGATCTTCGGAACTGACTGCTTCAAGAAAGGGACCCAGAACACCGAATACCGAAGCGGTTTCTGTTCTGTGCTTCAAAAGTAACCGAGTCATTGATAGATTTCTTGATTTAACGGCCGATAGAAGGGCCGCAGAGTAGTCGTGTTGGGCCATGGACTTGTTCACGACAAGGAGTAGCAGTTTCACCACCTCGGTCGAGCCGCTGCTTACGGCGCGGACCAAGATTTTTTCTCTCGATGGTGGTCTAACGCCGTTTTCAAGAAGCAGGTTGAGCATTGGGATTTGCCGCTTCTCAATCGCCTTGATGAGGCAAAGCCATTTCTCGCTGTCTTTAAGATGGTAATCATGGAGGATCGTCTTCATAGAAGGCAAAAAGCCACCAGCCACAACTCCCTCTATGAAATACCTCCTGATCGCCTTTGGTCTGCCTTTCATGGCCCTTTCGATATTGATGAACTTTAGAAGGAGCTCAGCAGCTCTAGGATGGGTTTCTGCTGTTTCGTAAAAGTCACGACAGATGTTTCCCCACGGAATTCGTCGTCGTTTTGACTTGAGCCCTTTTTCCAGCAAGTATTCAATGACGGGCAAATTACCAACTTGCAACGCAACCAGGAGCGGAGAAAAGAGGCTGGATGCCCATCGTGGAAAGAAGGGGTCTGCACCGGCCTCCATAAGCCTTTTGACGAGACTCAGGTCCTTTTTGGCAGCTTGGCTGAGCGCATTCCGCCCCAAAAAGTCTTTCACATTGGGATCACATCCCTCTTTCAGGAGGAGTTCCATTACCGATATGTGATCGTTTTGAACGGCCTGTTCCAGACACACCCCAAGCCCGGCTGTGGCTTGAGGGTCCTTCAGGTTGATCACATAGCCGATCAAAATTTCAACAACTGCCAACTGTCCAGTTCTACATGCCGCAATCAAAGGTTGAATTAAATAGGAACAGTCAAGATTCTTTCCAGCTGGGCGACAGGCTGATCCTTGCCACTGAGAAAACGGTGCATCAGGCTCAAGACCGTAGTTGACCAATATAGCAACTAAGTCACTGTGGCCATTCTCTGCTGCGCAAATCAACGATTCGTTTGACATGCCGTATTTCTCGTAGATATCACCTCTGGCTTCCATTACTCTGCGTACGCCATGCACATTTCCTTTTTCAGCCGCATTTTGGAGCCATATGTTTGAGCAAAAGCGGTGATTGCCTCTGAGTTGCGCATCCAGGTGAGGGGCGAGTACCTGGTGAACACGACGACTGACCTGTGTCATGGAGTTGAGGTCACAGATGTAGTCCAGGTACTCAGAAATCATCAACAAAAGCTCAACTGGGAGATCTGAGAGCGTTCGCCAGCTTGTGCATGTCATTCGGAATGCCATTTTATGAATATGAGACGATTCGGTCTGTTGAATTTGTGTTGGCTGGAGAGAGCGTGGGAGAGAGGTGGAGGAAGGAGAAAACACAGAGGAAGCTTTGTGAGGATGATAAACAAAGATGACCTAGTTTGGTTTGAAAGAAGGGTGAAAGAATTTTTTATGTGATACATTGGAGATGAAGGTGTTTTTGACAATCGACCATAATAAATTCTCTTATTCAATAAAGCACCCACACTGGACAATCCATGATAGATGCTGGTCAGGTCTAGGGGTCTAGAATATTATAACATGTGACATAAAATCAAGAGAAGCTCTCACAAATATACAGATATATGCAAATCTATAGATACCGAGTGTACGAATTCGATGTCAAAAGAAATGCATAGCCTGTTGATTTTGATTATCTGGTTTACCGCAAGGCTTTTATGAAGCGTATATACACAATTTCTCTATCCTTTTCACCTGTCGATTCTACTATCGCCTTCCGCTCTCTACTAATTTATAATCTCTACAACAAAGGACATCAGGTGGTTGGGATGCTGCGTATTGTTTTGGAGCTTCGTAGTACGGATAAGAATGCAGGACGAATGTGGCGCCCCACCGCGTAACCATGCGCCAAATGACATCAGCATCGAATTCGCCGAGTCAACTACCAAGCTTTTCGTTATCTCTCGAGAGCCCTGCCAGTGAGATTCCTCTTTTCCTCTCGCCCTGAATCGGTGGTTTTTCTTCTTCCATCTACGCTGCTCTGCTATACAACCTGCGTCTCAAAGAGAACCCAGACGCTGGTAGCTACAACGAACAGCCTTATCTACACCCCCGCTCAGATAACGTCTCCCTGCACTGTGGTACGATTATTAGAACCATGGCGACTCCTACATCTCAGTTCAAAATGTTGCGTCGAGCATTCTCAGGACCCTTGGAATGCCCGTTTGAGGTGAGTGCCTAATCCTGCCATATATCAGTATCTCCTTCATGATGCTCAATTCGAGCAGGGGCCACTACTGCTCCAGTCTTCTCAATTCAATAAAGGATCTGCCTTCCCAGAGAACGAGCGCACTGTTTTCAAACTACATGGTCTGCTTCCACCTAATATTCAGACCCTCGATGAACAAGTTGAGCGTGCCTACCAGCAGTATATCAGCCGCGACAACGACCTGGCCAAGAACACATTCATGGCTAGTATGAAGGCACAGAATGAGGTGCTCTACTACAAGGTCCGTGTCAAACAAAGAGGAGATCAGAGGAGGTTTGAATTTTGACCGGCTCATTCGACCAGCTTCTACAAACTCACCTCAAAGAAATGTTCAGCATTATCTACACCCCCACTGAGGGAGACGCTATTCAGAATTATTCACGGCTCTTTCGAAAGCCCGAGGGATGCTTTCTCAATATTCGAGATGAAGACTCCATGGACAAGTCTCTTTCGAACTTTGGCAATGCAGAAGATATCGATTACATTGTGGTTAGTGATGGGGAGGAGGTATGTTTTGTGATGAAAATTTAGACGGACAATGCTGAATGTGGAGAATAGATTCTTGGGATTGGTGACCACGGAGTCGGAGCAATCCTCATTTCTGTCGCCAAGCTAGTGATAACCACCCTTTGTGCTGGAATTCATCCAGCTCGACAGCTACCGGTTGTCCTGGATTGCGGAACAAATGTATATAATCTCGGAAATTTCACAACTGACAGGATCCCCGGGCTGAATTTTATCTACAGAATGAGGAGTTGCTCAACGATGAACTCTATCTTGGGCTGCGACAGCGTCGAGTTCGGGGCGAGGAATACGACCATTTCGTGGATAATTTTGTCCAGGCTGCTAGAAAGCGATTTCCCAAAGCCTATATTCATTTGTGAGTACCCACGAAAGGCAGCAAAATAGTGGTTTACACTCTACTAATCAAGTCAGTGAGGACTTTGGCCTTGGAAACGCACGAAGAATTCTGGACCGATACCAGTCTCAGATCCCCTGTTTTAATGATGATATTCAGGGCACTGGCTGTGTGACTCTGGCTGCGATGATGGCCGCCCTGCACGTCAGCCAGGTAAATTTGGACGACGTCCGCGTGGTCATTTATGGCTCAGGAACAGCTGGAACTGGTATTGCCGATCAGATCGCCGATACCATAGCGACAGAGACTCACAAACCTAAGTCCGACGCCTCAAAACAAATATGGTATGGCTTAATGAATGACCATCCTTTGACATATTTTCAAATCTTAACCCATGTGCAACATGCAGGTGCCTCGATAAACCCGGCCTCCTGCTCAGGTCCCACGGAGCAGAATTAACACCAGCCCAGGCATCTTTTGCAAGAGACGATGCCGAGTGGCCATCAGGGAAACAACATGATCTCCTTTCTGTTGTTGAGCAGGTCAAGCCTCATGTTCTGATTGGGACATCAACTCGACCTAAGGCATTTACAGAGGAGATAATTCGAGAAATGACCAAACATGTTGAAAGGCCTATCGTTTTCCCGCTAAGTAACCCAACTCGTCTTCATGAAGCCCAGCCGCAGGATATATATGAATGGACCGGAGGAAAATGCCTCGTTGCAACTGGCAGTCCTTTTCCTCCTGTTGAGTATGGGGGTGCAACGTACGAGATTGGTGAGCATTATTTCCGAAGTAGTTTTTGACTAATTCCAGCCCTCAACTAATCATGACACATAAATCTTGGTCAGCGGAATGCAACAACTCAACCTGCTTCCCTGGAATTGGCCTCGGAGCTGTCCTATCTCGAAGCCGTTTGGTTTCCAAGAAGATGCTTGTCGCCGCTGTGGAAGCACTTAAAGCTCGATCACCTGCGCTGGAGGATCCTAATCGGCCCCTCTTGCCCGATGTGGAAGATGTGCGAGAAATCAGTGTCGAGATTGCTGCTGGGGTAATCAAGTGTGCTGTGGATGAAGGACTAGCCCAGGAGGAAGGTATCCCTCATGATGCCAATGAGCTCCGAGAGTGGATTCAAATACAGATGTGGCAAGCTGTATACCTTCCTCTAGTTAGAGAGTAATGGGTTGTAATTTTCAATCTTGATGGTTATTACATTGGCAAGATAATATTGTACTCAAACTATTTGCATTTTTAGCACACATTATTCAATTACCAGGTAGGGTGGAACTGGACGGAGAATTGGCAGAAAGCAGCACCAAGGTGCTATGAATGTTCAGCAGTCTTGATTGAATCGAAGTTTAGAAATTGTGATGAATTTGTGCAGGAACTCAAGACTAGCATGTAGGTCTCGATGGGACTTGAGCCACCAGCCACGAACTCTATAAGGTTATCCAAGCCCGATTCTCCCAAAAAAATGTAAATGCAATATATTACACGCTGTCAATGCGGATATCTTATAGAACTGAATGTAGAAAATAAACGAGAGGAAAGAGAAAAGAAGCAATACGTATCAACACTGTCAATCATGGAACCCATAATCGCATGAAGCCGCCAACATCCTGCCGACAGGTCACACAACTACCGAAATTATTCATAGCAAGGCTAACACGGCAGTCCTCGCAGATGCACAGGCAACGGCACGGCCAGGTGATAATCGACCGTGGGTTTGTTTGGCAAACCACACATGGAGGTCCGTTTGGACCTAGGCCTGTGGCTCCGGATTCCCACGTGTTGGGGTCGGAGCTGGCAGACATTTCGGCCCGACGTGAAAGGATAAGTCGCTCAAGCATCTCACTCTCTTCCTCGGCCGACGGTTTGCGTTTATCGTTGCTGAGCTGCGTAGCGGCGTGATGGTGGAGGCGAGAAGATAGAAGAACTCGGGATCTGTCTTTTTCAACCTGCTGCTGGTATCGACTTCGAGTCATGATGCGACCTAAGTCTTGGCTCGGGTTAAGGTGCGCAGCAAGGATACGGGCTTCTTCTCGACTTTCACGATCCTGGGGATCAAGAAGTCGAGCAAAGCTGCTGATATCCATGAATGAGTCCTGAAGAGGCGAGCCTTCTCGGGAGAAGGCTGGGAATGGGTTGGACTGTGTGGGCGTGCGGCGACCTTCTGAGGGATAATCTTCCCATTCAGATTCAGAGACATTGGTGGACATGGACAAAACACTCGTGGTATCATCATCCTCCTCTATAGGAGGGTTGTAGTCAGCGGTGTGATCTTGGTTGCCCCATGATCCTCCGATCTTCCACCAGGTGTATAGCTTGTCATCGAGTCGCCGTTCATCAGTGCCTTCCCAGTCGAGTCTGCCTGAACGTTCCCGCTTCCGCATTTCTAGCTCGACATCAAACTCATAGTCCTCAGGTAACTCGAGTTCTCCATCATCAGTGAGAACCCAAAAGTCAACTGATCCAGATGGCAGAGTTTTCTTGAGTGCCGCTTTGTCTTTGCGCTTTCTGGACAGCCGTTTCAGCCACTGTGGACGATAGTTGATTCCCAGTCGATCAAGGACTCGACTGAATCCGAACGCAGTCCACCGCAGAATAAGCCAAAATATCGCGCGAAAGAATGACAGGCCATGCCATAACCTGACTGATGCTCGAACTGCACCCACCCCGCCAAGTTCAGCTTGCGGTCGCGCTGCCCTGGAACCATTCTTCGGCTTCTCAATCTTCTTTTCTCGGCCGTATCCACTCTCCCATGTTTCGAGTTGTTCAGGCAAGTCGAAACTACCATAGCCCACGGCTTCGAAGGAAGGCGTATCAGATTGATTTGGCCAGTTTCCATAAGACGAGTTTCTCTGCCGAGAGGCTTCAATTTCTGCAAGCCTGTCCTTCTCCAGCCAAGTCATCTGTCTCGCAATGACTGCCTTGCCTTCATTCAAGAATACCGCCTCGCTGGCCGCTGTCAGAGCAACGTATCCAATACGAAGCAAAGTCGTATAGAAGTCTTCATGTCTATTGACACGGATATTGCGAATCTGGTTGGAACCTTGCATGTTTTCATGAGCCAGCATGAATCGTTCCCGAAGCGAAACAGGTTGATTTTCTTCAAAGGGCATCGAGAAGGCGGTGATAACCAGTGCCAATCCATAGATCGTAAGGCAAATTATAATTCCGAGTAGAACCAGAAGGTGGGGGATGAAACCAACTATGCAGACCGTTGGAAATTTCAGAACACCCGTCTCGGTACTCACAGGTGGGCCGCTCTCCAAGCCCCATGACATAGCAGCCATAAAGCCAATACCCCATAGAGCCGTGTTGAAAAGGCGATACCGACTCTGCTTTCCAAAAACATCAAGAATATGTGAGGAAAGACTATTGCAACAGGAGAGCAGGACGATGAGTAGCAGTTCTGGGGTGACGTTCATTCGTTCTAGGACCTGCGCCCTAGTGAGAAGCTTCAAGGCGGAACTTGAGCCTTCCCCAGATCCTCCTTCGCCGAGAGGACTTTGTTTTGGTAGCCCGAATAACCCAAGCCCGATCGACTTCCCGATCATGGACTCTGCCTCTGCAAAAGCAAGAGAGTGTTCAAATATTGACATACCAGTCTCTGTCATCACGGGACGGCCCTGAAGAGCGCAGGAAAGTGTCTCAACAAAATGGCTTAGACAGAGCATTAGGAATACTGGCCAGAGTAGCGAAAAAGAGCCAAAAGGGACATCCGAGCTGCCGAAGGCACGACCCATTTTCACAGAGCTGCAGGCTTGCGCGTCAGATTCCCATGGCATGAGTCTTGAGCTCAACGAATGAAGAGCACCTCCGCCACTGGCATAGTCGAATATCAGGGCTTTTCCAGGCTTTCCGTATCGCATTTCAGGGTAAGCGGGAGACGTCTGACATCGAATTCCGCGCAACAGCGTCATGATCTGGGAGACGAATAACAGGATCGGTATGATGCGTAACGCTAGTCGCCTCTCCCAACCGAGTCGTAGGTGCCGCCGGGTAGATGCGTAGATAGTGATTCGGTTGAGAATTAAAGCCTGTTCTTCTTCAGCAATATGCGGATGCACCCTAAGAGCAGAGTGTACTCACCTCCATCAGGCATGCAAATGACCATACACTAGTCAAGTACCCAAAAAATCCCCCAACCTTCCGTATGGTCTGCAGAAACTCAGTTACATACCAGCTATCTCCAGTCCCAGCAGCTTGTGCAACCCCTTTCGCCCGCCGCATTCGCTGCCGCCTGCGATGCTGCCGCCACCGCATGTCCTGCCAGCCCAGGCTCACCTGCGGCAGGCGCTCTTCCGCTCCAGAGACTCATAGTAAGATCATGAACTCCTGCTAGTCGCGCAATATGTCGGGGAATAGTGTTGAATGCGAAGTTTTCGGCTTGATTGAGGACACGGAAGGGAAGTGTGAATAGTTCGCGTGGGGAAGGGATCAACGCGGTGACGGAAGTTGCGGAAACGGTGTTATTTATGTTCTGAGCAAAAGGTGCAGCAGACGTGCTCGGCATGGAGGAAGGGCCAAGGACCCCGGTCATATTGGGCGTCAGTTGTTCCTCTATCGGTGACCGCTATCGAGGGTCCGATCTGGGATCCGGGGAAGATGCAATGGGGAGGGGCCCCGCACCACCGCACTCGCGTTCAACGAGAGCAAACGAAGTGGTCAGTATCGTAGAAAAAGCCAGGAGTTGGCATTAAACCTGGATATCACAGTGAGCTCAGCTCCTGCGAAGAGTCCATCGAAGGAGAGTAGAGTTGGGAGGAACCGTCCACTGGCGAGCGGGTTCCCCTTCCGGCTGAGTCAGCATATAGACCGGGGAAATTGGAGTGACTTCTACTGAAGCGCGGATAGTTGCTGCGGGTTCACCATGAGATTAAGGGTCTTTTCAATAGCTGGCAACTCTTGAAAGGCACACCGGTAGTCCCGAAGGTCTGCAAAGACTGTGGTCATTGGTATTTTAGTTCTGACCGCTCCACTCATTGGCCGCGTATTGGATCATGCTAACACCATTCTATTCTACGATAAGCTTAGCACAAAGATAACAACATATATTTGCCTATAACAAATTTGCTTATTTCACCACATCGCTTGGAATCGGTAAATCTTGTGCCAAAAACGGCTACAGTTACTACCAACAGAGGCGTCCTTTCTACCAGAATTTCCGCATCGAATTGCCACGTGATATTTGACCCAGTAATTCCGTGTACTCCCTGGATGATCCGGGATTGCTCCTGAGCAGGAACTACTAGCCTTTTGTAGCTCCACGCAGGACCACTCTCCTAAACATTCAGAACACCAAAAACAGTGATTTGGTTTCCTCTATAGCAGATCGCCTACCAGATTCGCTGCCAGATCTTTTAAATACCAAGATACCTACCGAACGTGCTGCCAACTGGCGGCGAGATAAGTGGGGCATGTATCTCATTATTCCAAATAATAACGAACGCTTACTGTCCATACATTTTTGCCTAACATGGTTTGAAACAGACAAAGACGTGTCCACCCTTATTTAGTTACATTTATCCCTGCAATCTATCTCCAGGTGGCTAGTCGCGGCCTCTTAATGGTGCGCAGCAAGTCCAGCTGATAGGGCACTGCCTAGCTTCGCCCCACAGCATATTGGGGGCCGCTCCATGTAAACAGGACTTCCAAAATGTTCATCTATCGTGACAGAGCAAATGGCTATTCTGAATTTCCAGTTGGCTACTCCAGTCTTGGAGGGAAAGCAAGATTCGAATAACGTATGGTTGCCATCTAATACGTCCAGTCACGGATAATATTCTTCTTGGGACGTACGGGATTTCTAGTAAATAGAACCCTGAAGACATTTGGGAACGCAAGGCAGACTACCAAAGTACACTGCAGCATGGCTGAAAATTAACGCATGGCTGTAACCCCTTACATTAGCTCAAGAACTGGTCAGTCCCATATGCCATATATAATACCAGTTCTTCTGATAAAAATCCTTTCAACTTTTTTTCCACTTCACCGCTCTACACGGGACTCACATCCACCAATTACTCATGGAGAATAGGCCCGGACGAAGAAGAAAGCAGACCAAGAAAGAAGCTCGGGATTTGATAGCAAAACACAATATCTGCTTCGAAGGCCCACTGCGTGCTGACAAATGGCCTGCCCAATATGTTTCTCTTTTTACAATCATTCGCCAAATCGAAAGAGTGAACTACGAAGAATACTATTGCAAGATGAAACTGTGTGAAGGGGCACAAAGATGGGTTCAGATGAACAAAATCATCCGAGACACGAATGAACTAATGGATGAGGCTGTTCAATGTCGTAAAATACGTGCAAATGAGCGGGACTGGAGGAGTGCGACAGAAAGATTGGTTTTAAAACGCTTCAAGGAAGACCTGTTTTGGTGCGTGGTTAAGTGTTCATTTATGGCCATAATCAGCCTAACAGAGTGTTAAACCAGTTTCCGGTGTAAAGGACGTCAATGGAAAGCTGATTTCCAAGCTCAGCCTGTGTGCCAAAGGGCTGTATCTGAACTTTCCCATTTACGATCTAGCAGGTCAATGTGCAACTGCAACGGCAATGAATTTGGCCATGAAATACAGGTGAATCTATTGCTGCAGCTTTATGTCTTAGACTTGATGAGATGGCATGCTCACTATCCATATTCACCAGTCTCCTTATTCAGATGGTCGCAGGATATTCGCAGGAATACACGAGCCAAGCATATCAGACCCGTCGATCCCCGCAGATGGAAGGAGAAACCCGGATTATGTTCTCGGGCTTTTGAAAGGAGAGAATTCTCCATTAAGCCATGCTTTGGAAACCTCAGCAGGAATTTCTTGCTCCCCACTGGACACTGATGATCATGTCTTGTTCCCTTTCCTTATCCTTGAGGCAAAGTCAGGGGAGTATTGCTCTGACTTCTCTGGGATAGAGAAACAAACGGCTTTTCCAATCAGAAAACTGGTGAATTTCCAGAAACAGATATCAAAACCGAAGGAAGGAGTGAACTTCCATCCATTGGTATGGTTTTTGGCCTTCAGAGGCGAGGATTGGAAAATCCATGGCTGTATTCCCTCTTACAGCGGAGGAGTAGTATGTACTATGACCAATTTGATTGCGAAACGTCTGACATTCATATAGAGAATCATCCAACTTTGGAGTGGTGATATTCGCCGGGCAGATTGTGCATTGCAACTGTTTCTGATAGTTGACATGATTTGCGACTGGGCTGCGGACATTTACTTAAAGGAAGTTATATATTGCATGTCTGTTACCCCATTCAATACTCTAGATGAGAGTGATACCGACGGCGAAGACTGGTCGGATGCAAAATCTCGATTGGGAGGGTTCCTTGGCGAAGAGGACACTCTCGAGATTATAGATGACCCAGAGGACGATACCAATGTAGTGACCATCAATTCCCCTGCAGCATCTCCACTAATACCCCCTATGCCAGGAGGTTTAGCTTTTGACTGGGATATGGATCCAATCCCTTCACCTCTCGAAGAAGATTCAGTCATTCGTAAAGTGAATGAGGTCTGTTTCTCGTTTCATCACCTTACGTTGCCGGAGTCAACAGAAGAACTTCTTGCATTTTTGTCGATTTCTGGCCCATACTCCCAGAATATTGGTAACAATGCAATTAAACTACTAGGACTATTTAATCTTCAATGTTATATTCAGGTGACTGGGAATTTCGTGTCCAATTTGGAAAATTTCTGGACCGAAAGCTCGGATGCTAGTTCACACCCAATGCTCAACCACGATGAGCCGATGCTTGCTCACATATCCTTCCGATTGCATATCCAACCAAATGAGACTTTTATCACGAGGGATTTATCCTGCATCATTGCATCGGACGCTGCCATCAACACCTTGCATGCCATCGCGGGGAAAAGCCGTTCGAAACTGATAAGGGATCAAGGTTGCTGCCTGCAGAATCAGGATATTGTGACCCCATTGAGGAATATATCGAGCTCGGAATCACTCCAAACAGCTCCTCCAACTACTTGTCTTTCTTTGTGTGTTACAAAGGATCCGACAGATCCAGTACCCTCCTTTGTATGGACCCAAGACGGCCCACGTGAAAACTATATCTCTGGACTTTGGCAAAATTTGAAAACTGGAACTGCCAGAGCTCATCTCTCACCCATTTGGGGAAGTTCCAACGCACGCTACAATGCTGGACAGTGATTACAAGGTCCTCTTTCGCTTGATTTTGTTGGAATGAGGCATTTTATATCCCTTGAGATCATGTACATACTATATGTATAAATATTGTTTCATTGCCTGGAAAGTGTTGGTTCTCTTCAATATTGTACTGTCGGTTTTTACCATCATCAAGCGAATATTAGTAATTCTAGACTGTTTTTGGGGGTAGGAGATTTTTAACAGTGTGGCTAGGCTGGTAAGCCATGATTAGTGTTGGCAATGGGGTCTGGTAGAATAAAGTACAACATTCTGGCATTAAACCAGCCTAGGACACATTGAGCTTTACATAGTAGACAACTCAACCACAACTGTATTTTGAAAAGCGAACATAATAGCGGAGCGTCATATTTTGGCCTTCAATCCCAGGAACACCAGAAATAGGCAACAAGCGAAGCTCTTTTAATTCAAGACGTTGACAAGATCGAACATCATCATGGGCCAATGCTAGGAACAATCGCGCTTACTTGCACATTCAAATAAAGTATTTCGCTGGTCTAATAGACTCTGAGAGTCCAGTTCCACGAACATGGGCATCATTGAACAGAAATGGTCTCAAACTCAACATATAATTCTATACAGTTCAGAAGTCATTTTCGAAAGGGTAATATTCATTGCGCGCCCCGTGTACAATTTGCTGGTCAGAGGAAGGCAGGACCTAAGAAGGAATCATTCTTATTTCACGTTCGATGGCATTTTGCCTTGTTAAGATATATTATAGGTAGGCCGATTTCATGCAGCTCAGGGCGGCGCGAGCCGATCGCTTCCCGAGGCAGCAGTGCTACCGTCACCTTTTTTACGGCATAAGATAATGTATCCCATCGGAATAACCCCCCTGCTCTTGGAAGTTGAAGCAGGAGAATTGTCACCAGGGCATAAGATATTAGTTTGCCATCCATTTTAGACTCATTCGTCCACGGAGATCCATCAGGTCGAATGTATGATGCTTGGATGGTCTGTCAGTGCTGGACCTTAAAAAAGACTTAAAATAACCAGGAATTGGGTCCCAGTAAGTAAAATTTTCCAATAAAACATGCATGTATGAAATCGCTGCAACCCTACCCATCTGAACATCCGTTCGAACGGGCCCATAACTCCGTGTAAATTCATTGTCAAGGTCTTTTGCCTATGTCATTGCGCCGTAAATCATAGCAAGAGATATATAGGAAGCAGGAACTATAGGAGGTTCTTGTGTGAGTCTCAATTCTGACTCCGGAAATTGATTGTGGGATTCACACCTCGCGTGATCAAGTGTCAAGATAATCGGCTGCCATCAAGAGCTCCAAACATAACTCCGGTGGGATATCCATATCAGCCACATTAGTTTGCTCTTTGTGCTTCTCGTTGTACAGGAAATATTCGCAGACTTTCTCAAGGACGACGCCTCTGTTGGGGGTGAGAACCAGGTCAGTCGCAAAACATAGACAAGATGCGAGGAATATAGGTTCTAGAAGTGTGCATTGCTTGCAACATAGAAAAACTCACGTTAAGTTTTCCAAAACACATCGACCTGTGATTGCCTCGGAAAATTTACCTATTGTCGGGCAAAGGCATTAGCAAAGCCTGAGTCGTCTAGCTCTGGATCCAGAGAGGTACGTACTTGACGGGTCCAGCATGCGGCGGATGGTGCCAGAAATGCAGGCAGCACTGCGGGGTAAGATGAACTCAAACCCATCACATGATACCAGAGTCACATATTCCGACGGCGTGGACTGGGCCATGATGGACGTATCGCGTGTGTCGCGAGGAGGGCAAAGCCAGATGGACTGCGGGCAGAAGATGAAGGGAGCGGGTCCGTGCACGGATGCCGATAACCGATAAGCAGAGGTACGGCTCGATGTTTTCCAGCGCAGCACAAGGTTGAGAGAGCGACCATTCTTCTAATCCATTTACCGTGAATAGTAAGAAATAATTCAGAGCAGTCGATGTGAATCATTTTTAATCATGGTGAATTTGTTTGTCCCATGGGCCCGTCTGCAAGCTGGCGCGTCGCCCCTCATTCACTCCCGGCCGACCAGTGACCTCGGAAGATACCTTGGCGGCTCTACAGCAAGCAGAGTCCGAAGATGCTTGTCCTCTACCCAATCGCACAGAGATAACTCCTTTCCATCTTTTCAGTCAGCAAACCGGCTATCAGGGCGAACATGCATGGTCACCGGTGGCACATCTGGCATCGGCTTCGCCATCGCTGAAAGGTTCCTGCAAGAAGGCGCATCAACAATCATTCTGGTTGGCAGGTCAGAGCAACGGCTCCAATTAGCGGCTACCAAACTTTCAAACTCCCACGGTGGGTCTTCAAATAGAAATGAGGCAACAGCTGTGTCAGACAAAGTCCGGCTTCTTGTTGGGGATGTCGCAGAAGCAGGCGCGTGGATGCGTGAACTGGAAAAGGAGATGGTAAGCCACTTCAGCCTTCTATATACCAATTTGAAAGACAAATCTGAGCTAATAGAGCAATATACTGTAGACAAATGTTGATGTCCTGGTCAATGCTGCCGGAATCTCAGTTTCTAGCATTCTTCCTAAGGCTGAATTGGCCGATATCTCTCGGATTCTCCGCACAAACCTTGAAGGCGCGATGCTGACCTCACGGGCCTTGATGCGTGCGGCAATTAGAAGTCGAATCCGTAATAAAAAGGTCTCATCTGCCATCAATCCAGCCTCTTCAAAGTGCATCATCAACATTTCCTCTCTACTTGCACTTAAGGCTGGAACTGGTGCGGTGCCATACGCGGCATCAAAAGCTGGCCTCTTGGGCCTAACACGATCCTTGGCAGTTGAAGCCTCCGCATCAATGAAGGACGTGGTCATTCGCTCCAATGCAATTGTTCCAGGGTATATTGAAACGCCAATGATTGCTGGTGAGTCCAGGCTTCTTTCTAACTTCCAAGAAATATGAATGTCCATTAACACTGGCTCAGATTTTACACCAGGGGAGGCTGAAAAGCTTAAAGCCATGATTCCCCTGCAACGATTCGGCGATCCAAGTGAGATTGCGGATGCAGCAGTCTTTCTAGCCCAGAACGAGTATGCCAACAACTGCATTCTGAACCTCGACGGGGGACTAAGTGCAGTCTAAGTCTCCTTTCTTTTTTCTGTATCATTTACACAGCAACTGAAGGCAGCGTCTTCGTTTGGACTCTGCCAGGTGCATCAACCGGAGTATCAACTGTACACTTGTATTTTCATCACTCTATTCCCGTTCTCCATTTTATAAATCTTCCCTCAAAGCGAAAATGGAAAATTGTGAAAGAAAAATTTTGTTGATAGGTTCAATTCAAAAGTCGTTTGGCTTGATGCCATATGATACATAAAAAACGTTGATAAAAAGAAAATCATGTGCTTCCAGATCTGTAGTCTTCTCGTGAAAAAAACAATCCCAACCAGCCACATCACCACGCTGTAGTCAGTCAAATCTAGTCGTCAATCAAAATGGTGCCATCGTCATCCAGAACAATTGGCTCAGTATCGTCGCCTTTGCCATTAATCGATGATTCTCCAACAACCTTCTTAGAGATGTGGCCATTCGTTAACGGTTCATCCTCGCCCTCACGCTTACGTTTCCCGGTGACTGCCGTTCCATTGGCTGCTGTTGTTTCCTCTGAGCTTGTCGCTTCGGGCTTCTTCGACTTTCGCGGAATATCGAGAACCTGTTGGAGCGAGACCACAGCTGATTCTTCAGAGGAAGGTTCGGTTCTGTTGGATGAGATCAGTACCAGGATCCATGTCGAAGTAGTGCCACAGTGTTACAACTTACTGTTCCATGACCACAAGCTCCAGGTTGACACGGGGAGCCTTACCCACATCGTCGTCATCGATGATTGTGAGAAAAGTCTCGTGGCCAATATTGAGGTCGGAAAGTTTCTTAGGGAGCTCGTCTTCCATGTCGGGATCGAAGATCAAATGCGTGCCCCTTATGATAGACAGTTCTTCGCCATAACCCAACTCAGATCGAAGCACACCTTCGACAACATCCTGGAGAGTTGCGCGTTGCAGGTCGACTGTAATCCGAGCGAACACAGGTGAGCATACCGGGCAGTCTGGTTTGGGTGGATCTAGAGAGTCAGAGTTGATTGCACGGGCTCCCGATCTTTCGAGGAAAACCTGTGAATGCCATCCATACTTAGCTTCCAGGAACTAGATGTGAGCAAGCAACAGGAGTCCTTACCATTTTCGCATTCGCGAGGTCATTTTGGAGCACTTTGAATGCCTGGAGAACACATAGGCCTGCTGTCATAGCATTTGTCGTCGCAATAGCTGGGATAATGTTTCCAGCCATCTCTACAGATTGCGATTGTTTAGTTTCTGTATGTATTCATGGACATGCTCTGACTCACGTTTTGTGTCGAATTTTGACTTAGGATTCAAGTGGAATGCAGTGGCTCGTAGGTTAGCTGTCGCAGTGACAAAATCCAAGGTGTCAACATCATCCTTGTCAAAGGTCAATACTGGCTCGGGGTCTTCTGGGGACTTCTTGTCTTTAAGTTCCTTGAGGCGCGCACTCAGGCGCTTCAGACTAACTACCAGTTAGATGCGCAGAATTCAAAAGAGAGAAAAGTCACCAACCTGTCCTTGAATACCACAAAGTCCTCCTCTATCGTCCACTCTCTTTGGTCTTGGATGGAAACCAAAGGTTCGAGGGCCTTTGATGCCTCAGAAAGTGTATCATAATCTAAGATATCTGGCGCTTTACGTTCCTTCCACATATCTTCTGCTTCGCGCAACCTCTCGATATCCGTTTTAAAGACTTTCTCAAAAACTTTTCTGGAAAATTCGTCCGACCCCATCGATTCTCGGATCTCCTTCAGAGCCTCTGCCTCTTTTCGAAGTTCAGCAATTTCTTCCGCTACTCGGATGTCAGCATGATATTTCGCTGTGAATCTTGGGCTGTGTTGTAACAGGGGTGAGCTGACCATTCTCCGCAGTTTCAGTATTATCAAGTATGTCGGACTCCTCTCCCTTGCCAAAAAGCTCCCTGAGGTTTCGTTAGTAAGAGTGGGGAGCGGGTAATTGTTGGGGTTCATACGGGATCAAGTAGCTTTTGGCCCATACAATGCAGTGGATGGGCTGGGAGGGGTTGCTGCGAATGGTGCAAATGGGAAACGACTTCGGTGTCTCCTTTTCGTTGCAGTCATAACACTCGGTTGTTCCCTGAAATCTTTGAATCAGCTTGCCGTTATCTGAAAGGCCGGCCCTCTGCGCGTCTGGGTGGCTCACCTTTTCAATAACCTGTACTTGGCCATTGAATCCAGTTGTTCCACTCTCCACCAATGGCACACTAGCCGCGAGGCACATGCGGTTCACATGGCGACGAGCTGCTAGATTGTCTAGGGCATTGAAGACGATGTTGAAACTCTTGAACCAATCGACATTGAATCGGCTTTCCGTGATGTCTGCGTGGTGGGCTTCAAGCCTCACGCTGGGTTGAAATCTATGCGCAACTTCTTTCGCTACCTATCAGTTGTCAGCGTCATATCTAAATACCCGACAGACTTCGTTCCTGGTTTTCAACGGGGACGGCGCAAAGAGCGCAACGGTAGGCGGGCAAGGGAGGAGACGATGGAGCTCTGCCGGGGGGTTCTGAAGGCGTACCAAAGCTTTCGGCTTCTTGATATGTTCATGTCGGAAGAGAAACTGGCGATTTAGATTGCTCAGGTCGATAGTATCAAGATCAACGATATGGATTTCGCCGAAGCCGGTGAGGACGAGGTTCTTGAGGAGCTCACAGCCGATACCACCAGCGCCAACAAGAAGAACGCGCGACTAGTCAGGGGCGAAGAGAGGATGTCAGCATACAATCGCATTCAATAGAGTTATTTCCAAGAGTATCATTGCCAAAACTGTCATATCCATACCTCCTTGATGCTGTTGGTCAGGTCAACTCCGAGGGAGCGCTTGATAGAACTGGCTCGCATGGTGGGTGGGCGCAAAGATATGATGATCGCAATGGGGTTCTGAGAGTTCCGTAGATCTATGAAATCATTTCTCAGAGGGATCAAAGAAAATAAGGAGTGGTGGTGGGAAGAGGGGTGTAAAGTAGGGCGGCGCGTAAGACCCGGAAGCAGAGGCCGAGGCGAAGTCCAAGTGAGGTCCGGACGGTCGATGACGGCAGAGCGGCAGAGCGGGAGCCGCGCGATCGACAGTGCAGCCTTTTGGATCGGTCTTCGTGCTGACTTTCACCTCTTCTTTTGGCGCTGAACCTATATATCTTGATTGATTACCTCCATTGCCCGTCACCCATCCTAACATACTGTATTTGTCTAGTGTGACAAGCTTTCTTCTAGCGGAAAGTGCTTACATATTCTGTATGCTACTGGATCTCATGCTTTTTACGGCAAGGTACATGCACCCTGCATCACACCTTTTTGTACGTTTGCTAATGCTATCTGGGAGCGACAAATGAAGCCTATTTTTTTGAGGGGTCCTTGCCCTCTTCTGGATGTAGATAGCTCACATTATAAGTTTGGTTTTGGCTCGCATTGGCTTCTGCTTGGGTTTCTTGTTAGATACGAGCAGCCGTGGAGAAATATAGTTAGAAACCACATGATGATTGATGCAGTATGATCCCAGCAACCACTGCTCTACCAATGCCCACGGAATAGCATAGATGGCAATTAGATCCACCATATCCTCATCATGCCTCGAGAACTCATATCCTCCACCCGACGGACCCCAAGGTCTTCGCAATCACCAATCGATTTTCATTGGGACTTAAATCGGCGGCTTGCCCCTGCTTACATAACCATGGTCTCTGGATCCAAAGCCACTGAAAATTCCCCGTGGCGAGAAAGAAAACCCCATCGGTGAGACATTGTGCATGCTAAGAGAGTCGGGATTGTATAGATACGAGCCCCGAGACCCCAACAAGCTTCACATCTATTCGCATCGAAGTGGGTGGGAGCAACCCTGACAGGCTTGGTCCTGCATCTCGTCCCTGTCGCACACCCCTAAGGCTGGTCCGGCGGAACTTGCGATATAGGGGAAACATCCACTGCAAGGCATTGTTTTCTTCATTTCTCACTTCTGAGCATTCGAGTATTCCCAGATAGTGACTATGCCATCACTGGAGCCGATTCCTCCGCGAAGGCACGAGACGGTAGAGGCAGGTTCGGACGATGAAGCGGACCCGGAGCTGCTGGAACTGCTTCGGCAGCACCTTGGTCTAGGTGGAAAGGCTGGCAAAGATCTTCCCCCAGAAACAAGAGTCCTGGAGGGGGCACAATATATTTTCGACAATGCCATTGATGTGGCTCTTGATTCAGGGGCGACGAAGGAAGCGGCCGAAACTATTTGGCGTCTGATGCAGAAGAAGGCTTACTCCACGCAGACCTGGTCGGAGCATGAGCTGCATCCGAAGACAAAGGATGAGAGTACAGTAGATTTCATTTTTACCATGGATCTCCTGAATTTCAGCTTCTGGTCGGAGGAGAAAGACCCGTCCAAGCGCTTCTGTATCGAGTATCGTGGAAAGAGATGGACGGGATACTGGAGCCTGGTAGCCGCGCTGCAAAGGGCCCTTGACGAAGGTCTGTTTGGATTATATACCAGCCCAATTCTTCCCCATTTCTCAGATGACGTGTTAGATGAGGACTGACCTTGGGTCTGCACAGATATCCCAATCACAACCCCTGACTTCTGGGTAAATGAGGAGGCATGCACCGAGGAAGTGCTCAGGCATGTATTTCGCTCTGCAACTGAAGAGGAAATTCCTTTATTCCAAGAGCGAGTGCAATGCTTGCGTGAGGCCGGTGATATTCTTTGCCATGTAATTCCCACCGAACAGGTCTCTGCACGACTTCCTGATGCTAATGATCTGCTAGGAATTCGGTGGCAGCTTTGTAAACTGCATCGACAGTGCCAATTTCTCGGCTGCTGGCCTTGTGAATCTGCTCACAGAGAACTTCGACTGTTTCCGAGATGAAAGAGTCTTCAACAGCAAGCGAGTACGTTTGCACAAGCGGGCCCAGATCCTGGTAGCGGACCTATGGGCCTGCTTTAACGGAGAAGATTTTGGCGAGTTCAACGATATCGATAAAATCACCATGTTTGCAGGTGAGAATTAACCAGAATATCGGATGCCATCCAAGACGCTTCTTGGGAACCTCTATCTAACAATTTGCTTCTAGACTATCGTATTCCTCAGATGCTTCATCAACTTGGCTGTCTCCGCTATTCACCGCCCCTGGAATCCCACATCCGGGATTTGAAAATCATAACACCCGGCTCTAGCTGGGAAGTTGAACTTCGTGGAGCAAGCATTTGGTGTGTCGAGCTGATCAGACGTGAAATTGAGAGACGACACCCAGAAGTCAAAACGGCGGGTAAGAAGGGTGTTTCGAAGCCTGACAGCAAGGAGCTATCGCATAAGACTCACGGAATAAACGCAATCCTCATTGATTTCTTCTTGTATGATACTATGAAGAATTTGGAGCAAGAGAAGAACGAGAGCATTCCGCATCATCGCACTCGCAGCATTTGGTATTGAGGTGCACTTGGTCATTTTATGGCGTCGGCGAGGGCTTTGGCAGGACGAACAAGTTTTTGATAGGCACGCATTTTCATCAGCAAAATATGGCCCCGGAAGCCCGGCATGGGAGGCTAAAAGGGATGGTTTTCTACTGGACATGAAGGATAGACATTATGCTGGTTGATAGACACTTTATTTATAGACCATTTTTGTTGGCAACAGTTGACGTGCTTCCAATTCGGCATATGCTATGATTGAATTGTATTCATATTTCAAAAGGGTATCAATTCTATTCCTAACATCTTTCACATCTATTGTGAGAACGCTCTTTGGTCGCCGATTCATGCAGTGACACGACCTGCTCTGTTCTGGCCACCCTCCATACGGGCCAAGATGTCCGCCTTCCATTCCAGAAAATCTTCTCGCCGGTCTTCGCTCAGCCAGTCTACTCGGTCTTGCATCATGGTACCAAGACCAGGCAGCAGGCCGCCATGAATAGGCCGACTAGCTTGCCCAGAGCGAGATCCAGTTCCACTGGCGCTATCATTGCGCTTCGGTAACTTCACGCCACGGAAAGCCGCATCCTCCTCGTCAAGATCACGATATGAGTTCCCCTCTTCATCTTCACCGTGTAGTTCACCAGCAAGCGGGATATTCTCGAACCACTCTTGCGTGGCTGCCCAGTTCTGTTCCATAATCAGAGCAATCCACTGGTCGACATCATCACGATGGTGCCGATCGTTGGGAAGGCCAAGACTGGTCAATGCTGTTTGCCGCATCTCTGTGAATGTCTTCTTATCCATTTTCTGAGTTTCGGTATTCGACTCTTCCCCGTCTGCTGAAGGCGCCGGGCTTCGTCGACGGGCCAGAACAAGGAAATAAACGGCAACCACCATCGCATACACAAGGTCCTTGAAATCAGCCTCATTGGCCTGAATGGAGACGATTGGATCTAAGAAATCCAAGGTTTCTTCATCCATGCCTTCTTCATCATTCGACATGCTCGCCGTCAAATATAGGATCGACGAGACACCGGCAAAAATATGAGGAGGTAAGGTCCGTGAAATTGGAGGCCGGGACCAGGTGTTGGTGCGTGGAGCAGGTGTCGAAAGCGTTTTACACACTGTTCGGATTGCTGTCATGACCCATGCAGGGGCATCGGGGATGATGGTTGCGTTAGCAAGGCCATTGGATTGGCCAGCTGTAGTTTTTCGAGCCGATTTAGACGGCGAATCAAACTTATTCGTGATACTGACACTCCGCTTCAAGGGCGTAGACTTCGATGGTGTATTCTGAATAACCCGGGGGGTAGGCGCCGCCCGAGAAGGAGTATTTCCAACGCCAGATGCTTTGGTCGGCGTTGTCTGGAATGTACCAGTTCGGGATGGTGTGCCAGATACTGAGTCACTAGATGATCGTTTGATGCCTGCTGAGCTAGCTAAGAGAGACTTGTCGAGGTAGGCATAGAGCTTCTTGTATACGCGCGGAGGACATGGAGGATGACCAAGTAATGGAGGCAGCTGGAGGGCTCGACTTAGCCTGTTCAGATCGCCGGATATAATTAGAACGAGGACCGAAGAAAGTTATTAGGCAAAACACAGGTTAAAAACTGGTGACGTACCTCTTGCAGGCGATTTCTGCACAGGCATATGGGCGAGCGATCTCCTCCTCGGGCTTCAAGCTGGCTGAGAAGCTTCGAGACTGTGCAACCAGACTCAAAGCCAAGCTGAGAAGCTCTTGCGGTAGGTCATTGGCGTGAGTAGGAACTAGAATACCCAAAGCTTGCTCGACTGGTCGGTTGTTCATGGCTGGCTAGTGGTGCGCCTCGAGGCTAAGTTGGCAAGCTGGGACAAAGGGATGTATTGCGCTTGGATCTAGAGATCGGAGAACCCCGCAGTTACCGCACGAGAAAAAACTTGAAATTTAACGCCGAGGAACACGATATCCGCGAGACAGCAGAGCTCCTTGTCCCGGAATTCAGGTTGTGCAAGGGCCGTAAACAATTCGGGGACACCATTCCAGGGCGCCACCCGGCACAAGAAATGACTAAGCGGGATATCGAGGTTGCCCGCATCAGTCAACTTCCCTTTCTTCTAACCATTGCTTTCTCATTACCCCCGAATTAAATTGAGTCTACGAAAGATGTCCGTCACGGTAAGTCTGGGCTAATTAACCGAGGATATCTCATCTCTGCAATATGCTAACTACTTTGTGTGTGCAGCTCCATACGACTCAAGGCGACCTGAAGGTTGAGCTATTTTGTGAAGCAGTTCCCCAGACTGCTGAGAACTTCCTGGCACTTTGCGCATGCGGCGCATACAATGAAACACCATTTCACCGTCTCATTCCCGGATTCATGATTCAAGGCGGTGATATCTCTCTGGGCCCAGCTGCGAAGTCCTTGGACTCTACAAAACCGATGCTCTCGCATGAAATACCGAAAGGCGGCACGTCTATTTATTATCCCTCTGCAATGAACCAAGAGATCCATATCCCGGCTCTCCGACATAACGCGCGTGGTATTCTTTCAATGGCATCACGCCCAGTCAAGGACAGGACTGCTCCGGGCTCGCAGAATGCAACTGGAGATACAATCAACGGAAGTCAATTCTTCATTACTTTTGCCCCAGCGCCGCACCTAGACGGTGCAAGTACTGTGTTCGGCAAGGTCTTGAATTTGACCGCTCAGGATGAAGGTGGCGATGTTCTTGCGAAATTGGAGAAAGCCAACATCAAGGTTGACAAGAAGGGCAAGGTTTCTCAGCCCAAAGAGGGTGATGCATTCGAACCACTTCGCATCGACCGTGTCACGATCCATGCAAACCCGTTCGCGAAGTGAATTCCTGGACACTACCTTTCGCCATGACTTCGGCTATGTGGTCTCACATATTCTCCACGACCAAGCCGAACAGCCACAAACATTATCTAGACACCACTTTCTCAGAGTTCGAAACTTTGTTTTCAAAACTTTGCTAAAGTAGATCATCCGAAAGCACAGCTGAGTCACTGATAGGGTAGCCAAGTGGGCCTGTCTTTGACCAGAAAATGTCTTCGCCAGCATCATGCTATTTGACCACAGCTATCACTCCACTGTTCTGCACCTTGTGACGATCTCGAACGAGGGGCGGAGAGCGAATAATTGCAATGACACTCTCGAGGATAGAAATCTTCATATCCCAATTGAGAGTTCTAGCTTATATATGGCGAGGAATACATAGCGGACTTGGTCAATACGCCTTTTCATGACTTCTACAAGGACAATTGAGAAACATGGAGACCAGAAATGTAGTTCACAGTTCCATAGAGAACATTCTTAGGCAACTACAAAATGAAAGTTTTGCAAAGAAATCATCAAAGTTTCAGAATACCAGGCATCCTGTAATAATCCGGGAATGTTACATGACAAGCACTCGTAGCCACGCTCGGACAGAAAACAAGAAACCTCTCCAGCACATATCAAAGCGGCTGGAGGCGGAGGAAGCTCATAAAAAACTCTCACTGTTGCCCCCGACGAGGCTCATAACGAATAAATAAGGCATTAGAGCTTGATCTGTCTGTCGGTAGAACCACGGGAGGGAAACCTTGGAATAGTAGTTAGCCGTAGCTCGATATAGAGTTCTCTGAAGGGGCACTTATAAAAGAAAAAAAAGGCCGCTATCTCCACCAAAGTAGAGAAAGCGGCTGTCCACTGTAGCAATCTTGTCATATCATTCCGCTCCCACCGTCTCAAAATCCCACAAAAGGTCCAGATCCCAGTGATCCATTACCAATTCATTGACAGAAAGGAGTGTGCAGTTATTTCCTCTTCGAGCTCTCTCGGATCCACCCAGACTGACCAGGACCATGAGGCCCAGCAGAAAGTACATAGCAACAGAACGTGACATAGACAAGCCAAAGCTTTGATCCTCACTCGAGAGAGGTCCCACATCGACTTCTTGCGACAAGCCATGGACTGAAACCGGCAGAAACACACGATCAAAGTTGTTTGGATGATAAAACCTGCGAAGAAAGGACACGAAGGAATGAAACACCACAACACCCAGCCTGAACAGGTATGATCAATTGAGTAAGGTTGGACAAGCCCTCGAGCGAGACAAATGGGGGTTGAGGAATGCTAAGTGACGAAATGCAGTCAGTGAACGCTATTCGAATTATTCGACCTCTCGGCACGAGGAAGAAAGAAAAAATCGAGATCGGGCAATGACGGATTAAACCAATCAAACCGAGCCTGAAAGCTTTCATCTCCTCAGGATGGTCTACCCGCCAGATACTGCATAGCAGCTCGTCAGGAACGTGGAGCCAGTCTCTTGTGTGTAGTACAGTGTGCTCTCTGGGACAAGTTTTTGTTTCCTCTCCACATCAAACCGAGCGTGTGATAGGATGGCATGAAAAAAGCGAACAAACAACGTCCTGAAAAAATCGCTTTCATCTCCCCGAGGGAAGGAGCAATGGACAGAAAAAGTCACTGTAAGGTAGTCGGCGCCCATCGATCAATTCGCAAGCTGTATCGCAAAGAGATGGTTGACACAGGCGGCCCGGATCTTCCGAAGGAAGTCAAGTCGGTGGATGATACCGTGACTCGAGATGCCTAGCTGGCTCAAAGCCATTGAACAAGAAAAAGGGACGAGAGGTGAAAGACAGGGGCCGGATATCCAGGTATCCCCATCGTAGGAGTACGTTCGGGACGGCAGACAGTATTCTGCTGACAGAATTCAAGAACAAACACAGCCGATCCAGATCAAAAACACCGTACTGGAATGGGAAGAAACATTGCCGGCCGGAACATGACAACAGACCAGAGACTTTGATTAGCATCAAAAAGTCATGCCAACAGAACAATACAGTAGAACCTCGCGACAGCTTTATCCATGAAAACTACCTGGACAGCTTCGGAGCGATAAAATTGATTCCCACGAGAGGATTCTTCTGATTGACGATGACATGGCTGTGTGTAATGGAATCTGTTGTGTTCTAGGCGCCGAATCTCTGAGCCAAACCAGGTGGTGCCCTAGGTTTTTCAATGCTGGAACATCGCATCAGATCTCGGCCTGTCGCACTGTCTGTTTGATGCCTCCCAGAGACAGCCTCAATACCGAGGTGCCTGACGTGCTCCACCCGCCATTTCTCTCGAGAATCCCTGTTGTTGAAAGCACAGGACAATCATCCGCTTGTGACCAGCATGCAACGTCCAGCATAGGTAAACCGACGCGTGGCCACTGTCGGCTCTGCATAGTAAACCGTTTTGTGTGCCTGGAGAGGCTCTGGACAAGTCGAGCAACTTTCGCCTCCTCGGTCCACCATAGACCGATTCAACTATTCATAAGGCTCGGCATGCATATCCCGTGAAACTGATGTCGTAACGTATCCGACTGGGTAGGGTTTAGGGTTAGGTCCCAGCTATCAAGCAGCTGGGTCCAGGAGAGGAAAGCTGTACACTGGGTGCCTCAATAGGCAAGAAACTTGGTGGCTCCACACTCAGGATAAGACGCGATGCAAGTCTCTTCACGCGTAGAAACAATACTTCGGGCGAATGGCGGCTTTCTGAAAAGACCCGATTCCCGAAGACCAGTTTAACAGCCATGGCCATCACGAATTTGTGTTTCCTGGACGTGTTGAAGGGAGTTGAATAAGACGAACGCAGCTGAGGAAAGGAAGAGGCATTCCCGTCGATTGTGTTGTTTGGCATCAACAGTCTGCCAGCGTGACGCAAAATCACGTGACAAACGCGTATTACCTAACAATCAATTTAACTGCATCTCGTAAGCAGATGGGCGCCAAGACCAAGCCCACCTCTTCGCCTCCAGACGGAATGAGAGCTATTTGGAAATTTTGAAGCTCAATAGGCTCTTGATCATGGACTAAGCGGCAATAAAAATTTCCTGTTCCTCATGATGGGAGATCTGAAAGGAATCCGCGATGCGTTTAGCGCTGCCAACAGCTTCTTAAATCCTGTGCTTAATCGAGGCATGCAGATCCCATATATTCCGTTATATAAAATCTAAAACTAACTGAATTTAGAGGAAATCCAGAAGTTGCAAGGGCAGTCGTTGCTGGAGATCTTGAATTATCAAGTTGATCCCTCGATTGTGTCAGATGATGCTCGAAGAGTGGCGGTCATCAAGAAGGCATTGGATATCTTGAGCCATATCCATGTCGCCTTTGTCGCCCCAGTAGAGGACCCTGATACGGTGCAGCAACTGCAACAGGAAAATGAAGAGCCATCACTCGAGGATGCAAAGCGACGCAGAATGCTACACGCAATATTAGATTTGATCTCTCTCGAAGGAATTTATCCGTCGCTGTCGTCGGGAGTTGGCATTCCACTGCAGCAAAGAGTCATTTCGGTGCTACCGGCTGGTGTGATCGCTAAACAGACTCAAGTCACCCATAGCTCTGTGCCCCATAATGAAGCTCTCCTAGAATGTATCATGAGAGTTCTACTGAACATCACGCTGGATGATAGGCCAAGTATACAGCCTGTTATCCGGGGCCGCATATTGAGCGACCTTATTAGCGGTGCAGCCGACCTTGCCTTCAACCCACACCTTCACTACTCTGATGATCGGATAATTTACCAAAAAGAGTTTTCTAGACTTATTGATGAGTATGTCTTCAAGCCAAGTGGTGTTTGACATTGCGCTGATAATGACAGGACGCCGAGTGCGGTTCTTTTACCCACACTATCGAGTTTTCTACAGGCAGATACAGTTGCATGGTTCAAGTCCAGTGTGTCTAGTCATTTATCCCATGTTCCACTTCGTCCTGGTGGTGTCTTGCAGACAATCATGTTCATTGTATCCCAATTTGCACCATCACTCGGACAAGAAGCCCGGAATGAGCCATCAAATGGACCTCATTTTACCGTGCAGGCCATTATGCAAATATCGAAGCTTCTTTCATCAGTTCCGCAGGGTATTGATCCGGAGTCCTATTTTACAAACACCGGCGCTCAACTACTGGAGTTACTTGATGGAGACGACCCAGACTTGAAGAAAACTTCATCCTATGTGATTGGAAATGGTATTCTGGGAAAGCGCTCATACGGAGCCCCGGGTACCATTGGTCACTCGATATTTGTTGAACCGGCCTTCGGGGTTCTAACCGCTGAGCTCAACGATTCGACCTGGAAATGGATGACGCTTCACTCTGAAAACCAGGGACACATGCCGATCAAAAGCGAGAATCCTTTGTCCCCGAATACAATTGTCAATAGTGATATTGTGGGTCTCGCACTGGACAGGCTGCGCAGCCTGGCTTTGCAGCATCCCAACCCAGGACTTGTAAAGCGTGTCGTCTATCCCGTCTTGCTTCCCCTGTGGGGTCTGGCTTGTTATTCCCAAGAGCATCAACTGGCAAAATTTCATGACAAAGCCATGGAGCTGCTTCTGACATACTTCAGTATCTCTGTTGGAATTCAACCTCTCAAGAAGCTGGTCGACAACTTACTTTGGGATGGTGGATTTTCCTGGACATACGGTACAGATCCTCAGCGAGAAATAGTACTGCAAAAGCGAAAGAACCAAAGCAGCAACCAGTCGAATCTAATTGGACTGATCGATTCCCTGCAAGGCCGAACAGACCTTTTTGTCAAACTTCTGGGTTCTGACCCGAGCGCAGAGGAGCGTACGGGTGATATCTTCCTCTATGTGAGCCAGTCTTGGCTTGTGCATTCCCAGGAATCAGATCAAGCTGGCAAACAAAAGAAAACACAGAAACTTGGCGAAAGCGAGGATATCATGCAAAAACTGGTCTCTGCCAAAGTTGCTGAGAAGCTACTCAATACCTTCAAAGATACTTTGTCACGACGCCCATTGCGAGTGCTAGAACTCATCAAACAATTGATCGACGGAGAGCTGCATGCTCGTAGCAGAAAGGAAACAGAAAAACAGGAGCAGAAGAGGGGCAAAGTCTCCCTGACCTCCCTGGCAAACATTGTACCAGAGGAGGAGGTGGACTCGGTGGATACGGACCACGGAGACGCACAGGAGTCCCTGTCGACGGCGTTTAGTCTGTTGTCCACTGTTATTGCATCCCCTGAATTTGCGCTCTCTCCCGAGACCAAGTCACTCTTAGAATCCATCAAACATGACCTTGATCAACTCATTCCCCTCCTGCCTAATGAATTATCGAAACCAGCAACTACATCGTCCATGCTGATGGAAATTCAGCTAGTATCGCCGGAGCACGATGATCTAAAACCACCTCCACCACACGTCGCAGACATCGAAAAACATCGTCAAGCATTAACAAATCTCAACTCGGAGCTTCCCCCGTTCAAGCTGAGGGGTTCTCAATGCTATCCAAGCTGATTCTGGATGCGTCGCCTGTGCTGGATATCCCTTCCACTCTGACGCTGCTTCTTTCCATCGTTATGGATGTATCAGAGTCCACAGCCAATGAGGAGTTCATCTATCTCAACGCAATCAAACTCATTGGAACTCTTGCGTCGCGCCATCCACGAACCGTGGTCAAGACACTTGTCGACAATTATGCCGACAAAAGTGAACAAAGGACGCTAGATCAACGTCTTAAGATCGGAGAGTCATTGCTACGCACAGTTCAAGACCTAGGTGAAGCATTGACTGGCGAGACTGCCGGGATTTTAGGAGAAGGCATGGTCTCAGTCGCTGGGCGACGCGGGCACAAACCCCAGACTCAACAAACCCGCAAGCATGACGAGGAGAAGGAGCGGCGGAGAAAAGAGCGCGAACAACGGAAGCAAAGAGAGCCCAAGATGCCAGCAGGATGGTCTATCCCAGATATTCCATCCATCAAACAACCCGAAAACATCGAAGATGAAGTCGGAGGAGATGACGACTCGGAAGACGAGTCCCCGGAACAAAAGGCGTACGCTGCCAATATTATTGCCGCCTGGGCAGCTGGTGCCTCGACTGACGAGGTGCCCGATGACCTTCGCGTTCGCACGTCAGCACTCTCCATTCTAGCTTCAGCAGTTCAAACGAATATCATCGGCCTCGGCCCTACTATCGTTTCATCGGCAGTAGATTTAGCGCTGTCAACACTGACACTTGAGCCCTCCCCGGAAAGTGCAATTCTTCGCCGCGCAAGCGTCGTTCTGATTCTAGATATCCTCAAGGCACTCGACAGCACCAGGGAGCAGCGCAACGGAAAGGATGTTGGATTTGGCTTCTCGCTCACAGATGACGGCTCGGGCTCGATTCAAAACCCGCAGAATCCAAGCACGCGCGGTCCGTCCACTATTGGGCATATTCCATCCATGGTGCGTACCCTGGGATTCGTCGAGAGTATTGAGACAGACAGTATTGTGCGGGGGCACCTACGTGCTCTGATCGAGAGCCTTGAGGCTTGGATGGAGAAATCCTTAATGTGGGGAATTGGTGCCCATGGAGATGAAAGTCAGCCGCGATTGGAACTTGGTGATCGAATCGCCGGGCTGGATGTTGACCCTATGGCTCAGCCGAGTGCTGAGAGGAGACCGCGGATTGAGGAGATAGAGTAGCACCTTGTACTTAAATTCAAGTTGCGAGGTTGTGATTTGGAAGTACATTAGAAGGAGTCAAATGTATATGAATGTTCTTAAAGGCCGGGTATCAGTACAAGTTGGTCTGGAAATAGAAGACAAACAAGTTCCGCAAGTTTTGTGAATATGTCAAAATGGCCACCCATCTTCTGGTTAGCAAGAACAACAAAGTTGAAATTTACACATTTCGCTTAATGCCTTGCGTCCATCCATCAAGTGAGAGTCAGTCCAAAATATCCGCACAAACGCAACGAAAACACAGAGATAGGAAGAAAAATAATAATCAAGAATAAGACATTGGAGATAATTAGCACTCCTAGTAACAATGAAGCTGAACCATGAACTCCAGACGTCAGCCCAGAGAAGATATGAAGAAGCAAAGAAAGAACTCTCATGAAAAACATAGTGACGAGCGTATCATGGACATGAACCCCATCTGAGTTGAGCGTTGTGGAGCACCTAATAACGGCGACCACCGCGACCACCGCGACCACTGCGACCACCGCGACCGCCACGACCACTACCGCGGCCGGCACCTCCACGACCGCCACGGGAGCTAAAGCCAGGGCCATCATGGCGAGGTCCAGCGGTCATCCGGGCCAAGCGCTCGGAATCAGGGATGTCGAATTTATTTTCGATTTGCAACAGCTCACAGAATTCACTAGTCTGGATGTTGCTGTACTCCTTGGGCTGGTCCGAGCTAGCGGGATCGACATTTGGGTCAAATTTAGGCGCACTGCACTGGAAGTTGTGGGGAATTTCCATCAAACCGCGCTGCACAATGTTCTCCTCCACCCATGCCTCCTCCTCGAGGATGCGAGCAAGGTACGAAGCCTCGCCTAGGTCAGGTGGGACCTCAGCCGCAGGGTCCCCGAGAACCAGATCACTGGCGAAGACACGAGTGATAGCAAGCCACTCTTTGTCATATGAGAGACGTAGGGGACCTTTGATTGTGGCGTCTCCCTGGGAACTTAAAGGCTTGATCATCATGGGCTGAACGTAATCATCACGATTGCAAGGCTTATCCAACGCCAGGAACTTCGTCAGCTTGTTGGTGATGGCTTCAGGGATGATCTTCTTGCGGCGGTTGTTACTGGGGGTAGAAGAGGTGCGAATGGAAGTAGGGCCGCGAGCAAAGCTAGCAGGTAGCTTGGTACGCAAGCTGTCTGGAAGAGCCTCTTCAATGAGCGGTTTCTCGGGAGTCTTGATATCATTAGCACCATCGAGAACCATGGCCTCCGTCTTTGCGGCCTTAGGTGGCTTGACAGGAGTCGTGGTGTTCGAAGGCGAGCCCTTGTCCGAATCACTGTCCGAGTCAAGGTTGATCTCGTCGTTGTTTGTAGCAGTCAGCACATCACCTCCTGTCGGTGAAGTCTCGGGAGCATTAGTAGTTGGAGGGTCTTTCATGTTATGGAGCATTTCCACGAAGGCCTTGTTCTCAGCTTTGAAATGTTTCTGCTCTGTCTGATGCGCGGCACCACTGGCAAAGTACTGCCATGCGGAAGTACGATCTTCCTGGGCCCCCTCAGCAAAGCGAATTTCGTTGGTGGTAAATTCAGGCGGGGGACTTCTGGAGGGATCGAGCGACAGGCCAGATCCACTTGGGATGCTCTCGGGATCTATTTCAACACTCCAAGTCGGGATTTGTTGGTTCAGGCCGTCGACCTTGCGGAGGGACACTCCATCGTGGGCCATGGCGGCCGCAAATTTGACATGCAGATGAGCGGAGAACCAGTACGGAGGACGCAGGCGATCCAAGACCTCGCGGGCCGCAACATTACCTAGTCGGCCGTGCTCAGAATCCTCGCGAAAGCCTCTCTTGCGCGCGAAGAGCTGGTTGAAGTTCCCCGAATACTCGATCCCCCGAGGCCAGTCGTGGGACAAACCGACGTCAATCTGAGTACGAATCTGCAGGAGCTTGCGGACATCGAGTTCGCGCAAGTGGTAGATGCTATGCAGGTCGTCATGGTTGTATGGAAGTCGTTCAAAGTGAGGCTTCCGATAGTCGTAGCCTTTCCAGATCCCGGACATTCCAGAGATGCGCAGATCTCCGAGGCGAATAACATTTGCTGCGCCGAGGTAGTAGATATTAGTCGCGACCCAACCACCATAGTACAGCTCAAAGAGGAAGTTGCTAGCTTCATGGTTCCCGCCGCAGAATATGGTCAAGTACGGGGCCACCCGTTGGCCCTCGTAGTAGTCTTTGAAGTCACCCATCTTCTTCCACTTGGCGGGGACAGAGATACAGGCGGCATCGTTGGCATTGCGCAGCGCCTGGAAATCAGTCAGCTCTATGTTGATTTCGACGGAACGAGGGTCCAGATGAAACCAACCTGGAAGTCTCCGCCGATGATGACACAATCGACGGTGTCCCAGCCCTGCTCGACCGCGACCTTATCGACCTGGTCGTAAATCAAGCCCAGGCTCCCATGGCCCTATAAGGTTGAGTCAGCAAGGAAAGTCTCATGCAGTCATGCGAGAGAGAGAAAAGTTAGACCAATGTGGAACAGGGACGATCACTTACGCAGCCCACCGTAACTACGCGAATGCCGTCGATTTCAGACATTGCGGTGGTGAAAGCAAAGTGAATTGATCACTTGGCGAGACTGATTCTGGCAATGCGGATTTGTGGCTCGAGGGGTTAGAAGCACACCGGATGGAAGGACTAGTTGAAGATTTGTGAATGTTCAAGGCCAGTCTCAAGGGATAGAAAGAAAGAAAAAGGAAACAGGCGACTCTTTCAAGTGAAACTTGTCGTGGGAGGTGGGAGAGACCTAGGCGCCTTGAAGTGAGGTGAGTTGAGTGAAGCTGTCGGTCGTCGGCCCACCAAAAAAAAAAAGGTCGGGCGGATGACAATCGCGATACTCGCGACTGAGCAACTTAGCAACTTTGCAACTCCTTCCTTCGGCGACCCTGACTCCTCGTCCCCTTGGCCCCTTGTCTACTTGTTCCGTGTACCTTTGTATCGGCCTAGATCCAGTTCTAATCCAATGGCCCCTCCCGAATCTGCCCAATTACGCTTTTTGAGCGACGCAGCGGAGTTGATGAGGGTGCAGAGCCCGTCTACGGCGGCGTATTTGCTCGGGACGCAAACGCGAATTCTCCACGAGGAATTGAAGTCTTTGAATGTGCGACAGCAGAAGAAGCATTGCGGTGGATGTGGTAGTCTTAGACAGTCTCAATGGACGCAAGTCACGGAGATCAAACCAAAAAACCGAAGACTCGCGACATCTAAACCCCAACCCTTGTCTGGCGCGACGGTCTACAAGTGTCTGCGTTGCAACCAACGCATGGTCCATCCGCGCAAGAGGAACCTCTCAAAACAAACATCCAAGGCGTCGTCTCGAACCCCGACAGACACGGCATCGCCTAGTCCTGCCCTTCCTGCGCTTTCCGCAGAGACATCCGCGCCGACTCCGCAAACTCTACACGCGGTCGCCGCACCTCCTCCACCTGTCAAGACTGCGGAGAACGCAAACAGCAAGAAACGAGCCAAGGCACGCAAGCAAGGGGGGCTACAGGCTCTCCTCGCCTCGAAAAAAAGTGCGCAACCGTCGCTCGACCTGTTCGACTTTTTGCAGTGAACCTCTATATTCCCCGGACCCCGGCCGAACCTAATTCCGGGCCCTCCGCGGGGTGAAACGAGCTCAACAGCCAAACAGCTCAACAGCTCAACAGCTCCAGCTTGTTGTTCTCCTCTTCTCTCTCGCCAATCTGACCTCACGAAATTACAACGCCTGTTTCACCTGTGATATCGTGCCTCCGTCTGCCGCTGGCCTCCTACCCACCATGTCGGTCTATTCTCATGAGGAGGAGCATGACCCTCAGGCGGATGAGCTCCGCGAGACGGCTCTAGTCACGTTGGAGGCATTGATCAGCTCGTGCAACCAACAAATGCAGCCCTATCTTGCCAATACCAGCCGAGCCGCCCTGAGATTTTTGAAATACGATCCCAATGTCGCTGAAATGGAAGATGACGAGGAGATGGGAGGCACTCAGGATGACGGCAGCGAAGACGATGCTACCGAAGAACCCGACCTCGACGACGACGAGTTTGAAGACTTTGAAGAAGAAGGTGGATACAGCGATATTGATGACATGAGCTGGAAAGTCCGGCGCTGTGCTGCCAAGTTGCTCTATAGCCTGATCGGCACCTACAGCCACAGCCGTGCTCTGGAGGACTCCACCCTCTACCAGCAGATCGCTCCCGCTTTGATCTCCCGCATAAGCCGCGAACGTGAAGAAAGCGTCAAGCTGGAGGTCGTCTCGACCCTGACGGCTCTGGTACGAAAGACTAGCGAAGGCTCGGTCGTGCTCACCTCGAACGGCTTCCTGGAGTCCGTGGGGGGTTCCAAGAACTCTCGCAAGCGACGTCGGCAAGACAGCGATGCCAGCATGGTGGACTTCGAGCCAGGCGTGGGAACATCATCGGCCATCGATTCCCCCGTCTTTCCCTCTTCTCCCAAGTCTGGTCCTCAGGCAGACCTGGCCCGGTCCGTACCCTTGATCGTCCAAAGTCTGTTGAAAGTGTGGAAGCAGGCTTCAATGCCCCTTCGCCAGGCCACCATTGTTTTACTGAAGAGTCTTTCGCTGATTCGCTACGGTGGTCTGGCCGATCACCTTCAACAAATCGAAGACCTGATCGCGGATGCCCTTAAAACTTCATCTCTCACAGGCAGCTCCGCTGCCCACTCCGGCGCTGCTGTCAGCGCTGGCACTCTACAGATCGAGACTCTAAGTCTCATTTCGGCCATTGCTGAAACACATCTCTCTGATGCTCTTCTGCCATTCCTGATTGCCCTGGTCCCAGGAGTTGTTGGCGCTGTCAATGAGCGTAATTACAAAGTCAGCAGCGAGGCGCTAGGTGCCGTGGAGCAGGTCGTGAAGGCTCTGAGCCCTCCTCGTGTGACGTCCAACGCGCCAGAGGTAGCCAAGCAACTAGAGAAGCTTTATGAAGTTGTCCTGGCCCGTATCACTGACACCAGCGCTGACTTGGAGGTTCGCCAGCGGGCCATCCATGTTTTTGGTGTAATTCTGGCACGTACATCGGGACAGAGAGGGGTCGAGTATCTTTCTACCGACCGCCGTTCAAAGGGTTTGGCAATTCTGCTTGATCGCGTTAAGAATGAAACCACCCGACTGGCAGCTGTTCGTGCTATTGATGACGTCGTTGTTCTTGCATGTCGCAAGGAAGATGTGACCAGCGACTGGGTCAACGACGTTACCTCGGAGCTCGGATCCAACCTACGCAAATCGGATCGGGCATTACGAGGCTCTTGCCTAGAGGCCCTACGCAGCGTAGCCATGAACTCCAACACCAGAGCTCACCTCAGTCCTGCCACGATGACCAGTTTGGAGAATTCTCTTCTTCCCCTACTGTCAGCCCCCGACTTCCATCTCCTTACTCCTACGCTTATCATCATTGCCAAGCTAGTTCCAGGAAACTCTAAGTCTTTGGTGAACGAGTCTCTCATTACATCAATCTGTTCTATCGTCAAACAGCCTTTGGTGGGCACTGTCTTGAAGGCGCTGCTCCTTCTTGTGAAGGTGATTGGAGAAGAAGGAGCTGGCGCTGAACTGATGCGTAATCTCCTCCAAAATGTTGGCATCACCGGGGACTCCTCCGTTGTCGGCCGTGCCATTGGAACCCTCCTTGTCCATGGTGGACCCAAACTCGGTGTTACAATGGATGATTTCTCCACCGAGTTGAGAACCGCCAGGGATGACAGTCGTAAGTGCCTTGCTCTCGCCATTCTGGGTGAAATAGGACTACGAATGGGTGCAGAGTGCTCGCTTGTTCCGGATATTTTCATCGCCCACTTCGACTCACCTTCTGATCATGTGCGTCTTGCTGCTGCTACCGCCCTCGGGAACGCGGCTGCAGGTAATATTAAAGCCTATTTACCAGTTATCCTCAACGGTCTCACTCCGGCCAATCCCCAGAGCTATCTGCTGCTGCACTCGGTGCGTGAGCTTCTGCAGCACTCTGAGGTTGTTCGTCCTGAGCTTGCCCCCTCTGCGCTGAAGTTGTGGCAAGCCCTTATTCTTGTTTCACAAGAGGAAGATAACCGTGCCGTGGGTGCTGAATGTGTTGGCCGATTAGCCCTCATTGATCCCGTGGCCTATATTCCGCACTTCCAGGACCATCTGTCTAACTCGGATGCGGTCATTCGCGGCGTAGTCATCTCCGCCTTCCGTTACACCCTTGCCGACTCGAGCGATGCCTACAACGATGTTCTTCGACCTCTGATACTACCTCTCTTGACTGCGATGCTTGGTGATAAGAATCTAGCTAACCATCGTCTTGCGTTGACGACCCTCAACTCTGCCATTCACAACAAAATGAACCTGCTCCTCCACTCTCTGGATGAACTTCTACCCTCTGTATTTGGAGACACCCAGGTTAAGCCAGAGCTGATCCGCGAGGTCCAAATGGGTCCATTCAAGCACAAGGTCGATGACGGACTGGACCTACGCAAGGTAACAATACACTCCCTGTCATCGATTCATTTTATATTCCATGCTAATTTTTACCTCACAGAGTGCCTACGAAACTCTCTATGCTTCCCTGGACACCTCGTTCGTGTACACGCACACTGCGGACATTTTTGATCGCGTCGTCGCAGGCATTGAAGACGAGCAAGACATTCGTGCCATTTGCAACCTCATGACCTCGAAGCTAATGAGTATCGTGCCGGCGGAAACCGAGCGCCGCCTCGACGCCTTCTCTGAGCGTTACACCACTGTCTTATCCTTCAAGCCGAAGGACAATGCCGTCAAACAAGAGCTCGAGAAAGCACAGGAGGCCTCGCTAGGTATCCTCAAAGTTACTAAGGAGCTTAGCAAGACTTTCCCGGGTGCCGAGGCCTCAGCCGAGCTGCACAAGTGGAAGGGATACATGGAATTTGTGCGGAAGACTTTCGCACAACAATTCCAGAGCTTGGATTCTGAGATCTGAGGTGGCGCTCGCACGGCGTGCAAAAGTATGGCCCCCTGAATATTTTTTCTTCCGTTTCCCACGGATGGGTGGTTTTCCTACGAGATAGATGCGATGGCTTATGACCCTGAATGAAAACAAAATCATTTATTGCCAAATTTGATGTTTTCTCCCGTACTATTAGTTAGCGAACCAGTTCTTTAGATCCCATTCTCCCTTTTATATGCATGGGTAGTACTTCCACCGAGTAGGATCATTTGGCGGGCCTAAGCCTACGCCAATAGCTGACAGTATCCTCCATCTTGCAACGTCCAGGATCCACATGTAGAAAGGGCCCACAACATGGCGCTTCTGATGGAGAGAGCTAGATGACTGGAAAACCCTGAGATTCTGCCTTGCAAACCCCAATCCCTTGACCGTGCCACATGCCTGACTGAAATGGACGGTGCATTGGCTGCGCAAAATTGGCGCCGTGTGGAAGGGGGCGGGTTGACTTCCAACAGCAACGGTGTCTTCCCGTGAAATCCTACAACGCGTGACATGGCCCAGGCTGAAGCTTCCTAGTACATGGAGAAGCCTGGGCTAAGGTCTGATTGAGCATCGCTGGATAAGATGGAAAGTACTGATGGATATGATTGAATAGACTCTAACCACTGGGGTGGAACTTTTTCTGGTGCCGCTGCAGGCCATCCTTGCGAGCAAATTCAGTCGCGCAATTGGGGCACGGCACTTTCTGATGATTGTTGAAGGGGCAGCTGCTTTCTTTGTGTCTTTTTAGCTCGTATACACGAGAAAACCCTAGGTTACAGCCTTGACAGAAAATTTCACCATCAGATTGAGTACGAGGGACGTATTTGCGTTTCTTGCTAGAAGGACCTGGAGTCGGACCACTGGAATGTGATCTGCCGCGCTCTTGTGATCTAGCGCGCTCTTCACTGGTCGATATTCTTTGGGCCAGGGGTGGGCAAGTATTATTCGCGATGTTCGCATCAAACCAAAACTCAAATTCCTCTAGACTCGCCGTTTCTTCATTGGAGTTCCAGCTTCCGCCTCTCTGGAGCATTCGATGCACTATGTCTTCCCATGGGAGGTCAAATGCAAAGTCTACTCCAAATAAATTCACAAAATCCCAGTACACACCTATCACTTGTGCTGGTATATTGATTCTTGGTCTTTTTGAATTGTCTGCCATCTCGTTTGTTTATTCTTCAAGGACGATTGGTTACGTTGCTGCTATTGTAGTGGAATTTGATAACCGTTTTGTTGTTAGTATCTTCAAGTTGTTATATTTGTTCCCTAGAGACGGGGCGTTCATCGAGAGAATTTATTTTATCATTCGAGTGATAAAAATAGCACAATACTTGTCCTCTAGAACTTGCACTACACGCCTCTAATATAGGGAAATATATCGGTATAATTATAGGTGTTGGCTAAAATACTATATAATCGCACCTTGTTCCGCTTTAGAAAATCGTAATATAGCGACATTTCAAAAGTATTTGCGCTCGTATAGCCCCAAAATCTATAGTATCCTCTCGGGAATGGTCGATTTTTCCACACTTTTTGTCCGTGCGTCCTATATATAGTCAAGGCTCCGTGCGACTGCAGCGACCTAGTCGGCTATTACGCCCTACTAGGGGATCCTATCCAACCAATCTGCTAGATAGCTGACTAGAAAATTATCCTCTTTTTATCTTCTCCCTTTCTAAGGAATCTTAAATTATGAATATTCTAAACTCTATATAGAGCTATCTATGTATAACACTTTAGCTCTCTAGACCTAGTAGTCATTAGAAAAAGAGTAGTCAAAAATTTGAATCATTTTTTAATGTTCGTGACCGCAGAGTGTAGAGCGCGGGAAGATTCTGCTTAACCTTACCGCCTTTAAGGGATATTTCTATAGTACTAGTTTTTGTTATAAATAATCTACTTGCAGGGTAAATAGCCTGTCGATTAGGTACGGGAATGAACACTAAGTTGGATTATTCAAAAACTGCTTCTTGCTATCCTGAACGCCTTCTCCCATACTCAATATATGTGGGATATCCTGCCACTGTATGAATCAAAGTGATGCATCATATCTGACAGACAGGGTGGTCTGGGATCACAGGGCCACGCCATGGTTGCGTGGGAGAGGGGTAGGCGACATGCTGGTGAAGGGGAACCGACATACCAGGGTCTAAGGGGTCATGTGACCCTGTCAGGTAGCAGTGGGGGTGGCAGTTTGGAGCCTGGGAGTTAAAGCATGACTTAGACACCTAAGGCATAAAGTGGGGATAGCTTCATGTATCAAATATCATGACAGGAAGCGTGTTTTGGATGGGGTGCGCGACTCACTATTGAATTAAGTTAGTAGGCAGGTAGCTCTATCATGGCACGGAGCGGACGGTGATTCTGTTTTCGGGGCAATGATGGGGCGGAATTGATGCAGGGTCCAAACCTTAAGAAATATCACCGTCGAGTCTTATTTCGATTCAATGGCGTAGGGATATTTTTAGCCTTCAGCTTGAAGGGGCTACATTGTTGGTTGTACTCTCTGGTCCGGTATGGGGAGCGAATCACCGCTGAGCTATGCCTGCAGAGGGCGAAAGTGACGTGATACAGCGATCAAATCAGCATCTTTGATCGGGGCGCGCTTCTGAAAAAAGTTGGTTCTTAGAGCCCCGTTAGGCGTCCTATGAGCCAGACGGGAAGCAGTTCGTAAGCCCTTCTGAAGATCGAGGTCCAACACATCGATGAGTAGGATTCATTGGGATACAAAAGAAGTCCTGTCTTTGCTGCGGGTTCATGAAGTCAACGAGAAAAGCGCAGGCCGAATCAGGGTGCCAGGCTTCCACGATCCAATGCCTCGCAAATCGTGAAAGATTCTTGCTGGGTCAGCCCTAATTTGGCAGCCTAATGGGCAAATGAAAGGCGCGCCGATGGAAATGCCTCATATCCACCCGTGATTCACATGATTGGCCCATCCGGAACAGGTATGCAAGTATAGGGCGAACTCGAATGCAGCGAAAAAAGGTCGGATTTGACAGAGTTATCGACTAGTCTTCACCTCCAGTACGACCTCAGTATTACCCTTGGGTGAACACTGGCATAATTGAAGACAGCAATCCCCGCACCACCAAATATCCCGATACCTCGATATTGTGCCATGGCACAGGAGATCTTCGTGGTGATGTGTCCGTCAGCCTCGGATGCGCATTTTCAGGGTACAAGCTTAATTCTGTGAACCCGCGGATAGATGTGGGGAATATTCAGCCTCGTGGAGAGAGGTGATTGGCATCTTTTTAGAGAAGATGCAGAGAAAAAAAGGGGGAGGGGGGGCCAAAATTTGCGGCGAGGTCATACTGGTGGACAAGGGGGCTGCCCGTAAGATTGCAGATCCCTGTCACGCGATGAGATGCTGGTTCCCGCTGATTTTTCTACCGGTTTCATGTTGGCTGAACCTCGGAGCACCATCCAGAGACACAATGTGGGGCGTGGCGTCTTCCGAGGAGGGAAAGTAAGCGGCTGTACCATGCCGTAGCTGATTCGGGGAATTGGCCGTGTGCGCCTGGAGGAGAGGGGGGTGGGGAGGATGTGCAGGGTCTGTAAAACCACTGAGCAGAGTAATGGTCTAGGCCTAACTCCCAACTGATCGGTTGGTTGTGATTTCATTGTAAGGACAGGATGCTGTTGGGCGGGCGTTAAATGTCGCCAAAGCGAGGAATCACTCGGCCTCCGCCAAGCTTGGAGAAACTCAGTCAGCAGCGAGCCCTACTTGAACTAATGCCCGAGGGTCCCTTTTCCCCGTTAGCGGATCCGCTATTCCACCCACCATTCAAGCCGATTCGCGAACGGAATCGGGCAGGAAGCGCAAGATTTCTGGGAATATTGAATATCGTATATTTAATATCGATATATCGATGGACCATCATGGACTCGAATCATCGTGTATGGTGGTGGCCACAGAAACTCTCAAGACTGGAGAACGGAGTCGAGTGCGGTCCCGTAGGCGCCTTGAGTGGGGATGGTTCGACGACCCATAACAGAAACAGGGGAAGGAAATGGGAGAGCCGTATGGAGCTTACTGCTTTGGGTATGCTATTAATATTCCATGGGGTATTTTTCTCCTCGTAGGGCCGCAATTCTCCTGTAACTGGTTACGATTACGATGGAACCAACCAACGGGCCAACGACATTTGGGGTCTGTCACTTCGGTCTTTTTTTCTATGCGCTCGGGGAAGGGGGCTCGTATCCGCTTACTTTCTTGAATTTTGGACTAATTTGATTTGTTTTCTATGGTGCTGGCTTTCATTTGGACACCTCGCTCGCACCCTGGGCCATTCTGTTTCTCTCTTGCTCCCCCGTCGGTTGTTTGGACCCTGTTGTTCTGGTTTCATCCTGAGACGGGAGATGAAGTGTGACAGCTTCCGGTTTACATGAGAAGCACATCAGATCTTCGCGCGGAGCCCATAACTCTCTCGCATAATGGCGTGGAAAGGTCCCCAATGGTTATTATCCCCGGCATTATGGTTTGACGTCTATTGGCCGGCCTCGCGCAAGTACTGGTTCTCGCTGCTCTTCATCGGTGCGGTATCTGCCAAATTGCTTCATATCTATTCCCATCTCAACTCCCTGGCCCTCGGTCGCTTTCTGCTCTGGGGCCCGACTTTCTTTGTTCAAGATATCGCCTGTATTGTGATTGCGCAGATCCTCTGCCAGAAGCTTCATCGAAAATGGCTTCGCGTGGTGGCAGCTCTACTGATAATCCCCACCAGGTAAGTTGAGAGCCGAACAGGGACCGAAAATCAAACCTTGCAAAGGGATCATGGAGAGTGTATACTGAAGTTCAAGCGGTGTCTAGTTTAATGATCTCAGCCCTCGCAGCGGCCAATATCTCTTTTTACATTCAAACCGGCGCGGAAATCCACTGGCGACAAGCACACTATTTCCATCGCGATGCAGCCTCGATTAAGACCCTATTGACCGGATTGACTGGAATCGTCATTGTGGAGGTTCTTTTTGGGGCGGCAATGTGGCTAGTGACGCCTTATTTATACAACGGAGTGCGCGCAATAGTTCGATGTTTGAAGTTCGCCATAGAACCTATGTTTCGCTGCTGGAAGTCCAAATCCACTTCTTTGCTGCCAACCTATGATGCTGTCGCAGACAAAGATTGGGAGGAGGAGAATGATGAATCAGATGCGATGCTCGGATTGCAAGATCCAGTGGAACAGCTCAAGCAGCCATCGGATAAAACCCAGCCTTCACTGTTGCTTCGTATCATTGCAACTTGCTCGGTGGTCTTGCTCCTCATACTGCGTGTCATTCGGCCATCAGATACCGCGTATTCATTCCTTTCACAAACTGTCATCATCACCCCCTTCGAAAAGCCTCCGCAGAAGACCATTTATTCGTCGGTTGATCTTCCACCTGGCCTCCCTGGTGATTTTAGCTGGCTGTACAACCACACTGCTCTCACCATGCCCCTGAGCTTTGATTGGCTCCCAGAAAAAAAGCTGCCAGGGTTCAGAGACTGGTATGAAGAAGGCAAAGAAAATCAATCTTTGCATTACCATCCTAATCATGATCCTCTTAAAATCTCCAACCTTGATCGAGAGCTGTTGGGACCTTTGCGCGATGCGCTCAAAGGTGGAAATGTCAAAATTAAGCATGTCTTCTTACTGAAGCTGGAAAGTACTCGGTTTGATGTCTTCCCTCTCCGAAAGGAATCTCATCTTGGCGAGCTAATCCAGGAGTCATATGACGGTAATATCCCGGAGGAGGTTGAAGAGCGCCTTGCTAACTTGACTCGAAATGCGGAGATATTGACTGGAACCCCAGCGGGCTGGCCGCATAGCGATACCTCATGGAAGCCCCGTGGAGGTCTGTACGCGACAGATGCCTATACCGGAGACACCTTTACTTTGAAGAGTATTTTGGCTAGTGTCTGTGGCATCGCGCCTCTGGTGGTGGACTTTAACCGCGAATATCTGCACCACATTTACGAACCATGCATGCCGCAGATCTTCAATGCCCTCAACTCGCTATCTAACACCTCCTCTGAAGCAAAGACCAACGACTACACTACATGGCCATGGCATTCGACCTTTATGCAGAGTATTACCGACAATTATGACAACCAAGATCTTCTGTTACCAGCTTTGGGATTCGATGATAAGGTGACAGATCTCAAGATTACGGAGGCCTGGAAAAAGAACCCAAAGCAGGCCCCAGAGAAATTCAACTTTTGGGGCTATCCTGAACACGAGCTGCGTTCATACTTCCGAGACGCTCTACAACACGCTGAAAAGCATCATGAGCGCATTTTCCTCACTCATCTCACGGGCCAGACCCACCATCCGTGGGATATGCCCAAAGGTGACGAATATGAGGAACTCATTTCCCATAACATATTTAAGAACAAGAACATCAACCGGTATTTGAACACAATTGGCGTCGCAGATCGATGGCTTGGGGAGGTCATGGAGGTCCTTGAAGAGACTGGGGTTGCCGATGAAACACTCGTCGTAATGGTCGGTGATCAGTAAGTTATTTTATCCCTTCTACTTTTCATCCAATTTTTCTAACTAACATGATCAATAGCGGCATCTCTCTCATCGAGGATGGCGGAGTGACTCCATATGATAACCCCCATATCTCAAACTTTCATGTCCCGCTGGTCTTTTCCCATCCACATTTACCTCCGATCAACATAGACGGTCGTGTCACATCGATGCAAATTCTGCCTACGATTCTTGACCTTCTCGTGGAGTCCGGCTCCCTGGATCAGCAGGCGACCACCGCCATCAAGGACCTTCTTCCTCTCTACGAGGGGCAATCAATGATTCGCGATCTCGTCCCCGAGAAAGATGGCAAACTCGACTGGCAGTATACAGTCATGAACACCGGAGCCACCTGGCTTGCTCTGCGCTCGGCACCTAAGCCATACCGTCTGATTGTTCCCCTCGTGCCTGATGTCGAGTGGAGATTTTCAAACGTGGATATCGATCCGCTTGAGCTTCATACCCTTCAGTCATTCAGCTTGCCTCCTCTCCTGGAGGCGGTGGGCAACGAACACGGCGAAGAAGCCGTGAACTGGATTATTGAGGCTGCCCACGTCACCAAATGGTGGGTTACAGAAAATTGGCGTCGTTATGAATTCGAGCCGGAAGTATGATTTGTCCGAGGAATAAGTTCGGTCATATCCTGATCTAAATGGAGTCAGAATCTATCCATTGTTTTTTTTTTTAAACGAGCCGGGCGTTTTCGCGTACATTGAACATTGGGAGCAGGTGCATATTATCTGGTTCATCTGGAGCCAAGACTTTCATTTTGTATACTAGAGAGATCGGGATTATTGACATCCACTAGAGAATGAAACCGAGCAAGCGTTGCTTCTCTACCAAAATTATCATATCCAGATTTAGTCGTACTGATTGATTCTTTGAAACCACTACCATTAAGCTCCCATTCAATCTCATCGCTATTATTTATAGCACAAAATCTCTGCACTTGGAATTGAAATCCAGGCATCTTCATCCTCCCCCCACACCCTCCATGTCTCAGAAATCCTCTCTAAATCCTCTTTCGTCGCAAGCCCATGCTCTAATGCTGTTGTTGCAAACGACGACGCCACTGCCCGTTCAACCCACGAATCGCTCCACCAGCTCACATCTCCCTTGTCCGCATAGCACCACATTGTACAGCTGCAGTTCACATCTGCAAAGCCTGCTTTCCGCGCCCATGCGTGAAGTACTCGCCCCGCATTCGGCTCGCCACCATTCCGCCGCGCTACCCGATCATACAGGTCCTGCCACTCCTTCAGCCCAGGAAGCTCCGGATACCACACGAACACGCCATAGTCTGCCTCCCGTGCAGCGACAATACCCCCCGTCTTCGTAACACGCTTCATTTCTTTGAGCATGCCGACTGGATCACCGACATGTTGAAGCACCTGGTGGCAGAAGACGATATCGAAGGTGTTATCCGCATAGGACAGGCCGTTCGCATCACCCTCGACAAAATCGATATTGGTCACACCTTTGGCTTGAGCGTTAGCCCGCGCCTGCGTCAAGATCGAGCCAGCCCGCTCCAGGCCAGTGATGTGCCCTTGCGGCACGTATGTTGCGAGATCGACTGTGATGGTACCCGGGCCGCAGCCGATGTCCAGAATCTTCATATCTGGCTTAATATGAGGCAGCAGGAAGCCAACTGAGTTTTTAG
The DNA here is from genome assembly GCF_028827735.1 of Penicillium macrosclerotiorum. NCBI lineage: Eukaryota > Fungi > Ascomycota > Eurotiomycetes > Eurotiales > Aspergillaceae > Penicillium > Penicillium macrosclerotiorum. Next base: position 6,203,653 of record NW_026643083.1, on the reverse strand, counting down.
CGGTGCGCCAGCTGTGTGAGCGCACAACCGAGGCGTGGTGGCCATGGGTGTATGTTGCTGATTCTGTCTTGGCGGCCATGCTGTGTTTCGCGTTGTATTAGATAGGGCCAGGGAAAAGGATAAAATATGAAGATCCGAAGATTGAAAACGAGTGTTTTGGTCCTGATAGCAAACTTGGAATAGAAAGGATTTGTGTATTCGTCTTGTTGCAATCGCAGGTATTCCAGTTTATATACTACCGAAGGTATCCGGGACGTCATGTACATGGTGCCGATATCGGGACCTCCTCTATTCAAGTTCCATTGCGGAGCCAGTCGTGTGAATCATATCGTTCTAGACATCTCGTCATTGAGTCTACACGATATCTGAACTTGCTAATTTTTCTATCCTGGTGTTAAATAAAGCGCCGATTCTGGAGATCATGTACATCGTGATTCGCCTAGGCGGATGGCCGATATCGGAGCAGTAGTTGAGCAAGCATAGCAGTTCCACTTAAGGTTGTGGGAGCCTTTTTATGACATGCAAAGAGGGATGAACTGAATTAAATATGCTGGAATTGAATAATGGATCAAATTCATCGGGTAGCCCTATTAGTTAGCGAGCTTCGTTTGACGGCACAAAGTGGTCTGATGACTATGACACCATCTTTTGAACGGTCGGCGAAACTCTCGTTGTTCTATATAAATGTAGCATATCTAACTAATAGTAGAACAGAAGGTAAAGTTTCTGTAGTCATTAAAAGAAAATGTATTCTAGCGCCTGCGAAGATAGGATGAGCTCTACATTCCGACCATCACGTCGTCGGTTGTTTCTGTACACCCAACAACGGCATAATGAACACCAGTGACGCCCATATATTCCACACCCGATAAGTGATTTTGTCACTTGCAGGATCCCTCCATGTCAATGTTCGAAATGCAATGGAAAATGTCAGCAAGCAACTAGCCAAAAATACCAAGTCTTCAACTTGTGCCAATATTGGACAAATTATTCCCCAAAGAACCATGGCAATTGCAAGGCTCCGACGAGTAGCTTTATCACCAATGACTAGCGGAAGTGTCTTACGGCCCCTCAATGCATCTCCTTCCTGATCATACATGTCCTGAATGTGCATTGTCGATACAATGATACCTGTGATAACTGCAGGCCATAGCTTCGGAGAATCCATATGGCCGATATATTCCCCTGAGTCCAAGGATCGGTGATGTTGATGCTTAGTATCACCCAATGCAATTTCCACAACCCCAGAGGTAAAACACAAATACCCCAGAGCGTTGATAAAGTTTCGCAGCAGAGGATGGTGCTCGCCACCTTCGAAGCGATTGTACCAGGTTCCTAAAATCGCGAGGCCGAAGCTTTGAAGCCCTCCACCGCTGTACATGCGACTATATATCTGAGATACAACATAAAAAGCCAACATGACACGCTTTGCCTGATGTGGTGTAATTCTTCTGCTGGGCAACGGTCGCCAGGGCTTATTGGCACTATCCTCAAGGATGGAAGCAGGACCGCGCTGGTTGCTGATAGTGAGGGGGACCAGGTTGACCCACAACCAAATAACGACTGTCAAAGTTCGTTTGAAAATATGAAGCCACTCGTCAAGAATGACCGGTGACTGAGCAAGAATATTTGAAATCCCTAGAACAGTACAAGGGAGGATGACCGTTTCAATGTCGGTAACCGTGAAGAGCCAGAGTGTGAAAAGGTGTTGCTTTATGCGAAACAATGTTACATTGCTGTCCCATAGTCGAGACTCGACTATTGCAGATAGTCCGTGTGACATTTTCAAGTAACCGGAGTCTCGAGTGACTCCGTTGTGGATATTATGTGATGCTGGGTACTGCCCGCCCGATCTTGATCATCTAGGTAGATTGTATTGATTTGATATTTGTGGCGATATTAGCTTTTGAGTCAGCCCATGAAATTTTCGTGAACAAGATCAGTTATTGCGAGGTATTTCCACCCTATAAACTGGCCTCGTCAGCCATTACGTTGCCTTGCTCAAGGCAGAGAAAACCTTTACCTCTTCCTACGAGGCAAGCAAAATGTTAAGCCGCAGCGTTGTCTTTCTGATACCCCTCCTCGGGATGCCTTGCTTTTTGCTATCTAATGGGTGTTCTATATCCTCTTTCCTATGATAGAATTGTCAGCTTGGATTCTTTGATCCGCCACCTTCAAGTTACACGGAGACTGAACCTTCATTAACAACCGTTGGCAAGGCCAACCCCCAGCGGAACGCTGACAGAGCTGATCGAAGACCCTTCCGCAATCTAACAATTGAGTTAACCCCCCCCGGCAGCAAAACAGTCATACCTGCAGGAGTCCTGATTTCTATATGTCTGACTATTTCATGATATGACCGGGCGGAACGCCACATCCTCGTCCGTCTCGCAGTCACCTGCATGGGACTGTACGACGCATTCTAATAGGCGAGATTGCCTGAGTCGAAGTTCCAGCCGTGCTCGATGACCAAAAAAAGGGTTCGATTCATCTAGTATGCATACAAAAAGCAATATTACCTATAGTATGTTTTTGTTTCGTGGAACTGCGGATCTGAGGGGATTGAAAGAGAACCGCTAAACTGGACAGAAAACGTGAGGGCTATGGAGAAGAAATTCGCTTTTTGAAGAGTCCAGAAGAACCAGATATTTAGGTCTATAAAAGCATCTGTGATGACTATGAGGAGGAAATAATTAATTATTGTTTTCGTATGCTCTAGACTTCAGATTTGAATAGGCTATGGGAATATAGGAGCCTTAAGCTTTTCCGAGACCACCAAAGTGATAATCCTATTTGCTCAGAGACAGCGACGATGGCGATGGGATAGCGGCAAAGAAAATTGATAATTCAAGGCTGCCTGCTGAGATCGACGGGAAAATGCCTACTTTCTGTCTTGCAGAATAGGAGGGGATAAAAGAAAGCTGTTTTCACTGTTCAATCGCTGAGGGGCTGATGACCTCTCACCTGCATTGTATGATGTAAAGCATCTGACAGGCAGGAAACTCGCACCGGTCAGCCAGGGGCCATCTGCTCATCTACTCCACTCGAAGACACCGTTTTCCCCATAAGCCCGGCTACGCGGACCATAGAACGGGCCTATGAGCGTCAGCCTCATTATTGGGTTATGGGGACGATCGACAGCCGTCTTTCAAAATTTGTCAATTTGGCTTTCTAATCACCATGTCGGATCAAGGTCTATATCGGGTATTTTATCATAAATTTATGTGGAATTTGTATCTATTTTCGTACATCACAATCTATCAAGAGTCATTTCAAAAGTAGTTCTGTTAGTGGCACTCATATGATCAACGACGAGGCATGCTTGACAGGGGTTCCAGAGAGTATTGGGATCCAAACGCCCCTAAACCCTCAGCTTTCCTGAGAGGTGACTGTTGATTACCTTCAAGACTAGGGTATTGTTTAGGTGAGACCCAGAGGTGGCGCCAGTCTGGGCCAGCACTTCTGTCTGCTGCCGAAGCGGGGCGGTCAAACTGCTGTAGTGCTTTCCTTAACTACTTTGTTTCGGGGCCGTGATTATTCAACGGGTCGACCAAATTCAATTTCAAAGAACTTGGCTCTCTCTTTTCTCCGTCCTCTCAGTTACCCCTTGATCTTGTTCCTCATTTCCAATCACTCGACTCACCAAGCACTACCTCGAAAAAAGGCAAAGATGGCTTCGACAGACTATGTGTTTACCAGAGATTACCTGGACAACAACCGGTACTTACACCCGGACTGAGTGAGCCTTCATCTTAAAATGCTGATGACTGGAATCCATAGAATCAATCTCCAGCACTATCTCACCGTTCAGCTTTTCGGTTACCACATCCATCCCTCGATCCCGATCACAAATAAAGACTTGAGAATTGCGGATGTTGGCACAGGTACAGGGTACGGTGTGCTGCTTTATGGGACCGGAAGATCTTTGTTGACTTGCGACAGAATATGGCTTACGGACTTGTCTACGACTCTGCCCAAGTCGGCCCGTCTAGATGCGCTAGATATCTCATTCGATGCTGCACCTTTACCAGAGATGCTTCCGTCCAACTTCAGCTTACACTACTGGAACATCAAAGAAGACGTGCCCGAGCATCTAATCGGAGTATACGATATAGTCCATATCCGCTTCTTCGCGTTTGTTCTTCGGGAATCGGAGGTTAAGGCAGCCATCGACAATCTCCTCAAACTCCTTAGTACGTGGCTCTACCTTTGTCACCCGAGCGCTCACAATCTCATGATTCTTATTTCCCCCTCATAACAGAACCAGGTGGATATCTTCAATGGACCGACATTGATGTTTCCTCCATTCGACTTGAAATTCTCAGACCGGGAATTGAAATCGTTGCCCAGACGAAGTTAATGGAACTTTTCCAGGGAAACGATGACCGAATGCGCTCATCTTGGCTTCCCAGTCTACCAAAACTATTTGCAGAACATGGCCTTGTTGATGTTCAGTTTGACGAGAAGGAGGCACCTTCCCATCTGGCGTTAGCATTTCACGAGTGCGGCATGCTGGCCCCAGAGGTTCTTAGCAGAAATAAGACGACCGACGAAAAAACAGTACAGATGTTGAAGGAAACCCTGGACCAGGCTGTGAAGGAGACTCGGGCTGGATCTTACCTGACTTTCACCAGGTCGACTGTTGTCGGGCGGAAAAATCGAGAAAATCGAGATGCTGAGTAGGGTCGTTGCCTGTAATTTAAAACCCCTTTGAAGAAAACCGGTCTCCGGGAAACAATCAAAGACTGAAGTTAATCAGTTGGAGGCTCGTTATTTGTTTTTTAAGAAGATGGAGGGGGGCAAAGAAAAATAATTGGGCATTGGAAACCGGCCCAGTCGGGTTGTACAACGTCAGTCTGACCGATGGATGCCACCCCCAGGCCGCATGCCACACTTGATCCATTTGTACGCACCTGTGTCCAGGCAGTTCGAAATAAACAAGGTTGAGCGGATTTATCACGAACTGAGCGTCACTGGAGTAATTATAGCAAAGGGCTGCTGGCGTACCACCATCCCCTCCCGCCGTGGAAAGGGACTCTCTCACACAGACAGAAGACAACAGGATTAGATCTCGGGATTTCAGCCTGCATGCAGCACAACGTTGACTCTGATTTCATCCTACCTGGGACTGTGACTTGATTGTACTTGGCGTCAGCGGAGATCAAAATGGACCCGTCAGCACCAAATACATCTGCCAAAAAATAGGGGCACAGGTCAGACTTTTCACACTCATACAACTCTTATTTGGACATCCAATCTTCAAGTTTCGACAGCGATGGTATCCAAGACTGGGATCGTTAAAGATGGCTGATGAAACTACTTCGTATTCGCAGGCCTATCTCAACGAGTCTCGGCAGCCGATGCTTATATCGATTGCCATACTTTTTATGGCCGCGAGTACAACTATTGTAATATTAAGATTTGTCTCCCGGCGAATCGGAGAGGTTGGATTGCATCGCGAAGACATCTTTATCTTACTTGGCTGGGCCTTTTACATGGCATTTATTGGAGTTGCCATAGGTAGGTGAAGCCTGAACTTACAATCTGCGAAAAAAACATTCCCCTCTGCCAAGCTGACCATTCTTTCTTTTTAGGAGATGTCAAATATGGCGGTGTTGGTTTACATCAAGCGCGAGTGGTCGCAATCGACCCGCATATGATGGTGAACTGGGCCAAGTTTCTTCTCGCAATCGTCTTCATCTATTCGTTATCGGTGATTTGGCCAAAGTTTGCCATCCTCAGTCTCTATATCTCGCTATTCTCCATTCATAGAGTGTCACGAATTATCTGCTATGCTACTGGCATACTCATAGCCACCAACGCGGCCGCCAACGTCGCGGCAGGTTTTGCCATCTGCAGACCGCTCGACGCCTTGTGGACTGGAGACATAGCAGAGCACTGTTTCAACATCAATGCTTTCTTTCGGTATTCACGTATTGTCAACATTATTTCCGACGTCGCAATGTTGATATTGCCTATTCCGCATATTGTTCGCTTGCAATCAAGAACGCGACTGAAAATCGGTTTGGTGATCACATTCCTCTCGGGCAGTCTGTGAGTAAATATACTTCTTTATTGATTCTCCTGAATTGTCCAAAAATAACTACTAATGGCCGCGGATCGGGTGTAGTGGTCTTATCTCTGGCCTTATTGCCTTAGCTAAGATATCTACCACTAATGCAGTCGTGGACAACACTTGGTCTGCAGCCCTGTTGATACTATGGTCTCTGATAGAAGTCGGGATGTATCTCATTGCCGCTTGCCTCGTTTCGTATTTGCCACTTGTCAAGTTCCTGTGGCGCAAGGTCAGAGGAACAGAGAAGTTGTCCTCATCTGACAGCCATCATTTGAGTACCGTTGGCGGAGGCTCTTCCGCCCACGACAGGGGGCTGAAGCCGTTTAAAAGACATGCAAATGGTACTGAGAGTAGCTGGGATATCATTGAACCTGTCACTGTCGTTGGAGGCAGTGATTCACCAGATCGAGAGCGCAACCCACCTGGGCAAATTGTTCTTGAACGGCAATTTATTGTCGAATGAGATGACCAGGTTGGTCAGCAGCTTTCTAGTCGGTGAACAGAGGACCGACTAGTCACAATTTCCATATATCACCTGATTAAATGATTTCTACTGATGTAATAATAATTCTGGCGTAAATGAACGCATTCAGATCTAATAGATTGCAATTCTATTCAAGCATCGATATGTTACCAGATAGAGGGAAGATCTCCACGAGATAGCCGATTCAGTCGCTCTTGACTGAATTGAAAGCATTCAGGCAAGCCCGTCTCCTTCCATTCATGCCCAAGGACAAGCTTCACCACACCCGGGGCACACGTAAAGATACGGGCCATGCCTATTCCAACTTTTAGTACGGAGTGTTAAATATTGAATGAGGGCTGAGCCTACCATGTCCATTGAACCCTGCGCAGATATACTGGCCCGGTAAAGAATCAATCGGGCCGACAAAAGGGACCGAATCCGTCGTCATCGCAATGATACCAGTCCAAGAGTGGTCTAGCCCTTCGCCATGCATGGTGTGTTGGGCGTCTGCTTGGAAATCAGGGAATATTCTTCCCAGACTACGCATAGCATCCACTGCTATCTCCTGATTAAAGGATGAGTCGTCGGTGCTGAAGCGACTAGCCGTTGTCTCTGGGCTGAGCGTCGGATTTGAGCGAGACACACCTAGCACAAGAGTGCCGTCGTCCTTGCGTTGGATTAGAGAGTAGAAGTGGTAGAGGCTATATCGAAGGGAAAAGGTGCTCTGCAGAGCATTCTCTGCGGCTAGACCTGGGGTAGGAACTAGCGAGTGCGCCTGGGCCCGATTGGGCCGGATATAGTTGTCCAACTCGGGTAGCAAAAGGGCAGCGTGCGCATTGGTGCAATGGATGATCTTCTCACACGTAATGATTCCACGCGGGGTATGAACGTCCCACAGATTAGCGCCATTATCAGTTTTACTACTGGGCTTCACCTCGCTGGCCGGACAGAAGGTGATTAACCGAGCACCCCTCTCGATAACCGACTGTAACAAGAATTGTGTTAGCTTTGCGGGATGACTCGATCCCGCGGGCCATTCATACGCGGCAACCGCATCGGGGATCCTTGCCCGCGCTTCATCGCCTTCGTAGACTTTGATGTGTGATATGTCACCCCCCGCCTGCTTGTATTGCTCGAGACTCTCGGCTTCGTATTTAGCAAACTCGGGTGTCATGCAGATATCGAAGGTGGTGGTCAAGTTAAAGTCGCATGGCACGTTATGCGTCTTCACGAACTGATCCACTTTTTCCAAGACGAGTCGTTCGTTGGCGATGATCTTCAACGCTTGCTCTGTACCATGGACTTTGGTATAGGCATTGAACCCTCGAAATGCATCTGGCAGGTAATAGAAAGTCGGTCAGTCCGACATGTACATATTTGGAATCTATATAGATCAATACCGACCTGGTCGGACATGGCCCGCATTCCGTGAACTCGCCCCGCTGGCAGCTTCACGCGCCTCCAGAATGATCACGTCGTCGCCTTTGACTCCGGCTTCGAGTAATTCGAATGCGGCGAGGCCACCTGAAATCCCAGAACCAATGATGACATACTTGGAACCGGCAGGCACCTCCTTGTTCCTGTTGGCGAATAAATGAGGAAAAGTCCGAGTGGTGCGCTGCCAGTAGCTCAGGCAAGGGCCCTGGATCGGCAGGCTCCTGCTGGATCCCTGCCTGGGGCTCTCTAAGACCGTCATGGAAGTGCGAGGAGATAGAGGGCAGTACTGATTAATTACAACAAGAGAAGGACAATGAGAAGAGTGCTCGGATCTATCTTTATTATTGTCGTGCGGCGTGTTCCGCGCACCGCTAACTGCCCACCAACGATGGAGCAGTAGTTTGCGATGCGGGGAGTCAACTCGTGAACTCTGCCTCTTCTCCGACTTCGCTCGTATTCAACCGCGATCTAGTCTGTTCAGCAGATGAGACTCTTATCCTGGCTCGGCCAGTTTTTATCAAGCTATCGAACGTCAGTCAGTCCGCGCGGGCTCTTCCGCCAGCGGGAACCCAGATTCTACCTAGCGCTATCTAGCTGGAGCACATCCATCTCGCGAGTCGTTTGCGTGAGTACTTGGCACCGGGCGCAACTTCGCCTCGACCTGCACCAAAAGCCAGCGAAAGACCATGATTGCCCGACGAAATCAATTAGCGCGATCCCCCAGGCGGGGTAAATCAAGCTAGCCAAACGACGGCATGGCCCGTTCACCGGAGCCACTCCGAGGTTGCGCCGGTCTGCGCAATGAAAGCCTATGATTGGTATGGTTGGGCGTGGGGTCTTGAGCTTCTTATCACAAGACGCCCTTCGATCGGCCGGCTGCAGTACGAGACAGAGGAGGTACAGACTCGGAGACGCCAACTGGTTCCGTGGTAGCTTCCCTGCTGCCAGTCCTTCTTGGTCAACTATACGGTGGCTGCCACCCGAAGCCCAGGAGGCTGGAGCTTATCGAAAGAAGCTCGTTATCTTTTGTGTGATGGTCACGAGGAGCTCCTCGGATTCCTTCTTATTCATTCCGTTCCCATCCTTCTCCCCTTACTGTTCGCCAGTATCCTGTTGATTCCAGGGAACATGGTCTTGTCCAACCCGTTCAGGCGTGCATCTCCAGATGGCAACTATGTGCGGACGGCAGACGAGCGGGCGCTCGTCCGCCGCCTGGACACGTTTCTGTTGACCTTTGGCTGTCTATCTCAAGGTGTGTACTGACTGAATGCCCTACAAATTTAAAACCCAACTGACTAGTCTTTAGTGATCAAATATCTAGACCAGCAAAACATTAACAATGCTTATGTTTCCGGCATGAAGGAAGATCTCAACCTACAGGGCAATGAACTAAATCTGTGAGTCAGTCAGGTGGAAAGCTTCTATTTCTTTTCTCATTTTTATTTCAATTAAATTTTCTTGTGTCACCATCGTCTAATTTCTTGCAGATTTACAACTTATTTCAATGCCGCCTACTGTGTGATGCTGATCCCATCGCAAGTCATTTTAACCTATGTTCGGCCGAGCTTCTGGTTACCGGGATTAGAAATTCTGTGGGGAATGCTCACCGGCCTAATCGCCATGACAAGTCATGCCAAGCAGGTCTACGTATTGCGAGTCTTTCTAGGCCTTTGCGAAAGCAGTGCCTGGCCCGGCATGATGACGTTGTTCAGTGAGTGAGCCTCCTGTGGGACTTGAGGCGTCCATTCGCCCTCATAAACCCCAAACTCGATACGTTTACGAGCTGTTTCTGACCAATTCAAGTGTACTGGTATACCCCAACCGAGCTGGCCAAGCGGATGGGTTTCTACCATTCCTGTCAAGCCGTAGGCCAGATGATGTCAGGAGCTTTGCAGGCAGCCATTTCAGATACGCTGGATGGCCACGGAGGCCTGGCTGGCTGGCGATGGCTGTTCGTCATAAATGCGATTATCACAGTCGTTTGGGGATTTGCGGGCTTCTTTATGATTCCTGACTTACCCAATCGTCCCAATCCCCGTGCCTTTTGGTTCAAGAAGGTGCATGCTGAACTTTCCATGGAGCGACTCGCGCGAAACGGTCGTGCCGAGCCGAAGAAGATGTCATGGGCGGGAGTTAAACGCACATTCTCTGGCTGGGTGGTCTATTTCATTGCGGTCTTATATATTGCAACCGTCCTCGGGACATATGGTTATGTTTACTTCTCGCTGTTCCTGAAATCCCTCAAGCGCCCCGACGGAAGCGCGCGCTGGTCAGTCTCAGAAGTGAATGCGATTCCGATCGGAGGATCCGCCATCAATGTTGTGTTTGTGTGGATTTGGGCGCTGCTTTCTGATTTCCTGCGTACGCGTTGGACATTAATTGTTGCTCAAGGGGTTATCGGCATCATCCCTTGCATCATCATGAGTATTTGGACGTCCCATCCGTCTACCGTCCCACTATCAGGCGCGTATGCGTCGTATTTCATTTCATACATATGTCTTGGTACTGCGCCACTTATCTTTGCATGGCTCTCGGATTTGATTCCCCAAGACCCAGAAGCTCGCTCACTGGTCGTCGGAGTCTCTGTGGCAGGCTACTACGCTATCTCAGCTTGGTCACAAGTGCTGGTATGGCCAACTTCCCAGGCACCGTACTACCGATACGGCTGGCAATCAGCGCTGGCGCTATTGGTTCTGGTCATTATCATGACTTGCCTTTTGCGCTATATCGATGTGCGGTATCTGTTACCAAAACGCGAGGCGTTCCAGGAGACCTTGGAAGGGGAAGAAGTCGGTGGGAAAGATACAAACGATTCGGATTTTGCTGAGAGCAGCAGTAGTCCCGGGCAGAGGCCTCAAATTGATCGGAAAAGCCCTCAGAAAACCGCTGTGAACGATATTTCGACCGATGTTTGAAAAATTCCAAGCCCATTGCGAGTCCTCGCTTTGATTTCTCTTTGGCTCCCTACCAAATGTCGCGGTGGCCGGCCAATTATCCAGTAATAGAGGAATAATAGCTAGGTGTTTGATACACAGCCAGAAATTCTTGCATGTAGAAGTACGGATACTTCGATGACATCTTCCGAGGTTTATTTCCTTATCAAATATACATATCATTCACTGCAAGCTACAGTAGATCAACGTTTAAAACAGATAGCTTTGAGGTGAGAGTTGCTGGCATGTCTGATTTGGTTTGGTTGGATCATAATGACTCTGTCTAGCTTCTTGAACACCTATCCAGCCATCATTTTGAAAATATAAAAGGCATGAAGGAACTCATTGCTCTTGTTCCGTTGTGCTCCAGAACACAGTACACTGGAATAAAGGGTTATGGGTCGGGATCGATAGATAGATTGATATCGTATTAAGAGACAATCTCCACATCTCGATTCATTTAAATATGAATTTCAACATCTTCTCAGATTGATTATTCAGGAAAAAAAGTATTGAGTCTTTGTTGGATCTTTACGACGGGATAAGTGGCGTGAAAAGCGTCTGATTGACTAGATATATTGCTGCGAATACTGGCGCGCGTATTCTCAGACCACTTGAGTAACTTCAAATACTCCTAGAAGCAGTAACTTTCATCAACACCCCATCTTCTTCAGTGTTGCGTAAGTAAGGAATTTACGGGTAAGTCCAACTTTCCAACCCCCACGGAAGCCAAAGAATACATCCATCCCACTCATACTTGGGGTCTCCGCGCCTTGAGCCCACATCGGCAATTGAAATCACGACACAGATTTGAATCTCAGTCCAAACGCCTATGAGCACTCATGCGTCATGTAGCATATCTTAATTGGTGGAATATATCACGGATTCGAGATTAGTTGAAGAGCTACCCTGGGGAAACACCGGGAAAATTCGTGTCCTGCATTTCCAATTAGCCTAAACAACACATGGAGGTTATCACGAGCTAGATCGTGGGGTCGATGTGCCAAGTCTCAAAAGCCTGTCACATTTCAATGAACTGCAAGTCAACATTCGCATGTTTCAACAAAAGCTTACAAGCTTTCTTGTCACTTAGCATTTGAGGCATCACCGCGACCACTCCTCGATATGCTTCCAGACGAGACTGGCCTTGAGGCCTGGCTGCGATATGCCGCCCTCCCTGCCGAGATCACCAATCAGTACCCTCGATACTCGCACATTATCGCTCTTACAGATGACGAGAGTAGTCCAGTATACACGGCTGGAAAGGAGCTGCAATTAGGTCTGTCTAAGATTCTCGGTCAAGACGTCATTCTTCAGACGGACTTCCCAGCGGCAGAAGCGCAGTCTTCCATTATCGTGGGAACAATCGAAAAATGGGCAACTGTGGGGGGTAACGTACATGACATCCCTAGCCTCAAGGAGGACGGCATGTATATCAGCTGCAAGCATGGAGTAGCTACGAATATTCTTGGCCAAAATGAACGTGGTGCGCTGTACGGCGCATTCGAATTTCTCATGCTCCTGTCCCGGAATGAACCATTACCAGAGCTTCATGCGTCCAGTCCTAGTGCGCCAATCCGATGGGTGAATGAGTGGGATAACCTTGATGGGTCCATCGAACGAGGCTATGCAGGGCCATCGATTTACTTCAAGGACGGGTACGTGGTTGATGACTTGACCCGTGCCGGCCAATATGCGCGCCTCCTGGCATCTGTTCGTCTCAATGGCATAATCGTCAACAATGTCAACTCCGACGCCAAACTTTTCAATCCCACAAACATGAAGGGCCTTACTCGAATTGCCGACATAATGAGGCCGTGGGGTGTGCGTATTGGCGTTGCACTGTACTTTGACACCCCGAAAGGCCTCGGTGGCCTGCCCACCTCTGATCCTCTTGACCCCAGCGTGATCGCCTGGTGGGACGACATGACAACTAGGCTGTACCAGCATGTTCCAGATATGCTGGGCTATCTCATTAAGGCAAATTCTGAAGGCCAACCAGGCCCGCTAACCTACGGCCGCACCCTAGCTGATGGCGCCAATCTCTTTGCTCGAGCCCTCCAGAAACACGGCGACGGAATCGTTATGTACCGAGCCTTCGTGTATAACCACCATCTCGATGAGTCGAACTGGAAAAATGACAGGGCAAATGCGGCAGTGGAGTACTTTGAAGGGCTTGACACTGAATTTGAAGACAATGTAATTGTGCAGATCAAGTACGGCCCCATTGACTTCCAGATTCGTGAACCACCGTCTCCTCTTCTTGGCCATCTCCGCAAGACACCTATCATCCTCGAGCTTCAAGTTGCACAGGAGTATCTCGGCCAACAAGACCACGTTGTCTATCTCCCCCCTCTGTGGCGCACAATACTTGATTTTGACTTCCAAATTGATAACAAACCATCACTTGTGCGCGACATCGTCTCTGGTGAACGTTTCAACTGGTCTCGGGCCGGCTATGCTGCGGTCGTCAATGTCGGAAATGACCCAACTTGGCTTGGAAGCCACCTCGCCATGTCTAATCTCTATGCGTATGGCCGTTACACGTGGAATCCACAGAGCGACGAGGTGGATGTCATCAGAGACTGGTCGCGCCTAACCTTCGGCCTCAACAAAACCATCGAGTCCATCATCACTAGCATTTCAATGAAATCCTGGCGCACATATGAAGACTACAGCGGCAATCTCGGCATCCAGACGCTCTGCGATATCGTCAAGACGTGCCACTTTGGGCCTTCACCCGCCGCCCACGACGGCAATGGATGGGGCCAGTGGACGCGAGCCGATGCACACGCGCTCGGCATGGATCGTACTGTAGCTACCGGTACTGGCAACGCGGGGCAATATCCACCCGCTATTGCGGCGCAGTTCGAGAAGATTGAGACGACTCCCGACGAGCTCCTACTCTGGTTTCATCATGTGCCCTATACACACGTCTTGAAGTCCGGGAAGACAGTAATTCAACATTTCTACGATGCGCATTACGACGGCGCGCGTGTGGCGCAAACATTCCCGGAACAGTGGGAGACACTGCGCGGGTTGATCGATGATGCGCGTTTCAACCATGTACTGTTTCGGTTGCGATTCCAGGCGGGCCATGCGCTCGTTTGGCGGGACTCGGTGAATACGTTCTACAATGTGAAATGTGGGATTGCGGATGAACAGGGCCGGGTAGGTAATCACCCATGGCGGATCGAGGCAGAGGCGATGGAACTGGAGGGGTATGAAGCGGTATCCGTGACGCCATTTGAGGCAGCATCTGGCAACCAAGCAATCGTGGCGGTCCCTGGAGTGCAATCCGCAACTGCCCAGACTGTAGTTACCTTCCCTTCGGGTCTATATGATGTCGCGATCAACTATTACGATCATCTGGGCGGAACTTCGCAGTATCAAATCTTTCTGAATGACCGCCTCATTGGTGCATGGGCTGGAGATTTGGAGAAGCACCTGGGACATGATTTCTCGGATCTTGTTGATGGCCATTCAGCGACACGAATCACCTTCAAAGGTGTGACAGTGAATAACGGGGATCGACTGCGCATCGTTGGGAGACCAGACGGGGCTGAGCGTGCCCCGGTAGACTATGTCTCATTTTTACCAGAAGGTATCATAGATTAGTAGATTTGTGATTGCTTGCTGGAATACTCCAGAGTCATGTTTTTCTAGTTTTTATCGTCCTTCACTGTGGTCTGGAATATAGATTGAAGCTCGCCGTGATTCACAAATATATAGTTTGTTTATGTATAAAAGCTGTTTGGTATTATGAACCTAGTTTCAATATTCGAAGAAGAAATCCCTGCTTAACGGTTTTTGCGTATGATTATGCGTCTTCTTCGACCTTGTTTCGAAAATCCTATCATTTTCCACGCGCATTACCTGTAAAAGCCCACCTAGCTGTATCGTAAGATATCTAAACTAAATAGTTGGAGGCATCTGGCCTCACCTAGGTCACGACTCCCACAGCCACTCATTGGTAAATTTTGCATGATGACGGGCATCGTGTCATGCGATATTCAATTATCAGGAGAGACTCGGCATTTGGGGAACGGCATCTGCCATTGCCGCTCGACCGGGTTATTTTCGGGGCTATTCAGCCGAGTACTGTTTACAAAAACGCGGGGTAGCTCTTGGGACTTACTAGCAACCAATAACCAAAACTTCACGAAGCATTAGCTTCTGCAAGGCAGCTAATTGGGTTAATGAAGTGAACGGCTAAATGGGGGAAGCTCCGACGCGGCCGGCGGCCCTTTCAGCCGGAGTACCTGAGGTACCCTACCCGGCGTGCATATGCTTAATCTCATTGTTTCTTTTTCCCAATTAGATAAATAATATAAGGTATATCAATCGTTCTCCATTTTTCATGTTCCATCATATGGACTAGGCGAGCATCGATATCTACCTGAAAAGCGGCCAAAATGCACATCACAGACAAGTTTCTTCTTGCATTTGCTTTGGGGCACCTTGTAGAAGGATCTCCACGACACCTTGAATCAGCGACAGTGACGGTTGACACGAACACCAAGTATCAAGAAGTTGATGGATTTGGCTGCTCGCAAGCTTTCCAACGTGCCGAAGATGTATTTGGTAAATATGGGTTGCCTGCAGTCAATCAAACACTGGTGTTGAATCTTCTTTTCGACAAGACTATCGGAGCGGGTTTCACCATCCTTAGAAATGGTATCGGCTCCAGCAATTCATCAGCAAGCAACTTTATGAACTCAATCGAGCCTTTCAGCCCTGGCTCCCCATCGTCTAAGCCCAAATATGTATGGGATGAATATGATAGTGCCCAATTTCCATTGGCTGAGAATGCCTACGCGCGCGGGCTTTCGTCTCTATACGCCAACGCCTGGAGTGCTCCGGGCTACATGAAGACCAACCTCGACGAGAATAATGGTGGCTACCTCTGCGGTGTGACGGATACCTCCTGTGCCTCAGGAAACTGGATGCAGGCCTATGCGAACTACCTTGTCCAGTACATTCGGTTTTATAGACAGTCCGGTGTTGAGGTGACCCATCTGGGCTTCCTCAATGAGCCCCAATTGGCTCCTTCCTATGCTGGTATGCTATCGAATGGCACTCAAGCCGCAGACTTCATCCGGGTCTTGTCTCGAACCATCAAGAAGGCGGGGATTGATGTCAAGCTCACCTGCTGTGATGGCATGGGCTGGGAACTCCAGGCCGAAATGATGCCAGGGCTCCACGCTGGTCCTGATCCGGCCATCAACCATCTGTCCGTTATCACGGGGCATGGCTACGACGGTGCCCCTTCATTCGAACTTGACACCGATTTGAAGGTCTGGGAGTCTGAGTGGGCTGATTTGACCGGTCAATTTACGCCCTACACCTTTTACGAGAATGGTGCCGAAGGCGAAGGTTTGACGTGGGCTCGTCGCATTCAAGTCGCCTTCACGGATGCCAATGTCAGCGCATTCCTGTACTGGATCGGTGCCGAAAACTCGACCACCAACAGTGGCCTGATAAATATGATTAACAATGAGGTGATTCCGTCCAAGAGATTCTGGGCCTTTGCTCAGTTCAGCAAATTCGTGCGGCCCGGTGCTCGGCGAGTCCTCTCTTCCAGTTCTCAACCAGACATCACAACTAGTGCTTTCGTAAACACCGACGGCGTGGTGGCGGCTCAGTTGATCAACAATGGTACATTGGCGTACGACTTTGAACTTCAAATCCCGGGCCTCAAAAAGGGGACCCATGTGCGGCCATATCTTACCGACAATGAAAACGACCTGCTGTCTCTATCTTCACTAGTTGTACAAAAGGGAGGGAAGGTTGCAGGGGCTATTCCTGCTCGTTCCATGCTCTCTTTAGTGTCTAACAACTAGATGATGCTATTTTGGCTGTTCATTGTATTGGCTGGGTTACTCGATGGTCTATCTTGGTACTGAAATCTTCTTGGGCTTGAAAATTTATAAATATCTTGTAAATAGCACCACACTTCCCAAAAAATCTCATATTGCCATCTGAAGATGTATATGTGTTCATGACATAACACCTATGATTATGTCTCTGCTCCATTCTTCGACTCCTCGAAGCTGATACCAAATGCGGTCGCCATAGCCATGAACGCCCTATTATTAGGATGTATCCCATCCCCAGAATCAAACTCCGCCCTTAGTAAAGAACAATCTTCAGGATCGCGTAGAACTGCATCAAAATCAACGACTGTATCATATATCCCACTTGTCCTGATCCACTGGTTCACTGTCTGCCTTGTAGCCTCTCGCTGAGGGTGGGAATACGACGAAGGGTCAGTTCCATCACGAAGACAAAAGGGTGTCAGTGTAGCCCCGAAAGCACATAATCCGTGCGCCCGTAGCCGAGTGATGAGTTGCATGTATCCGGCAATTAGTTGCTCACTGAGAATCTGTTGGCTAGTGGGGTCAGCAGGCGCTTTGCCAATATCGTTTATACCGGTGAATATGAGGACGAATCGGACGCCTGAGAGGGAAAGGATATCTCTATCCAACCGGCTAAGCACGCTGGGACCGAGGCCATCGGCGAGGACACGGTTGCCACCTGCTGCCTGGTTGACAATTGATATAGGATTTGATGGGCTGGGCGAGCGGGCAAGGAGTTGTTGGAAGAAGAAATCCGGCCAGCTATTTCGATCACCCCGCACCGTTAATTAGCAGTGCCTTTTTTTGTTGAGATCTCACCGAGTGAGGAATGCGTTTATTACCGCGTGTCTCCGTTCGTAGTGCTGCCCCGGCCATCTGTTATGCTGTCGCCGAGCAGCGCAAAGGCCTGCGTATTCCGTGGGACAAGAGCTTCGATGCCGCTGATGTAGTACCTAGTGCGGTGTCAGAATCGCTGGCTCTCATGATTTCTCCGAAGCTCATTTCATTTCAGCGTTTACCAATGGTCTGCCTGCTCGACAGCAAGATTATTGAAGTCATCCTCGGCGACATGGACTCCTTTCGTGAGATATGAAGTCGTCCGACTACCCGGGTGAGAGGTAATAGAGTCGAATTGTTGGCCAGATTCGATGAAAATACTGATACTAAGAGCCTGTCGTGGGGCTATAGAGAATCCAAAATCAACTGGATCAGAGACGACTTGCGCACCGCCCGGGATAGTTGTAGATTCATAGCCATTGAAGGTGACCTTTTGGAGAGTGCGGGGTTCAATTGCCGATGTCCCAGATTGATTACCAGCCGTGAGAGCAAGCGTTGTTTTCGTAACAGTGAGAGGTTCGGTCCCGAAGAGGTTTGATAACCGGATCCGTAGAAATTTCTCTGTTCCTGTCGATATGCGGGCTGTTTGGCGAAGAGTCGAGTCGGTAAAGGCGATTTTTTCCTCAATCTACTCGCAAGGGACAACAATGATTAGCTCCGTTCAGCCTTATCTGACCAGCTGTGATTTGCATACGAAATTTTTAGACGGAAGATCGGCGGGTGCTAGAATCATGGGCATACTTGTCCATGTATGCACCCAATGTTCATCATCAGACAGAGGCAGTTTCATGATTCTTCGGTGCTATAATTTTTGGAGATGTCAGGGCATTGGAGTATTTTCGGAACACCTCGGCCTTATACTATAACGGGCACGCAATCGGCGCTAGTCCAGTCAGCTAAATCTCATTCAATGTCCGGCTAAATGGGTAGCGAAAACACGGGATAATTTCTACTTTATTAAATGCAAAGTGGGAGGTTAATCAAACAACAATTAGAAGAAATATCTCTGGCAATTTCACATCAGGTCGCTAGTTTAGATCGGCAGTATAGGAACAAGAAACAACAACACAGACATAGTCAATCAGGCTTTGCATCGGCTCAATTGGCCTGCTTGACAACTTGATTGACATCCACTTCATCCACAGACGCGTTCTTGAATTCGCGAGCCTTCAAATTCCTCGAGAACAAAATATCCAACTCCTCGTAGGTCCGACCTTTGCTTTCAGGAATACGGAAGTAGCCCCATAACAGACACAGGAGAGAAAATGCTGCAGCCAAAAAACCGGCTTTGCCCTTTAGATTTCCTTCTGTTGGGTTGAGGGTGTATGGTGCTACGGTGGCACTGAAAATGTTGGCTACGTTATAGGCATTTCGTGCAAGAGAGATAGTCTTGGAGCGCAGTCGAGTCGAAGAGATTTCTCCGACAACAATGAACGCGGTGGGTCCGATAGTGAGCTGGTAGGTGCAATACCAGACCAAGAACATGACTGCCTGACCATAACCAAGCCCTGTAGTTTGGTGGGCAAGGGCGAGGAAGCCGAGGAGGAGCATTGCAAAGGTCATGCCGGCATATCCAGTCAGAGCAATAGCGCGTCGGCCGAAACGATTGGTAACAAGCACAGAGAGGAGATTGCACGCAAAATGGATCCCACCTTGTCCGACAGTCATCTTGTATGCATTCGTAGTGGGCAGTCCGGCCTGTTCGTAGAAGTAGGTGGCATAGTTGCTGATGGCGAACCCGCATAGAGCTTGGGAAGCCCAGATAAGGCAACTAATCTCGGTGCGCCACAGGTTTGATCCTCGAAAACAGTCAATAAAGGAAGCTCCTTCTGTCATGGCTTTCTCAATGTTCGTGGTCTCGACCATCAATGCAACGGCTTGTTTCACATGAGTCTCATAATTGGCCGACCGTGAAGAAAGCCTCTTGACCGATTTTTCGGCCTCGGCTATACGCCCATGGCGTACCAGCCACCAGGGAGACTCGGGTGCAAAGAGAATGAGCGGAATAATGATGACTACCCAAGCCCACTGAACACCCAAAGGAATTCGCCAGCTCCATTCGTCTGTGCGGTGAGTTTGAGTGTAAATCAGCGCGTATGAAATCAACTGGCCGATTCCCCAACACAGAACGACGAATGTTTCCAGATAGGCACGAAGGGCAACCGGAGCAACCTCGGAGGCATAGGCGGGCGCCAAAGTGGTAAAAACGCCCCACGCTATGCCACAGAGTAGTTGGCCCGCAAAGAGTACCTCGACCGTCTTGGAGAAAAAGGGTATGAAGAGGACGCCAGTGAGGAATACAAGACTTCCCAGGACAGCTTTCTTATGACCCCATCGCTCAGTGACCATCGCGTTGATGTAAATGCCAACAATATTCCCAAGGGGGCTGGCGAGACCGAGCGCAGTTTGCCATTTGGCTTCAAGTTGGTATGATCCATCGCCAACAGGTATGCCGAATTGCTTTTGAAAGGGAGGGAAAACCGAAGAAAGAGCCCATTAATGCCGTGTCGTATCCATCCATGATCACGACCAGCGACACAACCATGGACCACAGACAGGCCTTAGGGTACATCTTGACTGCTTTCATGATCGTCATATTATGCTCTTCGGTCGTCGCATTTCGAGCATCCTCGGCGAGGCCAACCCAGCCCGCCACATCGGCCGATACCTCGACCTCTGCGGCATGCTCAACTTCGGGCTTAGGCTCGTGAGACATGATGCCTGATGGAATTCAGGAATCGAGTGGCCAGCCAAATGGAATATCACCCTGTATGGTATCAACCTTTACAAAGGGGTTGATAAGTGAGACAGATTCTCGGCCTGGACCGATCTCAGCCAGCAAGGAAGTGTGTCTCAGCCTTTATACGCTTGTGATGGTATGCAAGGCTGGCCGGCATTACCCCAGATGACTGGCCCCCACACGAGTCCGGGGATGTGGAGAAGCTTCCCGTAGGCTAAATCGCACATCTTCTTGCTGCATAGAACGGGCGGCCGTGAGAACCCGAGGCCCGTGTTTGAAGCTTGTAACAAGCCCGTTTTCTTATTTTGCCGGAATCCATCATACTCGATAGCCGACTTTTCTCTTGAAGGATACCGTATTGGTAAGGTAACCTTGTTTGTGAGAGAGGAACGACACGAATTTCTGTTTTTTTTTTGACCCGAAAGATCCTCGGAGAAACATTCAACTTCACCATGATTCATTTAACAAGATCCAAGCAACCTGAAATACCCGCACCTCCTCTATAGCTCCCAAGATCCTCGGACTTCAAATTGCTGCCAGGGGCCGACACTTGGACAGCCCCGCAGTCATCAATACAAAAACGTACCAACACCCTGCGACCCACCTATAAGACGCCTTTCGCCTTGTACAATTCTGCGCTAGCAGGCGGCGCAATACAAGCCTTCTTCCGCCTATTGGCGTCGGCGATAACACGCTTGGTCGAGTCTAAAGTGCCTGGTTTTGGCTGCCAAGTTAACCCCCGTGATTTTTCCAGAGATTTAGCCAGAATGATTAGGATATGGCTAAAACAAGCGACCGTACCCCCACGCTTCCATACCATAATCTGAATCACGATTTTTCTTTCATTATCTCCTGTGGCCAACAATACAAACCGAAAGTAAAAAGAATGAATAATTTTCAACTGACTGATTATGATCAAATTTTCAGGCTAGCTGGTTTGGAGTAGTGATGAGGTTGTTAATTCTGGGAGAATGACAAGACCTCCAAGTTCTCAGGGTATGCATACCCGTATAATTCAGAAAAGGGATAAAAGAGGTCAAAAGAAAGCCAGGTAAAGATGTAAGCACATTTGACTAATCTAATCAAGTGTTCTCTTGAGGTTTCTTCAATCAAACTCCAGCCCCTAGCTCTACTTTAGCGCCCATGAAGCCCGATGTAGATAGGATGCATCAAAGTGGCCATATCAAACAAATTAAATGTCAAAGGTCAAGGTCAATGGGAAGATCAAAAACAAGATCATCGACGGAATCAGGGTACGGAAAGGGGACATTTCTACAAGCGAAGGGTTTCTTCAATAAGTTGACCAGACATTCCGAGATTCTTTACGACTTCTACTGATTTAGCTCTCTTGGCTTACCGATTACGTTTGATAGGCCTAGAAGCATAGTTACTGTTTTTGTAGGATCCTGTATACCCTAAAAATTTAGATCATATTAAAATAGCGTGAAAGTCAGCCATATTAAGCACACCATGAACCTTTCTCCAGCGTTGGTGTGTAATGAAAGAGCACAAGATTTTGTCAAGGCCCACGAATGTTAACTATAAATCAACTTTGCGTCCTCTTTCTTGTCGCTATCCAATAATATTCTACTACCATCTCAGTTTATACCTAGTAGTAGTAGGGGTTTTCCGGATCGGTCAAATCAAAGACGACACTGGAGTGAGGTTTTGCGCCGCCACGATTAGCAAATTCCTTGCTAAAATCAATATACCTGTCGAAGCTCAAGCTACCGTCTTCATTCAGGTCGATGTAAAGGGCTTTGAAATCGGCCGGGGTGTTGATGATACCGATCTCGCCGGTCTGAACGAAGTAATCGGTGACGACCAGGTGCTTTTGATCAGGAGTCACTTTAATATAGTGGGGTCCAACGGTAGGTTGATCCTCATCCGGGTCATCTAGACGCTTGACGTTGCTCAGGTCACTGATATCAAGTGCGGCAATGTGGTTTGCGGTAGTTAGTGTCAGGTACAAGAAGCGGCCATCTTGGCTGATATCGGTACTGTAGAAGGGTACTATTAGATTCATTGATACTTCCGAGTTTTATGCGGACAACATACTAGATAGCAACAACGTCACGGGCCTTAGGTCCTAAATCATAAAGCTCTTCAATGACGCCTTGCTTGCCATTCGCATCTTTTCGAAGCGGGTAGATGACCCAAACTTGACCAAGGTGCACAGCGGTAGCAATGGCAGCAGCTTCAGGGTGACCGGGAATGAACTTGACATCTTGGATACCACCACCCTTGAAGATAGATCAATTTTCAGCACATTTACTTGAAGGGCACAGGATGAACTCACGTCAGGGATAGTCAGAGTGTTGATTATCTTGCGACTGTCGAGATCCCAGAGGCGCAGAGTATTGGCATGGCGCACACCCAAACTAGGCTTGAGGATGGTGATTGGCTCCACGAAGTCAGAAGTCAGAATGAGCTTGTTCTTCCAGTCAATGCTCAGACCATGAGGAGAAAATTGCTCTCCCAGGATATTAAGAGTACCCTCTACATCTTCTGGCCACTCGTGAATAATGTCAAAATTTGCGTCTGTCTCGATAAGACGGCCGGGGGAAGTGCCCACTGCGGATCCCATGTATGTAATGAAGAAGCCACCATCTGGCTTTGCGCGGACCTCGTCAGCAATTGAAGAGAGGAGAGCACGATTACTTTTCAGAAACTTTGGGCGGTAGGGGTCCGAGGTATCAAAATAAAAGCCGGTGTCCTATGTTATATAATCAGAAATATGCATTTTCATCAGGATCTCGAACAATATTTATACCTGTGTCTTCAATAATGATAGCAATCCACCACCAAACAAGGTCTTTCCATCGAGAGAAGGACCTAAATGGTGAGGGTCGTTGCCACTAGAAGGCACATCAGTTACCCATAGGAGGGTACCAAATGTATCCTTTAATAGGTGAGTACAGAAATGATACCGAAACTTTATGTCTAAACTCACATCATCCAAGCTATAAGTCGCGAGAAAGTCCTTGTGCTCCTTGTCCGCAGATCCGGTCCAGAAGTAGCCAATTTTCTTGGGCTTGATATCACTGGGAGTGAAGGGAGGACTCTCCAAGGGTGGAGTCGGAACTTGCAGGATGGGCAAGGGGGGGCGTTCTCAGTAAGAGGCTCTGTCACTCCGGGAATCAATGGAATGAGAGGCGGAAGAGACAAAGACTCCGCAATGGTCAGGAGGTATGCAATGAAAGCAAATGAAGATCGCATTGTGGGCGGATAGGCTGACCAGACAAATAGAAGCACCGAGAAATTAACGCAGCTGTCGGAATGAGCAGATTCGAGAGAAATACGGGTGTTTATATAGATTTCCTTACTCTCCCTGCCTCTTTTACTTCTTTCACATTTGCTTTCATTTTCCTTGTTTTCTCTTGATCTGATCCTGGGCACGCTACTGGTCCATCTTGGTCACAATGAGTCTGTCCAGGCTTCTCAAGGCGAACTTGATCTGCGAAATGGCGAATTCCAATTTCCGTCAACACGAGAAGAATAACCATGAGCTGAGTGTAGTTTGCATTAATGCATTCCTATAGTTCTTTACTTCATGCAGAGCCAAGCCAAGCTAATGCGGATGAGATGTCGTGATCAAATCAATGCCCGAACCCCAGTCGAGGGGCGGGAATCTCCTGTAGGAAAAAGAGGAACAGGAAATTAAAATTTCGTCCGAATGCAGTCCCCTGCTTCCAATCAAAATGCCTAGCACGGACGACAAATCTATGATATTGAGCATATGTTCCCAGCTTTGTTATTCCATTATGATGTTATATAGCAGGAGATATCCAGAGCCTCTCAAGTACCGAAAACGAAAACACGACGACAATTACTTGAAGCGAAACTCAATCAAAATACCACCAGCTAGATTCCAATTCGATGCCATCATGCCAACAGCAAACCACTAAAGCTTAGTTTTGATACCGCGTGAACCTTCTAATGCGAGGTGAGGACGATCCACGAGTGCCAAGGGTTCGCCAAGGTTTATGGAACCACTGAATCATGGAGTAGGTGAGGTGATCGAATGCAGAATGAATATTCTTCCCCCTTCAAGAAAGTAATCAAATTTCAGGGTCTCATCAAAGAGGCTTGTCAGGGTCCTGGATCGGCGCTGACATTTCCCCATGGGGTGCAGGAGCACGGGTGAGGCCTCGCCGATTTCGCCAATATGCCAAGGATGTTGCTATCCATGTATCAAATTTTAACTTTCCCAATTCAAGAACTGATCCCCTGGACTATGGGAAGATTTTGATGGCTCTTTTTCTTAGGCTATCGCGCGGGCTGGAAATTAATTGATGGCGTCCGGGTCACATCATTTTGCTTCGCGGGAGTGCAGCCTGTGCAGACATGCTGTGAGCCTGCGTGAAATATCGCGATATTTATTGAATCTGTTATCATCAATATTGTCAAACAGCTGAGGCGCCACTTGGGCCCCGGAATTATGGTGCAAATTCGGGGAATGTGTGGTTATATAAGAGACTGCCAGGACCAGTCACCGACGTAAATCGCCAAATCATTCCCCAGGGATTTCTCTTTCGCAGAAAAACGACGTCTTGTTCAATTTCACAATGCTATACCAGGGTCTCCTCCTTATTGGGCTTCTTTCTGGTTCCGTCTTTGCTGGCCCCAAGAACATTAAACGATCGAACCCTGAAAATGGCCAGCCAATCAATCCTGAAAATGGCAGGGGAGCACCGTTGCTAGGTATTTCCAAGAGGCTCCTATCCTCTTTGTTGGATACTAATTCCAAACAAAATACCGTTAGGTGGTACCAACAGGCCTGTCGACCTTCAGAATCCTGACCAACTTCGCACCCCAACCACTGACAATGGTTTCGTGCCGAACGTCAAGTGGAGTTTCTCCCAATCGCAGACCAGGCTTTTCCCTGGCGGTTGGTCTCGAGAGCAGGTGATTCAGGATCTTCCACAGAGCCATGATATCGCGGGAGCACAACAACATCTTAAGAAAGGCGCTATTCGTGAGCTTCACTGGCACAGAACAGTATGTATTGGCTGGTAGAAATTCCGGCTTTGTATTTCATGCTCAAATTCTATTTAGGCAGAATGGGGCTTTTTATATAACGGATCTCTTCTCCTTACCGGGGTTGATGAGAATGGTGGATTCACAACCGAGAAGCTTGAAACGGGTGACATCTGGTACTTTCCCAAAGGTGTTGCCCACAACGTCCAAGGACTAGATGACGAGAATGAATACTTGCTTGCGTTCGATGATGGTGATTTCGAGAAGATTGGGTAAGCATTTACCCCACACGAAGTTGCCAGTTGGTAAACTAAACAGACAGAACTACATTCATGGTTGACGATTGGATCGCCCACACACCAACGGAAGTTCTTGCTAAGAACTTTGGTGTTGATCCTGCTGTTTTTAGCAAAGTCCCATCGAAGTTTCCATACATTCTCAACGGCACCGTCAGCGCAGATGTTAACAAGGCACCTGAAGGTACTCTAAAGGGCAATAGTTCATATGTTTACCACACATACCAGCATCCCTCCGAGCCTGTCCCTGGCCATGGCGGAACTTTTCGCAAGATTGATTCTACCAACTTCCCGATTTCAAAAACTCTCGCTGCAGCTATTGTTGAGCTTGAACCCAAAGGCCTCCGCGAGCTTCACTGGCATCCTAACGTAGGTCCTCTAATATTCCCACCTACAAAGATGAATGCTAATTTTTGAATGTAATCAGGCCGAGGAGTGGCTGTACTTTCACCAAGGGAATGCCCGTGCCACTGTCTTCATTGGCGACTCAAAAGCACGCACCTTCGACTTTACTGCCGGAGACACTGCTGTGTTCCCAGACAACAGCGGTAAGATCTCAACTCTGTCCATTGATTTAATCAACCAATTCTGACTCATTTCTCAAAGGTCATTACATCGAGAACACGTCTGAGACAGAGAAACTCATTTGGATTGAGCTATACAAAAGTGACCGCGTGGCTGATATCTCTTTGGCCCAGTGGCTTGCTTTGACGCCTGCAGATACTGTGGCGAACGTATTGAAAGTGGACATAGAAGTCATCAAACAGATTAAAAAGGAGAAACAGCTTCTTGTCCAGGGCAAATGAGCTGTCCACTTTTGATTGTACTCACAGCGAGGCTCAAACAACTATTTGGGTGTTTGAATTATGAACTCACTTTCTTTCTCACCTATATATTCTTTTATTCTTTGCTCTATTTTAATATGACTTCAATTTAATTTTCCCCTGGAACATTATTTTTGTGCACAAAAATAGGTCAAGACTCTGCGTTTAGGAATGGAGCGTGTCGCGCAAGACTTTCCTTCATTAGATAAGCGCCAAGCCAACTTGATAAGCTGGTTTCTATTGACTAGTTTGACATTCTTGCAATTTCCGGCGGATATTCTAGAAGTTTATGCTTCAATTTGAACTTCTGGCGTGTCGTGACATTTTTATTCATGCGTAGGACAACTGCTTTTTAAAACTCGTCCCCCCTCGCTTCGAATCCGCGGTGTGTTTCCGAGGCTGCTGAACTTAATCATTAAGCTTACTCCTGTGTGCCTTGTATATTGTTGCTGAAGCTTTCCCTCCCAACTCCTCACTGTGCCCTCCACGTCTTAAATGTCATGATCTGCTCTATCTCTTAATAATAGTCTAGTTGTTTCGGTTCAAGGATTAGATGAAGCATGGGAGAATATTTTCAGTATAAGATTGGTCTCCTATGGTATAGAGCGATGAGGAGCCAGTGACATATGTCCGGACCCATAACTTTGTATTTTTCCAAGGCTAGTGTTGATATCACAACTCCATGACGATCACCTCTCCATATGAATTTCTCTTGCAATAGCAATATATCTATGGTATGTTCTCGATTATAGCAGATGCTGATTATGGATCGGACCTATTCGTTATGGACTGTTTCGAGTCAGGGAGAAGGTTCGGAGATTCGGGAGTTGTCGACTTTCAACTGACATTCGAAAGGCCGGCGATGTCGCAGACCCTTGGTGCTAGGGTGCTGCCGTATTATATTTTCTGGGTCTCTCTCAATCTGAAGGTATTTTCTTTGTCAGTCTTTGCTGTTCGTGTCACTCTAAGGCTTCTCTCGCGGCTCACACACCGTCACTGTCACGGTATGACTAGGAATTGGTGGTAGGGGTGGGGACCGTTTGGTTAACCACCACACAATAGCAGTGATAGTGAAGATGACAGAGCTAAAAGACGCAAATAAATAGAAAGACATTTTGGGATGTTTTTCTGGGGGCCATTCATCATGTTCCAACGCATTATCTTCGTGTTGCGGAAAGTTCCTTATATGTGTGCGAAGGCCACATCACCCACAGGACTGGGCAACCATGGAAGGATGCATGTAAATGAAGAAGACAGATCAGACATTTTGTCGGGACTTGGAAATAAAAAGGGGAAAATTCGCAAAATCTGCAAAATTCAGATAGAGAGGCCTTGAGGGAACAGAACTTTGCTCTCCTCCGGAAGTACACCATCCTTCGCGCAGCCCCCTCGTCGACGAAACACGCTTATGCATAGCCATGTCCAGCGTGCATGGCTCCCGGGCTCCGCGAGCAATGGGAGTGAAGCAATCATCATCCCCATCCCAGCACCCAGATTCGCGGGGCCGAGTCTGGTCCGGGAGCCAGAACATCGGGCCTCACGGTCCGCTCTACTTTCCACTGTGTCGGGTTTGGGGGTACGAATGACAAGGGGGTGGTGGGGAAGAAAACAAGACCAGCGAACCATTGTGCTCTTTCTGATCCCTGGTTGCCTAAAAGTCTCGAGGACCACAGGTCGACGCTTAGATTCTCTATGAGGCACCGCAATTATGCCCCGCAAGGTGAGGAGAATAAACCAAGAAGACCCGCTCCAGTGTCGTTGTATATACATGAAAAGAGTGGAATGAGCTTCAATATTTCTGTCCTTCGCGGTTGTGCCCAAGACTGAGCAAACATTAAAACGAAGTAATTTTTTAAATACCGAAATTACCGCGAGTGCGTCTTCGCATTTGTCTAATCTCTTGCCAATCTAGGAATGAGTATTGTTGATCAAGCTGAGGCTCTGTTGACTTGGCCCGGGCTTAAAGCCACGGCCTAACTTCCCCTCCGTTGACTTCGTCCACAATGACCACCCATGAAGTATTCAGTTTCCTCTCAATGCACCATTTTCTCACCGCCACTACTTCCTACTAGAATGGTGTGGTAGGGTGCATCCTAATACTTCTCTACACAAGACGCTGTTGGCGGTCTATCCTATCGTCTCTTTCCTCTCACTGCCATTTCTAACTACCACCACCACCACTAGGGACGACGATAATAATGTAATAATGGCGGTGAAATCATCAAACCGGAGATTCAAGGTGGTCAAAGTATTTTAATGAGGGCGGGGCTCAGGGAGCCAAAATACTTCACGAAAGTCTTCGGGTTCGGGTGCTTTGTTTACTCGGTCATATTCACGGATTTGATACGCTCCTTCCATCTACAATCGCAGAGTTCGTGACGAGGTTTCAAGAAGAAAAAAATGATATTGTAAATTCAGCTGAGAATGTGCTGTCGCTATAATCCACCGACCTGCGATGTATAATGTGCGACCGGAAAATCAAACTCCAGGAATGCGATCATGCATATTGTATGTGCGCAGACACCGAACACCAGACATATAGGCCCACCCCAAGAAGAGCCCTATTAAGAAATGAAAAGAAGAAAGCAAGTCCGAAGATGCACGCTGGCAATGATGCTGAAATCAAATTTCCTCCTCCGCATTCCATCCCGTATGTGAAAATGCAGTAAACAGCAGTGCATGGTTAAGTTTTGTCCGTAATGGCTTTCCTGCGCAGAACACCCAATTCCTCCAATTTCGCCCACGCGTGTCCCATGTCGGGGGAGTTCTCTCCCAGGGAAGGTTGAAGCTCCAGCCCATCAAGCATGTGGAGCGAACCACTCGTGCCAGCGTAGAGAAGAAGCTCTAAGACTCTTCGGCGAAGTCGAGTGGCACGATCCAGATGGTTGAGATATCTCTCGTCGGCGCGGGGATCAGCAGGCGGGAGAGTGAAAGGGTCGTTGACCTCAATTTCTCGATCCCCCTTAGCACTGTCATCCCAGGTGACAGTCTGAGTGACTCTCTCGTCCCGATCAAGGTCAGCAAGGGCGTCAGACAGATCTTTCTCTTCTTGCTGTACGACTGCATTTTCTTGGTCCTTCAATTTCTTGCGATCTGGAATGGATCCGTTCCCTGTAAGAGCCGGGGGTAGAAGCCCACGGTGAGCGGATTGCCACGGATGTCAAGCTTGCGAAGAGAGCATGGATTTCCCTTTCCGGTACGGCCAAGGCGACTCAAAATTTGGCAGACACGTCGCATTCTTGCAAGCCGGTTTCCAGCTACCGTCAGTCTGGCCAAACAGTTCATGCCAACTAGTGGCTCTAGTTCCTTGACCGAGTTGAAGTTCATATTCAAAACCTTCAGATTAGGAAATCTCGCTGCAAATTCATTGGGAAGAGCATTCAAGGTGCAGGCTGCGATATCAAGAAGCTGAAGGCGTAACAACGAGGCAGAGGGTGAGAGGCAGTTTCGAGAGAGTTTGTTGGATGACAAGAACACCTTTCGGATGTCTTTGACATGGCCTAAATCAATGTCCAGTGCAAAATTTGGATCATTTTCCGTGGCTGGGCTCTGTTCTCTCACGGAGAGGACCTCCATATTGTGGCAATGCTCGAGACCCGTGATGGTTGAAAGATAATTTTGATCAAGGTAAAGCAAGTTGACAGATGAAAAATGCTTTAGATCAAGGGTTTCTAGGCAATTTCCAGAAAGCTTTAAGGCGCGGAGACTGATCAGCGAGCCCGAAGATTCGAACTGAGGGATCTGGTTGGCGCTGAGATCAAGAGTCGCAAGCGATGGGAGCCAGTCCACGTTCCTAACAGATGATAAGCAATTATGACTTAAGTCAAGATCGCGGAGTCGAGTCCTAGATCATAATTAGCGTTGTATTGCCAAGTAATTTCGGGCCTATCTCACAGTTCAGTCCCCTCGAAGTCGATGGCGGTCAAGGAGTTATTGCTGAGTTTCAGGCTCAGCAGCCCATTGAGATCGAGAACACCATCGATATTGCGAATTTGGTTGTCATTTGCCTTTAATTCTCGAAGGTGAATGAGACTAGAGAAGCCATCCAGACTCTCTATGTCATTTCCGGAAATGTCCAAGTATTGAAGATTAGTTAAGTGGCTCCATGACGTGAGATTAGAAAGGCAATTCCTTGGGATTTTGAGTGTTCTGAGGCCGGCAGGAACACCGCTCAGCTGCCCAATGTCATTATCAGAGACATCCAAATCCTCGAGGCGTGGACAAAAATCGCTCAGTTTATGTAAGGTGATCAAGCCTTTCTGGCGTAGCACAAGGCGACGCACATGCTCCCAGTACGGCTCATAAGGCTCAACATCGGTGATGTGTTTGATCATGTCTTCTGTGGCCAGGGCAAAGGTCCCATGGACTTGCCGTAAAGAAGTGGGGTGTGTGCGCTGGGCCACATAGCTCATTTCAAGATTCAGGGGGTGGTCTGGTTGATTCACAGAAAACTCTGGAAGTGGGCTCAAATGAAAACTATAGTTGGTTTCCTGTTCATCTGAACGGAGAGGAATTAAAGACTGTTCTGCAGCATTTCCGTTAAGAGTCTGTTGAAGCGCCAGGGACTTATCCCTTTGAATAAGGCTAAGATCTTCAGTGCCTTCCTCATTTCGTTCATCTATTCTTGAAACAGGGCGTCGAACGAATGGTTGGCCTCCAATAGAAGTTTCACGTCTTGAAGGAGATGCAGAGGAGCGCTGGTTCTGGACGCCTTCACAGGAAGGATCGTCTGTTGTAGGATTTTCGGTATCCAGTTGAGGTTCGGAGGCATCGGGATCTTCCCTGTATGCGACATGGGAGACAAGCGGCGAAGAGAAGGTGATTGTGGCGACCCGAGACTTTTTTATTCGAGGCTGACCTGCCATCGCTGGAGTGCCAGGTGTGGGAAGCCTGTTTCCAGCTTCATTTGTTTCACGAGTTTCCTCAGTACCCCATGAGGTAGCGCGGGTTCCCGAATTGGGAACGCTGGAAGTGAACCGAGTAGTCCTCGAATGCACAGAACTTGCATTTGTCGATCGTTCACCATCCCTTGTGTGAGGTCGAGGATTCGCTTTCGCTGGAGATGTGCCTGCACCTTGAGGCGGAGGAGTGTTTTGATATCTATTTGCATCGGCAGCTGTGACTTTCACAGGAGAGTTGGGACCGTGGGTTCGCATCATTTCTTGCAGTTCATCCACGCTTAAATCCGGAATATCTTGAAAGGGATCATCGGTATCGTCCTGGTGTAGAGGTTTACGAACTGGTTGGTCGGCATCGCCCTTCACCCACTGATTCTTCGAACGATCATAGACGAAGCCGTTGACTTGCTCGGGAATTAAATGCGACACCAGATCTGAAGACAACATTCCCTTGGCCTGCGAATTCTGCGAGGACCCGGTGGGTATTGACTGAATACTAAATCCCGACATCTGAGTATTGATGGTCATCAGGTCATGCGCAATGCTCTCGGCGATGTCATCGATAGGACCGCTGGGCTTTCGTTTCCTCTCTTCAGGGGCCAATCCCCCCGTTCGCTCAGGATCTGGCTTCAAGAGACCTTCGGCATTGGACTGTCTGCCCGAAGAATTGATATTCAAGGACATGACTGACTCATTGGCACCGAACTCCAAGTCATCTTTTTCTTGGTATTTCTTGAGATAGCTCAAAATTTGCGGGTTCAACTCCTTCGGTTCGCGCTGCTTGCGAAGATCGGTGGTTCCTTCGCGGCTGGGCGGACGGGAGAATGCTTCTCTTGTGGATTCGTCTTCGTAGCTAAGATCGCCCTCATCGCTATCCGGATCAGACTCCTGCACACTCGCCAATCCAGAGCCAGGTGCTGTTCGGCCTTTCGCTCGAATTAGATCCATAATCTTTGTCGCCTCATTGAGATAATCTTGCGTGGTAATCGACCCTTTACGAGATGAATCACTAGTGCCTGTGATCATGACCAGGGGCACGTCTCCTTCAATAGAAAACGAGTCGGAATAGTCACGTTCATCGAAGTTGGATTCAGAATAATCCCTTCTGGATAGAATCTTCGATCCATGTATGGACCGTATTTGACTCGGTGTCGGCGTTCTTGGGCGCAGCATAGACTGTGAAACGCCGGGCGGGGCGAGGTAGTCACCATTCTCAAGCTGGACACCATGCTGCATCAGACTTCTTTGCAGCAAAGACATGCTGTCACCAAATTTTGGAGGGAGTCACTATTAGCATGGGGGTGATCAGGCTCGGCGCTCTCATCACGCAAAATTGTGCGGCGTCGTTTCGGAGTTGGATCCATGCCAGGTGCTTTGGGAACCCTCTTGGTTTCGGGAAAGCCCACGTTCTCTTTCCTGTGGACGCGAGAGGACCAGGTGCCATCGCGCATGTGGTCGAAGTAACTTTGTCGAGTCCACGCCGACGGCTTTCGAGTAAACCCAGAGCTTGACGATCTCGCATACCGGAGAGAGTCCTGCTGTGATCCACGACGCAAGTACTGTTGGCGGCTTGACGAAAACTTGCGAGAGGATGGTCGAGACCCAAATCCTTGTACTTCATCATAGACTAGCTGACGCTCATAGGGACTTGCATCAGAAAAGTCGAATTTATCCAACTCCCCGTCTCCAAATCGATTCAGCCGAGGGCGCTGTACGTTTCGAGAGGCCAACCGTTCGTTGAGCCGGGATGATATCTCACTCAATGGCTCGTGTCGGACATTCAAGAAACTGCGGTTTTCTCCCTTTCGACGCGCCTCCTCTGATGGTGACGGTGGTTCGTCATGATCCGATCCATCCTCAAATGTCTCTTCGAATTGGCTCATGCGCCGCAGCAGCCTGTTGTTCGTGAAAGTGTCATGTTCGCCGAACAGCTTCAATGGGCTCCCGGACGAAGGCATTGTTCCTTGCTTTGATTCAGCATCCCCGGACGTGGACGGGCGAACATGGGAGGAGGATGGACGAGGCAATGGGGGAGATCCGTTGCTCTGTGAGCGACTGAAAAGGGGAGAGTTTCGAATTTTGTTGTTGGCGAGGTTCGCGGGAGACTTGCGATAAGAAGGAAATGGGGAGGGAGAGAAGCGCTTGAGGAAAGAGCGACTGGGGCCACGGCGGCTGAAATCGATGGTGCCCATTGACAGGTCTTGAGGGAGTGAGTGACTGGTCACATCCAGTAGGCTGTCTTCGCCGCGCGGAGAGCCATCGGGCGGAGGGTCACTGTGGTTATAGTGGAGGGTCTGGTGCTGGTTGTAGAAAAGGAAGCTATCGCTCGCAGGGGAATCCGGACGACTGTCCTGGTCCACGGACAGGCTTTCCAGCTTGTTTGTGACTTGCTTGAGAGCAGACTTGATGACTTCAGAGGTGGCGCCTCCTTCCAGAGTATTCGGTCGCGTAAATGTGATGGGCGTGATGCCCTCGTTGCGAAGGTCTTCCAGTCCACTCGCCGTTCGTACATCGGTTCCACCATCTTGTGAATGCGCTTCGGGGTCAAACTCCTCGTCGCGGTGTTGTTTCTCGGTCCAGAGGGGCCGATTGACTGTCCCTAACGGTGATTCCATCCCCGTGTCAGAATATTCGTCCTGAGCACGCTCAGGCTCTTCGCCCTGAGCGTCAGTTTGTTCTTGGTCCCCGCGCAGCGCGCTCGCCGGGCGGGACGTCGCGTCCGTAAAATCCCACGGTTGGTCATCCTGCTTGCTGAATGGGATCGAGTCCTGCTGCGTCGACGGGCTTGGAGGTTTGAATACGCTCTCGAGTCCCATTGGTGCGAACAAGTCTCGTTGGTCTTCGGCTGGGATCTCGCCGCGTACCAGGCGCTTCCGCCATTCGGGAGTGGTCGAGCCCTCCCCGGTATCTTTCTTGGGTTTAATCTGGACCGTACCCTCGCTCTGGTAGCTAGTTTGACTGGAGACATTGGAAACTGACCGCAGCGGAGACCGCGTGTCCCCCTGGGGCAGTTTTCTGGCCGCCGCCATCACCCCGGGGGTGGGCTTCGGGCTGCCGCGCTTTGGAGGCTTCGCGGACTTGGACGATTTCGATGTGGGCGTGGGCTTGGGTGAGGATGCGGGCTTCGGGGTGTTTGTTTTGGATTTTGCGGGGGTCGGCGACCGTGGTTTCGAGGGGGTTTTGGGAGTTCGGGGCGTCTTTGGGGTGGGCGGTTCTCTTTTAATGAAATGACATGGCCGGGTCACCTTCTTCAAGTCGGCCGGTGATTGTTGTTCCACGGATCGGCGGGCAGGCACTGGAATGCGACTGGGCGAGCTCTGCACGCTGACACTCGGTCGTGGCGAGGGAGCAACTGACGGGCCTGGAGTCGTAGGCGTGGCCGGCACTGAGGGCCAGTCGTCGGACAGACTGTCGAGCCATGGTTCGTCGCCCATTTTTCGTGTTTCGAGTTGTTATGATGCGGCCGCGGCGGGCGCGCGTCACGTCGGTCGGCTCACGCTCCAATGAGACAAAAGAAAACACCAGGTCTGGTCAGTCCAGGTCGACATGGGGGTAAATTCAGTCGTGATTACTGGAAAGTGGAGGATGGGAGAAGAACGGTGGATAGATGAGTGCGGAGGTTGGCGCGGGCACTTCAGCTCCACTGGAGCTGAGCTCCTTGTTTATTTGCCCGCCCACAACCCAAAACACGCTTACAACCCCCCGTTGCTGGTCTCATTATTGCCATTTCGCCAACGATACTGTGTGTCCGGGCAGGATCCTGACATTGGCCTATTTGGATTCTACTGTGAACCAGACGTCAAAAATCATTTGCTAGTAACCCATAGTCTTAGCCTCGAATCCCAAAACCCAATAGTCCGATTGGCTGTGCTGCCAGTGGCCGATGTGCTGTCCCAGTCCCACCCCAGCCCGATCGCCCTAGATCCTTGACCGATATTTCAAGCAAGGTTCACGGGCCCTGAAGGAAAAGAAGAAAGAACGGATTTGGATTACCCATGGAATTGCATATGGGTTCTTTTGAAAGTCACTATGTAGAGAGACTGAATCTTCCACAGCATGAAGTATAAATCCAGTCAAGATGCCCAGGGCTCCTTCCAATGTATTCATATAAATCTCCTTCAATTCAGCGGTTTGATATTTGAAGGAAGCTTGATGAACAGAAATCATATATGGGGCGTAGGGGCTTTCTGATGATCGCGATTCTATATACGTATTTTCAATCTGAATGGAGGCTCACCGTTATTATATATTTTCTCGGTATCCGCCATTCTTCCATCATATCTCTCGTCTAGCGAATCGATTACTCATTCCTTTTGATTGATGAAAAACTGAACCTTAGCCTTCGAAGCGTTGGAGATTCCTTTTAAAATTGAAATCTCTCTCAAAACAAAAAACCGAAAAAAGAAAAGACCAGAAGAACACATCCTGCAAAATTCGTACATTGAAATGGTAATTTTTTGTCCGTCGATGCTAACTCCTATGGTACCCAGGTCCGTAAAATGTTGGGCTGCAATATGACACATGAAAAAGAAAAAAGAAGTGGAAAACATTATTCGCCTGGAATATAGACTCTAGATGAGAAGTCTCTCAAAGGAGTACTTGCCGACGGCCTTGCGGCGGAGATAACCAATCTCACGGTTGGTCCGTGTCTTGGTCTCACCGGTGGACTTCTTGATCTTGGTGAGCGAGACATCTGTCGAAGAAGGTTTCAAGGAAAGCGGAAGCATCTTGCCACTAGCATCCGCATCATAGCCATCTTCACCTTCGCCAGGGCGGGTAAAGACCATCAAATCAGCCCCATTGAGCTTCTCGTGGCGAACTAAATGAGAGGGTGCCGGTGTGGCATTCTCATCAATCGCGGTGAGGACATCCGTGCTTGTAACAGATGGGGTCGTCACTTGGTCGGAGAAACGGAGGTATTCGCGAAGAATGCCCTTCAGATAGGTCGCTTCCTCCACACCCGCAAGGGCGGCAGAGATCTCGGACTTCATGTCAGCGATCAGCTCCATTTCGCGACTAGCCGCAGCGATGGCTGAGTCAGAGTCATCGAGATCATCTACACTGGGCAGAGCAGATATCCAACCGGAGGGACCGACAGCATCTACGGAAGCAGTAATTAGGTCGGTGATGGCATTAAGAGAGAGGCTAGGCGTGATCTGGTCGATGGTGATTGGGGTGGGAGGATTTTCGGTGAAACGGGAAGTGTAGCCACCAGTGGCAAGAGATAGGCGTAAGTGGTGAACCATGGAGATCAGTTCGGGCTGGGACAAATTGGACCTGAGAGATCGGACAACGGAAGGAATCGGATGCGAGTGAATGCTTCGCAAACATGTGTTGAGACCCGTGAAGATATCCTTCAAGGTAAGAGCTTCATCTCCCAGGTGACGAGTGAGTTCTTGGGTGGGTGTAGCAATATCACCATTGGTGATAGCCCGAGCTGTCTCTTCCAAAGCGCTAGAATGCGAGCGCGCCTGGCTGAGAAAGTATTTCAACGCATAGGCCAACTCATCAGAAGAGATCACAGCGGGGCCGCCGAGAACACTATTAACATGCTTCAGAGAGGGATCGAAATTGATAAGGGCCTGAACAAAAGATCCAGTGGGAAGGGACTGGAGGATACGGGGCTTGCAAGCGCGACGCAAAGCAATTTCAATGTTGTCCACCGATAGATGACCCAATTGAATGAGCCAGTCACAGGTAGCTGATGGCCACAGAATAACTCGCAACTGAGATGATGAGGACGCGGAGATCCTGTCGTTGACCACAGAGTCTTCGACGGCGAAGATCTTCGACAGCAAGAACAGAGTAGACTCGGAGTTGACATATTGTTTGCGCGTAGGAAGTAAGCCGGGAGCCTCAACGGAGCCAAAATAATCGAGAACTGCCTTGTCAAACAGCTTGCTATCCTTGGATTTAGTGGCCGCGTTCACAGTCTTGGTCAATATATTCCACTTCTCCGCCTGCTCCGGAGAGGTGATTGGCAGAGATGCCAGGCTGTCCCATTGTGCAGCAGACGCCCCGATACCTCTTCCAATGGCATCAATAAGGAGACCATCTCGGGAACGCTTGAGGGACTGTCCGCAATGGTTGTGTAGGGAGGTCAAATCAAATCCAATGAGAGTGTTACCCTTGGTCGCGACCGCAATTCCAAGCTTTGCGAAATAGCTGATGAAAGTCGTGGGTCCATTTGCATTTGACCCGGCTCCTGGGAGAATGTCTCCGATAGTGATACTGCGCTGGACGGATTGGTATTGTGTGTCGTATACAGCCACCAAAGACTGAGTGGCGCCAATCACACACTGGGGTGAAATACGCATGACGGAGGAGAAACGTTCATTCTGAACAAACTGCGAAGTAACACAAGGGGAATACTGTGATAAGTCGACATTGACAAATCCGGCTTCAAATGAGAGCTGAAGCCCTGCAGATCCCGAGTGGAAACTCCATTGCAGGCCATGAGTGTTGATTTGGCCAAGTCCGGGAAGGGCAGGGATCTGGATCGTTTGTAGGTGCCGCAAGCGCTGGCTTTCTTCGAGAGCGTGGATTCCAGCATTGGAGTTAGCAGGCACAGAGAATATTTGGACATTCACATTCTCCAATGCAATTGTGTCTGCGGTCTTGGGTTGGGATACAATGAGCAAAACCGATGGTTCGTCAGCCCCAGCTGTCGAATCTCCCAAAGCAAGCGCAGCCAGATCTTGTCTTCTCCTGAAAAGACCCTTCTTTGCATCTTCGAGATCGATCAAGAAACAAGAATGAACAGCATGGGTCGCGCAAACTTTGGCGATCTCCGAGTGCTGAATACTCCAACGCTGAGTTTTCAAGTCTGAAGAAAACCTGCGCACCCGACCATCCTGATGCACAGCAAGAATATCAAAAGGATTGACTTCGTCATCGCCATCGACGCTAAATGGAATAATGCCCACGAATGCGGTTGGGCTCTTGGAGTCCGTAATGGTGGCGGTCGACGAAGAAATAACAGGCGCGCTTGAGCCATTTCCAATCTCCTCGAGGAAACACTTGATCTGGTGATCAGGCTTCGTTGAAGCGGTGTATGTTTGTCTTTTCACTAGCGAATTTTTCACCAGCTTTCGGCGTACAGAACAAGGCCGGCAAGAGAAAGTCGACTGCGGAGGAACGGCGTAGCTAGTAACTAGTTTGGGTGTTTGAATCTAAAAAGAAAAGACAAAAGATAGTTAGTTCATATCATCAAAAATGTTTGAAATGTCCGTGTTACAGTGTAGAGTCATACATTGTAGATGTTGACTGCCTCTCCATCAACAGCGACGGCGACTTCATAGCGCTTGCGCTTTTTGGCATCGGCAAGACTGTGCACATCGCCGATATGAGTCTTGCCTGTGGAAGCATGAAGAGGGCGAGGCAATTGCGCCAAGATTGAAGGAGATTGCAGATCCATGACAGGCAAAATCAAATCTTTGAAGAGCCTGAAAGTCCTTCAATCCTCTCCCTTCAACAATGTGAATCGATGAAGCTACAAAACGTCTTGCCGGATAATCTGAAAAATTTTCGGGATAACAACGGCCCGGGAGTCTGCCATTCTAAACCCAAATAGTTCTAGCGTACCACTTAACGTGGGTCGAGTCCAGGTGACGGAATCAGGATGACATAAGCCGATGGGACGCGAAAGGCGCGTCGGACGTGTTGGGCTTGATAACTGCGATAACGACGTTCCACTTCAACTCTGCATCTCTGGGAATCGGAGGCCTGAAATCACCTGCCAGTGACCTTTGATCTATTAAATTTACGATCGAACGTGATGGCACCTTCTTCATGAGCCTCCAGGTTGTTCATCATATGGATACCGTCGTATCCAAACCACCTACCGCTATGGGGCAGGGTGAACAGTCCATAGTTCATCCTTTCTTCCGACAAGGTGAGATGATCTTAACAATTAACCATTCAATCAATGGCTACTTACAATTACATTGGTTCTTAGAATTTGTACCCTCGCCAAAACCTACCTCTTCCCTAGCAAGTACACCTGTGCCGCCTCCCGGAAATAACGAACCCACGCCGAATACTCTTCCGTTGGAAAACTCCGTGACAAACTCACACCTCGAAACCGAGACTTCAACACCATGTGCTTCAGACTCCGCAATGCCTCGTGTAGCTGTACCGTTAAGTCCGGATGAAGATCCCAACGCTGGACGGCGGAAGAGACGCAAGACTGAACGAACCAAACAATCCGAACACGACCAACCTCTTCAGGCAGGGTTGTCAAGCTGGCTGGGAATGAAATCTCTCTCTGAAACAACCTCGAACGCTATATCTACAGGCACCAGTACGGGAACTATGGCTCATCCATCTCCATGCGGGTCCCTCGAATCACAGATCAATGCTGCTGCTCCGACAGAGCAGCCAAAATTCACGGACCAAAAAGGACAAGAAGACGCGAATGACATGCAAAGAAAAATCCTGAAACTGAATCCTAACGGGCGATTGCTCAGTTCCCCGCCAATCGATTCCCCGGGCAATGTTTCCCAAAATCGAGGAAGCAGCAAGCGAGGCCGCGCCCGCAAGGTTGAAAGCAAATTGGTCTCTCTCAAGTACAATCCTAGGTCTGAACGAAATTTGGGCCAGTTGATAGAAGACATACTTGGTAGTAGGAAAAATGTCAAACCTGCTGCTCCACCACGTCGCCCTGTTCAGGATGTTGCCACTGATAAACCGACACATCCATTCTTTCTGAAGAAGGTTTCCCAGAAAGAACTTGACAATGTGACAGCTGGCGACAGCCAAACAGCTCCACCGATTTTGGATTCCAAGCGACCTATGAAACAACCTCAGTCAGGCACCCTGGAAACAAAGCGGGAAATACAGACAATTGGACAATCCTCTATGTTTGCTCGTCGTACTAACAAATTCGCGGAACTGATTGATCCATTATGGCCACCCAAAGATCTTGTACACATCAGGTCAATTGATTCTCCCAAAACACTTCCCATCTCCAGTCTCCTCGGCAGCGACCGCAAGAAATCCAAGACAGCCTCTATTATCGTGACAGATCAGGAAAACATCCTGCTAACTAGTACCGCTCACGCAAGAAAGACGGCTCAATTATCTTTGCAGTTACTTCATAATGACAAAACAAGTCTTCGCTTGCCAGGACGACATACTGCTAGTGGTCGAGTTTTGCAAGCCGCGATTGACAGTCAAATGTCCTGGTGTTTGCCCAGTCATCAACCCTCTAGGACGCCTTCCTGCCCAATTATCAAGAGACTCTACTCTACTTTGCTTACATCTGTTTCAGCGTTTGACTGCGGGAAATACGAATCGCAGCTCTGGGTCCATAAATATTCTCCTAAGATGACGGAAGACGTGCTTCAAGTTGGCCGTGAAATTCAAGTCCTGAGGGATTGGCTACAGCATCTCAAAATTACCGCAGTCGATACAGGTAAATCCAAAGAAGGCGCCAAATCAAATACCAAAAACGACAAGAAACGCAAGAAAAAGCGAAAAAACACGGAGAAACTTGATGGATTCATTGTCTCGAGTGAAGAGGAAGCTTCGGAGATGGACAATCTATCTGGATCAGACGATGAATTGGCTGGAGAGGTTACTGTGTCATCATCACAAAGGACTGTTGTACGGTCAGGAGACATTGCCATGCATGCTCATCAAGGAAGTGACAAAGGCCGGATGACTAACGCTATACTTCTGAGTGGTCCTCCTGGCTGTGGAAAAACCGCATCTGTTTATGCGATCGCGAAGGAGCTGGATTTTGAGGTTTTTGAGATCAATTCTGGTAGTCGCCGAAGTGCCCGAGACATGCTTGAGAGGGTTGGAGACATGACACAGAATCATCTGGTTCACCTTCTCAACGAAAACGATGATCCATCTTGCAAGACCCGAGATCCACCTGCTGTTGACGATGCCAAGCAAAATAAGCTATTCAGCTTCTTTACGGGCCAACCTTCAAAGAATATCAAGCCAGAGAAAAAGCTAACGCCAAGCCCCCTACCGGAAACTGAGGCTAAGCGTACTCGCGAGCAAAAACAGTCTCTGATTCTACTTGAAGAAGTTGATATTCTCTTCGAGGAAGACCGACAATTCTGGACTGGTGTTTTGACACTAATCAGTCAGTCCAAGCGACCAATCGTTATCACTTGCAACGATGAAAGCCTTGTTCCAATTCAGGACATGTCCCTACACGCCATTTTGCGATATCAAAAGCCACCTCCTGACCTTGCTCTCGACTACCTACTTCTTGTTGCTGCAAATGAAGGCCATGTGTTGAAGCGAAACGCAGTTAGTAAGCTCTATAATGCGTCCGGCATGGATATTCGGCGATCGCTCATGGACTTAAATTTTTGGTGTCAAATGGCTGTTGGAAGTCAAAAAGCTGGATTAGACTGGATCCTTCCCATTTGGCCGCCTGGAGCAAACGTGGACCAAAATAGTGAAAGGCTGCGAGTTCTTAGCCTGAATACCTACGAGTCCTACATGGGTTGGTTTAACCGTGACACATTCTTGGACAAGGAGTCGCTGCCAAAAGAAACAGAAGCATTAGAGAACACTTTTCACTGGTGGAGACTCAGCATTCAAGACGCAGAGGACGCAGCGGGAGCAAGTGTGGCGGAATCGCTGCTTCCCGACCAATACAATTCGATGTCGAAACTAGAAAAACTCGACATACTAAGTCAAGAAGCCGACTATCTCGAGACGCGGAGTGTACTGGACATTCTTTGCACCGGATGTCCGATGGAAATGTCTAAGGTGAGTCGAGTGACATAAAACCTAGGCACCAAAGCTTACATGAAACTAGGACATTGTGGATCGTTCTGCTCCGCCACTTCCAGAGTCTCACCGGTCTAACTACATTGACGCCTATCCTCTTCTGCAAGCTGATCTGCAACCCGAGTACCCCTTGCTAACCGAGTCCATTGGCATCACGTTCGACGCTTTCATTTCTCGAGTCTTCCGCCCTAGCACGGAAAATGTGGAAATCGCTGGTGCTACACGTATCTTCAATGGCTGGGCAAAGTCTGCTGCCCGTCGAAACATTCTCCCATCTTCCCTACCTGGGTACCGCAAAGTTTTTGAGCCTCTAATGCGAGCACCATATTATATGCCTGCCAGCGGTCGGCACGCTCCTTCATTTGAAAATAGCCTCGCGCCTATCACCGAAGACATTGCCCCGTATGTTCGATCCATCATGGTATTTGATGGTCGCTTAAAACAATATCGAGATGGTCTGTTCGCGATCTGGTCACAAGAAGAAGGAATTGGTGGAAAACGCATGCGGACAACTCGTGCCAGCCGAGCTGCCTTGGAAGGAGGCGATAAGGCATCATCCCGCAGAGAAAGGTGGTTTTCTGATGATATCAATTACTACTGGGTACAGGGCACTGGGTGCACAGAGTGGCAGCAGGCTCTGTACCAGATGGGTCATTTTCATGTTCAGTCTATATTTGAGTCGAATCTTGATGGTTCCAACCAGGCTCTGGGGAGATAGACTCATGGGAGAGCTTATATTATGCCACCATTCAATAATTTATATAAGCAAAGTTGTGACTAAATGAACTATATTCACGAAACAATTGTATCATAAGACACAGCCAACTTAGGCAAGATGATGTAAGAATACACTCTCTTGCTCCATTTCGTATTATGTTTCCTCATTGCCTGAATCAAGGCAGGAGTTCGGAGGAGTGAATTTAAATGGCTAGCAAATGTTATATTTTCACCTTTGACAAAAAGATATAATTTTCTATGGAGTTCAGGGAAGGATTTGCATCTCGCGAAAGCTCTCAAATGTATATAGTCTCAAGTAGTCACAGAGA
The DNA here is from genome assembly GCF_028827735.1 of Penicillium macrosclerotiorum. NCBI lineage: Eukaryota > Fungi > Ascomycota > Eurotiomycetes > Eurotiales > Aspergillaceae > Penicillium > Penicillium macrosclerotiorum. The sequence goes on along the minus strand of NW_026643083.1, from coordinate 6,160,504 downwards.
TGTGATTATCGACCAGGCACTCAAAGCAGGGGTCATAAAGCAATGCGACGAAATAAGAGCCTGGGGTCTAATCGGTCACTTGTTTTCACAAGTCGGCGACCTGACAAGACGCCGAAGTACGGATCATTGAGCCGAAAGCTTTGCTGGAAACCATTGAAAAGGACTCAGAGAGAGACGATAGGCATTTCTCTGAAACTTCTCTTGAACGAGATTTCATCTTTCTTTCCGGCACTGGATATCTTGGAATAGCAGTCTCTTTGGTGCATGATGGGTGTTCGCTGCTTTTCTACTTCGGCTTTCCGAGCAGCAGGCACTTTTCGGATTTCTCAGGCGACGCGACAGTATGGAATACGCCGGTCGATAAACCCAAGAACTAGAGACCCCGCTGCTAGTAATAAGGAGTTGAGCAAAAATTATGCTCCATTGTTTTCGCGTTCATTTACGGTGTCAGGCTCACAATATGACTCCCCCACCATCGTGCGCGTTCCCATAATGGCCGAATCCATCACCGAGGGAACTCTTACTCAGTTTACCAAGAAGGCTGGCGAGCCTATTAAACAGGATGAGGAGATAGCCATCATCGAGACTGACAAGATTGATGTTTCAGTGAATGCTCCGTATGCAGGAGTCATTCAACACTTGCTTGTTGCCGAAGGTGATACCGTTACCGTTGACCAGGCCATTGCGGAACTCGTACCCGGAGGAGAGCAATCTGGAGCAGAGAAGATTCAAGAAAGCAGCGAGGGGAGACTAAGCCGCTCGCCTAATCATTTCCCTGAGCCATACGTGGAAGAATATAGCCATACTACCGGCCCACCGCCAATATCACAGCGTGAAGTGCCGATTTCTGAAGTCCCAGCGGTCCCACAGCCCGAGACCCAACCAAGATCCTCTGTCGTAACTTCAGATACCGAGATGGATTCTATGATAAGTAAACCTAGCCGGAGAGAGAACAGAGTAAGAATATCCTTCTCCGAGAGAAATTTTTCCCTGAGTCAGACTTTTTGAATCCATGTTGACGATATCAATCTCTCTGCAGGTGAAAATGACTCGGATACGTCAAAAGACGGCACAGCATTTGAAGCAATCGCAGGAAAATGCTGCGTTTTTGACAACATTCAACGAAGTTGACATGTCCAAAGTCATCCAATTGCGGGAGGGGTACAAGGACAGGGTGCAGGAGAAGCACGGCATTAAACTCGGCTTCATGGGCATTATGGCAAAAGCATCCGTCCTTGCCTTGAAAAAGATTCCTGCCGTAAACTCGTCCCTTGGACATGGTGATACTATTATATATCGAGACTATGTCGACTTGAGTGTTGCAGCATCAATTCCGAAGGGCCTTGTGACGCCCGTGCTTCGAAACATCGAGTCTATGAACATTGTAGAGATTGAGAGGGGGATGTCACAGCTCGTTGCCAAGGTGATTAGCGGAATGATTTCCATAAGAAAGCAAAAACATGATCGGTGAGGCTAACTGTATCAAAAAGGCGCGAGACGGAAAGCTTACGCTGGATGATTTGGTAGGTGGAAGCTTTACAATCAGTAACAGCGGTATTTGGGGATCTTTATTCGGTACCCCAATCATCAATATGTCCCAGACCGCAGTCTTAGGAACTTATGGAATTTAAAATCGACCTGTGGCTGTTAATGGTCAAGTTGAAATCCGACCAGTAAGATTCTTCCGGGTCAAAACGACGGGCTTCCATCTCTAGAAATGCTAACTATCCAAATCATCAAAATTAGATGATGTACATTGCTCTCACTTATGATCATCGCATTATCAATGGGCGGGAAGCAGTAATGTTCCTAAATTTGTTCAAGAATCATCTTGAACAGCCCGATGCTATGCTACTAGAAGGAAAACAAGGCTAGTATGGTGCTTATATATTAGCTATATGATGGAAAATCCTTCTGCTAAACTAGGGCAAGGTTGCACCTATCTGCAAACCAGATCCATCCTCTAGGGGATAATAGGAATGAAAGGGAGGAGGCATACGGATATACAGAAGAGGTGTCCGATTGCCTGCCCTCTGGGAGCGGGGTAGTCTTATATACATCAATCCTGATTCATCCTGCAGACCGCCATTTCCCTGATACATAGACTCTGGGGTGCTGATAATCAATATTGCACCCCTTGAATAATACAGTGATCTTCATTTGCCTCTTGTAGAACATGGCCTAAAAAAGCTTGGCCCAATCCATCATTCATTTACTGCTTGGCTAGCTAACTTTCTTGTTCGGCCCCCAACCCTAGCCCCTTCTTCACCACCTCTTTTTTCAATGCATGGGTCCAAGACCGTAGATTATAATTTCGCTTATTTGAAGCCAGCTGTCCACATAAATCGATATCTGTATTATCCCTTGATGATCGATGGTGTGACATCAAGGAGCTTATATAATACCCGTTGATCAGATCGTTCCTACAACTGTACCCTGTAGGCCCCGCAGCCTATTGACGATCAACTCAACTCTAGTCGACGAGCACACTTGGCACCTGGGATAGAGAGATTAATGCAAAGAGGCAGTACAGAGACACCAAAAGAGAGACAAGGCGTTATAGCCTGCTATTGGCGAGGATAAGGACAATTTCCATCGTAAAAGATGGGTGGAACGCCTTATCAGTCCCTTGGATGCAATAACTGCCGGAAGCGCAAAATTGGGGTATATGAATCGACTCCTTTATCCAAAGTGGCTAAAAATGCTAAAAGCCTTGTTTAGTGCGATCTTGGAAAGCCAGAATGTGCCAAGTGCATGAAGAAGGGCATCCCTTGTCCGGGGTACGACACAACCCGGAATATTCTCTGCCACACGATCGTCACTCGGCGATCGCATCATGGCGAAGTCAGACGGCCTGTTTCGCGACAAATTAGGATTAAAGAACGGACGGTATTACCGACCAACCTGGAAACAAACGCTGTCATTCGCACCCAGCTGTTTTCAACGTATATGGATAATTTCTTCGCGCATAAAACGCATTTAAGCGGCAGAGATGACAACTGGTATCTTTTGATGGCCCAATTCCCTAGTCTATCAGGCAATTCAGAACTGCTGGATCGATCAGTTGTTGCGTTAGCATCTGTATTCTTAGCCAAGAGGACAAACGATTGCCAATTGGCACGCCATGGCGTTGAGATCTACAACAGTGCCATGAACAAGATGGCACGTATGTTACAGCAAAATTGCTCACCAACGCCAGAATTGCTGTACACAGTCATTGTGTTTCATACGTACGAAGTATGTTCATTGACCCAGACTGTCGTGATCGCTGCGCTCTGACAAGAATTTTATAGACCATGCAGAATGGTAATGCTGCAATGAGAAATTGCTTGGCCCACATCCAGGGAGCCACTGCCATGTTGAAACACTACAACTACAATATTCACTGTGATCGTTCTCTCTTCAACGCAATGTTGACCAGGCAAAAATGGGCAACTGTAAGTCTATGAGCTGCAGCTTGTTTGAAAGTACTTTCCTAACCCAGCAGACATATTTCCTCATCAACACGCCGTATAGATCAGAAGTGGACTATAGCTGTTTGACTCTGAGAGCAAAAGAAAGTTCTCTAGATGAGCTTTTTGCAATAGTTCCCGATTGTGCTTCTCTGCAGATGGAACTTGAGAAGATCGCCGAGCAACAATCGCGCAATCCCGAGATTACCTATAAGGCACCATTACAACGCCTGTTGCGACGCTGTGTTTTTGTTGGGAAAGTTCTCCAGAATTGGCTTAATGGATCAGCCAAAAATCTTAAAGACGGGCCTTCTCCTTGTCGTAGAGGTGCCCTGGAACATGACACTGGCCTTTTACCGTTAGATCCTCGGCTTGACCCATTCAAATTCGAAAGCATGGAAACAGCGAAAATATACCTCCTCTTTTGGGTGGTATCACTAGTGACACGGCGTGTGATTTATCAGGCCGAGAATATTCTTCTAAGAGAGCCAGATCCTGCAGATATGCTGTTCTATGCGAGCGAGATTTGTCGGTCTGTAGCCTACTGTATGCAGCCCTCAACCCGAATGTCGACAGGGCAAGTCACTCTCTTTGCAATATCACAAGCATCGAAGTCTTTCATCGATTGTGGAAACAAGGAGAATTTCATATGGTGCCAGGAAGTTTATCCAATTATTAGTTCATGTGGATTCGACATGACTGTTCAGATGAGCGAAACAGAGTGGGAGCTTTGGAACGCGGCACATGCAACAGAAGCTTCTTTACCAATATTGTCTAAAGTTGAGGTGATAGAATAGCGTCAGTCCTAACAGAGAACAAGAGTTCGGTACTAAAAGAATGTTCATTTCGGTCCTAAAATGGCTTATCCCACACAGGAATTCACAGATCGCATAATAGTTTCCACATCTAGTTGATCTGCAAGATCTAAGAGCTCCTGCGGGGGTAGGCTAACTGATGAATTGAGTCCTAGAAGATCCCATTCAAAGCCATCATCCACATCGACATGTTCCAAACTGTATGAATCCTCACCTACTTGGGAGTCTTGATTCATGACAGTTGGAATAGACCGGTTGCTGCTAGACTTGGGTGTCAAAGGTGCTAATATTTGCTCTAGCTGTCTGAGTTCTTGTCGTCGAAGTGGCGCAGCTAAGTTCCCTTTTGCAATCAATTTATCAAGCACACATTCCAAATGATCAAACCAAGTATCATTATGGATCAAAGAAGGCGCAATTGCTCGAATAAGATAGAGAACAAAGGCAGATGAAGAAGCATCTTCGACTTGAAATGGCAGAAATGCATCTACCAATTTATGATCAGTCAATCTGTGTGGGTTGAGTTATGTGGCATCAATCGCATACCAATCAAATCATCATCGGATAAGGTCTGAAGGGTCTGAAGGATCGTTTGAGCCGAATCGGCACAACACTGCAGAAGAGATGCCACGGGGGGAGACAATGATATGCTTTGAGAAGTGTTCCTCTCGGTGCGCTCAATGTGCATATTCAAAGCACACATGACCAGAGGTCTTGTTGTGAGAACAATACACTAAGCTGGGTATTAAAATTCATAAAATAAAACCTGAATGAATAGAAATCTCACATGATGATGAGCTAGCATGAGTCTGATCGCCATCTTCGACGCCCTGCCAATCAATCCATGGAAATGGGTGTTGAGGAATGCGGTGAGATCCTGGGATAACTCTGCCATCCGGTGTAAAATGGATTGCGTATTTCGGATGAGTGACCCATTAAACTCATCACCAACTCCGTAAACCGCTGGAAAAGGTGATGTTAGCCAGAGGGTCAGCTATCCCGGAAGTTCAAGCGTACTTGTCAAAATTTGAGACATCAGTCGGGAAAGTCGAACATGTAATGTTAAATTAATGTGCTCCACGGATCCTTCAACGTCTGCTGGCAGCCGGACTGTAATGTCTTCATCTCGAATTGAACTTGGGGCACCGATAAGAGCTGAAAATTCTCGGTCAAGCATATATACAACCCAAAAGATCGTTCGACAGCGACGAGACAATTCTGGTCCACCGAGTTCTTCGGGAACATGTCGATGAATACCCTCTATAATGCATCCTCGCAACGCTTGTCCTATCTACTAAGATTATTAATAGAATGAATGGTCATCAGGGGTCGACCTTTACTCACATGTTGAAAAGCAGCGCGGCGCATATCGACAGACTGCAGATATACCGCACCGAGGCTTAATGCCTGAATGCACGTCAGAGGGTCTTCATGCATGCCTGATAAATCTGGAAGAAGAGCCATCGCCCTCGAGGCATATTGATGACCCGGAGGGATTCCAGAAGGATTCTTCTGCGTGAGAAACGCTTTCCCAAAAGCCAGCACTAGAAGATATTGAACATACCAATATCTCGAGGAAGATGCTTTGGCAATGGGATCTTTGTAAAACTCGTGCAAATCTCGAAGATACGCGTCTTCTTCAATCATAAATGATAAAAATCCAAAATAGAACTTGACAGTATTGAACAAGAACAGCGCATAATCCAGAGGTGGTAAATTTGAAACATCAGGTACCTCATCTAGGGGTACGGGTCTCCATTGAAGCTTAAATGCCATTCCATCTAAGTGCCAAGGGTCTGGAGGACAATTTGATTCTGGGACACGTCTCCCAATAAGGCGGAGAACACGCCGACAGAATGACCAAGATGATGTTGGGCCCATATACCCTGCATTTTCGGTTAGCAGGATAGACCAGGGCCATCTTTAGGAGAGGCTTACAAAAACGCCCATCGGGTGTTTGAGCAAAAGGTGGATCTTTATCAACAAGAGGATTTCGGGAAAATCGTGATCTACGACCATCTTGCTCAATATCCGGATCTCCAACGGCTTCTGTTTCTTGTACGTGCGGCGTATGTGTTGCGTGAAGAGTAGGATCAAGCCCTTGAACCAAGGTTAATCAGCACCGCTGTGTATTTTTTTCGGAACCAATTACATGAGCCTACCCCGTGTTATTTCTCTCCATCGGACCTCGTCGTCTCCCAAAATAATAGACGGCGAGCTGGGTGAAGGAGGATCAACGTTATCAACGTTATTCTCCCCTGCATAAGGAGACGTGACCCTTCGATGTGAGGTATCTATGTGGCGTAGAGACCCGGTACTCTTAAATAAATGGTCTTCTAATTGACGAAGATAGCTATACAATGAATTAGCGGTTGGTCAAAAGAACAGTGTAATGCGAGCGAATCGCAGGCAACAATTTACCGCCCTGACACTGAGATCCGCACATCCTCCGCAGGAAAATCACAATGTTGCTTTTTACGGGTGCATCTGACGCATGGATAAGATCCGGAGCACTTCACCTTCATACCCCGACATCGTACACATCTTGCATTACTGTTTAGAAATAGCTTTTCCGAGGGCAATTTCCAGAAGACTTACGCCCGCTGGCATTTTTTGGTTTTTGATTTGCTGGTTGTTGCGGGCATATCGGATTGAGGAGCCAAACCAAGCGATGGTAAAGAGCATCCGCGATCAACCGGGGTATGCCTCCGATATCAACTGGTTTGTCTGTTGCGGGGTAAGAGCGAAGGCCCGAATTTTCGGGACAGCCTTCCGACCTTCGATAAGCCCGATCGCGCTGATAAGCAACACCGGACTCTAGATAAGATAAGCGTCGATAACTTAACTTAGCCTCCCATGATTAGTTGAGCTAAAATCGTGAGCAGAACGAAGATGAAGTTCCATTCTGGTGAGGGAGGTACGAGATAAGCTAAGCTATAGGGATGACGTAATGGAACCGGGCTGTGTCTAGATCATACGCCCGGAATGAGATCGACCACGAGGACTCAACACAGTATTCAGGGGGATCGCTTAAAAAGACGTAGCTAGCCCTTACCCCTGAAGTAATTATAGTCACAATTTTTATCCTCTCGAAGGGAGGGTCTCCAAGGACGACGAAAGGGTGGATTTTTTCCGGGGCACTGCAGCCAACACGAGTGTGATGGGGAGTTCTCTTGAATATTCAGAAGTGGTTGGTTGAGTTCTGTAGAAAAAAATCCAACAGATACGTCATTTTTTTCGATGATGTATGGCTTATCCGGGGGGTATTTGGTACTTCGCTTGTTGAAACACGGCTTATCCTCTCGAGTGTATATGACACGGCCCAGTGCGGATCACCCGACCCAACAGAAACGATGGTCACAGCTGTTGGGTTGGGGGTCTAGGACGAATCCCTCGTCTTTAGATCTTAATATAGGAGAATACAGAGCGACATGCGAGATATTTTTAGAACCGAGTCTCTACTTACCTCATACCTATTTGTGGTGGTATTGCCGGAAGAGGTGTACCTACTGGTGGGCGAGCTTGTTAGTCTCTTGTCGACCACAATGGACTCTGAAACCAGAGAATGAATATTTATTTATTACTCCAGATTTAGCTAGTGGGGTGCACTTTTCCCTAAAAATAACCATAATCTATGTGGCGGGGAAAAGGCCTACGATGGGTGATCTCTGATTAGAGGATACATTCATATTCTACGGTCTTTACAAATATAGCTCATCTATAATAGGAAAAAAATATCACTTCTACACTCTTTCGCTCAGACAGTATCTGTCTACCCTCAGTGAGGCTTTTCTCCATCGTGGTGTGTGGTTGTTTGTTGGCTTGTGATCCATCTCTCCCTGTCAGGCTTGCGTAGAGCGCTCTAGTTCATCATTAATAGTATCATCAAGCTACAGCTGGGCTGTCCAGGAGACATATTTAAAGGGTTTGACATCTTCCAGCTCCTTTCATTTCTCACAATCTTCTATCAACGCTCAAGATCAACAGCTGCTTTTCCCAAAGAACTAATATATTATCATCATCTTTTACGCCATGGCTCAGCAACGCCCTCGAACCCAGCCATTGGCACAAAATGCTCAGCGAATAATGATGCAACAAAGCATGACTGACCAACCCTGCTTCAAGATCATGACTAACCTTGAGGAAACATGGTTTACATTTGTGGATGAAAAGGTCTGTATGATCTGGGATGCGAATGCAAGACGTCCCAAATTGATTGAAATTCTGCCCGGGACTGAGCCGCCCTCAATGATGATACGCCATATTGCGAATGTGAGACGGGGTACCCAGTATACAGTTCGTACTGTTTTCCTTGAATTACTACGTAGCAACTCGATCCCTGCAGGCTCGTCGATGAAAACGTGGATCGAAGCAATGGACAGGAAGGGATATTTGGAGCTTATAGGCAGCCTGCTATGATGACTGAGAGACTTTTCTTCCACTTTCCCATTTTGATAGAATCTACGAGCAGAAATCATATTTATTTGAACCAGTGTCTTATGGCTGTGATTGACACTCTCCTCAAGTTTTCGTAGAGTATTTCATCCACGGCCTTTGGTTACCTGTCTACATAGTTCATGATAGGTGTGAAAAGTTTCTTGGCGCGGTTTCCCTTCGTAATATACTCCTCTCCAACGTCATTTTTTCTCATAAATTGAAGGATCATCAAAATCATCCAAGAATTCTTCGGCGTAGCTCTTGTCTCAATGCTGTGATCATATGTTGTGTGCGCTCAACAGCCCCCTTGTTCTCAATCGCTCGACGGTGAAGGTATTGCATACACTCTGAAACGGAGCCCCAAGCCATGCATTTGAAGGCCTTTGGTACAAATGCGTTTTTGTCGTTTGATTCTCTCATTGCTCGCTCATAATTTTCCACCAACTGACAGCTCAGCTCATCTGCCATACCCTGAATCTGTCCACACTCAAGTAGGACGGTAGGAGTTTGGGCTAGCAGGCGGGACTGGTGGGTAGAAATTGCATTTGCAGCACTTGTGGCGTTATGGGTGGCCAGGAAAAGAGCGGCACTGGGGAAGTTTAGATCTTGAGCATCATCAGGCATTTTTTTGCACAACATAGCATCTGCGATAAGATCATATGATCGATCAGTATCTTCTTTGGTGTCATGAATTAGAGACCGTGTTTCATGCTCGATGTATGCACCTCGGACCAACTTGATCCCCAGTGCCCAACCTTCCTGAGAAGCAAGAGTGACATGGCGATCGAAGTTCATCTTGGATCCTTTCAAATATGCTTGAATGGTGTTGTATACCAAAGGAGCTTCAGACTTGTTATGTTTTCGCATAATTTCTATTGCCCAGTTATCGAGACCATGTTGTAAAACTTGTTGCTCGGCATCCAACCAGACACGCGACCCCTGCCTTTGTGCCGCAGTGCAAATCTCATCTATAGCCTTCTCTATGACCTCTGGAAGGGGTTTTCCCTCTGCCATTGAATCAAGGGCCACTGGTCCAGCACCAGTGAGTCTGTGAATCAGAAGCTTAGTAAATGATTTTTTGGCAAATGGGAAGAGGAGTGGCATACTTCACTGCAAGGAAGTCACCTTGTCCGATCATCCGTAGAGTCTCTAGTGTTCCTTTTTTCCATTCCTCGACGATTTGATAGCACTTGTCGCTATAGGTTGTGACGTTTGACTCATCAAGGGCAAGCTTTTCATTTGGATCGACCACAATTTCCCTGGAATATCCAAGAATAACCCCTTGGTATCCAATTTTCTTAATCCTTGCCACTGTTTTTGAGACCTCCTCACGGTTTGTGCCTGCACAGAAGTGATTGTATACCGTCCATCGAAGAAGTTTGTTTAGAACGGGGTTTTTGTCTGGGTTTAGGAACGGCGATTTCGAGTTTGTGACGACGTTCAAAATTGCCAGAGCAGGCTTCAATAACAGTTTTGATGACATCAAAGATGTCAGTATCAAAGACCTCACCACCAAACTTGTTGGTAGCCTAGCCATAGATGAAACCTCCGGGTAGGGCTTCATCGGGGGCAGCGTAGCGACTCCATGGAAGCGCTGCTTAGTCGACCGGTGCCTCTTGAAGACATTCGTATGCGTGAAGGCGATGCGGGGCTTTTGTGAAACACGATGGAGGGTGGTAGAATATCGAGAAATCATGTTTGATACCACTTTGCACCTCAAAAGTCAGGACAGTAAAGGTAGTTGCCAATTCTCTGCCTCTATCCTGAGTCATGATGGCCAGACATGATCTATATAAGACTACTGCTCTAGATCATGCTAGCTTTTGAGCAGTACTCGCTATGCTTAGCCGATATGCTACATACCGGTCACCCGACAATGGTCGGATTAGCCCTCCGATGGTGAGAGTGGGTATCGGAGCAAGACCTCCACTACCCAGAGAACTTGTCATTCAAGGTTTCCGTTATCTAACCTCTCCCCAGGAAGCGACCAGACCCTGCCCCTCAGGCTTGTGCTAAGGCTAGTTTGTGCGCTTGATGTGTTGTTCAGGTTGCATCAACTCCATACCAGCCAAACATATCTCTTCTACCATTGCCACTTCCGTCTAGAATGCAATGATAAGTTCACTAGTGCATTTCCTACTGTAGATTACTGCAGATAAAAGGTCAAAGCCACAAGAATGTTTGTCTGTTCCTATTAATTACCAGAAAGATTCGTGCACCTAGTGAGCAGGCTTTGATACACGTATAGAAAGTGTCCATTCAATGATCCAATACACACAATAAAATAAAATTAAACATGTTTTCAGCAATATGGTTCCCTGAATCATAACTTTCTAGTTGGAATTGTAAAACAGACTATGTAGGTTGACTCAAACACTCTTACAGGGAACCCTCAAACTTCATTTGAAGGATATTCAACCTTTTGTAGTGGAACAAATTCCTCCTTGATAGTGCGAGTGCTGACAAAACGCTGGAGGTGAGCCATAGTGCCGGTTTTGTCATTTGTACCTGAATCACGACTGCCGCCAAATGGCTGTTGGGCCACTGTAGAACCGGTGCACTTGGTGTTCAGGTAGAGCATACCAGCCGCATGCTTCAGTATTGTCTGTGCTTGACGGCTAGCATAAGGGTCGTTTGCAAAGATACTTCCAGTAAGTCCATAGCGGGAGGTAGTGTCAATGAGCTTTAGTGTCTCTTCCCATTCGCCGTCTGGATAGACATATACACCAAGGATAGGACCAAACAACTCAGTGGACATGAGCTCATGACGTGGATTATATGTACGGTATACGGTAGGGTGCACATAGAAACCTTCCTTTTTGGAAGCTTTGCCTCCCACAACAAGTTCCAAATCCGAGTCAGACTTGGCATTCTCGATGAAGGTGTTGAGTTTGTCGAAGGAACGCTCATGAATCACTGGATTAACGAAGTTTCCATAGTCTTCAACATTTCCCACCTTCAGAGCAGATGTTTCTTTCACAAGAATCTTTTGGAACTCAGACCACACTGATTCCGCCACGTAGACCCGCGAGTTGGCGGAGCATTTCTGGCCTTGGTACTCGAATGCAGCGCGGATAGTGTTCAGGGCAGCGCTTTTAACATCCGCAGATGGATGCACAACGCCCCAATTCTTGCCGCCAGTCTCTCCGACGACACGTGGATAAGAGTTATAGATGCCCTGTCCGATGCCGTCGCCGATTTTCTTCTGAATCCCCTTGAAGGTAGCGGTAGATCCAATGAATGTGAGAGCCCCAAATTCCGGCCGTTTCAAGACAGTGTTAGTTATCTGTTCAGCATCACCGGGAAGGAACTGAATGACATTCTTTGGAAGACCAGCTTCCAGGAGAATCTTGTATAACAACCAGCTAGCATGCAGTGCAGAATCTGAAGGCTTCCATATGGTAACATTGCCCAGAAGTGCAGAGGGTCCAACGAGCGTGGCGCCCAGAGCAGTGAAGTTGAATGGAGCAATCGCATAGGTGAAACCTTCCAAAGGACGGTATTCCATCTTATTCCAATGTCCATCCAGGTGGACTTTTGGCTGTTGAGAGTACAGCGCCCATGCCTCTTGAACATAATAGCGGAAAAAGTCGACTGTTTCTGCCGATGCATCAATCTCGGCTTGCCAAATATTCTTCCCCTGGCCCAGCATTGTTGCAGCAACGAGCTGTGACCGGTACTTCCCAGAGATTAGCTCACTTGCTCGTAGGAATATAGCTGCGCGGTCCTCAAAAGGCATGCCCTCCCAGGCGGGTTTTGCCTCCAGAGCTGCATCGATCGCAGCATTGACTTGCTCCGGTGTGGCAGACGCGTAGTTCGCAACAATTTCACTGTGTTTTGAAGGATTCAATTGAATTCTTGAATTCTTTGTTTCGATCTAATTTTCAGGGCAGGATTTTAGAAACTGCTTTCATGACGAGCTGTCGAACCCCCCATAACAAAAGAAACAGCCATGAACAGGAGAACTCAATTCGTCTCGTACCTCGATGCCATTGATTTGTAGAGGAATATTGATCGGGAACCCCTCCTTCATATTCTTGATTGTCTTGGTCAACTCGGCTCTTTCGGGGGATCCCTTGGCGTAATCGAGCTTTCGGGGGGTTGTCAGCAACTGTGGATAGAAGTTTATCTCGATTACCTTACCATTTTCTCATTTTCGAACTTGGGAGGGTGTAGCATGGTAAGCGCCCGATGTGCAACTCCATGGTTCCTAAGGAACTGTGGACGACGCAGACCAACCACGCGGGTGATTGTTGTAGGACGCATGGCCAATTTTTGGTCAGAGGTAATGGCAACTGATGTGACTTGTGTATAATTCAAGATCAAATTCCTATCAGCCTCTGATATTTAAATTCACCGAGCTCATATCTCTACAAGATACACATGGACTTCGGAGGACTCTGCCGACCCAGCGGATGAGTATCGGTTGGGACCTCCATCAGTGGCGCGTTTGTCCCACCTTCTGCGGGGACCCTGCACGTCGCATACTGTATGGACCATGGGGATTTCGGGATGGGCATCCGACCTGATTATGGAGAGCAATGGATTTCCATGCCGGTTCATTCTCATACCTCTGCTGATCTCGAAAGTATGATTAATTTGAGCAGCGAGTCAGCAAATATCTCGCGCGTTCCGAGCTTCCATGGTCTTGGCCTACTATGCCCAAGGTCCTTCCGAGGCGATTGGTCAACTTTATCTTTTTCGATGATTCACCCACCAATCTTGTGCAAGAGTAGAGTTACTTTTCATGACAAACTATCCTCAGGGTTCGCAGATATTATTAGCACACACAATTATCTTGGCGCGAATGCGTTTTCAATTGTTAGCTTTATTTCTTTCTATCCATGTGCAACACACAGTATACTTTTGCTTCCGAGCATTGTGATCTATATAGCAGCCGATGTAAACGCGGAAGATAAGGAGATCAGAAGTATCACATCGATACCGCTGATAATATCAATTGATGGGACAACGTGAAGAAAAACAACGGGCGATGGATAAAGGTTTCAAACTTAGAATGAAATAAGCAAGTCAAACAGAGATTTGTGAAGACTGGTGGGAACCGGCTGCCCGATACTCCCAGGCCACCTCTGGAACCAATGGAAATCATCCCTCAGGATCATCAACCGAGTTCATCGAGCTCATACTTGCTGCTGCTTTACTCCTCAATCCCAACCTCCTAGGATCTCTGGATTTCCTTGACAGTGGCTCTGATAGCAATTAATTGGTACCTTTCGCTCGGTAAGTTTAAAGCTTCACTTCTATAGAATGCCCCCATCTGTTGGGAGTATCCCGCGGGCAGTTCACTATCCTTGTCGCCAAGATGCCGGCCTTGTCTGAAACTGGCAGAGTCTAACATGGATTGAGATCAGCGATTAAGTGGGCTTTAAGTAGCGCCGTTATTCAGCTGGCCATGTTTGTGGCGCTTTCCAGGGGCTGAAGATCCTCAACTTATCAAGCACCCAAGCCCATGCGGCTCAATTTGGCCACAAGAAATACGAACCGAATTAATGATTGTTAAAAAAGTGTTCCATGTTTCCAGATTATGCTTAGAGTCCTCTCAAGCCAAAATAACCTCTCCCCGGAGGTTCAGGTCGCCCCTGATCGGCGACCACTACAACCGAAGAGTTGAAAGGGCACCGTCACCGAAGGATTCAAGAACACATGATCCAACCAACACACCATGAGTAGGGGGCCAAATATTGCCCACAGATCCTGACATATAGAAGGCATCTGTTTTATCGAAGACCATTACTGAATATGAGAATGATCGTTCTGGCCCGAGAGAGTAGAAATAAATAGCTAGTAGAGACCGTTCCAACTGGTGCCAAAAATAAACCTCTACTCAATTCCATTTCAATTTATTTTTCACACAATGCGCGCCGCAAGTTTCATCTCTCTTGTCTCCATCGCGGCCATGGCCTCGGCAGGCAGTAGTAGTAGTAGTAGTAGTAGTAGTAGTAGTAGTACTGATGGTATTAAGAGGGGAAATAAGGGTGAAGTAAAGATAAAACATATAGCCCCCGAATCACGTCTTGTGATTAGAGAATTGGTTAGTATTTCATTTGCCATGCGTCTCTTGTAAACAGTATTGGCGTAGAGAAACTGGACAAGGCACTTTAAATGTCTGGCGACGCGTTGATAGAGACATAGGAGCTGTTAGTTCGGACATAAACGCCCAACAGAGTGCTATAAAGGCTACTTTACCTTTTATCCTCCAAAAAGATTAAATTGGCCGGGTGGATTTCTTCAAAAGATAGGCTTGGGCATGCCTATCGGACAAAAACATTAGTCGGCTACCACGACTGATGTCTACTGGCTGACATAGTGCGAATCCAGTTAAAATAGTCTATTTTGAGTCGCAAATACGTTGGAATTGCAAGAGTATGCCTTCATTGACACTGAACATGCGATTGAAGCAACGTATTCTGTCAAGTCGATCCTGTGTCCTGTGTGTCTATTGAGATAATACACCTGGGATCGTGTACGAAGGAGTATAATAAAAACGATGCGGTGATTCGCGACGGTTTCAAAAATAATATCAAGTTTGATCTAGGTGTGCAAATATATATTAAATTAAGAAACGCTTTGATCATCGCCAAAGTAAATGTGAAAATCCCTTGACATCGAAGAACGGGAAGCTCAAGACTCTATGGGACGTGTGGTGACATTGTTCTCGGCCTGGCATGGGGAAACCAATCCCCGTTATCTCCCCGGCTTCCATGCCGTATCAACCTCCAAGGTCTGCCTCGATTTTATTCCTTTCTTTCTTCTTGATCAAATTGAGGCGCGGTGGCCCACTCATTATATGTTGGCCCTGTGCGACTGTTGTGTGGCTTGATGTGACAACCTGATCTCTAGCCGCAAGCTTGGACCTTGTGCGACGACCCCAGCCACCTCCGACCGCCGAGCTCCGCTTGATCGTCAAGCACATTCGTCATTGCAGCCTGTAATCACCTCCACCTCTCCAATACCTCTCATCCACATCCTCCTCCTCGCACATTCAGATCCACGGCGGACTCCAGATGTCCCTCTTTGGTACATCACCCGAGGAGCCCTCGGCAACCTCCGCTCATCGGTCAAAGTCGTCACTCTTCGCAGACGAACCCGCCGGCTCTTCGTCGCTTTTCGCAGATGACACCGGTGACGACAGCTCCTCCTCCCCCTGGAACCCGCAGAATAACACTGCGAAACGATCCGCGCGGCGCGACCTGGTCCGGACCCTACTTCCCGCCACCGATGTACCGGAGAGCTACATTGATGCATATGATCTGATCCTGAATAGCGGGGATCGGGTCGGGTCCGGTGTCGGTCTGACGTCGATCCGGGAGATCCTCTCGAGCAGTGGTCTTACCGCATCGGATCAGGGTAAGATCTTGAATCTGGTTGTCTCCGGAGATCACGAGAGCTTGAGTGGATTGGGTCGCAGCGAATTTAATGTTTTGCTGGCATTGGTTGGGCTTGCGCAGCAGGGAGAGGATCTATCCTTTGACTCGGTCGATGACCACCGCAAGAGTAAGTGAACATAGCATCGGAAATCAAAAGTTCAACGTAATCTTCTTCAGATTATGGTTTGGCTCGTCTTATCGCTCACGACCCCTTTCTGACACACATCCACCGGTAGAGCTCCCTCAACCCCACAGCGGCTTCCTTGACCGATTGCGAACCTCGAACAACACTTCCTCTGGCGCCACACATGAGCGACCTATTACACCTCCGTCTCAACAATCACCATTGCAGGAGCCAAATTCTGGGCGGTTTAGGCAATCGAGGAGAGAGTCTTTGGGCGGGCCTGAATCCGATCCTTGGGGAAGTCCGGAATTGCATCGGAATCATAATCATGAACCCTTGAGCTCCGAACAACGTATAATCAACGGTTATGGAAGCATGCGCTCCACGACGAATGCCTGGTCAGCCAGCACAAAGTTAGTGGAAGAGAGGATCCAGGAGGAGGCAGTTCAACAGGGACAGAGTAATGGCCGGACCGAAGGGGCGCCTCCTAGTAGCTCTGGTTCAGGATGGGGAGGAAATCATGTTGGCACGCCTACTGAAGAAGCTGGATTTGGGGCTGGACCTCGCCCAGCTCTCGGTGGCTTTGGTCCCCCCGGCGATGATCCTGGAGATGTTGCGCCACGCCGAAGATCGCTAGGCATCTCCAGAACAACCAACCCACAAGTTGAAGAAACCGTTTCAATCAACCTTCTTCCCGAGAAGGAGGGGATGTTTATGTTCCAACATCGGAATTATGAAGTCAAGTCTACCCGGCGTGGCAGTACTGTTGTTCGCCGGTATAGCGATTTTGTCTGGCTTCTGGATTGTCTCCAAAAACGATTTCCCTTCCGCCAATTGCCTCTTCTCCCTCCGAAGCGGGTCGCAGGTACGTCCTACAATGGCTGAAGCGCCTCCAAATTGCTTACTCACCTGTGTTTTAAGTGAATGGTACTCACCTGTCAGCGGATTCGAATTCTTTTCTGGAGAAACGCCGCCGTGGACTCATTAGGTTTACCAATTCCCTTGTTCGACACCCCGTGCTGGGCCAGGAGCAGCTTGTGGTAATGTTCCTGACTGTGCCTACGGTTAGTCCTATCTGCTTTGTTGAGTGAGGGGAGATTCTTCGGAGGGAGCCCTAACCCGCTGATCTTTCACTTAGGAACTCTCAGTGTGGCGCAAACAGGCGACTATCTCGGTTCAAGATGAATTTGCTGGTCGGGCCCTTCCTCCTGATCTAGAAGACTCACTACCCCCAACACTTACCGAGACCTTCGACACTGTCCGTAGCGGTGTGAAGCGATCCGCCGAAATCTATATCAATCTCTGCACTCTGGTCGAACGATTAGCCAAACGAAATGATGGCTTGGCCGCTGATCATTTGCGATTCTCTCTGGCCTTGCAGTCGCTTACTGAGGTTACGAAGGACACATATGCCATCGACACTAATGACATTTTATCCGTGAATACCGGCATTACCGCCACTGCCCGACATCTCTCTGCTAGCCAAAGTCTGTTAGAGGATGAGGCCCGGGCCTGGACCGAAGGCGTGTTGGAAGACCTCAAGCGACAACGGGACTGCCTGGTCAGTGTCCGCGAGATGTTTGATCGGCGGGACCGGTACGCGCGGAACAATATCCCGCAATTGGAACGGCGCATTGAGACCAATGAGCGGAAGCTGCAGGAATTGCGAACACGACCGTCGGGCACTGTCAAGCCCGGGGAGATTGAAAAAGTGGAGGATGCCATTTTCAAGGTACCACCCCACCTCCCCCACACGGGGCTAGACTTTGCAGCCCATCTTCCCCGTATAAACGAGCACTAACCCCGGTCTTCCTGCAGGACAAGGAATCGATTGTGCAGCAACATGCCCGCGGGGTGTTCATCCAGGAGTGTATCCGTGATGAACTGGTCCATTTCCAGCAGAGCCAGTACCACATCAGCCGGTTGCACCAGGACTGGAGTCAGGAGCGTGTTAAGTATTCTGAATTGCATGCGGACAATTGGCGGCGGCTCAGTGATGAAGTCGAGGGGATGCCGACCGGGGAATAAAAGAAGCTTCTGGGCCCTACCGGCATGGTTGCACATTCTTGCGCCAAGGGACTAGATCCCGGCCCTCCATGTTGGGCTCTTTCATTTTTGCCCCATTCTCCCTTGCCCTCTCCCCCACGTACGCGCGAAATGCGCGGGGGACGCCATTGAGGAAGGTCTGGAATCCATATTTGCTTTTGTTTTCTCCATACACACATATCCGTATATTCTCCGATATGTCCTCGTTGGAGATAATGACGGCGGGCCGGAAAGGCTTTCGACCCAATATGCTCTTTTGTATCACCGGTCCTCATTGATGTTTACAATCCGCCTGAAACCACTACGTGGTCCCTCGGGCGCCTCATTTTGTCTGTCTGGATTTACCGCCCTTTGCGCTTGTTATTTCCTCCCTTTCTCGATTTTTTTTTCAAGTCCCCAATTCCCAATTCCCCCTCATTGTTCTGTTGTATGTATGAAAGTGCGACCGTCTCTTCCCCGATCTTCTCTTTGCTTTTTTTCTTATTATTTTTCTTTCCCTTTTATGCAAATTATACTCTGGCATCTGCCAATCCGAAGAGACTCGGTCGGCCTGTTAGTAATTTGCTCGATGTATAACGTGCACACTGAGACCGATCCAGCGTGGCCAATAAAGTCCAAAGGAAATCACATTTGTCTGTACAGCCGTGGTGTACTTTGTATCCTTGTATATTCGCGGGCCGAAGCGTGTGTTGCGGTATAAGTTGTTGGTGTATTTTGGCTAGTGGCGTTCTCTCATAGGGCCCTGACTCCAGAAACCCCACTGGGGCGCCGTAAGTGGAGGCCCGAAGGGGGGGCCATCGGCCCCAATCATGGCGGCGCTGACCATCCGATCTTGGCGGCTCGCAGGGCTGGCGAGCGCCGGGACTTTGGCCGGAAGCGTACGGTCATGTACGGCGATCGCCCAGCCCGTGCCTCATGCTTCTATAAACTGGGTCTCGGGCCCTGCATCCGTTTAGTGATTTTCTTTCTTGTCCCCTCAATGCCCTTGGATAGACTCATAGATTGCTTTTTTCAACTAGACAATCCTTTATTTTGCCTCCCACTCCGTCCATCCTCCCAACGTGGCCGTTCCTGTCTCTCCGCCGTTAGCCAAGACTCGTTCCGCCTGGCCCGGTGGGGCGCTAAAGTCTCGGCTGACGAATCCCGCCCGTTCCAAGACCTTCGTTTCTGGGCAAATCTCGCCCAAGCGCGCAATCGCTCGCTCGATCAAACGGCCAAGAGTTCTCCAAGACTCGGTTGCCCGGTTTTCATCGTCGCCTTTTTCTTTTTTCTTCCCTTTCACTACTTTCTGCAGGCGACTGCTTCGCTGGAATCGACCTCTTTGATCCCTCCCCAACCCCCGCCCCAGCCCCAGCCACCGAGTGTCTCACCAACCGCGAATCGCTCCTCATCTCCGCTCCTCTCGCCTCGACGCTCGGACAGGTCAGGCAAAACCCTGCGTCTGAACAGCCGGAGATTCCGATAGTCGAAGCCGTGTGCTGGCCTGCTACTGTTTCCTTCCCCGCGGCGACTCCTCGGACTCAGCCCTACCAGGCTCCAACAACATCTTCGCTCTCCTGCCGCGGCTTCCACCCCCACAAGGCATGAGGAGCTACGCGGACCAACGACGTTCAAGGCGGAAATCCATCACTGGTAATTGATTGCGGCGGTTCGAAAACGGAGTATCTCCCCATAGGCCGCAGACGAGACGGGAGGAACTCTGTACACCTTCCCCCCGGCGCGCAAACAATCAAACTTAGTTCTTCTCTCCCTCCTTCAATTCCATCGGACAGGGGTAATCGCTTTTGAGACTGCTGCGGTGGTCTCCACTACATCATGGCGTGGGACCATCTTGACATTGATAAGCCGCATCTGGCGTACATGATCCTTGGCGGGTTCACGGGCCTGTTCATGCTGTGCTCGCTCTTTGTGAAGGAGAAGCTCTACATCGGCGAGGCCACGGTCGCCACCCTCTGCGGAATCATCTTCGGCCCACATGCCGCCAATCTCTTCAATCCGCATGAATGGGGCAATGTCGACAAGATCACCCTGGAGTGTTCTCGCATTGTGCTCGTCGTTCAATGTTTTGCCGTCGGCGTCGAATTGCCGAAGTCCTACATGGAGCGTCACTGGAAGTCGGTCGTGCTGCTGCTAGTTCCAGTGATGACCTGGGGCTGGCTGGTCACCAGCCTGTTTATCTGGTGGATGGTGCCGCCACTGAACTGGTTGGAGAGTCTGGTATGTGCTGCCTGCGTGACGGCTACCGATCCGGTCTTGGCGTCCTCAGTCGTCGGTAAGGGCAAGTTTGCCAAACGAGTTCCCAAGCATTTACGTGACATCTTGTCCGCCGAGTCCGGTTGTAACGATGGCATGGCTTTCCCATTCATCTACCTTTCATTCTACATCCTGCGCTACCGACCCAATGCCGGCGAGGTGTCCCTGAATTGGTTCTGTGTGACCATCCTGTACGAGTGTATCTTCGGGGCCATCTTCGGATTCGTCATCGGATATCTCGCGCGACATGCAATTAAGTTTGCTGAACGCAAAGGCCTCATCGATCGAGAAAGTTTCCTAGTGTTCTATTTCGTTCTGGCAGTCTTCTGTGCTGGGTCGGGCAGTCTGCTAGGCATGGATGACCTCCTGATTGGATTCTCATGCGGTGTTGGCTTCAGTAATGATGGCTGGTTCACAGAAAAGACCGAAGAATCACACGTCTCCAACGTCATCGACTTGCTGCTCAACTTGGCGTACTTTGTCTACTTCGGAGCGATCGTGCCCTGGGAAGATTTCAATGCCCCTGATCTCGGCCTGGTTCCTTGGAGATTGGTTGTGATTGCAATATTGGTCATCTTCTTCCGGCGCATTCCCATCATGCTCCTATTGAAACCGATTATACCAGATGTCAAAACTTGGCGCGAGGCTCTTTTCGCCGGGCATTTTGGGCCCATTGGTGTCGGTGCTATCTTTGCCGCAATTTTGGCTCGAGCTGAATTGGAGACGGACAGCACCCAGCCTCTTTCTGAAAGTGAACTCCCTGTAGCTGGAACGAGTGATTACTATATAGTTCGGCTTATTTGGCCCATTACAACCTTCATGGTCATCTCATCCATTCTAGTCCACGGCTCTTCAATCGCTGTGTTCACCCTGGGAAAGCGCATCAATACCTTGACCATCACTCTGTCCTATACCCAGGCTAACGAGGAGGGTCCTTCATGGATGAATCGTCTACCTCGGGTGCAGTCATTGGCTAAAGGATCCATGTCTTTCCGCAAGGCGGATGAATTTGACGCCTCTTCGGAGGAGAAACTCCCCGAATATCCTCCAGGCACCTTGCCGCCCATTGGCTTGCCTGGCAACTTCCTGCGTCGGGTGCGAGACGAGGATGACGAATCCCAAAGCGTCCACAGTGCAACCCGCAAGTCTCTCCGACAGCGAAAGCGCCGCAAGCGCCGCAATGATGGCGCCGGTGGTCCAATTAGTCAGTCGGCCATCATGCCCGCTCGACGAACTGAAAGCGAACTTGGTGAGAGGAAAGAGGATTCGGAAGAGCGTGACACTGAAGAACGAGGAGCATCTGCCCCGACTGTTGAGCTGGGCCGTCTCGGCGCTGAGCCTCAGCTGGAAGTGTACCAAGAAGGTCACAACATGATCATCGAAGACGAAGAGGGAAATGTGCTCAAAACCGAAGATACAAGCAACTTGACACCTGAAGAGCAAGCTAGACACATCGAAAAACAGCGCCAGAGACTCAAGGCCGACCAATCTGGGGAGTTTGCGGAAGCTCGAGGCAAACCCCACGAAAAGGATGAAGGCGAAGAGATCAAACAGACTGTCGACGAGAAGGTCGGCCAGCCGTACGAAAAGGCTCGCAAGCGTTGGGCTGACTGGACCGGCTTCGGAAAAGACAAGACCAAGGAAGAGCCCAAGCCCAAACCCAAACCCAAGCCCGAAGCAGGCGAGAAGCCTAAGGCCCGCTCTGCACATGCGTATCAGTTTGGTAACACTATTATCGTTGAAGATGAGGATGGTGAAGTGATCAAGAAGTACACTATCCCCTCCAATGAAAAGACACCCAAACCTGAGACCCAGGCTGGCCCCTCTTCGCAGGCGCCCCTCCGTACCGGACTCAAGCGCATGGGTACGTGGTTCGGCATGGAAGACGAAGGTCAATCTCCTCAAGACGGGCAGAAAAAGAAGCCTGCGCCACGCACTGAGACTGACGACTGGGCTACGGATGATGGTCTGCGTTTCACCCTGGCCCAGAGCCAAGAGGTTGATACCCGCGGTATTGGACAGAAGGGTCGCCGCATGACCAAGCAGGAGTTCTTCCAGCAGATCAAGGGCATGGACGCTAAAACCCGCCGTGATGTGGTGCAGCAGACCGATGCCCCGGCTCCGGTCAAGGAAGCTGCGATTGACGACGCGAAGAAGGAAGAAAAACAAGAACGCCGCTCATCTGTTGCTGCTCTGGCTACGGCCTCCACTGGCGCCTCTGATGCCATCCCGGAGGCAGATGAAGACCTGGAATCCGAATCTGTCACCGACAGCGACATCAGCGACGAGGACGAGTCCGGCGATGAGCGCGACATACCAACTCCCAACGTCGCCTCTTCCTTGGCCAAGTTCACCCGTGGTTCATCAGCCCATGAGCGCCGTAGCAACCTCAGTCCTGCGCCCCATACTCGTGACCGCCGCCGCCGTGATTCCGACGACGATGGCACTGAGCGCATTCCGCCCTCGCGTCTCCGCCAAGCTGCCGGTCTCGCAGCTCCTCCTCGCCAGGCCGATGACGAGACCGGGGAGACCCCGGCCGAACGCCGCCGCCGTCTTGCCGCTCTGGGCGAGATCCATGCCGACGACTCCTCCGACTCGGAAGACGACGCCGCTGTCGACTCAGACAGCGACGACGGCGAACCTCGCCAGCCCTCAAGCAAGATCCAGTTTGCTGAAACGCGCAAGCCGTCTGATCAATCAAGCCCTAGCAATGACCAGTCATCGACATCTGCTTCCGGCTCGGGTTCAGGAAATTTTACTCGCGGTCACCGGCCTCGCGTCTCTTGGGGAGGCGAAAAGGGACGCGACATCTAAGATGGGCATGAGATATGAAGCTTCACTGCCCATCAGTTATATCTCACTCGCACACTCTCCCCCCAGTACATTTCCTCATTGGTGGACAACTAAAGCCCGCCCTGTTATGTTATTTGCATGATTTCCTGGAAGGGTCTTTGCTACTAGGCCTGTATTTTGGGTTTCCTTTTTTTCTCTTCTCTTTCCATTGCTTGTGCATAGTAAACCTTGCTCTTGGGACATAACAAGTTAAGCGATCTGCGATTGTTCGACATGCAACGTTTCTTTCTTCTTGCCCTGTGGTATGATAGTTTTGGTTATTGCTAGAGCAGAGCGCGATCATCCATACAATGCATTTGAAATTTGTGAATATTCTATCAAGCGCCGTTACTTGTGGCTTGTGGTTATGATTGGAAATTCTACCATGGATAGAACGTAGAGTACAAGGGCCCGTCCCATTGCTTATTCAATAAAGTAAATAGAGTATCAATCAAGATCGAAAGTGGAGGTATCAAACGAAACAAGCAAAATACAAAAACAAAATGGAGAAAATGGAGAGGTCCAATAAAACACGGGCTCCAGTCTAGCCGAACAACTTTATATATACAATTCGATCGACTCATCTCAACTCTCCATTGTAGTTTGCGACCTCATGACGCCTCTCCCAAAGAACTCACTCACAACGCCAAATCGATCCCGTGAGCGTGACAACTCTGCCTTGAACAGATCGTGCTGTTCTGCCGAGTCGACCTGGCGTTGGCGAATAGCCCGGAGCGTCGAGTTTGTCGGCGCACAGACAGGACACTGGGCCTCGTCGTCAATACGATTCAGACAACGTTCATGGAAAGAATGTCTGCACAGGAAGTGAACTGTAGGAAGGTCAAGGGTGCCGCCGCAGGATTGGCAGCGGCGGGACTGGAAGACAATGGGCTGAGTTGCGAGGTTCTTGAGTTCTTCTTGTTTGGCAGCTGTTTCGGACTTGTAGCTCGAGATGAGGCGGCGGTTCTAGAAACGGAAGTCAGCTTTAATCAGAGATTATGGATACTAAGCAATTGATGGTCATACAGTGGATATTTCTTTCCGTTCTCGGTCGATGTTATCGCTGAGGTACTTCTTCACCCTGCCCATGGTCACCACAGCGTTGTTACTGAGTGCCTGAATGACCTGTAGTGGGGAGAGAAGACCATCATCGTTGATGCGACGTAAGACCACGTCTAGCTCGTCCCCTGCCTCTTCAAGGATCTGAGGGCTTGAGGCAAAGTACGTCAAGGCATCAACATAGAGCTGGGGCTCGTCGGGGCCATAGCGTTTCAGGGCTTGAATGGCGCCTTGTGTATCTTTGGCGGAGGTAAATGAGCGGAATATGTCGAGACGCAGGCCTTCTTGCTCACGCACAAGCGTGGAGCCTTCTCGGAAGTTGGAGAGGTCGGAAAGAAGGAGGACATTAGAAGTAGAGATTGGAATCTAGAAGAAAGAAAAAGTTTAGCTGGGACTGAAGGGGTATTTCATTTGGATTGCAGATGTCCTCACATCTTTGCCTTCAATGAGCCTCTTCGCTTTATTTTCCCATTCTTGTTTCTGCGTTGCATCTTTCTTTCCTTTTGCTGTATCGAGATACATCTCGAACAACGTCGTGAAGAGGTCAACTTTAGCTTCTTCCTTGAGTTCTGGTTGTTGCACAAGCGTTTCAAGAAAACCAATGAACTCTTGCGGGTGATCCACGAATGCAGAAAATGCTGTTCGCGGTTTTGGGACCTCATAATTTGGGGGTGGGTTGGCGGTGTTCTCTTCCTGGGAAGCGGGAGTCTCCAGATTTTGGGTCTCTGTGCCAGAGCCTCCAGTCACATATCGGAGAGGTAGAAGACCAGCCAGACCTTGCACTGCGCTCGGTTGTGCCTGAGATTCTGTAGATTGCTCGACCTTGGTACGAGGGTAATACTTCCCGGTATAATATTCTTTGAAGAGCTCAGTAGTACGTTCAGAGCAATGATTCAACAAGACTCGGGCATATTTCATCAAATTGTGATAAGCCTGTAAGATATTAGCTTGTTGTGGGCACCGAATTGAGAAGAAAAAAGGTGGCTTCGACATACCACATCCGGATCTAACCGCCAAATATACTCCACAGCCTCGGCATAATTCTTTGAATCTTCGATCAAAATATCGACAACCATGTCATTTTCCCCATGCTTTGTAGCAAGATAGGCCGCTTGCTCGTAGTAACCCCCCTGGCGACACATCGCAATAGCAGTCTCCAGGTCAAATTTGAGCTCACCAGGGGCTTTAATGAACGAGTCTAGTTTACTAGTATCTTTCAGCTTGGCGTAACAGTTTAAGAGAAGGGTCGTGTGATCAACTGTCGCACGACCATGATCGTGTAGTTCTTCAAGGTATTCGATCAAGTTATGGATCCGTTGGGTGTCCAAATACTATGTTTCAAATTAGCAGGGACACTGACGCTATCCAACAGGGCACACCGACCTTGCGAATAACCTGTGAAGGTTCGGTATTGTCGATAGCCCGCAAATACTGCTGCATTGCAGTGTCATAGTCACCGCGCTGGTACAAAAAGTCTCCGTATTTGCGGTAGATGGCATTCTGCTGCAGGGGATTGATGCCAATCTTTTGTGCAAGATTGATAGCCAGTATGTAAAGATTGCGTTCATAGAGTATCTCTAGTCGTTGCTGTAGAGTCTTCTCCCGATACCGAAACACCTGACCGAGAATTAAGAACTACAACAGAGAATCGTCAGGCGCAGGTACGTACCTTCCCGTCTGTGGTCAGCAGGAATAAGTCACCCCACTCCATGAAGATATGTTTCATCGGTGATACCAAGGACTCGCTATGCGCGATAAACTTCAGATCGGTATCAAGAAGTGTAAACGTGGTCGTGCCAAAAATTTCATCCGCGGGGCTCACTCCGTAGTTTCGTAACGGATCAGTTCGTGCTGACCCTGCCTTCGGCGGACAGACCAGGGCGACGTAATCCCGAAAGGCCTTGATGGATGTCTTCGGGCTTTCGAACGCATAGCTCGGGCCCCGACCTCGGGGGCCATATGTGTAGACCGCATCCTCTCTCGCAATAAGGATATCCCCAGACTCATTATCCAGCGTCATGCAACCCAACCCACAGCCCGTGTCCTCCAAGATTCGAGCAGGCTGGCCTTGTCCTCGGCCCGCGATAACCAGGGTCAGCATGCGGTTTGTCGTGGAAATGTAGAGCACAGTGACGGCACCACTCTGTGTTTCAAGGCCCGTAATCGGCTCCTCCGATTCAAACACAATACGTTGGCGCGCGCCGCGATCATGAATCAAATCGCCGCGGATGATCGTCACTGATCCGTTCGCGAAACCAACCGCCACCTGCGAGAGATCGTCCAGGGCCGCAAAGGCAGAAACCTATTGAATCTTTTTATTAATATGCATTCTTCACGCCCGTAGGGTAGAGGCCACTCACGGGAAATTGCCGCCTAGCATTCTGCACGGATACCGTCGAGAGGCACTTCGGAGCACCGCCTTTCGTTTCCGTATCCAACGCCCAGACTTTCAACACAGGCTCATTGGACAAGTCCTCTGCAAGTGTCACCAGGAGCGATGTCCCGTTGATCTGTTTCATATGTGTAATTGACCCCGCATCGTGAGCTTTGAACGACCGCGCAACTCGGAAGGACGAGGTGACGATGTGGACGAAACCATCGACAGTACCGAGGAAAAGGTTGGCCGATCCGGTGCAGAGGCTTGCGAGGTCACTCTAAAGAAGGCATCGTGAGCGAACGGTCAGTGAAGGAGTTGGGGAAGTAGGAGGTGGGATCGATGGCCTTACACCGAAGAGCGCGGAGCTGTCCTCTGGTAGCTTGACAGGACCGACGTCGATGAAGTTGAACGCTTTCCACTATGGCGCCTGTTAGTGACATTTTCGAGCTGCAAGTATGCTAAAGCCAAGAAGAAATTTCATACTGATGTCAGGGCCATTTGGACTGCTGGCCATAAATGGATGGGGACAATCCAGAGCTGCCGACGGAGCGGTCCCAAGAGGTTCGAAGCGGGATGTGGGCCCGTGCGCGCGGTCCAGCTCTTGAACTCGGGAACTCGGGACGAAGCAACTATAAACACGGATATGCTTAGTCGATCATGAAAGGAATGACCGAGCTTATATTAATTCGAATAACTTCAATGATTTTGATATGTTTCCAACTCAATCTAAAATCGACCTCAATCAATAGCCAGTCCTCTTTTCATGTTACAAATAATATATTTCTTCTCGTAGTATATTCTAGGTTTCATAATCATCATCGCATGATCTATGTACAAAGCCCAATGAAATAAAAAAATTGAAGAACTTCTAGATCAGTCATCGCTAAAAGTATGCTGCAGACTGTAGGTATCTCCGACATTCATCTCGATATATCCAAATCCAAAGAGATCCGCCCTAGTCGGGCGGCGAGGTGGCGGTTCCAGGCCAGCTTGAGGGCTAAATATCTTTCATGAAATCGAAGCCCTCTCGCAACCAGCTACCGACGTCGTCGATGGTCTGGCTCAGATTGAAGCCCGGTAGGGGACCCTGGCCGTCTTGAGCGGTTGTCGAGGTTGATTCACCCAGGCTGAAGAGTAGGGGTGTTGCTTGATTGGTGGATTGGTGGGTACATGTCGGATCGGGAGCCCGGAAAGGCGCATTCAAAGCTTGATGGCTGACAGTGGGCTCTGCTGTGTGGTAACCATGATCTGAACATGGCGAGGGAATGCAGGGGGAGGGAGAAGATAGGCCTTTCTCTATGACCGCCTTTCCTTTCTTGTGTTCTTGTAACTCCGAGGAGAGGTCACGGAAAGCCTTGGGTTTTTTGCCTGTACTGAAAGTGAATGGGGTCACGGCATCGACCAGGCACTGTGTACTCATGCCCTGGATCCGGTCCTTGTCGAACAAATTTAGGCCCTGAGACGCAACCGGCTCGTGACGAATAAGATTGTTACACGGGGTTTCACGAGCCAAAAGTGATTCCTCCCCGGGACCCAAGACCGAGTCCTCCAGATCCATCCTTCCGATATCAGGCTCTGGGCTATCCAAATCTTCCTGGAATGAACGTTGCGCGTGGAGCAAGGCAGCTTGCGTCGAAAGCTGGGTGTCCGAGTTGCCTTCTGCGGTGTTATCGGCAATAGCCTTCGGCATGGTGGTTGAATGTAGAGATTGTATCCGGTCAGAAATGCCTAGAGGTTTCATGACCTTTTGCGCAGATGGCAAGCTTTCGTAGGTATTTTGTTCCGTCGATGGCTGCGGTTCTGTATCTGCAGCATTCAGTTCGCCAGTTACGCCCGCAAATCTGAGATCTTCCGATGGACGACTAGGCCCGTCGTTCACGGTTCCCTTTTTTTCCGACGGTTGCGCCCTTGGGTCTTCTAGGACATCAGGAACAACTGTATCTCCATCTTTGTCCTGCATGGATGGTGCTGATACAGCGGCGGCTGCATTGTGGTTTTTCTGAGCGGTGGCCTCATTAGGGGATACCGCGTTCGCGGGCATAGCCCGAGAAGGAGAGTTCGACTCTGCCCGAAGACTGGAATTCTCAAGGTGCCGGTGTCGATACTCAAAACGAGGCAACTGAGATGTCGAAGAAACTACGCGGAAAGATGGTGGCGCATACATATCTGGCTTTGGCGAGAACTTCTCCGAAGAAGGTTGATCCCCCACTTGCGGCTCGCCGGGATTCTCACCTTCCTGCTCGCTTTGCTGCACTGCTGATCGAGTCGTCAGCGGTGATTTGTCAGTTGCAGAGTCAGCATCTTGACGAATAGGATTAGGAGCAGGTTTCAGAGTCCGCAGAGGTGTCGGTGATATTGGCAACCGAACTTCGATAGCAGGCGATACGTTGCAACGAGCTTTGTGTTCTGCTTGACGATTTGCGACTTTCAGGGTCGGAGAACTGGGTGGTTCGAAACGCTGGAAATCCATGCGCTTCCGATCCTTCTTCAGCCAGTCTGCTGGCCCAGCCCTTGCGAACGACGGGCCAGTCGATTTCAATGAGCTTGGTTCTTTAGGCCTTTTCAACGAGCGAGCGGAAATTGGATTTCCTTCGCCGCGGGTCGCTATATGCAGTGGTCTCTTATGCGCTGACCGAGGGGTGACAGAGGATGTGACTTCAAGTGCTCGCGTCGTAGGAGACGATGGTGTGGCTCCAGACCGAGACCGAGATGTGTTTGGCAGATCTTCGCGATACTTCGGCCGCTGCGGGTCTGTCTCTTGTATTACGGGGCCAGAGTTCCGGGATGTCACGTTGGTCCGTTTCTTCCCAGGAGCGTCCGTTTTTTGGACCTTCCGATTTTTCTTCCATGGGTTCTTCCAGTCTTTATCAAATGGCCCGTGGAGAGAAGCAGAAAGAATGAACAGCGGGCGTCCCTGGAGATACGACTCGGCCAGCTTCTCGATTCTTTGGCGTTTTGCAGCGCGAGCTGTATCATCAAGTTCGTCGTCAGATCCTAATAGATCGAGGCCGTCATTGCTGTTTGCTGGAGGCTCGCGTGTCTCGAGGCTGAGCGGCGAGACGGGTCGCGGGTAGGGCATCGAGGTAAACTCCGGCGAAAAGGGGAGTTGGGGCTGCGGCAGTCGAGCTCTGCAACAAGGCAGCTGAGGAGGAACCCCGGGTTGGGTTTATCGTCATTGCTAGTTGGATTTTGAAAAGCGTGAGAAGTTGTAGGGTGGAGGTTGGCGCCTAACGCGAGAAGCACTTAACGCGTGAAGGTGCCCCAGCAACGAACGTTGGGGGGAAGATTATGTAACTGGCACTGGTCGGAGGGAGCATCACAGTGAGAAGTAGTCGTTACCTGAATGTTGCAAGATTTAAAAAGAAGTGCCAACCCAGGTTAAAGGTTAGAGGAAGGGATTAATATCCTGTTTTGAGCTTCTGAGAGTCTTGGATTATGCGAATACTTTAACACGGTGTATACAAATTTCTGGAATGACTTTGTCGAACTATCAACCAACTCGTCGGATTTTACAGGACCATAACATAAAAAAACTACTATATAAAAAACCGATCAAGTCCAAGGTGGATTCATATTCACATGAAAGTAGAAAGCTGCATAATTAAACACGGGACGGACAGGGAAAAAAGCCGATCAAGAGGAAGAAAAGATATATGAAAAAGAATTCCCAGTACAAACGAATACAACAACCCAAACCCTCATCAAGAAAAAGGCGGACATGAGAAGGCCAACGTGTTCCACAACTATGATAAGATGAGGGTACACAGCACCGCGTGGATATATTGGTTCATAGATACCAGCGCTAGCAGTGTGCGGGGGAAAGCGTACAAATCAGCAGATGAAAACAAAAAACAGGATGGCATGGCATGGCATTCGTCTATGACAGATTCGATCGGGGTATCGTATCGATATCGAAGTAGGGTCTCAGGGGGGAAAAGGAAAAGGTAAAGCACTGAACACAGGATGAAGATAAGACTGGAGAAGATGGCGTTCTCGAGGGGGGACGAGAGTGAGAAGTGTTCGTGAGCTGCCTCGGGATGTTTTTGTTCATGACATATCGGTCATGCGCAAGGCACAACGGAGACGAGGAACGTGATCAGATGAAATGACAAGAAAAAAAGGGTCAGATAAAAAGAACAATTGGCAACATCACACAATGATTCCAAAACATGGTAGCAGATCGTAATTAAGAAGTCATCATAGCAGAGGGCGAGTGCGAGTGCTCTGCGCGCTCTTTCATCCGCATCGCCTGGGCTTCAAGCGAACGGGCCATCAATTTCGTCACTGGCCAAACGGCAGCCCGGTCCAGGAGGCTCGCCGTGGCAATCAATATTTTACAGCCGTATCCTCCCTCTACCACACTTGGTAGCCGTTGCATGGTCATCAGCGCCGACATGGAATTGCTATTCTGCATCTGGCGTTGCATCTTTGTCTCAATGCTGTTGAGAATCTCCTTGATTTTCTCCACAAGCTTGCAGTCTTCGTCTTCGAGCAGCATGACACCCGGGACCTGAGTCAGATCGATGTCGTCACGACCGAGGATACCCAGGTAGGGACCAACGCGTTCTTGAACGGTCGTAATCCACTCGGCAAGGACCTGGGCACAGTCAAAAGCACACATCGCGCATTGGATGGGAAGTTCCCGGGATGAGAACTCGGCGAAGGTGTTGCCAAGTCGGTCGGACATGGAGATCGAGTCAGCAGCGTAGAAGGCAGCTTTGCGCAGATGCTTCTCCCGCTTGGATTGTCCGATTTTGTAAACACTTGAAAGGGACTGCATCGGCTGGTCTTGAGTCGGGGTCTTGGAGATAGCTAGGTCTCCAACACCCAGATCATTGATTGATTCCCTCCGAGCATCCAAGGCACCGGTGAGTGAGGGGTCCACCAAGTCGTTCAAAGTGGTGTCACCTTGCTGGAAAACCTCGGTGCCTCGGGCAAGCTCGTCCGCCATGCCGTTCCAATCGCGTTGCCAAAAGGCCTCCTTGCATCGGCCCAGGTTGACAAATAACCGAACATACGCCAAATCAAGCAGAGGAATGCTATCTGCAGAGAGAGGCCCAGCGCCGAATGGATTCGGCCGCTCCAGACTGTGAACGGGATTACTTGCCCAGGCGGCTTGCCAAGCCCTCAACGCCGGTTCGATATGGGATTGCATAGCTTCGGTCTCTTGTGCGGTCCATTGCCGACCCATGTGCCTTTGGCGGGTTTCCCAAATATAGTTGTGCAACGAATAGATGAGCACCAGGCACCCAAAAGTACTTGGTCGGTTTTCGGCGGTATTTAGATCATCACTGTTTCCGCTGAAGAAAAGGTTCGAAGACTGGTTCTGCTGCTCGCGTTGGCTGGCAGTAAGAAGCGAGGTCAGAGCTGTCGAGAAGGCAACGCTCTTCTTCGACGAGGTTTGACCGCACATCTTCTTCCATGCCTGGGGCGATTCAGCAGCCCATAGATCTTCTTCACAGGGCAAGTCAAGACGAATCTCGGAGTTTGTGAGAGCGGGGGCATGGTTGTATGCTGAGACGAGGAAGCTGGAGAGAACAAAAATAGCGAAGAGCGTCCGCTTCCGCTCTTCAACAATTTTCCAGTTCAACCAATCCCGGCGTTCTTTGGGCTGACCAAACGAAGAAGACATCCAGTTCTCTGTGTCCGCGGGGTCAGACGTAGAAAGTCCCATGGTGAGATGATCTTGTGGGAGGTTCTTCGGATCCAGGTGGTGCGTCAGTTCCGCAGCCCGAGCGAGACTGACCAGCGCGGCGCAGTGGGTGCTGGCAATATCTGCGGATGTCTTGTCCCCACAGGTATGGCCATAAATGACATTTAACAGCATTGCCTGAACTAGCCAGAGCGGGGTATTATGGACAGAGTTGTCTCTAGGAGAATTTGAACGGCTCAGTGCGGCCGACATATCGGCTTTTCGTCGTTCTTCGAGATATAGTTGAATCATCTTCTTTGCGGCCTCGAAAAGATCCTTGGAAGCAGCAGCATCATACTCGTACAAGGCACCAATGGCGGCCATCGACAGGATTAGGCAACCCCCGCCCCCGGCGACGCCCGTGGAGCTCAGGTTGAGATGTCCACTGGGCGTGCGCAGATTGCTCGTATATTCAGGGGCCTGGAAGTTGAGAGTAGGGATGTGAAGAAATGGTAAGTGCGGATGAAAATAAGTTATGTAGGCGGAAATGTAACGCTGCATATCCGAAGTGCTGGGTAATTGACCGGAGGTGTTGAAGCCAGTGGAGCGGGCGAATAGCTCTCGACTATTCAGAAGACCGCTTGCGGGCTGAGAATACTTGCGGTGATTGAAGCCAGTGGGTTGCGACATGCTCGCTAGTAGAGCCTGTCGTGTGGAGTCTGTAAAGGTATCCGTTGAGACTGGGGAATGTTGACTTCGTAGGGCACTATTCGGGAAAGGAACGTTGAGAGGATTAGGAGATTCTCCGTTTGTTGCCATAGAGGATGAAAACATACTCTGCGAATGTCCCCCCATGATGGGCTGGCCGACCGAGGTCATGGACGGAGGCGTGGCGTAGGACTCAGCAAACGGATTCTGGGCCATCAGTGACTTGGGCGATACGGTCTCCGGCGGGATCCCCAATTCGTTTAGCGTTGTCGGTGAGAAATCGATCGCAAATTGGTTGGCTGAGGCCACGGTATGCGCAGGGAAGGGGTTGTGCCATCCGTTGGAGATGGGGATGCGGTTCGGGCCGTCCAGCATGGCCTCGCTGATGCCACTCTGGCTGCCCGTACTCATCGCCGAGGGCGAAGACTCGTCAATGACTGAGTCATTACCATTCCCTAGTGCCACAGCGGCATCAAACCCATTCATCCAGTCAAAGTTCATGTCCTCGTCCATCATGGGGTCCGTAGCGGGGTGCAGGCCATGGGTAGTGTGGCCAAACGGGGAGGAGGGGGAGTCACCAAAGCCCTGTGGGGAACCTGCAAAGTGTAATTGTGCTGGATTGATGGTGCTGCCATGACCCATCAGCATACCATCAATACCCATATCGAAGCTCCCGTACACGGGTGCGGTGCGGAGTCCACCGGACACGTCCATCGGGAGCCCCGACGTTTCTAACTTGGCCAGACCGTTTACCGGCGGATGACCAGAGCTAAAGCCCCTGTAGTCCAAACTAGAGCCCAGTGATGAAGATCCAAGACTAGGGTGATAAGCGTGACCTGACTGGTTGGGCGCTGAGGACGGGTTACTACCATCTGGCAGGCCCAAGGCCGATCCTCCAATATGGCTGATGGTATTGGCCCGAGGACGCATCGAAGAGCTGTTAGCAATGGAGTTCTTGCGCACCCGATTGGGAGCCGCGCTCCCGGCCGCGCCCGTACTCTCTCGACGACCATTTCTAGGGCGGGAGGATGGGGTTGTGGTCATGTGGAGTTTTTGCTGGTGTCGAAGCAGCAAATCGCGGCGGGCGAAGCATCGTTGACAATCGGGACACTCGAATGGCTTCTCTTTCGTATGAGAGCGCTCATGGCGCTTCAAGTGTTCCAAACGTGCAAATGACCGGCTGCAAGTGGTACAGATGTGCGGGCGCGGCTTGTCTGTCTTGGGGGGAGGGATACCATTTGCAGCGGCCAGACCATTAGTCTCGGCCTGCTTTTTCTCCTTCATCGGAGCTACCGATAGCAAGAACAGTTCAGAATCCATGGGCAACCCTTCTGGGGCGAATCGATTGGGACTAGCGAGATCACTTACCAGGCATATCTCCAGGGATTTCTTTGATACTGGCAAGATCCACCACTTTGGGGCTACGGCTTTGTTCTTGGGCGACCATAGCATCTAATAGCATCCTAGAAATTCAAGCCAACTCCCCCACGAACCAGAAGAACCGCCGAGGTTGTCGGGGCAGAAATTGGGAAAATAAATGTGGAAGCACTCGCACTGAATGCGATTCTTTTGAGGTAAAAGAATCTGAGGATTGCGTAATAGAAGAGAAAGGATCTTTATCGAAATGAGAGGTATTCGTCACTCTTGCCGGGAGTAACGATCGACGTAGGCAAGCGTTGGATGCCGGAGCGTTTCTGAGGGATAAATTTACAATATGAAGGGTCGCATCAACGACTGTTCCGGTCGGAATGACATCAGGTTAGCATGCTCCTTTTTTTTTCTGGGTATTTTAGGGGGGATTGAAGAATTGTCCAGAGGGAAATTGCGCAGCGTTGTCGTTGGTCCCCCGGGAGATCCAGGGTAACGAGCGAGGCTTATCGCAACGTGTGCCGGGGAAGCGGACCAGGACCCACCAGATGGAGCGATGGGGAAGGGAAAGCAATGCTACCGCCGGTCTATCGATAAGGGGTGGACGTGGACTTCGTGGGGAGCCGGGAAGTCGGGGTCTCGCAACACGGCCACTCGAATTCACAAGAAATATCGGGGGATGATAAGACAGGATATGAGGACCTGCGGCCGGTGGATAGAAGATTGGGAGAAATATGGATGCCAACGTCTTTTGGGGAAGGACGGAGGTCCGGGAAGCATCAGCAAGGCAACCGGGGTGGGGGGGGGGGGGGGGGGGGGTGTCAAGCGACCGCGTGGAACGAGATGCGACAAGACTTACGGGGCGCAGAGGCGAGTTCAGATCGAGATGTTCACGGTTTCGCTTGTCTCCATCGAAAACTGAAGGTCGTCGGGATGGTTCCAAAGTCCTCGTGTCTCTGTCACGAACAACTTCAACGGTCCGCTCGGAGCATGCGCAGTTGAATCAGCCGGAGATAACCGAGATTGCGGGCAATTGCAGCTCAGGTAGATCAACGGCGCCGCGGCAGCGAAGTAATGGTGAAGCAAGGGTGAAGGGGAGGAGCGAAGGGGGATGGAGGAGAAAAGGGAAGGGAAGTGTAGGAAGAAGAATGAAGTTGCAGAGTTGAGGATGTGAAATTGCCTTCGGAGCAGTAGTAGCGTTTGGTCGCAGTAAGTAGTTTAGTTCGTGCTGGGGGAAGGTCGAGCAAATGACCGTATGGAGTCTGTATGGACTCTGTATGCCTTACCTCGTGGACGGTACCTGCGGTATGTCGGTAGGTCGGTATCTCGGTACGAAAGTGGCTGCGATACGGTGGATACCGCCGGACTGCGTATGATTGGAGAGGTTGTTTGCTGGCGAGTCGGACGTGGTTGGTGCGCTTTGGCTGGTTTCTGCGTCGAGTCCCTGAAGCGTGGGCTGTAGGGAGTCCGTGGCAATAGAGGGAGGACCGTCGTCCGGCGGTTACCTGACAATACCGAGAGATACTGAGAGATACCGACGATACCGACGATACCGACGACGTTGGGGCTCGCAAATACTGGCAACCCTCTTATTCGACTCGGATTCAGACGGGTCGAAGCCATCTTCTCTCCTCCGTACAGCCTACATATCCGAAGTATGCAGTCCCTTACCGGCTGAACCACTTCAGCGTATTACGAGTCTGGAGTTTCGAGTGTCCAGTCGCCATTCTCAACGGTACAGGATCTCTGGGACTCTAGAAGTGTTACCAGGCTTCCACGCACTGGACGCGCTACAGGCCACGCCCAGCAAGACTGGCAACGACAGCCATAGACCCGAGTGGGCCCCAGTGCCAGGCCTGAGGCGCCAATGACCGGCCCACGAATTATCGAGACCTCGCAACCGCCAATCACCTCATTCCTGACCCAATGACTTCTTCCCTCCCCCCCCCCCCCCAGAATCCTGAATCCTAGAATCCACCCCCACTAAAATCATTCCCAGAGTCGAATGATGGGCCTGGATGGACCTTGATGGGCCCAGCACCCTACTAGAATCGGCCTAGCCCGGAATCTTCCCGCCACGCACTGGCCCTGGGACCGTTCAACCGACCTAAAGCCAGCAGCAGGAGAGCCAGAACGACGCAAAGACCGGGCGCCCACCAGTTCCTGGGGCTGGGAGTATCGTCCAGCCTCATTGGCGGCCAATCATCGGAGCCACGCCGGGCCCGCTCCATGCAGTTGCCTGGTTGGGAGTGAGTGGCGTCACTGCGTTGCTGCTTGCTCGCTGGCCACGACGCGCTAGTCGCTGCTGGGCCTCCCCGTATCCGTGGTCTTCCCTGGTGACTCCGGGGGGTGTTTCGACACTTGCGACGGGTCCCGCCTGGGCCAGGAAAAAGGCCCGCTTTCCCAGGTTTTAGCTGAAACAGTGGAGACGATACCTCTGATAAGAAGGGGACGCAAAGAAAGGGCGCGATACGGGACGGAGGAAGGCCGCCGACCGAGAATGCGGTTTTCAGGGCGTAGTTGGTCGAGACTGAGAGGATTGTGTACGGAGTGTATGGAGAGTACGGACTATACAGGAAACGACCAGGAAAGGAAGGTGAGCTATATGAATCCATTTACTATAGTTTCTGTAATGCTAATAATACTAATAGTCAGAATGCACGGGACGACGGGGCGATGGACTATCCTCATACTGCCTATCCCCATCCCCATCCAAACCCGAGGCGATGGATAAGTTCCCAACTCCGAAAAGCAAAACCCAGCGTCACACTTTCTAGACGCCATGCTGCTTCGATGCCAGGGCGAATCAGAACAGACCAAGAACAGAACAAGTCGGGCCTCGTGTCGAGCGATCATTCGTAGAACCCCGGGAGAACCCACACATCCTTGCCCATTAAACTTCAGGTCCCGGAACGAACGAGGAAGATTGATGAAATTCCATCCTGCTCGGTATGTCGTATATTCTCTCCTTCGTATATACTACAAAAGGTTGGGATGTAGGCATTGTTTTTGGTCCTTTTTTGCTTTTCGACCAAGCCAGCACCCCATCGGCAATAATCCGGCCAATCAGCCGATTCCCACTTGATGTCCTGTGCACACCATCACAAAACTAGTTAGTTAGTAACGACATGATAACAGAGTCAATACCTGAGATTGGCATGCAACCAAGTTAATACGAGGGCGATTATAATCAAACCAGCCTCGTGACCGGGCCTCCGATCGGCGCGAAACGGTCGCAAAGGAGCAACGACGGGGGACCAAGACGCCCGAGGCCGCACATCTGCCGCCCCATACCTTCCTCACCAATAAAACCAATGACACAGAAAGACAAGAAGGGAGAGAAAAAAAAGAAATCCTATGCTACCGAAGAAACTCCTTTGATCTCACCACATTTTCTTACAGAATCCCATAGTCATCTCACAATCATCTGCCAACAGGACGGCGGGTTCCGTCGATGAGGTGGCCAGGTACCCATTGAGATCCACCGAGGCTGGGGCGGAGCTCTTAAGGGCGGAAGGATCCGCAAAAGGCCCCAAAATCACCCAAATAAGAGAAGCGGGAGGGCTCATGCGCCATTTTTTGTGGGGGAAAACCGCGGCGGGCTAGACACACGGTTCGTGTGGGGGATGTGCGAGGGAGTCAAGGTTGGACGGTCTCGGAGTGGTGTAGCTCGTCCCGCCATCATTGGGCGTGCCATGCGCGCATCGTCCCCGGTTCCTTGTCGGGCGGGCACATGGTGGTGTGCCCTTGGTTAAGATGTGGCGAAAGTGGCCGGATTCAACGCGAAAGACGAGACAGAGGTGACACCACCAAAGGGCGATGAATGCGGGAAACAGTTGTACAGCCCGGCTGTGGTTTCCTATAGTTCTGGGAGCCGATGTACGGACAACCAGCGTCAAGGGATGGAATGTACCACCACGGGATCACTCAACCTGGGGTTTCCCCGGATGATGACCGTACCGAACCAGGATCTCAAGTGAGATGGAGGGAGACGGATGCGCGTGTATTACTGAGTCTGAGGTGTCACTTATACATCCAACATAAAGACCAATCGGCCCCATACAACGTTCATTAACTGGTATTGCAGTACGACTTCTAGACAGTTTCCATCAGGAGGCACAGAAAGTCCAGAAAATGATCCCATCCAACCTCTAGGCCTAGCTTCATACTCTCAGTCCTCCGACACTTCCTGCGTCATGCGCCGTGGCTGGTTTGCTAGGCACCCAAACTTTCTAGAATCCCTTGCCCGCCCGTCGGTTAAACCATCTTAGACTTCGCCGACGCACGTTGCAGCCACGACGTAGGTTTGGTTGCACGGATTGAGACGAGTAGGCGAGCGCGAGGTGCCATTGGCGCGCCTCTCATCCCCGCTTCTCTCCCTTCCGTCGCCGGATCGGTGTCCCTTAGTGGGCTGATGCGGCTGGATCTGGGGTTGGCTCTGGGGGTTGAGAAGCCCGTTGAGGATTGGGCCGCGCGACGATCACCCATGATTCGGCCATTCCCAGAATCCTGGACCCATCGCATCCTTCTGTACGGAGGCGAAAACAAAAAGGAAAGGGCCAAAAAAGAAACCAAGAAAACGAGACAGGAGAAAAACAAGGGGTCTCGGATGTCGGCGGAGCAATCGAGACCAAAGGGAAGGGCCTATTTCTGTTTGTCTTCGGGGTCAATCTACTCGCAATCTGCATCTCTGTTTTAGTGGTCGAGACAAAAGTCCTTCTCTGAAACCGAAAACGACAGAGGATCTGTATACTGGGGTTGCGACAAAACGCGCATACTTCGAGTCTTTACCTAACCACGAAGCGCGATACATAGAGATACAGAGTCGGATTTGTTGAACAATTCGACTCCCATCGCATGGCAGGACGGATGTACTCCGTACTGTGTACTGTGGACACTGTCCATTGTTTCTGGAGGAAAATCCTCAGTCGCACGGACATCTCGTTTGCAGAATCCCCAGACCAGCCCATGCGCCGCTAAATCTGACTAGTGCACTCGACGAAGGCGAGTCTGAGAAAAGCTGCAGGTGACCCGAGATGACTCAAGGGGGAGGGCGAGCGACAAATAGAATGCCCGCACGATCAGCCACGCTTCCCACATAGCTCCGACAGCTCCTGCGGCAGGTAGGATGATCGTGGGGCGGGAGGTGGGCTCCAACTCAAGGTGCCGAGCCAGGGTTGAAATGGGGCAGTAGTCGCAAATGACTGGGGATGCAGAATGGAGAACAGAGAAGAGCCATCATCTTGACACACCGGCCAAGAGTGGTGGCCTTGATGGGTCAACATCCAGGCCGGACGACCATCACAATGGTGGATTATGAGCCGGCGTATAGCGGATGACGGCATAGTCAATGAGAACAATGTTAAATCAATATCCTCCAATAATATAATCAAAGCAGTGTAGCTCTTTGAGATTGGCTTCTCTGCAGGGTTGGACTTTGGT
This sequence comes from Penicillium macrosclerotiorum, assembly GCF_028827735.1. NCBI lineage: Eukaryota > Fungi > Ascomycota > Eurotiomycetes > Eurotiales > Aspergillaceae > Penicillium > Penicillium macrosclerotiorum. The sequence continues at coordinate 6,120,574 of NW_026643083.1, read as the reverse complement.
GCACCGGATTGAGTTTCGGTCGAAGGCTTGCGTCGACCACCTGACACCCTCAATTAATGTAATTGATTAGTGAGTTACTGCCCTTTTGAGACAGTCGATCAATAGAAGCATATCGCTGGAGAAGCGCTGGGAGGCTTGTTCGACGTTGTTAACCCGGCAAGGCATTGCGTGTACTACATCCCATGGACCGGGCCAACCACACACAGTCTATTGAATGACCGTGACGCAGACCGTTTTCTTGTTTCTCATCTAAACGTGAACGACCTGGGCGAGGAAAATAGGTATGGAGGATGTACATGGGGTAATAGAGCGGGAAACCCTTTTACAAATTTCCCAAAGATCACATAAGATTCACCGGGGGTAATCAAGGCTGGATGGCCTAGACAACCATGCAAATAATGCGGTTCCTCTGCCCCAGGTCCGGCCATCTCAGCTGAAGTCAATTGCTCGTTCCTCTCGCACTCGACCTCTTCGACATCCAGGGCGAGCAAAATAGCGCCACAAGGTCACCCGTCAGCAGCCCCTTGCGGATAAACCACAACTATCCCCCTCCAGACGGCCATCACCGGCATCGTCGGGGGAAAGCCGCCCGAGAGTCAGAATCAGAAACAGGAACAAGAAAGGCTCCCATGCCCGCAACGTTATTGCGTAACCGCGCTTTGCGGGTGATCGTGGGGGAAGCAGAGCCAGGGAGGCCCCAGAGTACGGACGAGGCTACGGAATGCGCCCTACAGAGCATCTCCCGCCTATGCGACCGAGCCTGCCCAGCGATCCTGGCTGCAGGATAAATTACAAGCCATGAAACCTTGGCTTTGGCACGAGGCGTCCACCACGCTTCTACGGCCCTCCCCCCAAGAGACAGTGTTTGAATCGCGCAACAAAAGCCCGCTTAAACGGGCATCCCCCGACGGTGCAAGGGGCTTGATCATTCGGTGGCCTGTGCCCGCACCGCTTGTGCACGATGGCATCAAGTCTGCCGATGGCGCGCGGGATGTTAATCGTTAGGGCGCTGGGCGTACGGCTCGGACATTAATCCTTAGCCCGCGGAGTACTTTCTGCATCGGAGAATCGGACTTCAGGCCGTTTTCTCCCTGGATTGTATGTGTTGTCTGGTTGTTCTAATCTTATGTTAAATCAGTAATCCGCATCTCGATCGAGCGATTGGATCGCTCGGAAGAGACAGCCTAAAGTACCTGACATTCTAGATGCCCCGGAGCGTGGGCTGTGTTGAAGAAAGCACCCACAAGGCGTAGGGCAGGCAATCTATTGGCCCGGCCCGGCATCGACTAATCTTGCAGGCCAGTAAAAAAAGGACTCGATTATTTCACTGCAGACAGTTCATTCCCTACCTGCCGATAATGCAGCCCGTACGTATTTCAATGGCTCAAGGAAGGCAATCCGAGCTCTCATCCTTTGTCGGCCGGGATTTCTGTACCACAGAACATGTACAGGAGCTGCATTGATGCACCATTGGTCTTGAGGCTCTAGGATTCGCCAGTCTCAACTGCGTCATCGCTTTGCGATCCACTTTTGACAGCCTTTCGGAAGCTGAGCGGACCTTCGCCCGCTGAAGGTGGATTGATGCCAGGGAAGAGTGGGTTCTGAAGGCGGCCACTGGATCGTGTCAGACAGGAATGGAGCCCTGCTGCTGGTCGTTCAGCATGATATGGGATCCGATTATCAATCCAGCTGGCGATTTTGCACCCGTCATCACCCCCTGTTCCCATTCATCTAGTTCTAGTCTCTCCACGCCACCCTGGGCCGAGATGGTGTATCGGCCATCTCGCTTGACAACACCATGCACTGTCTCTGAACCGAGATCTGGAGACCTAATGTTGCGATCACCCAAGTCGAATATAGTCAATTTGAAACGCGCGCGCTGCAGGCACGAATCATGTCGATTCGAATTTGTCCAGCCACGTTCGAGTGGAGCTCTTACGGATAAGCCCAGCCATGCTACCCGCAAAGAAAAGGGGAAAACGGAGCCGATTCTCTGATCCAGAGTACCATTGGCCTTAACGTGAATGGCCACCGAACGCGGAATTTCCTTGTGCGGGTAAGATGGTTATCCGATGCGATGTGGCACATACTAACACGATCGCCGGCTAGAACAAAAGCCGGGCGGCAAATTTCGTAGCTGATCATCGCCTTCCGTGACAGATGATTGTCGCATGTATGTCACCCCCTATGGCAGGTACAATGACTCTCGCACTCGAGAAGGGTAGCGTCGGAGAGACTCTATGTAATGCACTGCGACATGCAGTGCAGCAGAGTTCTAGCCTGAATGCGAGCACCCGAGCACCCGAGCACCCGACTCGGAGAGCACCTGCGACGACGATCCCAAACGCACGTCGCAGGCTCGGACCATCGAGGGTGCAAGAGTCAAAAAAACGGACCAATTGAGAGCGTCCGCTGTTCGGGCCCTGGGAGAAACGAGGGCTTTCCCTCTTCCAAGCCATGATCGTCCCCGAAGTGGTGGCGAGCGCAACACTGCTGGGTGGGTTGGAGTGGATCTACGCTCCCGAAGGTCCGCTGAGAAGTCTACAGTAGCAGGAAGCTACCGTATCAAATCAGTGAAGAACTTATATTTAGGATGAGACTTATAGTACTTGCTTTGCAGTTTGATCTGTGTTTAGGTTGTACGTCTGTATTGTTACATGGTAAACGTCATTACATGGTAACAAATGGATATCTCGGCATTGATTACGGGTATACTTTACGTAGTACCTTTTACAGAGTACGGAGTACTCGGTGTCCCAATGGAGCCGATACAGCGGGTTATCGCGACATCTTCCGATAAGAGCACGCATTAAAGTAGTGCTATCAGTCTCTGAAGACCAAAGTGGATAGCTATATAAGCACGATGTATTTATAAGGCCCAGTACTTGGTCCTTTTTTATTCTGAGTTTTCACGTTATTGGTCAGGTTTGCGTGGAAAATACCTTTCAGCTGTCTCAACCGGATGGATTACTGATTATTGAACAGCTCCGCGCCTCGAGGCTGGGTAATCTGACAGTAGAGCTAGTAGTAATAGAAGTACTCCTGCAACGCGAGGGTATTGGTGTACAGCTATCATCGGCGAGATTCACCGGAGAAATACCGACCGCTAGAAAGGGGTTTAGCCTGCCGCACCGCGAATTGTACTTTCTTCGTAGTGCAGGATCACGGAACGTGCAGGCGACGGCGAGAGCGGCTAGATCTGATGTGATTGACCCATTTCTGCGACGTGCATTAGCGGTAATCAACCAGTCCCGCCACGATTGCGCATAGGAGAAGGCATGTAGCCTTTTTCCCGGATATGGGTATTGGCTCTCGTTGCAGAGCGTCCACCTTGTACCACCAGGACGAGTCAGAGACTGAGCACCGTTGCGACAACGGCGAAACTACAACTACAACGGCCGAATAATAAGGATCGGTCGGGTTGTTTGTTTGTTATAATTATCATTATTATTTTTATTTTTCTCCAATCCCAGTTCAAGTCCAAGGAGTCAACAGAAGATACCTCATGGTGTAAATATAGAAAGAAAAAAACCATACCGCTTCGTCGTCTGAACGTACCTTGCATTGTCTATCCTCCTGATCTCTGATCTCTGGTTATCTAAACTGCTTACTTCCAGCTCTCCCTGGCAGGTCTGAACGCTAACGTACACGATCTGGAATTGTTCCGGGGATTGGCAACACACGTCTAACCGAGAATTTGTCCGACTTGCAATACCCCCGGACAAGACATGGCGCTGTATAGGGTCTTGTTTCTGACGGTCGCCGCGTTGCAAGATCCATTTGATCAGTGCACTGTATTCCACTATACTTAACGAAGGACCCCGAATTCCATGCATGTCATACATCGCGGGCACAACTCCACCTCCACCGTGCTCGCCATCCACTCCGACGAAACTCTTAAACGCCTCCACTGACAAATCCCTCTTCACTTCGTTATCGTAACTCGAGGCCAAAGTGGATACTCGTACTCCTGCATAAAACATACATGAATTCCACATTGCCACGGCCCTTATTCGACGCACCGTCACACAAACATCTAAATCGAAAGACAACGTCGAAATGAAAAAAAGCATTAGATGCACCAAGCAAGTCACAGTGACTAGGACAACATCCACGCACCTCATTCGCCTCACCACAGATTGCTTTGCCAAGCCCAAGCTGAAAAGGAGCGAGCGAGGTACCTTGACCCCGATCGTCCAGCCCGTCGCAAAGTCTATGCAGCCGTATCCACCGCAAAGCTCGACGGCCGTGCAGGATGCTCAAATCGACTAAGGCCAAGATGCACGGTCGCACCCGAGTCGGGCCCAGCACGGGCCCGAGACAAGCAGGATGGGCACATCCTACAGAACGCATTGGTGATCTGGTACAGGAATCCAGAGCCTGGAAGAGGACCAGCTACTGTACAGCCTACTGTAGGTACCTCCGTCCCGAAGTCAGGTGCTCCGCGGTAAACCTACTCGGGACAAGCGTCACGACCTTCTTTTCGTGCCCTCTTGGCTGCAGCAGCGCCCCCAGCATCTCTTGCTCGTACATCGGACTATTCTGTATTGTCTGATTATTTCACTTTTTCACACATACTCTCCATGTACTTGGAGGGTCAATATCTGTGGGGCCGTGGCAATCTTGCTATCTATAGTAGACGCCACGAAGGCGCTCCGTATCACGAACAACTATACCCATACCTTCTAGTCCTATCGCCGTACATAGCGCAGCGCGTGGGCGTATGATGGTCCACGGCCAGAAATTCAAAATCGGTACATTGCCCGGAGTACCTTGTGCCGCGCCATCGTCGTACTAGATTTCAGTATGCTTACCATGCACATTCCCACGCCCGCTGGGCTTGTATGCACATCGACGTAAGGTCCTCTCCAGCCCATCGTCATCCGTCCAGTCAGGGTGCCATCTATGCCCCGTTGGCCCTTCCTTCTCGACAGCTAGGACCCCCGACCTATCCGCACTAGCAGCAGAAACATGATGTGCATTTGCAGCTGCCCCTCTCTCTCTTCATGACAAAGTCGCTGCGCCTCGGCTGAGTGCGTTGGGCGGAATTAACTCCCCTTACGTTCCGCGATATTGGCATTGGGAGCCAGATTTCTTCTCCCTGTAGAGAGCCGAGTGTCGGGAGACACTTCGATGTTAGCATACGATTGGAGGAATTGAGATTGGATAGATCAATGTAAATTCAATGTAATGAAATAAAATTTCTCGTGGGCAAAATGCATGTCTATCTCGTCTATCTACTCGGCGCCGGTAAATGGAAGAGACAAAAAAGAAACACCGACACAGGTGTAGAGGAAACTATTTTGTTCAGGGCCCTGCCACCAGGGATCATCGGGGGGACAGGACAGGCTTCAACTCCAGAACCAATGTAGACGAGTAGGACTCCACTGTACTCGAATGGTATATGGGCAGGACATCACGCATAAATACTTTTTTAAGACTTTTTTCGTCTGAGATTTGGTGGTTTGGTGTTTGGTTTTAGGGGGTGCTTGGAAGTGTGCTTAGTCTAGCTGCACTAGACACTGATAGTTTTGAAGACACTATAAAGTAGAGTGAAGAAAAGAGATTAGTACGAAGTCTTGTACGAGCATTCCAAAGAGTCCCAAAAACTCGTGTCATGTACATACCTGAAGCCATTGCCGCCGGTCGCCATCAGAGTGCCCGGCATCTGAGCTTGCCAATGCACCTCCTTGACAGATTCCATGTAGTGAACGAAGAGCAGCTGCGGCGGGATGTCCGCAATGCCCGCCTGTCGGCTCTCCTCATCATCCAGCTCGACAGCGAGATCCCATAGAGTGACAGTGTTATCAGCCGATCCCACAGCGACCACGCTGTCGTCAGTTGGGTGCCATTCAATGCTTGTGACGGGCTCCTTGTGGAAGTCAAACGAGGCGACAGGGGAGGCAGTGATCCGGCCCGCCGCGTTGGGCTTCCAATGGCGCAAGTCCCAAACGGCCCACTGTCCATCATCAGCGCCAGTGGCCAGTAGGTGGAAGGTCTGGTTGGACCAGCTCATGACATTGACATCGGTCTTGGAGATCTGCACGTCCACGGCAGGCTTGCGGGACTTGGATCGCACATCCCAAACCTTCACACTACCGTCACTGCTCGCGGATGCGAACACGTTCTTCTCATTCGGAGACCACTGCAGCTCTTCCACGGACGACTGGTGGCCAGTGAACGGTCGAGTGTCGGTCACCCAGCCACCGCCCTCGGTGCGAGTGGTCACATAGATCAGACCATCGTTGTCACCAGTCAGGAGTTTGCCGAGGGGTTGAAGAGGAGACCAATCCAGGGCGTAACCTTCGGATTTGTGCATGCGGAGAGTAGAAAGAGGCTTTGAGGCGGAAGGAGGGAGGATGGTGCCAGGTACATCGAAGCTGGAAAGGTGGGCAGTAACATCGTGGATGAGAACCTGGGAATTCTCAAGCATAGTCGCAGTGAGTGTCTGAGGGGGTTTCGAGTAGTCCGCCGATTGAGAGGGCGTTTGGTGGCAGCGAATGCGGTTGGTTGTCGAGCCCAAGGGGATAGACTTGTGTTCGAGAATTGGCTCGCCCATGTCGTCGTCGGAATCTGACTCTTCGTCGGAGTCCTCGCCTTCCCGCTCCATCTTGCTGAGACCACTCATCTTGAGCACCATCAGCTCGTTGTCCTTGGCTCGGGAGCCCTCTGCCTGGGTACCGGCAACAGCATAGACAGTCGCGGGGAACGTCTTGCGGTTGTCACCCAGAGTATCGCGCACGATATCGAAAGACAGGCACGGCCAGGGCGTGCTGAGGGTGTGCAGCATGTCGTAGGTTGAGGGATCGGGGGACAATGTCTCGCCGGGTGCCAATTTTGTCCGGCCAGGAATAAAAGTCTGCTTGTCGACCTCCATAGCTTCTGTACATTTCCCCAAGGCAAATTGAAATTAGACACATGTTTTCATGATACGGCGGAGAAATTCCACAGGTCGTAAACCTACCTCGCTCTTCCTCCTCACGCTCTGCATCGGGACGACCGTCGACACCGGCCTCCAAGATCTCGTCCTCGCTCTCGAACTCATCCTCGAACTCGTCCTCGAACTCCCCCACTTCGTCCGCGGGGGCATCGACCATTGGGCGCTCGCCGGCCTTGAGCGCCGCCGACTGCTCGTCGGTCGCATCCGCAGATCTCTTAGACATAATGACAGCGTACACGCCGGCGGATGGTGAACGTAGGAATGGAGGGGAAGGGCCGATAAGAACTTTTTCAGGAAATTTTGGGCGCCAGCGCGGGCAACGCACTAAGCCAATCGTGGACTAGCGCAGATCCCGCAGTTCCCGCAGTTGGTCAACACCAGCTGAACAACCAGACTGGCCTGGTCGAGACTGGACGGGCGCGAATGCTCTCAATCGTTCTTCCTGCGTTTGACTGCCCTCGTTTGCTCTGCTGACGTCTGCCTCTCTTTTCTCCTTACTGCTCCCCGGGTGCAATTTCCTCCGACTCTCGCCTGACCACTGTTTACACCGAACCCCGATCCTTTTGCTCGGAATCACCATCGAGTGAGGAGCTCTGCGTCAAATCTCTGGCTTCGTCGAGTGTTCTAGGAGAATTATCACCCTAGATAGCCATTGATTGGACATCATTGCCACTCGAAAAGCCCCCGGGAACTGGTTGGTGACATATCACGCAAGGGTCTCCTTTCCCCGCAGGGCACTAACCGTGATACGCATCGAACAGGTTGCCCGTCGAAATTTCTCTCCTCTAAACGACCAACCCTTTGCAGTCAACCATGGATCCGCTACAGCAGCCTGTCTCCGAGGTCCCTGCTGTTGCAGAGCCGCAGCAACTCCCGGCAGAAGAGCTCCAGGCGTCGGAAGCGCCGCCTGCTCAGGAAGTCGTCCCATCTGAACCTGGCCCTCTGGAACAGCCGGCGCTGGCTCCTGTCAGTGTCAACATAGAGCAGCCACTACCTGCTGAGCCTCACACGGGTCGCGTTGGCCTCGATAACGGCTACAACAGCGATTCCAAGGCGCACTACCACTCTCGCTCGACCGACTTCCACCACTCTGCTCCCGAATACGCTCCTCCCGATGCCGACGCCGCGACTCGTCTCAATTCCTCTCCCTCCATTAATCACCAGCAACCTCAACTGCCACCGGCCTCCCGCCCTGGCTCTGGATTCTCTAGTGGACCAGAGCGACATGCCCCATCTCAACTGCCCCAACCGCCGACGGACGCCGCTCAGCGACAGCCTGCACAGGCGTCCAAGAACAGCGTTGTCATCAAAGTTGGCATGGTAGGAGATGCCCAAATCGGCAAGACTAGCCTGATGGTCAAATACGTAGAGGGAAGCTGGGATGAGGACTATATCCAGACCCTAGGTAGGTGGCTTCCAGCAAGTTCCCCAGAATCTGGTCAAGGTCTCGCTCTAATCAGACCGAATGCCAACTGTAGGTGTGAACTTTATGGAGAAAACTATTTCCATCCGCAACACCGAGATCACTTTCTCCATCTGGGATCTTGGCGGCCAACGTGAATTTGTCAACATGCTACCATTGGTCTGCAATGACGCGGTTGCCATCTTATTCATGTTCGACCTTACCCGTAAGAGCACTTTGAACTCCATTAAGGAATGGTATCGCCAAGGTCGGGGGTTTAACAAAACCGCCATTCCTTTCTTGGTTGGCACCAAATACGATCACTTCGTGAACTTTCCTCGTGAGGACCAAGAGGAAATTTCTCTCCAGGTACTTCTTTTCTCCATCTGCCTGCCTCCCTTCAACATCCTACGGCATGCTGACTTCCTTAACAGGCGAAGCGATTTGCCAAGGCGATGAAGGCCAGTCTAATCTTCAGCAGCACCAGCCATAGCATTAATGTTCAGAAGGTTTGTCGTGTCTGTTCTGTCACACGTTCTTATTTTGCTTACTCACCTTTCTTAGATCTTTAAAATCGTTTTGGCCAAGGCATTTGACTTGAAGTGCACCATTCCCGAAATTGAGAATGTGGGCGAGCCTCTTTTGCTGTACAAGAATGTTTAGGGTGGTCGCTCGAAGATATTTTTCCTTGGCCCGCCTTGACGATTATGTACATTGGGATGATGTGATGCTGTTGACGATCGATCGATCCTGACTCCTGGTCCTCGCGGCCACCCTATCTTTGTGGTGATTTCTTTTTTTTCCTTTCTCCCCGTGATGTATTCCCCTTTTATTTTAGGGTCAATTATCGCGTTCTAAGCTTCTAGATGCGACTGGGTGAGCTCTTTATAGCAACCCAATGTTCTGGAATGCTTCGTCCTTGCGACTCGGCCTCTCACTTCTTTATGTGCATTGTTCTCTCTTGTTCTACTGTGGGATGCTTCACATCCATTCATCCGCACGTACCTAGGTTTCTCTTTCTCTCTTATGTTCTTGTCTTTCCCTAGACGGGGGCTCCTCTAGCCGCCTCAAGGCGTTTGGGAGTCTGAACGGTGGAGGGCGACATGCTGGAAATAAAGCTTCACAATTTACATTCTTTCTCCCACATATCATGTAGAATCGAAATAGATTAATCACACGACATCTGGATCTGATCAACTATATCGAATGATGTTTGTTGACTCGGGGTCACGGTCCCTGGTACCTGCTGAACCCCGATCCTGACGGTGCTGACCCATGGTCCCCCGCGAGGCGGAATCGCCCCCAACCCGAGTCGGCCCCTCAACTTGAGCCGCGTCCACTGCAATTTGGACTTCATCCACCGGTCAACCGTGTCCTGCTTTGGCTTTTTGGCTGCAGTTTCTCTCATACCCTGCATTGTTGCGACTCTGGTGATTTCAAATCCCACGGAGCTGCGCTTCGGCCCCCGCCAAGCCACTTAAGCAGCACTGGGGAATGAAACAGCGTCTACAGGCCTTGTCTGTCTTTTAAATTCTCGTCAGCATTTTGGCGGCCGTGGACATCTTCCCCTCGACGACGACGACAAACATCATGGCGGAAGAACCACAGCTCGGTTCCATCCAGCAGCGTATTGCTGCTCTAAAGCAAGCCCAGGCAGCGCAGTCCGGCACAGACCCGTCGCCATTCCGCCCTGTGACCGAGCGAAGCAAGTCCGCCAACAACCCGCCCTCATACAACGTCACTGGGTCTGTTCTGGACAGCGCAGCAATAAGCAATGAGCCTACAGATGATCAGATCCAAAGTCTAACCCCGCGACCTCCACCGACACTGTCTCCAAAGCCTGATTTGAAAGCTAAAAAGCCCCCTCCGCCCTTACCTACACGCCGATCAGATCGCCCGACCCCCCTCCCCCTCCAGCGCGTCCAGAGCTTCCGTCTCGTCCAGAACCTCCCACTCGTCCGGAAGCACGGCCTGCATTGCCGCCTCGAAGACCTACAGAGCCATTACGGCGGCCTTCGCAGGAATCGACCCTGTCCGACGCGTCGCAATCGACCGCCGCTACGAGTGTAGGGCGCGGGGCTTCAACTACATCTCTCAACTCGAATGGTAACAGCCGGATCAAAGCGCCAGCTTGGGGCGATGCTGATCTACCTAAACTGCCTCCCCGGCGTCCAAAGGAAGACCTTACAGAAATTGAGCCTCCACGGCCAGAATCCAAATCACGCATGAGTGGCTTGACTTCCAAGATCAATACTCTGCGTGGGAAAGCGCCATCCTCTTCGTCTACATCCTCTTCTTCTACACCATCTCGCCCTAGCTTGCCTACCCGTACATCTGGTCGGTCGGACACGTCTCTCTCCACCCCCCAACTACCACCCCGCCGGCCATCTGGGGGAGTGGAGGCTCATACGAATGAGGCAAATGGAACAGATGAGGACTTCAGACCTAGCCTCCCCATTCGCCGGTTGCCTCCTCCTTCGACTGACTCCGCTATTAATGATGCCCGACAGTCTGGGTTCGGCATATCGAACAAGAGCCCAAGTATTCCTGCGCGACCCAGTAGCACACCGACCCAGAACGGCGGACCCCCGCCTATTCCGCACGGATCACGCCCGGATCTTTCTAGATTAAATGCAACAAAGCCCCGGTTTCACGCATCTGTTCCCTCTGCCAGTCCTTCTGAGCAGCCCTCTACCACCGAGTGTTTGGTGTGTCGAGACTTTTCGGGCCCAGATACTCGCGCCGCTCAGTATCCACGTGCCACGCTTCCAAGTCAAGATCTGGGATGGCTAGCGAACGAGTTGACTGCGCCTTTCCCATCATTGACCGACAAGGCACGAGTCATTTTCACCTGGCTACATCACAATGTTCAATATGACGTGTACTCGTTTTTCAATAACTGCGTCAAGCCCTCAACGCCGGCTAGTACGCTTGCAACTGGACTAGCAGTGTGTGAGGGATACGCGGCTCTCTTTGTCGCATTGGCCACTAAGGCCGGACTAGAAGCGATCGTAATATCAGGTCATGGCAAAGGATTCGGATACGAGCCTCTGGCCCCCGGTGCCTCGGTCCCACCCTATAATGCCGGCCATGCCTGGAACGCAGTGAAAATAGACGGCGGAAGATGGAAGTTAATCGACCCATGCTGGGGTGCCGGTGCCGTTAACGGTCATGGCCAGCCATACATCCAACGCTTTGAACCGCACATGTTCACTATCTCGAACGATGAATTCGGCCTCAAACACTTTCCGGGCAATAAAGACCATTTCTTCCGCGATGACGGCCGCCAGATATCCTGGGAAGAATATATCACGACTAACCCGGACATGCCCTCGGGCCTGCCCCCAATCAAATTCTTCGGCGATGCCGATAAGCATAGCATTGGCCGCAAAACTGTCTCCCCAGCCAGTGGCCGTATCTCTTTATATAATACCCCTGGCCCGATCCGCTTTCAATTCGGGTTGCTATGTGAACACTGGACGCTCGCGCAGCACAGCCGCCAGAAGCCGGGCCTGTTCTTATTGATGATACACGGAGTAGACGGCCGCAAAGATGATCGTCTCCCATTCACGCACGTGCCTGGCTCAGGCCCCAGTGGCGGCGGCGAGTTGTGGTATGTTGATGTGCCGGAGGCGCGTATGCTAGGTGCCCCGGGTCAGAAGCTCTCTCTGGCTGTTCTGACCAGTTTGGGCGACCGGAAGGATTGTCGAGGAGTCACTGTCCAGGAGTACCAGTCCCAAGTAGGGCGGGTCGGTATGGCTTGGGCTTATGTTGCCGAGTGGGAGTTGGTACGGTAGTGACAGCTACATGTCGTCCTTTGTGTTCTTGCTCTTTATATGCTCTTTTTCATGGGTTCCCTGGCGTTATCGATACCTAGCCATGTTTCATACATGATTCCCTGTTTGCGAATGCATGGCATATTCATTACATAAGATATATATCTGGTTCCATAGTACTTCAAGTTCCCGTTCTTTTCAATTCAATCATACTCATTGGATATCCTACGTACATAGAACTTTCCAGCCTCCCGAGACACTTAATCAATGAACCAAGAATTAATGATTCTCCTGCTTAGTGGATGGTTCTCATTTTGGTAGCTTGTATATTAATTGACCCAAATGGGCTCGGTGACTAGCGACAACAAAGTCAAGCGAAAACCCTCACACTAATTGATTACAACTGACACAGGTTTTTCATATCATCGAAAGAATGCTAACCACAGAATAGCCGGATTTTGAAATAAAATTTTCTTGATGGAAGGTAAGTCATCTTAATCTGATTAAGTATATTGGTTAGAAAATAGCTTAACGGAATAATTTGGGTAAAAAACGAGATGAATCTGAATGGTGTACACATTGTTCTTTACACCTGTAGTAAGATAATGTAAGAGAGTGCACGGAGCAGGCTGGTCTCAAGCTTATCCTTTGAATCCACGCAAAAATGCCATTAGAAGCGCTTTCTTCAAGGTAAAAATATCCCTGAAGGGGTCAGCAGTGTCAATCTCGGTATCCATTATGCCATCTTTCTTCTTGTTGAGGGCGAGGTTTTGAGTATCTGAAAAGTTTGGGATGTTTTTGCCGACTTCGGTAATAAGATCCTGGTCACAAAAAAACTGATCAACATAAGAAGATCGAGTGTCGTAGATTAGGTTCAGGCCAGCAAAGCTTCTTTTAGGCTTGGCCCTCGTTCCATACTAAATAGGAGTTAGCTATTAATCATCACTAGAAGATTCTAATAACTGATAATGAATATCAGTAGCCCGTTCACTGTAGTAACCAGGGAAAATGGTCTCAAATTGAACCAATACTTTACTCGTTACTGGGCTGAACACCGCAGAGAAACGTTATGTCTTCATTGCTAGCATCGTTTCGGTTTCCATTGCCGCTGGCGGCATGCCGAAAAAAGTAGACAACCCGTAGTGAATGTCAGATCACGCAGGATTAGTGAAATATTCCACATTGTACCCACAGTAGCAGTACAGGACCGCATATCGATATAGATATTTGCCAACGGCTCTCAAATGTTCGTGTTCATAAGCTGAATATCCATGTAATGTTGGGATACCACGCTGGTACCGAGTAATGTTCTTACGAACATACGTCGTACCGATACTGGTCGAATTTTGGACTCTATAGCAGATTCTGAAACTAATATTCTAAAGCCTGACTGTAGTACTCGCCGAGCCGGTCTGATCTTGAAGTGTGCCCAAAAAAAGGTAACACACGTGAATGGTGTCACATATTGTTGCACCAAACATAATAGACTTGTTCCTAAAGACCAGAGACTTTGAAATGATGCTTGTACTAAGGTAGGCAATGTTAATTCCGTGGTTCAGAAACCCGTGTCATCATGGTAGAATATGCTTTGCATTCTATAGTATATGACCATATAATACTATACTGTGTCACCATAGTCATAGTATATCCTGCTGGCCTCAGCTTATTCATGAGCCATCATTAAGTTTCCCTGCTCCTCTTCTAGCGTCTGGAAACCCCCTAGAAGAAGAGTCGCTTGAATTTAGATAACGGAAAAACAATATATCCTGTGAAGCATACGAGTTCGCTCAGTGTCCCTATCCCATCATTATTCATCATCTGCCCCTGCTAATGTGAACAATCATCAGATATCAGACAATAGGAAAACCCCTGTCTCTGAATCGAATCCCTTCCCAATTCAATAAAGATCCTGCTTCGTTATCTGTACCTGTATTTCCTTGCATACTCAATTGGCCATTATCCCTACAAAATAGTATCCTTACAAGAGTTAAAATTTTGAAGCCTAGTCATTTGATTGTTGCCAGTGTGTTGCTTTTCATCAACACATATTCAAATAAGTCCTAACTCGAAAATTCATACAATGTTGGAGTTTAGGCTACAGATGATTTATGGTCTCGGTGTGGTCTAGACTCTTCAACATCGTTTCCCAAATCCTAAGTTGATGGCTGAAATTCGGATTAGAAATATGCCTATCAGGAGACCCAAAGAATAAGATTCTCTGGCAGTCAGAGGTTTATCGAGAAATTGGAATGAGCATGCCAAACTGGCTGGACCAACCCGAGAAGAGGTAAGAATAAAAGAGACCAATGACCTGCTCATGCACTGAAATTAATCAGGATACTCAGCTTGTTCAAGATATGCAACCGATTTGAATCAGTAATATTTCTTGGATGTGGAGAGTTCAATCCTTTTTCTTTCCCCGAATTTGTCAATAGTGTCTGGCCCGAGAGTCCGGCATTGCGGGTTCGGCCATCCGGCAACAGGACGACTTTTTTTCCTACCATAAAGTCAAGAACGGTTCGACCCTGAGTTCCTGAATGTGAAACCATTCAATTTCCGGTGGGGGCTTCTTTCGGCCACCGTGCACTTGGATGACGCGGAGGCGTACAATTGACGCGCTAGCGCAATGGCGTGCCGGCCACAGCGTCATGTTGCGATGTCCTAAGACTCGGACCCGCTGGACTCCAAAAAAGCCTCAACCGCAGAAGAAGGCTTGTCTGCGCCTAGACAGCAGCCATTACATCAGGCCGAGTGCGCAGTTACAGGGGTCCGGACGCCATAGTGGCGTGCTATTCCCGGAGTTAATGGGCAGGTTAGGGTCCGTGCTGGCCATTGGCGTCAAAGTTTACCGGATTGTCCTAAGGGCTTTCGCCCTGGCCCGATGAGTTCCGGGAGGAAAAAGAGAGGATTGTTGGAAGCGGTATAGGAACACTCCTTCAATTTCCATACCCAGGGACAACTCCCCGCTTCTCGTTGTTCCATGTGGATTGTGGAGAGGCCGAGCTTTCGGTCTGGGGAACGGCTTCCCGGTGTACGAATGCGGCCACGGTGACCCCGACTGCTCCGCAGATGCTATCTTGACTGGAGGCGGGGAGACCCGGGGAACAACATGAGGAGAAAATGAGGAGAAGGAGCGTCCAAACCCTGAACTAGCCATCTGCACCTTTCCCTCTGCGATCCCTGTTTTCTCGCCCTTCCGAGACAAACGACACGCTCAGATGGAAGACGGACCCACATCGCTTATGAAAAGCGCGCAGAAACATTCAGCTACGAGACAGCTTCAGC
The DNA here is from genome assembly GCF_028827735.1 of Penicillium macrosclerotiorum. Lineage (NCBI taxonomy): Eukaryota > Fungi > Ascomycota > Eurotiomycetes > Eurotiales > Aspergillaceae > Penicillium > Penicillium macrosclerotiorum. The sequence goes on along the minus strand of NW_026643083.1, from coordinate 6,105,171 downwards.
CTGCGGAGACCACCAGGCTTTGGAAGTAGGCCAGACTGTGTGGTAACTGGCCGGTTCCATGGAAAGCCAAGTGAGTAATCGGGCCAGGGTCGTCAGGGTCTTCCCGGACGGGATGGCTTTCTCGTTTACGCCACATCCATCAATGAACAGGTACCAACCTGCGAGCTGAGAGTTAGGAGTAAAAACAACTATAACAAGGAGAATCTATGGTCCTGCCAGGGAGCCACACGGTACGATTCGGGCCCGTCATGAGTGACCAACGTGAAAGCAAAGGCCGTCCAGCAGGCCAACAAGCCCCAAAGGCCGTTCCCGAGACTCCACCTCGGCGAGCACCGGCCAGTGAGGACTCTTCAGGACCGAGTGAAGCCGTGCCAGGTCGTCCCGTTCTGGGTAAATGCCCGTAGTTGGGGCCCCGGATTGGTCTCCAGACCCAGTAGAGATTTTTCGTGCGTGAGACCAAGTGGGCTCACTGCCGGTTAATTGTATATTGTGGGCACCACCCAAAAAAATAAATTACAGCCAGAGCGAAAAATCTCGGGCGGCGATACGCCCATGCCCTTAAAGCGCTGGCAGGAGTTCGACTTGGTGCCGACCCGTTGGTTTGCTGCTTGTTCGATGCCGAGTCGGGTTACATTCGCGATGAGCCGACAAGGTTGGCTGTAGATGGCATGATGGGCGGGGAGTTCCCCGGTTTCTGTCTTTTCCATACGGTATCTCATTCTCTACTCGCGATGATCGTCTAGAATTCCAAACTTCCTCGGATTTGAATACCGGCGCTATCTATATAAGCGGCCCGTCTTATGTTGATGTGTTAGTACACTCCTGCTGCCGAACACGGCATCCTGGTGATGCCGACCAGGAGACAAGCCGACCGAATGCGGCATCGACGCCCACTGGCGAATTCCGTACGGCGCCATGCTGGATTCGATCTAGACCAGTTGCTCGCGTGGCCGATTCCCCGGATCCTTTCAGCGATCGGCCACATTGCACCAATCAGAAAATACTAGGTGGACCCTTTCTAGGATTTGTCCACCAATAAGCTTCTTTACTTCCCCCTGGGGTCGCGAACAGGGTCTTGGCGGCGCCTGGGAACGTTGCACTCGCTTTCTATACGTTTGTCACTCGATCGTTTCGCTGGAAGCTAATAATACTTTCTTCCTCGAGATTACCCGAAATGAGCTTTACCAGAAAAAAAAATAGATTATCTCTTTTTTTTTTTTTCCCAACATTACCCTGTCTGTGGTTTCCGAGTGGATTCCTGTCTCGCAATGGTTTCGGCCCCGGCATTCGGCATCCACCCACGGGGAGAGCCTGTCTATGGAGGGCAGAGAATGTCAAGGCTGCTAGTTGTTGGCTGTTTTCCTTGAAAATTTCACCTATCGATGTAGATCGCCAATTTATTATTTAAAGACTCCCCTTTTCCGGCGCCAGCCTCGAGGCTTGTAGGACGTGGGATTTTTTTTCTCTCTTTTCTTTTTCTTCCCCATCTTTCCCATCCCGGGTGTCTTGTCTATCCCTGTGTCATCGTGTCTCTGTGATAGATAGGTCTTCCCTACCGTCATCATGTTCGTCGTAGGGAACATCTATGTGATCGCGGCCGTCTCCGTCATTGGAGGCGGACTCTTCGGTTTCGATATCTCGTCGATGTCTGCGATTCTCGGCACTACTGCCTACAAGTGCTACTTCAACCATGGCCCCTTGGGCCCTCCCTTCACAGATGATGAAAAATGCTCGGGTCTCAGCTCGTTGGCCCAGGGTGGTGTGACGGCTGCCATGCCCGCTGGTTCGTGGCTTGGTGCTTTGATTTCTGGTTTTATCTCGGATCGCCTTGGTCGCAAATACGCAATCATGGTTGGATGCTGTATTTGGTATGTACTCAATCCATATGGCCGTAACAGCTTCAGGCTCGAGCGGCCTATACTTTTTTTCTTGTTTTACGAGTCGAACAGTGACTAACATTCGGTTCCCTGTGCAGGGTTATCGGCTCCGCCATCATTTGTGCCTCGCAAAACATGGGCATGCTCATTGCTGGACGTGTCATCAACGGATTGTCGGTCGGTATTGAATCTGCTCAGGTCCCCGTTTATATCTCCGAGCTCTCGCCGCCCTCCAAGCGTGGGCGTCTTGTCGGTTCTCAGCAGTGGGCGATTACCTGGGGTATTCTGATCATGTACTAGTATGTGATACTGCATCCCAGACATTCTTTCTATATGTCTATATACATACCGTGCGGACGACTAATCATCGATTGTTTTGATAGTATCTCATTCGGCTGCTCCTATATCGGTGGCGACACGGCCACCACCTACAGCCAAGCGGTCTTCCGTATTCCCTGGGGTGTTCAGATGGTTCCTGCGATCCTACTCTTCTTCGGAATGATGATTCTACCTGAGTCTCCTCGCTGGCTGGCTCGTCATGACCGCTGGGAGGAGGCCAAGGAAGTTCTGACTCTGGTCCATGGCAAGGGAGATCCCAACAGTCCCTTTGTCCAGGCTGAGATGCAGGAGATTGGCGAGATGTGCGAGTTTGAGCGTCGCAACGCCGATGTCAGCTACCTTGAGCTGTTCACCCCCAAGATGATCAACCGTACCATGATCGGTCTGTGGTGCCAGATCTGGTCTCAGCTGACTGGTATGAACGTCATGATGTACTACATCACCTACGTGTTCAGCATGGCTGGCTACAGTGGCAACTCCAACCTGCTTGCTTCCTCCATTCAGTATATTATCAATGTGATCATGACTGTCCCAGCCTTGATCTGGGTTGACCGCTGGGGTCGTCGCCCTACTTTGCTGATCGGTGCTGCCTTGATGATGATCTTCATGTATGCCAATGGCGGTATTATGGCCAGCTACGGTGAGGTTGTTATCGGCGGTATCGATGGTGTTGCTGAGGAGTCGATGCGTCTGTCCGGTGCCCCGGCCAAGGGTTTGATTGCCTGTACCTACCTTTTCGTCGCCTCGTACGCTCCCACATGGGGTCCCGTGTCGTGGGTATATCCCCCCGAGCTATACCCTCTCCGTGTTCGTGGCAAGGCCGTCTCGCTGGCGACCTCTGGTAACTGGGCTTTCAACACCGCGCTCGGCCTCTTTACCCCTGTGGCCTTCGCCAACATTCGCTGGCAGACCTACATCATCTTCGGTGTGTTCCTCACCGCCATGTGGATTCACGTCTTCTTTATGTTCCCCGAGACTGCTGGCAAGACTCTGGAGGAGACCGAGCAGATCTTCGAGGATCCCCACGGCATTCCGTATATTGGTACCCCGGCCTGGAAGACTCGCCACGATACCAAACGCACTATGGCGGCGGAGCGTGGCGATGTCGAAGTTCTGGGTGAGAAGCTGGCGGGCGCGAAGACCGTCGCTACCCACGCCGAGGACACTGCCTAAGCACAAGGACTGGGTTCTGGTGCTGAGAGTGTCATTTCAGGAGCAACCTATCTCCTCTCATGATGCTTTATTTGATTTATTGAGTTAAGAGGAGATCAGGGCATTTGGCATGCTTAGATGATTCCATGTATAAAAAGACTTAAGGTTGAAAATATAGGGCATGATACTTATTCTTCTAATATTTCCCCATGACTATTACTAGTGGTCTTCATATCCTGTTAATCTTGAAAGAGACTCTCAGCGTACCGCTAGGGGTTGGCGACGATCTTTACGCCTTGAGGTGGTTGATTTTTATGTAGTCGAACTGTCTTTAAGCTGTGAGTCAAAAGGCGGCAGGAATCGTCAAGGCATTGGGTTGATCCAAGAGTCACCGAAACAGGTTTTACGCATCAGTGGATGTTAGGGTCTCTGGAGTGACTACACTGGAATCTCTTCCATCAAATCCATCTTGAACCTGCAAGATATCGAGGCGAATGAACATGACCTACTCGCCAATGCTTGAGTCCCTGCCTCGTGGAGATAAATTGACGCTCTTCGATTGGGGAAACAGCCCAAGCTTTACATCCCCCAAAAGTTCGGCCGCTAAAAGCCTTCCTATATAATTTAAATCTATTAGCAGCTAGAATGCGGCAGTCAGCCACGTCATACATGATTAGAGCTCAGAAGCCCCCACGTTTTGTCTCTTTTCCGAGACAAACTCTCAGTCTGATCAGATGGACCACGATCCTTATTCCGCCAAACACTAATGGCCAGCACAAAAGCAATATGCACACCAATTGTTTGAGCCCACATGGGCACGGCGCGACTAGTAGGGGGAAATACCTTTGTACAGCGAGTGTTCCAAACGGGACGACCAATCATTTACGATACAGCAGGCAAAGGGAATGGGAGAAATAAGAGGGGAAAAAGGCAACTGAAGGGAAGAAAAAAAAGGGTCAAGTTGGATGGACGAGATCGGCTCTTTTATCTCAAGCGCGGAAGGCTATGGAGTACGGAGGAGTGCTCAGTTCATAGATGGCGATAGAGAGAATCGGCAACAAGGTATTTAAGCGCCAATCCAACGACGGCAAAGCTAAACCTAAAAGGCAATCCACAGAATTTGACCGCGTCTCAGGGACTACTCTATATAGTCAGCCGCCCAAAAGCCCTGTGGAATAGTCATAATGTATACTGCTTCAGATAACGTAGTGGCAGAATTGCCCGTCCTCGTCTCTTTTCCGATCCTCCAATAACGTCGGACTCGGTGGAAAATTGGGAATGGCCATCGCTGGATGCTGGGGACAGTCTTCAGGGCCCGACTCCTGGCTGTGTACCCCGAACCGTCCAACGAGTTGCCGATTAAGTTTGCTTTGACCTCGTACGGAGCACCGCAATCGCATTGGCAATCTGGCGGGCCGTTTGGAAATAGAGAACAGAATACATATTGAGAAGAATAACCCGGATGGAGCCGCCCGGCCATTCACGATCGATGTGATGGTGCATCCACCGATGCCAAGGAATCCCGGTGCCAGGGCGATCCGCCCGCGTTGGCCGAGGACGGAGTGGAGTGGAGCTTTTTTTTAAGGGGAACAGAGTAGAACAGAGGACGAGAAGGCAGCATCATAGCAACTGGAACAGGTAGAGGGCTCGCTCAATCTGGACAGAAGCAGCAGCCACCGAAGGTCACCATTGAACCCACCGGGAATCCATTCCACCGCGAACTTCGGAGGAGCCATTGAACGTAGAGCATTGAACGTAGAGTGGACGGAACTAGCCACCCAAGCTCCACCGGCGGATTCTTCGTTTTCTTTTCCAGTTCGAGGATCGTCTCCTACTGCTGAACTCTCGTTCTTCTCGTTTATCTCTCTCTCTCTCTCTCTTTCCCTCCGACCCTCCCCGTTCTGCATCCCGCGCTGCTGTTCTCACACTCGTGGTCCGCATTGCACGTGAGAGGCCAACTTGACCTTCGCTGGGAAACTCCGTGCCGATCGCATTGAAGTCGTGGACCCTCGACACCTCTCTCAGTGCGTTGTCCACTCGAAGAGCTCATCCTCAAAATCCTCCCGACTCCCCTCATCGGCACATAACGAAACTGCTCGCGATGGTTCGTCCGCGCGGTCGGTCACAACTCGGCGTGGACATCCGCGGCGACACCAGCGCGCCCGCGATGTCCACGATGAACGAAGTGAGTCCCATTGAACCCACATCGCCGGATTTGAACAAGGTACGTATCCTTTCTCGCGGGCCAGCAGCATTTTTGAATATTGAGCCCGGCCCAAAAACGTGGAGGGCCGCGCAAGTATTGACGACATGCGAACACAGCAATTCGAATCCCGTATCGCCGACAAATCCGCCGGCAAGACACACTCGAAGCGTCGCCGCAATCGCTCGCTCCTCCACCGGTTCGCCGACACCTGTCTCAAGTACACTTGGCTGCTGCCGCTACTCATCCTCGTCTTCTTGCTATCGCTCTATGCCGTGAATCCAAGCCCGTCCAACCCCATGCACAGCGCCATCTTCCTTTCCTACCCGCAACCCCCCAAGACCCCCGGCGGACCCATTATGTATGGCAAGGGCGAAAAGGACATCGCCTTCGTGGCTTTCTACACGGTCGTTCTATCGTTCACGCGCGAGTTCATCATGCAGCAGATGATCCGTCCGCTGGCGGTTTGGTGCGGCATCCGCGGCCGCGGCAAGACCGCCCGCTTCATGGAGCAGGTCTACACTGCCATCTACTTCGGCATCTTCGGACCCTTTGGGTTATACGTCATGAAGCAGTCCGATATTTGGTACTTCAACACCACTGCGATGTTCGAGGGCTTCCCGCACCGGGAGCACGTGGCCATCTTCAAGGCGTATTATCTGCTCGAGGCGAGTTACTGGGCCCAGCAAGCCATTGTGCTCCTGCTGCAGCTTGAAAAGCCCCGCAAGGACTTCAAGGAGCTGGTCGGCCACCATATCATCACCTTGGCTCTCATCGGTCTCAGTTACCGCTTCCACTTCACCCACATGGGTATCGCCGTCTACATTACCCATGACGTGTCGGACTTTTTCCTGGCCGTAAGTTTTATGCAATGAAATGAGATGATGGATGGCATGCCCCCTTCGAGTTCAAGAATTCTAACGGATTTGAATATAGACCTCCAAGACTCTGAATTACCTCGACTCTATCATTGTCGCACCGTACTTCGGGATGTTCGTTGGCATGTGGATCTACCTGCGCCACTATCTGAACCTGAAGATCCTCTGGGCCGTCCTGACCGAGTTCCGCACTGTTGGTCCTTTCGAGCTGAACTGGGAGACTCAACAATACAAATGCTGGATCAGTCAGTACATCACTTTCGGTCTGCTGGCCAGTCTCCAGGCGGTCAACCTGTTCTGGCTCTTCCTTATCCTACGCATCCTCGCCAACTACGTCTTCAACAGCGTTCGCAAGGATGAGCGCAGCGATGACGAAGATTCGGAAGAAGAGCTGCAGAATGAAGTGGACTCCAAAGCTACACTAGCCACTGGCGTTGCCAAGGAGAACCAGACACCTGAAGTCTTCGTCAACGGCGAGCCTGCGCCCGAGACCCGCGGCCCGCGGACTCGCAGCAAGAAGGCTTAAAAAACATGCCTCTCTTTGCGTGGGATGTAATCCAGCGGAGCTCCAAAATATTAATAATACCGGCCCCTGGGAAAACAAGCCCATTCCCAACCTCTTGTTCTTTATACATTTTTTTCACTCTTGTCTGTGTCTCTGTGACCGACTCCATATATGGAAAGCCTCTTGGGAAAGTCAGGCTACGCTCTGTTTATAATTACACATTGATGGAAGGAAATTGGACGACCTGGGCATAGGCATGAGGCATGGTGTTTATGCTTAATTTGCAACACGACATACCATGATACTACATTTTCAGCACGTGTCAATATTCTACTCTCTATCTCTCTTGTTTGGGAGGTAAACTAAAGGAACGCTGGCGTGCTGCTGATTTTGTGCTTCTTTTCGATTGTGCTGGTACGGTGCATTTGGAACAGGACAGACTACTTACTATGTGGGGGTGATGTGAGGCTTTTCGTTTTTGTTTGATTCATGTACAGCCCTCATTTCTGATTCTAATTCTTCCCCTGTGTTTATCGCTAACCCCTTTTCTTGATGCTTTCTTTTGTCATTGGTGACTTTTTTCGACGCCGGGCTGATGCTGATGTGGTTGAGACGAATATATCAATGATCTCCATGTGAAACTTCTTTGTTGTACTTTTGACGGCTTGTAAAAGATGAGATCGAGTGTGTCTGAAGGGTGATCAGCATGATTCCAACGTGTAGAAAATGTTTTCGGGATATGTAAATAGTCACCTGGCGCAGGCCTTTGGGATAGAAAGTAAGTATTCACAATTTGACAGTTGACCAAATAAAATTTTATACTCTGTACAATGGGCTGATTCGTGATTATGATTCACTGATTGTGGGGAGAATCGGTCAGGTGACGAAGAGCATAATGATGATATTATGCCAAATCGTTTTAGAGCCTCTGAAGTGATTGATGTTGAAATTTCACAAGAATTATCAAGTGGACATTTGAGTATCGCCATTATTGGGAGTGAAAGCGAATAAATCGTCCTTGGCTGGAAACTCCTGGCGTTTCAATATATAGTCTTGGATATACTGGAGTTAACTCCCGATTTCGTATCAAGGGTAAAAGAAATCTCAATGGAATTTTGATGACCGGGTCCATGTAGGAGAGCTAGTCACCTTGCTAGGCCCTTTTTCACCCGAATACTAGGAGCAGGCGCACTTAAAATCGTTCTTTGGGACGACTCAGGCAATTGGAGAAAAATGTTCCAATTCTTTGACATCACTCTTGAACGGTTGGCTGAGAAGGTTGGAGGGAAATACCAAAGGGGGTTCTGAGATAGCTTCAGATGGAATTTCAATGGAACAGTCGGGACCTGTCGACGGCTTTCTACAAGATCTTGTACAATGAGTGGTCAATGAAAGAGTTATGAGAAGGAGGGGTTCGTCAGCCATTTACCAAATCCTACGCCACTATAGACCATGGATCTCTACTCAGCACTGTAAATGTAAAGAAAAACCAACAATATCATGAACAGAGGTAAATCAAAGAGCCATCATGACTATGAAAATAACTAGGGAGCCTAGATGTTATTGCACAAGAAGAAACCGTTGTGCTGCAAATTCTGGAAAATGCCCTCTGGGTCATACTTGGCCGCAACATCTTCCATCAGTCGGATGTTATCGGCGCCATAGCTACCTAAGACTTTCTGAGAGGCTGTGGCAAAGGTCATGCTTATAAATTCAAGCAGAAGGCCTTTCCGTTTGGCTAGAGACCGTACCCCCTCGCCCATGAGATCAACTGCTCTTTGTGCAACGGCGTCGTTGTTTTCCCCAAGCCACTCGATGGTAAACACCCACCCTATGCCATTTAGTCAGCATTTATGTCTCCAAACTCGATATTTATATATTACGAATATTATCACAGATCCAAGAACACGGGATGTGCTTACAGCACTGAGATACGCTCTCCAGCCCCATAATATTCTCCCCACGGTCCTTTCCTGCCTGTATGCCGGCCTTTCCAATTGGTTGGATCGTGTAATGTAACACACAGTCGGAAGAAAGAGTTTTGCAAATATCAGTCCAGAGTTTATAAACTCCTTCATACAGTTCCTGAGAGACCTTGGTTGTTACGGTGGAGATGGTTCGCCTGTTATACGTTTTAGCGGCCACACGAAACAGCAAGAGAGCATACCGCATTCTCTTTAGCATACGCACTTCTTGGATTCTTGCGCATGACCCATGGCCTGGGCTAGTGACAAGAGAGTGCCATTAGTTTTCGGTATCACGGTATTGATCAGGCTTGTTAGACTATGAAAGGGCTCGAAAGCTGGAAGAGGCTCAGAGGGGGTGTCTGCGTAAAGCAAGCCCACGGCAACAAAGCCATTGTTAAAATTGGTAAATAAGCCAATCTTAGGGTCGGTTTCCATAGCCTCCTGAACAGCTATTGTTGCCTTGTTAATTCCAATATAGTCCTCCGGGTTGTAGAGCTTGATCGTGTATTGGACGTTGATCAGAGGGTGTGTTTCGAGATCGAATCGTGTCACAATACCTGAATTTTCAGACAGAATCAGAAAATGTAGATAGAATTTTCATTTTCCAGTGTTTTATATACCAAAGTTGGAACCGCCGCCCTTCAGGGCGCGATATAGATCGGCATTATCTCTTGCATTCGCGTTTACCAGTCGTCCATCAGCCAAAAGAATCTAGGGAATAGCCTATAAGCATTGTGAAAAAGACCAATATGTACGTCATAAAGCATATTGACTCACTTCAAAGTTTTTGATGCCATCTGTTCCGAGCCCATATAAGTTTGGTAACGCCCCCATACCACCTTGAATTGACATCAGCCGTCAGGCCTTACAGATGTAGTATTCGGAATCATAAAACATAAATACCTCCAAGGAGAAAGCCTCCTAGTCCAACTTGCTGGTCTCGACCTCCAATAGCTGACAATTTATGTTCCTCCAACCAGGCATATACCTCACCCCAGGTGCTACCCGATCCGACTCGAGCGAGCCCATCCGAGCCCAGCTCTTTATGTTGAATATGACGGATATCGAACACGATGGTTTTTTGATCGGCACTGCTCAGTCCCATATTGGGATTGTGGCCAGTGGCCCGGATAGTGAACTTGGATCCTGTCTTCTTAACAATATCCAGCGCATTCCTGAGGTCCTCTGCGCTATTGAGGTACACGTAGCCAGCGGCCGGAGTCCAGCACGTCTGAGACCATGGGCGCGCCACCGCTGCTTCATATTCGGCCACAATATCGGGTGTCACCATTTTATCGAGAAAGGCTATTTTGAGTTGCCCTAGAGTTACTTCAATACTGGCTGCCATGATAAAAAACTGAGTCGCTTTGCAGAGCTTTGTAGAAAATGAAGTTTCCCAAATGATAGAATAGTTTGATAATAGAAAGTTCTCTATTCCCTTGGACTGCGACAAAGGACCATTAAATAACTTTTTGATGGCATAGATTTCAATGAAATTTGGTTAACGAGACATCGTTTACTTAGGTATTGCACACGCCAACGATCCACGCATGGCCCCAATTAGGCTGGATGGTCCGTTATCGCCTAAAGAGGTAAGTTCCTTGACGATCGCACGACAAGGCGTCCAATGGGGTTCAAGATCGTACATAATACTAATCCTCCCTACAGGGGCAGCTGTGGCAAAGAGCTTTGCCGAATCTACTTGAAAGCTATTTTGACAACCTCAAAAGCCACAGACGGTGTATGATGTGGGTTGAGGCCCTTTGTAAGGCGCCGATGACTACCGCGGGTGGAACTGGGACCGCGGGGGCGCTGTTTCCCCTTCTTTCGTTTCTGCTGTTTCCTTTTACTCTATATTTGATCTTCTGAGTCTGTTCATTCCAATCGTTGTTGATTGGCTCTCTATTGCGGGCAACAGTCCGCATGCGCACTGGGCTGGAAACCTGGAAACCAGGGTCCGCAAATTCCTCCGTAGCACCGTATAATTAGAGGGAAATCCATCAGTAATGAGAATATTGATCGGTACTTATCTAACCTTAATTGAGTGGGGTATAATAAATTATACATTCAGGTATTTCTTGGTCTAGCTTTGAATATGAACTTAGGCCTATAAGCTTTAGTAAGTAGGTTGCGATTACAAAGTTGGACCTGAAACCTCTATTCATGGAAATCTGATTATAGTCTTAAAACTTAATGAATAAGATTATAAAGAAAGAAGTTTTGTTAATTTTAATCAATAAATTGTTAATATAATTTGATTTGTTAAGGTCTTTTAGAGTAAATATTATGAATCTACATTATTGATAATTTAAATTCAGTGTTATTAAGACGTGTTTTTTTTTGAATTCATGCTCATTAATATATAGAAAGGTGGTTATATGTTACCGTTTATTATCTTTGTAATCGCATAATTCCATCTTAACTTTGATTAGGAATTATAACAGCTTAAAGCTACCTAGAAGATTCAAAAAGCAATAACCTACTTTTCTAATCATAGGCTACTTAATAATTCTATTAGGTTTTTGGTTTTTTTAGAAAGTAAAATAATAATCGAAATCTATCCAAGATGTTCATAATGTCCTGATTTGCATTATAGATTGGTATGGATATCCATGGATATCTATGGGGGCTCATGAGCCGCGTAAAGGTCTATCCAAGAGCACACGAGTACCCCTAGTAATGGTTCCCCCGATTCAGGCCACAGAGAAAATGTACCCGTAAATGCAATCCCGAAGCTCACTATTGTCATAAGTCTGTTTTAAGTCGTTGAAGATTTTTTTACTCTGCCAACATTTTGGAAGATTGCGGGTTCACGTCAAACCGCTTCCGGAACTTAAATCACATATGCTCATTGTAGTGGCTGCTTTGAGCCTTTGGGAAATGAGGCCCCCAAGATATGGTTCAGTAATCCAGAAAATTATCCGCATCAAAGTACTGATAAATTCCTCTCTATGGGTTGTTGGCTCTATATAGTTTTATCATGCAGTGCTGGCAACACGTTTGAATGTTAAATCCAGTCTTTCCCCTCCCTTGCCAGTCACAAACCTATCTTCGTTGATAAATTTGGACTCATCATAGATGTGTGTTTCGAATTCGCTGTAAATAGCAGCCACCGTGAATCGCAACACTTTTTGCTGTCAGAAAATGGAAAAGTGAATGAAGAAAGAGGGCAAATAAATGTACCTTCCATAGCCAAATTCTGGCCAAGGCACCGACGGCTGCCGCTCCCAAATGCCCAAAACCACTTATCCTGCTCCGTGGCGTCCATCTTGGTTGACGGATTTACCATCCATCGATCAGGCACCCAGCTCTCAGCATCGGGAAAAATCTCCTCATTCCGGTGCAGACACCAGGCCAAGGCACTCACTCTAACCCCCGAAATATTTTTGTAGGGCCCCAATTGGACTGGCGCGGACGCTGATACAATACGGGGGTTCGAAGTGGGAACATTGCCGCGGAGACGGATAGATTCTTTGAGGACGGCATTTAGAAAAGGAAGAGCCTCAAGAGAAGTCGCGGAGAGGAAGGATTGACCCGAATTTTGTGCCCTTTGTTGGGCTAATCTCAGCTCCTCACGCAGTCGGTTCTGTTCGGCTGGGTGGCGGGAAATATAGAGCAGAATATACGACAGAACGACGCCTATGATCCTGATTAAAATGGTTTTCTTGCAAAATCTGCACTTTCTATCTGAAAACAAACCGAATGTATCGCGAGTAGCCACCATGTGGTCTAAGCACTCACTTCCAAGCTCACGAATCTGGCTTTCGGATGGAGAGAACTTTTCCGCAGACTTCGATGCCTGCTCCGATGCCATAGCCGATCTCAGCTGCGCGTAGACGACAGGATAACCTTGTGATTCCCATACATTGGCCTCCGAGAAACGTCTTTCACAGGCTTGTACTCGTGGAACAACCCATGAGTCAAATTTTTGGCAGTCTCGGAAGTAGCTCTTAGGTACAATATGGATGCCAATCTTCGACAGCCAGGAAACGGCTTTAGGGTACTCCTGAAGCCAGTACATTGGGCTAGAGTAAACATTCGCATACATTTCAAGCCATTGGTCGCGGGCTTTAGTGTCCGCTAGGAAGTTTGTACCCTGGGGGAAACCAAACAGCCAGGCCGACACAAAATCCAAACTGTAGGCAAAACCGGTCGTCAGAACCTCCACCGGTTGACCCGTTTGAGCATGAGAGTCGAGCAGGGGAAGAAGTCGTCCCAGAAGAACCTCACTGAGCAAATTCTTGACATGTTCCGAGCCCTGGACGAATGGTTTGGTATAAACGCTGCTGATGCGGTGTCGTCTGACGTTGTGATCTCTGGTCAGAGATGAGAAGGAATTGAGACAGCTGTTGGGGCAAAAATTATTATTTTTAAACTTCCATTATGAGTTTGGAGGTGAACCTTACTCCAGATGCTGAAAGACGCTGTACCAGGCAGGCTTGGTATAGTTATTGGGGCCATACCCATGAACTGTCCTCACAGCATCAATTGTGTTCAATGCAACTTCATTAGGGCCAATCCGAACAATTGGTCCTTTACTCTGGAATGCAGCTTCAAAAGTCGGGACTTCTCGATTGTGAAAACGTTGCCATTGGATCCAGAGACTGGTCAGAGGTGCCAGTGGATTTGCACTCGGGATGTTCGCCAATGGGGAGAGGTAGAGGGGATAGAGAATGAGATAGTATAAGATCAAGCCGAAGACAAACAATATGAGATACATCATCTTCTGAAACCTTGCAAGAGAAATGTGAAAAAGTAATTTTTGGGCGATGACCAATCTGCACCTGCTGAAAAGGTAGGATAATGGTGGGTAATTGAATCAGTTATTTGAGGCTTTCATCTGACCAACAGCGTCTACCTAGGTAGCCAAAGCAACCCCTTCACTTATTCCCCCGCCCTCCACCGTAGTCCTTTATATATTTGTCAACCCATTACGAAACCGAAATTGCCATTTGTTCAATTGGAGCTATAGATCTCAAAGCCGAAGGAGAAGACAATGCATCGCGATCCGAGAGACTGCAGATCTTGGAATAAAGTGGAGAAATTTGAGGAGCAGCTGAGATCAGAACAGATCTACATTTCTTGTGGATGATTTTGTTCCGGGTTCTAACATGCCAAGATTCTGACCCACCTTTTAGCGCAGTGTACGATTCAGATATGGTAAAATGTAGTGTAGATCTAAACAGAATAAGTTTGAGTGGATGCTGTCCGCTTAGGATATGGTTTAGACTACGCATATTGCCCAAAGCGCAGTCTTACGGCATTTTTGAAATCAGCCATCGCTCCGCTCGTGTACGAATTGATTGTCTCGAAAATAACGCCATACCTCGTGGAGTCACAAAGTGAACTAAGTGGATAAGCGGTGTCGCGAGCTAATAAATTGGGCTCTAAAGTTGGTCACCACTGCAAGTACTCTTGTGGCTTTACATCAAGTTACAAATAAGTGTAATGATCAAGGGAACATGTGCAAAATCCGAATTATGCAATATTTCCCATATTTACATACTAATTATCCCTTGCTCTGCCGACCGCTGGCAGCTGGTGACATGCTTCATGGAACTGATGGACAGCTCAGGGGTAACCTAAAGGTGGCGGATTTGGCAAGGATCTTTCATTTGTGCATTTACAGGTGCGATTCTCTCTTTACATCGAGTCGCAATGACATGCCAGCATGTTCAAAGCCTTCCCAAACTCCTAACTGCCCATAGGTAACAAACCCAAGTCGCGCATACATCGCTTCTCGATGTGCCTGCGCATGTGCAAGCACCAAACCAGACCACTTCCCGCCAGGTAGCGTGCGCTCATCACCACCAACTTCGCGCAAGTTGTCTAGTAAAGCCAAATTGATCTCGGTCGGATGTTCTCTTGCCCAGTATAGCGCCCCCTGGATTGCACCTTTGCCCAGGCCGTATCCCCGATACTCCTCTAGACACGCCAGCCGTCCAAGTCTGATGGACGGCTCATTGAACAGGTCATATTTCGGCCATTCTGCCCTTCTTCCTTGGTTAGAATCTAGAAGACTCTCATATGGGACTTGTGGCGGTGGGATCAATCGGATGGTTGCGACTGGAATCGGGTTCTGAGGGTCCTCATTGTCATAAGTAACCCAATGCCAGCTGCGAGCGTCATCACCGTCGATTTCATCCGCAGGATCGGTGTTTTGACCACCCACGAACACCTTAAGTCGCACGTTTAATGCATCATTGATGATCGAGGGATTTGAGCTTGGTGATGGATTCAAGTCCGTTGGAAGGGTAAGGCTGTGTCGCACAGGCGATTGAACCTTTGTGATGAAGCTTTTGGGCATTCTCAGATATGGTTTTCAAGTCTTATAGGCTCGAAGGAAAAATAGAACACAATTGTGATTACTTCAAGATCAAGAGAGCAAGATCAATGAAATTCTTCAGCACGGAAGAGCGCCAAAGCTGGCCCGGATATTTAAATTAGACGAGGCTGGAGATATCACTGTTCTGCACTTCATTCCTATTAAAAGTCTTAAGTGTGGTTGCGTAACATTACCAATTACTAATACAATTACTAGTGGCAGGCTGTATATACAGTATTGATAGATCTCATTGATATTTATGGTCAAATCTTGTTCCTGACCCTCCACGTGAATAATCTTACTTACCTAGGTAGGGATCTGCGAATTTCCCTCCAAACATATCTCGAATTTTTTAGAAGTTTTGTCAAAGGTCTAAAACTTAGACTCCTCAGAAAAATGCCTCTTGTTGCATATCCGGAATTTTATTTAAAAATCTTGCCTAAGACGTCATATTGTAGTGGGGAAATAGCGGTCTGCAAAATGCCTCAGAATTGATGTATCTGAGACTACCCCGCTCGCAGAGGGCAGATAATCAGATACCTTCTCTTCTTTATATTCCTATGTCTCTTCCCTAGCACCCTCCCTATCCCTAGAGGCTGGACCTGGTTCGCAGACAGGTGCAACCGTATCTAGTTTGATATTTACCTCAAAATATAGTCCAAGATACAGCTCCCTGTTGAGATATAATGGGTGAGGCAATTCGATTATGAAGTTGCTCGCTGCATACGAGTGGATTTTTTCATAGCCAAGGATACGACGCAGATTTTCCAATCCAGGTCCCACTATGCAAACCGCGAGTGGATCTTTTCATAGCCAAGGATACGATGCAGATTTCCCGATCCAGGTCCCACGATGCAAATCGCGAGTTCTGATACGAGTGTTTTGGAGAAACGCTGTTGCGGTCAGGGCGAATTGGCGATTGATACTTGTCGAACGGGCCCACTTCGGCCCGGCCCCGCCCCATTCAGCTGAACCTTAGGCCTCGCTATACTACTCCATGTTCATCTTATTCACTACAGCTGCAAGAACGTACGATTCAGGTCCTCAGTTGCCGAGAGTTGTGGCTGACTGGAAGTAAAGTGGAGTGCCAGCTCGTAAAGGATAACCCCCAGAAGAAAAAGCAGCCTGAGGTGCTGGGCCAAGTAAAGATCTTCACCGCGTCATGAATGGAGGCATCTATCTGCATGGCAACATCCTCAATTCAGAGGCCGATGCCTAATATTGTCGGATACGGAATAGCCCATCCGCACAATTCACTTCAAACCTTGTCACGAGTTGAGAGTAGGTATATTACCCGCAATTTCTCACTCGAAAAAGGGGTTCGGGTTATGTTACTTGCCAAATTCACCATATCTTCATCCTGTCCCTCCCAACTACAGCCATGACTAAGGTTAACACCTCATTTATTGAGGAGTGCGAAAGCGCTCCCCGTTTGACCAACCTGGCCAATTTCTTTTCCTCCACTGCTGCCGGTCGCTCGAACAGGCCCGTGAAGAAAATACAGGCAGATAAACGATTGCTGCTTGCCGATGAACAGATGGACAGAGTAGTCGATCTCTTCGCACAGCGTGGAGGACCCTTTGATCAACACTACTTTGGCAGCATTCCCTATAGACTCGAGGACGACTGCAGACTCACATATGCCATCCTCCAGTACACTCAAACAAAACCAGGATCGCTCAATCTGTATACCCTGGGAAGTGCCGAGGGCACCATGGCCCGTGTACTTGGGGAGCTGGCAGATGGGCGCATTGAAGGTCTAGCATGTAGTCCGACTGTTGAGAATCATCAAGCCTTTCTTGCTCACGGAGATCCTCCGAATGCTTCATTTTTCGTTGGCCCGTTTCATCATCTCACTAAAGAGGTGATGCAAACCCGTGATGACTTGAGAAAATTCACTGCTGGCTTTGATATCATTCTGGAAGACACCACCTTTCAGATGTACTCAGCGAATCGAATGGATCAGATTGAATTCGTATCGCAGCATCTGAAGGAGAATGGTTTATTTCTTTTCCTAGAAAAGTTCAGACACCCGGACGAGGAGGAATACCAGCGGCGCGAGCAGCAGAAAGATTATGGTTACAAGAGTCGCTATTTTAGTCGCGATGCTGTCCTGGCAAAGAGCAAAGAGGTTCTCACATCCATGAATCCGAACGAGGTGATGCTCGAAGATATGGCCAAAACCATTCGCTCTTTCTTCAGTCACTGCTACATGATCTGGAACAGTGGCAATTTTTACACTCTTATTGCAAGCAATAGCCTGCCCAACCTCAACTCCTTCATGGCCGGTCTAATTGAACCCGCTATTCCTGGCGAGTTCGTGTATGATAAAATCCCTCAATCTCTGTTTAACGATCACGGTTCAAAGATGCGGGCCTTAATATAGGATCTCTGGATGGCATTATTGTGAGTAGGGAAAACCTACGACAGAATTTCTTGTATATGGGCTGACCAATACATGTTTGGACATTACTGGTCGATCCTAAGAGAATATGTCGAGCGAAGTTTATTCACCTTTAATACTTCTTTTTTCCTGTATCCATCACCTTTGTAGTGAATTTAGTGTTTATGGAATGAGTGGCACATTATTTTATGGAAAAGCACACATTAGAGATGAGAACGTTGTAGTGATGTCAGAGTACACGTATTCTAGACTACTGGCTACAGAAGTTACATACCGTCAGGATATGTCATGTACGGGAGGGGAAGTCTGTCCGCATGACAGGTAATTGATGTGGTCAAGATCGCTAAGTGCAACCTTGGAACATCACCTGGATAATTGATCCATTCGGATACATACGTATACCTCCCCGGTTCTCCGGGGTCAACACATGTGCGAGCATGTAGTTCTAGAGCCACTCAATGAGCCTGGAACTGCAGCCTTACCACCAGAGCTTGTAGAAATCTTTGTGTGTACCTTTGCTCAGAAACTTATTCTCTTAACAGGAAACTCTCATTAGTCTGTGAAATATCTATGGGCAACTTTCAAGGAGCGTCGGGATCCATATTATTCCCCCACTTTCGCGTAGTTATACCACGAACATAGCCTTCATTGCCTGTGGGCTCCAAAGCCAGAATATTAATCTTGTTTTCGCTTTTTTGGAGATAGCAACCTGGTAAGTAGAGGGTCTGCTGTGGGCCAACAGTCCAATATCGGCCTAGGTTAATACCATTGACCCAGACAACGCCCTTGGTCCATCCTGGAAGCTCCAAGAAAGTATCACCAATAGTGTCCACATCAAATGCACCTCCATAAAAAACCGGTCCGGAACCTGTTGAAGGCGTAGTCATCGTGTAGGTAGGTTCTGAGCTTGGGGGTGCACTAAGTGGGAGGGGGTACATCTGCCAATTGGCTAGAACATCACCACCGACTGTGATATTTCCAACAACTCCCTTGCGCTGATCCACTATCTTTGATCCGTAATTGACACGACCCATATTCTCAATCAAAAGGTCTAGAACATCACCTTTCTTCACGGACAGTTGAACAGAGCTTGGTGCCGCATAGGTGTTATCAATTACGCCAACACGCTGACCGTTGACATACACGAGAACTCGGTCTCGGGGAGCGTCACCAGGCTGCACAATGCCGCTAACAGAAGATGTGGCTATATGCCGGTAGAGAATCAGTCCTACTGACTGGCCAACTGCTTCCATATTGACAGGATATTGTTTTATGATTGGTTTTGGGAGTGAATCAAACAATTTCCCAATGGGTGTAAGCTGAATATCAGGGATCTTGATCAAGGGTTTGTCGGCCGGAACAGAGGGTATGCCGTCGACTCCAATGTAGTCACCGATTGTTCGACGAAGAGCTTGATAGATATCGTTTGGTCGCCCACTTTCATCAAGAGGTGCACCATAGTCATAGCTGGTAGTGATCGGCTCTAATGCATCACCCCAATCGGCACCATTTTGAAATCCCCAGTTGGTTCCGCCATGGAACATATATATGTTAAATGAAGCATTCCTTTTTAGAATCCAATCAAGATCGGACTGAATGCTTTGAATCTTTTCGGTGTCTCCGGAATCCGTCTGATAAGAATTATTACTTGCCCACTGATCAAGCCAGGTAATATAGTACTCCCCATCGAGTTGAGGACCAAGGCTACTAGAGTCAGTAACATACTTGTCGCGTGCACTAAAGCCCGTCTTGGGGTCACCGTCGGTCTCAGCTAAAGCGCCCGAAATTTGGCCACCTTCAAGCATAGACCGAGTGCCGCCATCATTGGTATAAAGGACCACATCGCCAAATGCGTCTTTCAGAATGTCTCGTAGGGCCGCTATGTATTGGTGATTGCTTCCGTAGGACCCGTATTCATTCTCAACTTGGACCATAAGGATGGGGCCTCCATTTAAGATAGTAAGTTGCTTCAAATCTCCCGCGAGATTGTGCATGTACGACCGGGAGGCTTCGAGGAAAGCATTGTTATTTGTGCGAACAACCATCCCAGGCACTTCGCTCAGCCAGGCAGGGAACCCTCCCCATTCATGTTCGCCACAGATGTAAGGCCCTGGTCGTAGGACCACATTCAACCCATGGTCTTGGGCGGTTCTGAAGTACCGAGCAATATCGTTGTTGCCACTGTTTTCCCACGAACCTTTCGAGGGTTCAAGCTGGTCCCAATAAATATAAGAAAAGATCGTATTTAATCCCATTGCACGTGCCTTGGCCAGACGATCATCCCAGAGTTCGTTAGGAATTCGCTGTGGATCCATTTGACCGCCAATAATCTGGAAAGGTTTTCCATGGAGAAGAAATGTCTCGTTATTATAACTGAATGGCGCGATCGCGTGTGCTGTGCGCAGAAGCCAACATGCTAACAGAAAAAGTTTTAAGATCATTGCAGCCTCTCTCTGTCGTGATTAACAGTTCGTCTGTTCTCAAGTCGTGGCAAAAGTCTTATACTAATAGACTAGTGTGGCTAAGGCCCCTCTTTAGGGTTTAATCGGGTGCAACGCTTGTTTGAAGATTTTTTATATTGCAGCATCGTCCAGCTTTCCTGTTGGTTCGGATATGCTTGTTCCTGGTTAATCGAGCTTAGAGCACCAAACCCCGCACCCGGAAATCAAATTCCCAATAGATCAATGCTACAGTGACATCTTCAAGGGCATTCAAGTCACAGATTCGGTGTTCTCAACGGATCTGACGATGTGCTCTGCGCTAGATGTTAGTGTAACATTTTCTGAATGCCAATGAATTTGGAAATTTGCAAATCCTGAGGATATCTTACTTTCTTATAAGATGTTTTCTTTTCAGCTATGATAGAATATTTTGATGTTTCAATGAGTCAAATGATGCTTTATATACTGCATTAACTACCTGGTCAAATTTCAAACGAGATGCTGAAACCATGGCAGATCAGCAGCAAAGCCATTTTAGAAACAAGGAATATCTGAAGAAACTCTCGTAGCCTGCATTCATGTATAGCCAACTTGGATGAAATGATTGATTTCGAAATGGACCAATGTGTTCTTTTCATCAAGCAGGCATCTCAGCCAGTTTAGTCTCCTCTTACTTAGACATACTTGACCTTCAAAAGTTCGGTACTATTGCGAAGGGTTGATATAGCTGTAGAGTGTGTTCACTGCTTACTTTCTACGGGCAGCTATCAAACGAAGGCTGCATAACATGAAGCGAGTGCATTGTCGTTTATCGGCACTACACTATTGTGATAAAAGAGCACCATGTCATTTTCGGGGTTGCAATATCCCCGGCGCAATGCAATTGTCTATTCATTCCGATGCGAGAGCGCCCATCATGCACGCAAACCCAGGGATCGTAGATGGGATACATGCCAGATCCGATGCCGAAGCCATTTCCGAACCCATTTCAAGTACTCCGCAAAAAAAACCAAAAAGAAAAACAAAAACGAAAGGCAAAAAAAGGGAATCACCGCCATGCAGATTCATATCTTCAGCACCTTCCCGGCATGGGAAAGCTCGTTATTTCTTCTCTCCGTTTGGGGTATTCTCATCTTCGAGGTCGACCATCTCACGCAGTATGTCCTTCAGGCCACGAACACCCTCGTCTACCACGTTTTCAGGAATACGCACGTCGACCTCTTCGATGTATTTCAGCGGGTCCCATGGTTTATTATCCGAACTGCTACCGCCTCCGCCCTTCTTCGTTCCATTGGATCTGGACTCCTTGGAGCCATTGGGAGTGGCGTCGCCGTTCTGTTCTGCATTTTTGGAGCCCAACGCGGGATGTGACCTGCCCTCAGCAGAGGCAACTATTGCCTCCATGACATCGTCGAAGGTCTCGCAGCGTCCGGCGCGGAGGAGCTCAGTTGCGAGACTTGTGACCCGTTCGGTCCAACCCATGCGGTGGAGCGAGCCGAGCAGGTTCTCTTGCAAATCCTCCAGTGCAGATGTAGCAGAAAGTTTGGTAAGGAGGTCGGATTCGAGGGCATCGGGGGTGGAGGAGGCTCCGGCGGAGGGGGTGGAGGATGGCATGGTGGAGGGGGAGGCTGGCGGGGCGTCGAGCAGCGAACAAATAAGCCTGGACGCGAGAACGAGGCAGAGTGTCAGGTGTGAGAGGAGAGCTTTCTTCTTGTTTCCCGTACTTGGATAATTCCCTAGAGTATCTCTCCAGTCGAGTTATCTGGTCCCAACGATCGGTTTCGGTGGGTGGAGGGTTGCAGTCCGTCGCATGCGCCGGGACCAGTTGAGGAGGCCGTCGCGATACAATTCAACAGGTGGAAAGGGGACCGGCCCCTGGAGTAAACACTTTTGTGAAAAGAGACAGATTAGGATTAACTGGTAGTGCTGGAGCAAAGTCAGATCCAGCGCGCGAAAAAGTGGATATTGGAGAATGACGATGGTTCCGCGGTCCGGCCTGTCAATGCGGCGATCCCGGTTAGCGCTGAAGTGACCAGGTCCATGCAGCATGAGAAGAAGGCGCAACAAGGCTGCTAGTAAAATGCAGATGGCCAAAACCCACCTGATTGACGTTTCAGGATGTGCTTTTGAGTCGCGTTCACCCAGGCGCAAAACGAGTCACTGGAAGCGGAAGTCGGGAGTCCGGGATAAACTGGACTTACTGGAGGGTGTCGGCGTGTCGGCGAGTCGGAAGGAGGGAACAGGGTCGGCCAAGAAAAATAGACACCGGGTTAGAGAAATATACCCATTGCACAGAGGAACAGGACCAGCATGCACAAAGGAAGAGCTGCTGTGATCAATTGACATGGAAGAAGGAAGATTCAATCGCTCTCCCGATCGGAAGCCCATGCAAGGTCCAATCGGCGTTGAGTACAGGCTCTGATGGTGGGCGGTGAATATCCGTGCAGGATAGTGCAATACGATTTATTCGATATCAATATGATGGAGGGGGCAAGGAGACTCTACATGTAATGTGAACTGTTGTGGCCTTTGAGTATCTTCCATTGGCAGAGTGATAAAATATCAAGCTGGGTAAGAAAATATGATAGAAATCGATCTTTTTTCTCGCAAACATTGAGTGCCGTGTTCGCCCGCCCGCCCGCTCTTCGGGATCTGTATACTTGTCAAAGATATAGATTCTAGCACCGTAGAAAATTGGCTTTCTCATCTTGTATCAACTAGACTTTACCATCTCAGGATTGGAGGTACAAGAGGAGGAAAGTTGGTATGCAGGTTTGGGTCGCCTCTACTTTGTAATTCCCTACCCTTATCATAGGTTGTTGTTGTGTGAAGAAATAACTTGGAGTGAGGATTTTTCCTAGTCCGAACAATTCGAGATACAAGATACATCCGTGATTTGTCTGGTCTTAGTCTTAGTTTAGTCTCCGTCCTGGTCTCTTAAGTGCCGACCTTTAGGTTCCCATTGAACTCAATCGAACTATATACTCAGCAGTCCACAGTCAGACAAAATTGATCGTCAACAACCACCATACTGTGTGACAATGGGGCTGAGGCTGAGATGGGTGGGGAATACTGGCCACTGGCACGTTTTCTGGACTTTATTTATTTGGCTTGGACCATCTGGAAAGATCTAAGACAACACGAAGATCCTGGTCTGGGGAAAACTTTGAGTGGTCGCAGGTAGACTTCTAAATGGAAGTGTCACTTTCTGTGTAACCAAGATGGCAATCTCTCACTCACAAAGCCCTTCATCACGTTTTGCATGACCGAGTCCATCGTCAACATCGAACCCATACAAGGTGTCAACACGACCATTCGGGAAAGAGTTGAAGCGCCTCCGAGTCCAGACCCAGTCACGTGCATGCTGGTGATTCGTCCCAGTTACAATGCTCAGCGTCGTCCACTAGAGCTGCAGTGTTGCCAATCGCTCTCGCCTCCAACAGCTCAGCCCGAAAAAGAGCACACTTTTACCACCGGACCCCCTGTTCGCTTGCCTCCAAGTGTTTCCAGTGCCAAAGACATTGCCGCCCGCCATTGGACAAGCTTCCCCGCTCTGCCTCCCGCGTCAACTTACGGCTTCATCCACCGGCGCCTATCGTCATAAGGGGTCAGGCGACAAACGAAACTCGCCCCGACACACTAGGAAGGACGGTTGTCTATCTCTTCTCTCCATTCTGATACACCCTTTGCCCTGGCATACGCCTCTTTGATATCTTTGAGCACGCCCAACGTGCCGTTTCTAGCCGCCGTGGGTTCTCAGAAGCCAGACCGGATTTATTCGTCGCACCACCACCAAGAATCAGTCCTCCTGCCAGAGTCACCAGCCCGCATTTCGCTCCGCTTGGGCGGTGGTGCCGGTGCACACATATCCCCTCTGGTGTTTCGCACCTCCCACACCCTGAAACCTTCTCCGGCATCATGGCCCTCCAGACGTCTCTGTACCATGCGGACTCTGACGCGGACGACGAATACGAACGCAGTGTCATCACCTCACCACAGCTTCAAACGGATTCCGATGCTTCACCCACCGATTCCGACATCCCCTCCTCCGAGCATACCCCGACAAAATTTGGGAGCGAAGGCCCGCGTACCCCACGGACGATCATTTCAGAATGGTCGGTAGATGAATGCGTGGATTTTTTAACGTCGCTTGGCCTCCTACAATACTGTGGATCCTTTCGCGGTATGTGGCATCATGTGCTAGTTCATACGGATCGTTGACTGACGGCGTTGATTGCAGAGAACGGGATTGTAGGCGAGGCGCTGGTTGCATTGAAGCACGAGGAGCTCAAAGAGATGGGAATTAATAGTGTTGGCCATCGCTTAACTATCCTGAAGAGTGTCTACGAGATCAAGATCCGACAACATATCCCTCTTGATGTGGATCACTACATACCGCTCTGTATGCTCCCCTCTCCTGCTTTCAAACCACAGTTCTAATCCCGACCACAGCGGCGGATCAAAGCATGAATGAGAACGCGACACAAGATGATTTGGCCCGGCTTATTCAGTCCATTCAGCGAAGGGATGAAAAGCTCTTCTCCGTTGAGGCTGAATTGCGCCGTTTGTCCGACGATTACCGGCGATTAAGGGAAGAAATTCTCCCTATTATCAAAATAGCCAAAGACAGATCCCAGCCTTTACCTCCCCCATCTTTGATAGGAAATCCATCCGATTCCTATCACGATAGCGCTACTATTACCTCGCCTTCGCAACTTACTCTCGTTGACAACTCTTCAACTTCTAAACTGGCTCGTGTCCTGTCAAAGCGGACATATACTGGAGGCACGACTCCGAAGAATAATTCACCCACACACATTCCCCCCTCGATCTATGAAAACCGGAACTACCATGATTCTCAGAACTTGGACCCATCGGCAGCGGCGACAGCGGCTTCTACCCACCTATCCGCTTCAATGAATAACGGGGGGCTTCAGCATTCACCTGGGGCGCCCTCACCAACATCACCCAACGCACATACGACATCGCACCAAACCCTCAATCCACGATCATATTCCCAACCTGGCAGCGCTAGTCGCGTTGCGCATGATCATGGAGAGGATATTCCACCGAGAGCTTCCTCTCGCGCTGACCGACTTACTCCCCAGAGCACCCAACAGCCGACCTCCCGCACAGAGACGCCGTCTTCTGGAGCACGAGCAGAGTCACGGGCTACTGGTGAGCCCTCTAGTGTGGAGATATTCAAATCATTCCGTGTGTCTTGGGATGATCCCTGCTACAAGGTGCTACCTGCTGCACTCAAAAAGTACAATATTCATTCCGACCCTAAGTTGTATGCACTCTACATTGTCTATGGAGACCAAGAACGATGCTTAGCGCTGGATGAGAAGCCTCTTCTGCTATTCAAGCAGCTTGAAAAAGAAGGACGAAAGCCTATGTTCATGTTACGAAAGATTCATCCAGACAACTCAACATACCCAGCTCCTGGCTCGGCACCCCCTAGCGCCGGTTTTGAAAGTGGGCGTCAAGCACAAATCAACCTTCCCGGGGGGTTTTGTGAGCCCGAGCTTCCACTTCATTTCATTCATGCATCTGTCTATGTCGCTTGAAGATACCCAATGACTCGCGGCCGTGCCTTGTATGATCCCTCTTGTTGTTGCATTTGAATGCACTGGTTTCAATCAAATTATTGTATTATTCTGGACATATCGGCTTCTCCGGTGTTTCATAACCGAGGATTACCGAATCTTCAGTCCTTAGTGTTTTGTGGATGAATTCGGCGTTGATTTTTTTTTCGCTTCCGGACGGTGTTTGATGTGGCCCATTCTGTCCTCCCATTGTTTCTTAATCGCATGTGCATAAGCCTTGTTCATTCCCCTTAGATATTCTGGTCCTCCAGGTACCGAGTTTTCAATGTTAGTAGCGCACGTCCTTTACTGCATTTGAATTAGATTTTCTTTCTATGATCGTTCAGCCTCTTAAATCCTGGATTTGTCCACTTTACTGTATTAGTATACTTTTATCCTCTTATCATCACGTGGCCGCGCTCCTCTTCCAACGCGTCGATAAGCCCGCCTTTTCACGAACGTGCACTCGCGACATCGCCCCAAATGAGCCGGGATCGAGTCATTCAGGACTCCGATGATGAGGAGATCTTTATAGAGGAAGAGGCTCCCTCCCCTGCCGGTGCACAGACTGAGCACGAGTCTCCAAAGCGACAACTGCACGACCAACTTGACTACCATGTCACTGAGCACCAAGCAAACTACCCGATTGAGCACTCAGCTGCCACAGATATCGACCATGAGCCACAACTAGGAATTAACTTCGATAAATTCTTGCAGTCCCAGGATATGTCGCAGAATGAAACAACATTGTCGCAACAGCGCCGAGAGGAACGATGGATTCCCTCGACCAATGAGGGCGGCAATGGATCAATTGGTGCGTCGGAGTCGATCAACGGTTGTCTCCCATGACTGCCCCCTATGCATGATCCTAGAGATACCTGCTAACATGACCGGATTCAGGGGCTATGATGACAGAAATTGGGCTTGCGCAAAGGCGGCTTCTCGACGACGATGCGTCCACTGCTGGCCCTCTTCTTCCTTCCACGGCTACAGCATACCCGAGCGAAATCTCTCAACCTTGCTCGTTCCCTACAACTTCAACGTATGGGTATCACTTGGAAGCTGCAACTGTGATAGACAATTTTGCTTACACTCGACCTGCACATGATGCGCCAAACGAGCCGACGCAGATAATTGCGCCGCTACAGGCAAACGCGTGCGGGTACAGTACACCTGCGACATCGAATAACATTGAACCTCCGGGCGATGCTGCTGTCGAACAGGCAATCAGATTTTCAACCTCTTTACAACCAGTCGATGGCGTATATGTCAGCCAGCCGAAGAAAGGCCCGCGCTCCAAATCCATGCAATCGACGACATGGTCTCCACATGACACGGAGCCCATGTCCTCTAACTTATCCACTGGAATAAGTAGATCAAAGAGCGATAATGCCAGCTCTAGTCTGATGTCGCCGCGCCATTCTCCACAAAGCACCCATGACGAGCTTTCTTTGCCCGCCGTGGCGGTAGAAGTTTCTACTCTGAAGAAGCGTGGTCGTCCGAAAAAACAGTTTCTGCCAGAGGATGATGAAGAAGACGAACTGGCCATTCTTCAAGAATCCGTGTCTGAACCAGTCAAATTCCCGGAAAAGCGACGATCAGGACGACCCCCCAAGGAACCTGGAACAGTAATTTCTAAGGGAGATTCGACTGGGAGTCCAGAGAATGGAAGCTTGACAGGAAATAATCAAGTCAATGACGAAACAAAAAAAGGTCTTATGGTTGTGCTTCCTGTTGCCCTTGGCGCGAACTCTCGCAAAAACACATCAATAGCTGAAGGCCCAGAGGCAGCTGAAAAGGCACCTAGGAAGAAAAAGGTTAAGAGAAGCAAAACAGCCTCTGTGGTACTCGACAAGCCGCGCGAGCCCGATGTCGGTGACGATGTGATATGGGTCGACACCGAACCTCTTTCAGTGGAAGCCAATAACACTCAAGCTACCCCGACTATCCCGGTCGTTGAACCCAGCGAAGTCTCACTACCGAAGAAGCGCGGACGAAAACGCAAGAAGACTACAGAGGAACTCGCTGCTGAAGCTGAACCGAAGCCGGGCGAACGGCAGCAAACTGTAGAGGCCGAGACTTCCATTTCCTACAACACTATTGCAGCCGATGATCCCGCCAGCGCCACTACAGACCCTCAAAGAGAAGACACCGTGCCTATCGAATCTACAGATCAGTCTCTACAGCCAGCTGACACATCATCCAACATAATCGCAAGCGAAGCCGTCCCTCAAACACCCCAGCGTGCGGACGGGAAAGGAAACGACCCAGCGCCTAGCAAAGGGCCTCACAAAGGTCCGGCAAAGCATAGTCCTATCTCGTCGACGAGCAAAGTGCCGTACCGGGTAGGGTTGAGTAAACGGGCGCGCATTGCGCCTTTGCTCAAGGTTGTCCGGAAGTAAAACTGGTCTTAGTTGCTTAGTGCAAACGTTGACTCCCTTTTGCTGTGGGTTTATGCTAGCTCTTCCTCTTTTCGATATCATTATACCCCTGCGTTTGTTGCATTTATGTGGGTTTCCTCCCATCTGGTGTGGAGTTCTGTGTTTATCGGCAATATGGTTTTCCATATCTATAGTTCATATGTTTTTTTCTTGAAGGTTCCCTCCACCGACGCATTTGCTTCTTGTAGAGGTTAAATCTTCGAGAATTATCAGCTTTTCCTTCGATGATGAGGTCACACCTCGGATTGGAAGGATGGTATTTATTACGGATCTGGGATAAAGACAGTCGATGTCAGGAATCTGATTTTGTACTAAGAGACTATTCAATTCAGCCAGCAATCCCAATCAAGATAAGTACTCTCAAAGCAAGGAATGAGAGGCCTAAAGCCAAGGTACGTAAGTAAAAATATAAGGTGAAAAGCTTTTGAGCTTGACGAAAAGACAAGAAAACGCCGTAATCAGCCCAAATAATGGGCCATTCAGGAATCAATCACATCCACATAGCCACAATCAAGGCCAACACCAAAGACGTCAGAGCTGCGCTGCCAACCGTTCGGAGATTTGAATTTGCTTCTGATTTGCCGCTCTTTTTGCCGGGAAAACTGGGGTCCCAGGCATCTCCATTGGAAGGAACTTGCACAGCACAATAGCCAGCTTCCTTTATGCAACCAAGACCACAATGAGTTGTGGTATTTCCGCAAAGATTTGTGCTGCCACAACATAGTCCAAAGGGGGATCCGAGGCAGGTATAGTTCGTCCCGCATGTGCCGTCGGCGGAGATCTGTTGAGTTGGAAGTTGCTTTCCATGCTTCTTTGGTCCCTTCTGCTTCTTGTTGTTTCGATGGCCACGCCAGCGGATATCCCTGCGGTACCAATTGTCTCGTGCGTCTCTAAGACAGTCTCCAACAGTAACAGGACGATATCCAAGTCTGATCATTGTCTTCAACATGTGTTCTGTAAGATTGTGAACAGTTTGCTCATGGGCATCGTGAGCAATTACCAACCAGGACTTTGTGGCAGGGTTTCCGCGAGAAAGTGCTTGATCGAAAATATCCTTGGAACGTTGGATCAAATATGGACTGTCGTTTTTGTAATCGTCCGTGTCGATATCGTACAGAATGATATGGTAACCCATATCACCCATATCCTGACGACAGCCAGAACCGGGAATACAGTTCGAGTATGGTGGTCTCATGTATGTCGGGAAGCTGCCGATGATGTTTCTCAATGCAGCTTCGTTCTTCTCCATTTGCTCACGACGTTGTTGGGGAGTGACCTTGCTGAGGTCCTCATGCGACCAAGTATGACTCGCAACTTGGTGGCCACTGATCATCATACGCTCAATCAGCTCCGCCCAAGGCAAGGAAGTATCGTCAATTGGCCCTTTTCCATTATTGATACCGGTGACAAAGAAAGTTGCTGGGGCCTCATAGCGATCAAGTAAGTCGAGAAGATCTCCCGTATAACGAGTTGGGCCGTCATCGAATGTCAAAGCAACCGTTCCGGGAACTAGACATGACCGAATCTGTTGAGGGCCATACGGAACCTGACCAATGTGAGGTCGAAGGATGTCTTTGGTGGGGAAGCCCTTGGGTGATTTGTGAGCATCACAGTGGCCAAAGTCAATCATACAATCCGGAGAACGACAATGAGCGGTAGTTGTGCCACAGAAACCTGGTCCCGACCCCGGTTAGAGAATGCGAACATGGACTTTTGATATTGAACTCACCTGCACTCGAGCAACAAGTGCCACTAGGGCATTTTCCCCATTTGGGACCACATTTGTAGTCGAGTTGTTGAGTAATTCCACGAAGTTGCTGTGATAAACCACGACGAAGGTGCGGCTGTACATCCTCGGATTGTTCATTGCCCAAGGCTGGTTGAAGCTGTGCTTCAGTCTGCTTGGATTCAGGTTGTTGGGTCGCGTCAGCTTGACATTGTTCTTGGATGGCCGAAGCAGTCACACCCACAGTCACCGGATGCTCCATGGCAATTGTGAGATGTCCCCAAGTTAACCCAGCTAGAAGAGCAACTAGGAAACAGAGTAGTGATGCACGCATCATGAAGGCTAATCAGGCTAATCGATGAAGGGGGTAAATGGGAGATAATATTAAATGGATGACCCGCTGTGCAAGCAAGAAAAGTGAGATGTGAAGGACGGACAAGAAGAATTGGGGAACGAGAGAAATGAAGGTCAAACTCGCAATGTGGCAGTAAATTTAGGAAGGCGCAATACGCATTCGGGCGGGAAGTGGCGATGGAAAGTGTCCAGTATCGAAATCACATTGATGGGTTTCTAAGGTAATGCAGATATTCTAAAGCCACAGCGAGGAAGGTCTGATGGAGGTCTGCCCGGAGCTTTTCAGGTCCTTTCATTGAAACTCCATGGAATGCAGAGGAATTGAAAATCATGTCCTAGTAGTGAGAGTGTGATAGATAAGGCGAGATATTAAACAGGATGAAATAGAAAGGAGAAGTCAACGTGGGTATCGTGAAAATCTGTCATACTGAATATCCTCAGAATCCTGGAGGGTTTTGATACCTCTTGAAAAACCCCAATCCAGTATGTTCGAGTAGTCCCATATGCTGCCGGGATGAGGGAATCTGTCAAGGACGCGTGTTTACATAACATGCAGACAGGTGGGGTCTGGGCTCCGGCATAGAGTAAGTGGTTTTTCCATCGGAGGTTGTGAAAAATCAACCATTGGGTAAAGGCTTGTTCTGCATGTAGATCAGATAGAGTGGGAAGCCATCCTAGTTCACCTGCACCAGATCCTCCTCCCCAACAGCCGAGAACACAAACGGAACCAGGCTGTTCAAATGGGGACCGAATTTGGCCGGGGCTGTTCGGGCGATAGCACCAATGGTTGCAATCAAATGTCGTCGGCGCACAGTTGATGTGTTCGGCGAAGAGAGGCTCTCGGTGAGGCGTTTGACGAAGGCATTTAGTTGACTATCGGAGAAGTAAAGGACCAGAGCTGAGATGGCTGCGAGGGCACGCTTTGTAACCACAGTACCCGCGGTATCGTTGTCAATGATAGCCATGACCGGCTCTTGGAGAGCAGACAGCTCATGCTCTTGAAGTAGGGGCCCAAAACATGTGACAACCTTGATGAGCACGTCGATTGCGTCGCTGCTGAAGCCTTTGGATGGATCTTTCTCCAGCATTCCTGAGACAAAAGAGCCACGTCTACCAGAGACTGACTGAGTCGGACCGGTCAGTCTCGGGATCAAGACTTTGGAGAGGGCGTTGTAAGCGGTGACCGTGTTGGGAGGTGCTGGCTGGCCCGCTTGAGGGCGAGGGAGCATGTCGACTATGACCCGAAGGGCGGTGTTGGGGACAGATGTATCGATCGTTGGTGATGCAGTCAGGTTACTCAACCTCTCCAAAAGAGGAACCAGCGATTCGAATGGGAGTCGGGTGGCCAAAGGACCAAGACTACCGAGGGTTCGTGATCAGCGATGGGCATGCGTCATGGTGGCTATCCGCGAGGGACTGATGGGTTACATACCATTTTAGCGCCTGGTTTTGCACCTCGCCATGTTGATCGTCCAAAGCCTTTAGCAAGCCCTCTGCTAGCTTGGTGGATGAGCGGCTATCGCTCGAGAGGAAATTAGAGTTGGAGCTGCTCAATATGTTGAACAGGTCATTGAGTGACATGTATCGCAAATCCGCATCGGGATCATCCAGCTTGTTTAGCAAGCTGAGGATGCCCTGCAGGGTAGCCTGTCGATCCGCCATGGTTTGGTTGAAAATGTGGGTGGGGATGTGATGGCAAAGAGGAGAAGGGAGAGCTAAAAGAAGAAAGCTTGAAGTGGGGGAGGTGCTGTTCGGTGCTTGCGGCGCGCGATCAACCGCGAAACGTGGGGTGCTCAGGCCTGAGGCACCAACCGAGGCTTGTGCCTTTGTGCCTGAGGCCTATTAATTGGTGCCTTACACGGTGTACAAGAATGGTTGTAGTAGTCTGTAGATATCGAACACCAATTGCCGATGCATAGTCTGCACATGGTCTTGTCATTTCCAGAGCTCCGTGAAATGGTCTCTGATAACGATCTCGGTCTATCTCATGACTATAGCTAACCACGCAGTCACTGCTGGTTTCCAAAAGAAGTGACTTTAGTGGAGTGGGCCGATCTAATCTGATACGCGGGAGCGCCCACCGATTCCCAGCTGTTGACTTCTTCGACTCCATCCACACGCTTACTCGAAGGTTGAACATATATGCGTACAAGGCAGTCCCGGTTTATGGTTCTGCTTCATCCAAGCACTAGACTCAGGGGGCACTCTTCGCTCAATGGCCATAGGGCAGTATCCCAATGAACCCCCCTGACCTGACTGGACCATTACATCACTGGCGCTCACGCGCACAGACCATCGGAGGCGGCTGGGACGGTCTTACGATGCCGGAAAGTTGGAGAGTGACTTGCTCAGTGGCCTCTGAGGGGACAGTGCCAAGTTACTGGGAAACTGAAAAAAACTCTGCAGATATCTCCCTCCCTTTCCTTCGCCCTATCATACCTACTCGATTCTCTATACCTCCTCTTCCATTCGCACCACAATGGCCTTTGTCCATCGCTCGGTGTTGCGTGTGACCAATGTCGCCCCGTATCTCCGTGCTGTGCCTGTTGCTCGACGGACGACACAGCTTCTTGGTCGGCGATTCTATGCCAGTGGAAAGGGATATGAGGAGCACAAAAGCAGTGATTTACCGTGGTATGTTTCCGATTCAAAGGTGAACCGCTGAACGCATTGAAGGCTTCCGATTAACCTATCGTCTTTGCGGGCTAGGCTTCTCGGGTCATTGGCAGTGACAGGGCCGATGGTTTTTTATCTGCTTCCATCCACCTCGTCCAAACCACATGGCGATTCTCACGACGACGAACACGCTGCTGAGCACAAGAGCGCCATCGACGAAGAGCAAGACGCCTCTCAAGCCGAGCAGGAAACAGCCCGGCCCGCAGATCCCGTGGCTGGTGAGGAAAAGCCGACTGCTGAAGCACTGGAAAAGCCAAAGGAGGACAATAAGGAATCTCAAGCCTCTGAGCAGAAGCAAGACGAGAAGCATGCAGAGAAATCAAACCCTGAGCAGGAGGTAGGAAATGAGCAGCCGAAGAATGTGGCATCTCAGGACTCCGTCAGTGAGGTCAGTCACTGTTTTCTTTTTCTTTTTCTCCCCTTACATACCGACTTCAGTAGTAACTGATATCATAACAGCCTGCAGTTGATACCAAGGCTGCAGAGCCCGAGAAAAACGAGAAGTCCGAGAAAAATGAGAAGCCCGGGAAAACCGAGAAGCTCGAGACGGAGAGTGACGATACTGCGGACAAGGGGAATTCCTCGTCTGAATCGACCCAAGAATAGATTTGCCTACCATCTACGGAGCTCAGATCACCACCAGTGCCATTATGAACGTCTGTATCAATTCTACTCGATATTCGTCATGTGAAATTTTGATTAATGGATGCTTTCAAGGCGCTTTGTCAATGTAAACAAACGAGTGGGGGGTTACCCACTCATCCTACCAATCCTTCTTTGATAGAATCTAGTGGACTGTCCAATTCAGTGATTCTCTTATTGCTAAAGCATCAAAAGATTGAAAATACGCTGCGCTCCCTTTGGCCTTCGGATCCAGCTTCTTAATGCTCATCAAGTACGCTGGTGGCGTTCTGAAAATCAAAGGAGATCCAGAGTTGAAGACCAGGTTAAAATTACAATTTGTAGGGTCAAGTATTCACGCCAGGACTAACTCAAGGTGCAAAGACAGGGCCTAGAGAGACATTTCTTGTGTTGTGAAGTAAGAGGCTATTGCCAATGCCTGTTCCAATATAAGAGTGGGTTAACATTCAGTTTGAAGGAACTGCGACATGGAGAGTATTCGGAGATTGT
The DNA here is from genome assembly GCF_028827735.1 of Penicillium macrosclerotiorum. Classification (NCBI taxonomy): domain Eukaryota; kingdom Fungi; phylum Ascomycota; class Eurotiomycetes; order Eurotiales; family Aspergillaceae; genus Penicillium; species Penicillium macrosclerotiorum. Next base: position 6,071,164 of record NW_026643083.1, on the reverse strand, counting down.
GTATGGTATTACAAAGAAATATTATTCAACGTGCCATTGGTTTCTATTGAGATGAGAATTGAAGAAAAATGTGGAATTCTGGCAAAAGACAAAAAGACTAAAAAGAGATAACGATCAAAAACAAACCAAAAAAAAAGAAATTCCCGACAAATTGGCGAAAGACAGTGGAACTCACCAAGTCACTTCCCATTCAGCATGTAAAATTTTCTGCATCAGCTTGAGGTGAGCTGCCCGCTTAAGATATAGTGCAGCCACAGATTCAAATAGTTTTGCGACTGAGAGTCTTCGATGAGGAACTGAGAGCTCTCATTGGGGTTCATGCATACACAATCGTGGGAAGCATTGAACGCAACGCACAAATACTCCCACATTTCACTGAGACGATCAATGCACATATCGTCTATTCTTTTGGTGTCTTCCAAAATGTGGCCATCGTTTGTATCGGCGATTTCATCAATGACAAATTCATGACAATGGGATCAGAGCCGCATGACGTGACGCCTGATCATGTTCAAAACTTCTTTAGCAAAGGCACGTTGTACAGGAGTTTTCTTGCGAAGTGCCATACAAATTACACTTATAGCATAACACATAGCGCTCAATTTCTCCACCCAGCAGCCAAGATTTTCGGTGTCGCCTAAGAAAACATCTAGGTTCTTGCCCAAGTAGTCCACCATAGCCTGGAATCTAGTTGTGAAAGTTTCTAATTCAGCTATCGCTTCGCTAGTTTCATCATTGTTTATAGCTGAGTCTATCTCCAGAAACCATTCATCGATTTCTTTTCGTAATCGAAAAAAGGTAAGATGGGAGTCCATGATTAGGCTTGTAGCTAAGAAATCTTTGACAAACTTAACCTTCCAACTACACAGATTTATACAAATGTGTTAATGATGGTCGAAAATGTCGATTATCAACTATTAAGGGGGGGGGCTTTTATAATCCTCTCAAGTGTTTCTTTATTATTACGCATAATTTAATCACTCAAAATATGATTAAACCTTTGGTTTTCATTGTGCGACAAACAATCCTTGAACCGGGCCAGTAAGCAGATTCGGATATACGACCAGACGCCCCGGGTTCTTTCACTGACTCGCCGCAATTACCATTGTATTTGAAGCTCCGTTTTAGTCGAACAGCCCCAGGCCTAGACAATGAATTATATGAAGTAAAGGACAATGCACGAAAGGATATTCCATTATTCTAGGCTGATATAAAGGTTTTCATATTCTTAGGTGCCGGATGGTATTCTTTCAAACGAAAGCCTTTTTATTCTCGGCAATGAAAATTCTATCCTTTGCTCCCTAGGTTGTTTCGGACACAACCCATGGTACTATTAATTGCCATAATTACCGAAAGAAAATTGAGCCCATATTTCCGTGACTGTTTATAACAGCTAGATTGAATATTCGACTTACATGCAAATTCCTCGCCGCAGCCCTCGAATTGATCTGTTCGGATTTTGCGCATCCTAGTATATCTGTTCTATCTGGGTGTTTTTATTTCCGGCGTTCTTAAACGAGGAAACATAAATATTGAATATCCTCCATCGAGATTATATTAATTTCTGCGCATCTCCGGCTTAAAGCTGCTGCTATAGAGAAGTCGAAAAATCTCATGGTCATTAGTTCTACGGCAAAACCTACTGCTCTTTTATAAGCTAGTCAACCATGGAAATATTTGAGTGTAACGAGACTCTATCTGGATATCACCAGATGTGGCTATTCATTGACGCGTGATGATATGGAAGACATTTTCAAGTATGAGTACCAAACTTGCCGCATTTGAAATTGCCTCGTCCAAGATATAAGTTATCTTAAGGATGAGTCACGATTCAGCAGGAATACATAACTCATCCTTATTTGCAAGTTAGTCAAAAGTTTGATTGGAAGGTCGGCTTCATGTTGTTCTCAGTTAAACCGGCTTACTATATTAGGATAGCCGACATAGTCGTCTCCTCTCGGCTAAAACGCGGGGAAGAACGCGGGGTGACAGTGGAGATAAAGATAAGGTTTTCGCTGAAGTACATGAAATGTATCACTTCTGCATTGATTACAAATTTCTCTATCGAATTCAAAACGGCCATTTTGGAGAAATAGCATTGAATTATCGCCAGCATGCCTCAGCTGCCACGTTATGAATATACTGGTCCGGTGGACTGCACGGTTCCACCCAAAAAAAGGATATTAAAGGGCAAGAGTGTTATTGTGACCGGTGGTATGTTAAAATACTACTCTGGTTAAGAAAAGAAAACTTCTGACTACGGGCAAAGGTGCAAATGGCATGGGAGAGACAATCGCGCGCGCATTCGCCGCAGAAGGGTACACTTGATCACATCAGTGGTTTTGCTCTTTTGGCTGATAGAGCATTTGTCTCAAATTCAGGGCTTTTGTAACAATCGCAGACATGGATGAAACTAGAGGAAGCAAAATTGCGGAGGAACTGAGCCCGTTCGTTCGCCCCGTTCCTGACAATTGTGGTCGATGGTTACTAAGAATGGATAGGAATGCCCAATTTGTGAGATGCAATATCACGTCCTGGGAAGATCAGGTATCAATGTTTGAAGCCGCAATTTCAAATTCTCCCCATCACAGCTGTGATATTGTGATTGCAAACGCCGGTATCAGTCGTGCACATGGCGATGATTTATGGCCGCTCGATGGTGCAGATATCAGCCTTTTTTGATACCACCAGGTCTACGACTAACTTTTTAAATAGACCCATATTCTCCTCCAGTGAAGCCAGAGCTCAATATTGTGAATGTAAATCTGATTGGAACGATGTACACCTGGAAGTTGGCTGTTCACTACTTTCGCAAGCAGCCCGACACCGAAGATCGAGATCGTTGCTTTATAATTACAGGCAGTATGGTGGCTTGGATTGACTCCCCTGTGAGTAAAATAAAGCACACCAGAAGATGATCAAAAGATTCTTAGCTTTTAAATACAGGCAAACTGGCAGTACACGAGCAGTAAGTATGGGCTTCGTGGCCTGATGCGAACTGCGAGGCGCAACTCCCATGAACAGGGTATTCGAATCAACTATGTTGCTCCATGGTACAAACAGCTCGTAAAAGGGGTATATGGCTCTGGAACTGATTTAGTCCTAGTTATATCAAGAGTGCCATTCGCTCGGCTGAATACGAAGCACAGCTAATCTCCAAGGGTGTTGAGTTTGCGCCTCAAGATGACGTCGCTAAATGTATGATGAGGCTAGCGACCGATCGAACAATCAATGGTAAAACGGCAAAATCGTATGGTGTGGCCTTTGAATAGAATATTGCTAACTCTTTTAGGGCACTCTCTTATGGTTACACCACAGTCGGTCGCAAAAGAAGGGTTCATGGATGTAGGCATGGATGACCATATTGAGGATGGGTATTTTCAACGTACCCAGGAAGTTCAGCTTAGAATAATTGAGGATAAATGGGAGCCCGGATGGGGCAAAGGAAGGACCCCAGAGGGTGCTCAAAAGAACTGATTCATGTTACAAGTCAGCGATGGCTAGAATTGTCAGGAAGTGAACCTTTTGAATAGGCACGAAACACAGAGTTTTCATTACGGTCCATCATCAAGTGAATAAATGATCAATTATCTTCCCAAAGCAGTAAATTTGTTTCACCTCTCTCAAAATATTCATCCTTTAGAGAATTTGCTAGATCCTAGAGCTTCATAATGATACTCTGTTCTGTCCGTCTTATGGAGCTATATCAACTGCGGCGCAACTCTGACGGGTTTACTCCGTGAAACAACGCCAAACTATGTCCGAGGGCGCTTTTGGTTATCTACACGTCCTATTGTCACCCATATTCCTGCGATATATGTGGAAATCACAGATGGGAACAGATCCCCATGTAAACGACTCATTGAGCTGTCTTGAAAACACACCGGCATGGGCATGATCAACCAATAGCCGCTTTTTATGTTTCCTAAGTTCTGCGCGAAAACTTCGTACTCAAAGCTCTCCAATTTGTCATTATCATTCATGAGAGCTCACGGGAGAGCCTTTGAGCGACGGCCACAATTCGAGAAATTTGACATGCATGCATCGTCCTGGAGCCCTTGTTCCATATTTTTCCATTGGTTATTTGATATTTTCCAGTCGAGTATGCAAAGTGCTCAAAAATACAGAACTTCGATATGATGAGATCTTATTGTCGATGGCTGAGGAAGTCCAGTCACTGTTCAACCGTATCGACGTCATATGTTCCTTCGTTTAAAATTCAGCAGTGGAGGTCAGTTCATTCACAATTTGCATATCAGCACCCTCATCGGCTGAAGATCAAATATCGTGCGGCGATGTTTCCCAGTCGCATTTCAAGGGGGTTGAAGATTTGGAAGAAACGTTTGGTGCTTCACTACAGTAATCTGAAGAGTACCTGGTTTCGGCGATGTTTATCATGGGCAATGCCGACACGGATACTTTCTACCTGACAGCCCGGGCAAGAACAGTAAATCTTGCAGTTACAAATGGCAGACTTGGAGCCATGACCCAATTTCAAGATGATTGGCTTCTTCGGTCTTTTCCAGGACTGTCCCATCAGGAGCATCCATTGATTGGAACATTCATGGTATTCTTCCAAAACCATGTGTCCGTATTTCGCTAAGATGATTAAGTATAAATCAGAGTATAAAATGCATGTACTCTCAATCTTCGTTATTCTTTTTATTTAAAAATCACTGAGTGGATTATCTAATCTGAATTGATTTCGAAGGGTTCTGGGGACGGATTGCTCAACGCCCAGGAAATGCCGTCACTCATGACTTGGTCCCATTTTTTACTGGCGGACAATTTGTCACCGTATCGCCTGAAACCGTGGGGTACGCCGCGGAAAACATGGACGTTGGTTGGAACACTAAGAGAATACAATCGGCGTAGGTACATATGATTGGATGATAGGATTTGACTCACCCGTTCTCACTGAGCAATTTTCCGTAGAAGAGACCCTCATCACGCAGGGGATCATTGCCCGCAATGCCAAATGTAGTCGGCGGAAGCTCTTTGACTTCGCTTGCAGTTGCGTTGCCCGGATTCATACGAAGATCACGGCCAGCATCCGGGACTTCATCGAGCCCTAGCAGTGACATGAACAGCTGGATTCGAGATATTGGCAGGATAGGTGCTTCAGCACACTGCACTAAGCTCGACACCTCCGGACTACTAAGTAGGTCCTGGCGCGGTGCATAATATTGCATCTGCACAACACATGGAATCATCAGAACCTGGCCTCTGATCCTGGGACATGCGGCAAGTTGCTTATTATCGCCATGGATCTGAGCCAGTGTCAATGAAGCCGTCAGCTGGGCGCCGGCAGAAATTCCGCCAACCACAACCTGGTCCGCAAGACCACCGATCTCGCCAATGTGTTCATGGAGCCAGATAAAGGCATCTTCGACATCATCCCATGCAGTTGGATAGCGATATTCTGGAGTGTGGCGGTAATTGACGTTGAATACAACGACGGGGCTGCCCTTCTCCACGCGAGAAGCCACAATCCGGGCACAGATTGCGTCTTCGGAGGACAGCGTTCCAAACAGATAACCTCCCCCATGGAGATGAACATATACAGGCAGTTTTTCGGAGGAAGGAATGCCAGAAGGGCGGTAACTACGTGCTTCAAGTGATTCTCCGTCACGGGTTGTGATACTCAAATCCTGTGTTTTGATTTCGGATGCTAGGCCTATTTCACGCAACTGTTAGTTCGAGTTTTGAATAGAGAGCAATGGAGAGAAGATCCACCAAACGCGATCTGGGACATATCGCGAGACAAACCATTGGCACTGACATTTTCTATCTACGTACATTGGCCGATCATCGCTTTCGCCGCCAGCTCCTCGCGGCCCTGGTTGACTGTTCGCTTCAATTCCTCGACGGAAAGTTTGGGCGGGGTCGGGATAGTGGGCTCTAGGGCGACCCAGTCATCGCTTGGGCCGGTGAATTCAGAGAAATCGGCCATTTTATCAGGGATCTATGAGATGTTTAGGACAAAATACACAGAGAATGGAGCAGACAAGAGAGTGGTCGAAGTTGTTTGTGGTGGATGTGAGGAGGACAAATTGAACACAAATTCAACTACAACAATCTCCCCTCGCGCTCACCTCGACACCCTCGGCTCGGCTATCACCTTCTGGGGTACCCCGCATACCTGGCCGAGATGACAACTTCGGCTTTCACGGTGATGGGACTGATGAGGGAATCCACAAGCCACTTATATGTCGTATTTTAAGCGAAACCATGCGGGTTTACTTGCAATCCAACTCCTCGGTGGTTGAAGTTTAATCAACCATGGATCCCGGCATATCGGCACACCCACCATCCCGCTCACTACATGGAAAAGTCGCCATTGTAACGGGTGCAGGTTGTTTGGACGATGGAATTGGCAATGGACGGGCAATTGCAATTCTATTGGCAGATGACGGTTGTGACGTTATTTGCGTGGATCTCAATCTGATCTGGGCAAACAAGACCGTCAATATGATTACATCCAAATCTGGACGAGGGCGTGCTCTTGCTTTCCAAGCAGACGTTACCTCAGAAGCGAGCTGTGAATCTATAGTTCAATTTGCAGTGGGAAACTTTGGTCGTATCGATATTTTGGTGAACAACGTTGGCGTTGGTGGCGCACCAGGAACAGCCGTCGAAGTGGATATGGCACAGTGGGCGAAAAGCATGGAAATCAATGTTTCCAGCATGGTGCAGATGAGCAAATACGCCATCCCAGTCATGACACGCAACAGCGGCGAGATCAAAGGCAGTATTGTGAATATGGGCAGTGTGGCCGGTCTCAAAGGGGGCACGCCACATTTACTTTATCCAACAGCAAAGGGGGCTGTTGTCAATCTGACTCGTGCCATGGCGGCCCATCATGCTACGGATGGGATTAGGGTCAACTGCGTGTGTCCTGGAGTGAGTTCTTGCGGTCTATCATTATGGAATCAAAGCTAACTAAACAACAGATGCTTTATACGCCTATGATGTATGGGAAGGGGATGAGCGAAGAGGCAAGAGAGGCTCGCCGTAAGCGAAGTCTTCTCGGTACTGAAGGAACCGGCTGGGATTGCGCTGGGGCAGTGGTGTTTCTCGCAGGCCCCCATGCCCGATGGATGACGGGAGTGATACTTCCAGTTGATGCAGGGACAACTGCAGCTGTCGGAATTGGAATGACAAAGAGTGCAAGTGTAAATGGATAAAATATTATTATGATCGCGCATGATGCTAAACTAAGAACATTTCGTCAAATTATGGAAAGAAGCTATCCACGACATCCTAGAGAGCAGCGCTTCTCTATAGAACCAAGTCGGACACTAATGCCACTCTGTCCTTCACCTTGCCATCTCCCAAATCTTTCAGAACCTTTGGAAAATCTCGAAGTCTTCCTATTTCCACCTGCGGTTGAATGACTCTCTTCGCAATCAGGTCCAGCACCTCCACCAGATCGCGGTATTGTCCACCGTAAGTGAAAATGATACTCAGTCTCTTCCGGATTCCCGTCTTCATGTCAAGTTCATTTGTACGGTCCAAAGTTCCAACGCAAAGTATCTTTCCTCCTGGTCGCACTATCTGGCATTAGCTCGGCCGTTCTAAATCTCTTCAAAGCCAACGAAACGGGCTTACCGATATTTTGCGCATCTTGAAATGTTTGATGCTTTCCAACAAAATCTAATACCGTATCGATTTTGCCTTCGAGCCTTTTATCTTTCAAAAATTCTTGAATGGGTTTTCCAGCGGGGACAATGTCTTCCTGTGGAACCCCTAATTCAAGTGCCGCGTCCAGCTTTTCTTGTCGTAGATCGGATACGATTACTCTGGCACCAATAGCTCGGACTATCTGAAGTGCATTGAATCCAAGACCACCAAGCCCGAAAAGAAAGGTTGTTTCCTCTTTTTTGACCTCGGCACGACGAGTGATTCCATGGTAAGCAGTGGTGACAGCATCTGTAGCAACAGCAGCCACCGCAGGGGAGATTCCTGCGTTGAACTTAAGTCACTGATTTCATCTTCTTTGATCATCAACGACGATTTACCTTCTGGTAATGGGATAGCCGCTCGAATATTCACAGTGACATATTCGGCATAAAATCCGTCTTGTCCTATACCGTGTCTTGTGCCCTGTGAACAAAGCTGTGGAAGATCTCTCGAGCACTCGGAGCAATCATCTAAACCACATCCCGGAACCGCCAAAAGTGCTATACGACTTCCCTGAACATAGTGAATTAGCTTCATGAAATTCCTGAGGGACAGCTGATATGGATAAGGCCTTCTCTCACCAATCTGAAACAAGGATCTTTCACATCGTCTCCAATTTCAATGATTTCACCACATCCTTCATGTCCCTGGAAAATGAACATCAGTCGACTTAGTACCGAGGTATGTATGGAATATCCATCTCGTTTCTCACCAATATATATTTTTCATTGAAGTTCGGTCGGTCTTCGACTTCTAGTAGTGGCTGGTCGCTGTGGCAGACTATTGATGACAACATGTTATGCATTTGGATTTGAGATTTCAGAGATGCTACATACCCCCCGAGGCCAGCAGCTTGACCAGAAAGCCGTCTGCCGGTGTTGGTGGCACAAGTACCTCTTCCCAAACCTGCAAGAATTGATTTCAGTGGTTACTACCGTAATCATTTCATGAATCAACTTACTGGCTCAGTATTCCCTTTATGTTTCCTCCAAGCGTGCATCTTGATTGGGCGGGCGAGATCTTCCATTTTTACGCATTTATCTCATTCAAATCATTAGTCGCAAGCAAAAGGAGCTAGAAATGAGCGTTTGAGGTGGAGAATCAGGGTGAGGAAGATGTGATAATAGCTTGAGTATTTTCTAATCCAATAAAAGGAGCAGGTCTCTCATGTCAAAAAAATGAATGAAAACGTAAGTACATCTATCATGAAACTTCTTTTAAGTTGATTTGCCTCCTCACGCTAGCACCAAAAAAGGACAACCGATACCACGGCTGCCCCGCATAGAGCAGTACCCGAGCATCACAAAAAGGACATAACCAACCCTACGAAAGCTGTGGCCACTTCCTTACTACGAATAAATAAGTTTTATGTAGTCATAATTTATTGGACGAAAAATCTCTTTGATGAAATGCTTTTATATTCATAGGTCGCCGCTATTCTTTTAAAGCTATCTCGCGAGGCTTCTCGCGAGGCTCACTTACTAAATGTTGGCGGGAATTCAGAGACTGAGATCAAGTCAAAAAGAGAACACAGTCCCGAAAGCTTAGAAGTCGAATCTAGAACTGCCAGCCAGCCCCCCTCCCCGCGCCGGAAGGCCTTTTGGCTAAAAGTTTTGTCTCAAGAGTATGCTGCTATTACAGACAACCAAAACCGACATACCCCAGATCCGTGCGTTGTCAATCTCCGACTTTTGGGCAACTGTATATAGGGAATGTGGGGGCTATTTCGATGACCATTTGGCAATAAACGGCATTAGTATCTCACTAAACTTCACAATAAATATATCTGTGCTAAAATTATTCCAGCCTTCCCAATCGCACTGACTTCCCGAAACAGACTTCGCGCGTAAGATGACATGTCCAGAATGATGACGATCAGCCTGTACGGTGTATCACGTGATGCGATCGCCTATCTGGAAGAGCTTCAGCCTCGTACAGCCCCGCGTTCTTTCAGAATCTTTGTTAAATACTAACTAGTCAGTCTTTTAATTCCGAGGAAGCTTCATCTTAATCCATTCATCATTATGGATATCGCGGGCCATCATTCCCTCGACCCTGTCCCCAAACCCATCGCCCTTTTCCCTCGATTTATATCAAACCAGACCCAGGCATTAATATTGAAAGAGAAAGTTCTCTCTATTTCGGGTGACAGCTTCGATATCAAATTAGACAATGGGCAGCTTCTTTTGAAAGTAGCTGGAGCTTGGGTGTCACTTTCTGATCGCAAGAAGGTCGAGGACGCCAATGGCAATCACCTGTTTGACATCACCAAGGAGCATTTGCATATCCATACGACCTATGCGATCAAAGACCCCAATCAGAACAAAATTGCCGAGGTGAAGAATAGCCACTCACGTATGTCTAGTGTTCTCTCCCTCTGATTTTACGAGTTCCGTAATCCGAAGCTTTACTGACTGCATCAGTTATCGGCTCCAAGGCGACTGCCACTTTCAATGATAGCAACGGCAATGCTGTGACTCTTTTCATGAAAGGAAGCATGATGGATCATAGTGCCGAAATTATCGATGAGAGCAATAACCAACCAGTGGCCCGAATTGACCGGAAGTTGCTTAGCGGTCGTGATTTTCTATTTGGCCAGCAGTCCTATGCCGTCATCGTGGCACCTGGCGTTGATGCGGCATTGATCGCCGCCTTATGCATCTGCTTTGATGAGAAAAATAATGAAAAATAACTCGATGTGCATTGAACTGCATCAGGTCATGTGAGATGGTAATACCATGTTCTAGAGAGAAGGCTTTCGTCAAATTTGGAGAAAGAATCTCGAATACCGAAGATTAACTGAGTGGATTGCTTTTTCTGGTTCTATAATAACTGTTGTTTATTGAACTTCTCCAAAAGGGGGCTCTTGAGAAAGAATTGGGTGTCCGTATATAGACCTCAAGAACTGTTCCGCTTATGGCCCTCTCACCACCATGTTTTGGAATACCATATTATGAAATCTGTATCTTAATTACCAGTCCACCAAGTATAGTTCCCTGTTTCAGCCGGTGTATCAAAAACGAGCAGAGAACTGCTATTTTGGGGCCTATCTGGCCAGACATTGAGTAAACCATCCCAAATTTCGACTCTTGAATATTCAACATGGGCATCAGGGCCCGTGAATAAAGCAATGCCGTTGCTATCCTCTCTACTGGGATAGATTCGACTGGTAAGTGCGAAACGATCGTTGACATATACCTCGATTAAAGATCCATCGACGAAAATGTCCATCTGAATCTCTTCCATACTCGGTTTGTCGCTCGCACTCCAGATTTTATGGGGTTTGAAATACCCAATATGAGATGAATTTGCGAACATACTGATCAGGGAAGAGTGTGTGCGGTCGACAACTATGCTGTTTTCCGAAGGATCAAAATAAACGTTTGTGTACTCCTCGCCATCAGGGGAAGCACAAATCGTAACTCCCGTCATGCCTGTCATGTGTTTGATGCTCACTGAGAACTGGTAGGATTTTGTGAGATTTCTTGGCAACACAATCTGGTCTGTATTACACTTCTTTTGACCACATGCATACTTTGTATGCTTTGCGCTGCGTCGAAGACCCTTGACAACATCTGCGGCTGGGCGAACACCAAGGGTGCTCGCAGTCCAGGAGCCATTAGGATTTTGCACATAGCGAGAATTTCCGAGGACCGTGCGTGTAGAATCGTGGATGACGTTTGCAGTCTCCTTGATAAATATTTCTCGAGGCAATGAAAATGCTCCTTGGAAACCCTGCTGGGTAATACCAAAGTCATTCATGTCTTCCTGTGCCCAACCCCATTGGATACGGCGGTTGTTTTTGGTGTCATTGAACGAGGAAATCTGTAACGTTGATTTCAGCCACTTTTTGATCACTGTGATTGGAAATAAATTGATTCTTACGGCATACAGAAGACCCCAATCACTCGCACCGCCAGAAACAGGTTGGAAGGCTATACTTCCATTCTTGCGGACGGACAGAATTCCTTCGTTCCACAAAGACCATTTCTGTTGATGGAAGCTCACATTACCTCCTTCAGCGCCCATAGTCACAAAGTAACGGTCGCCTATAGAGAAGAAATTGGAAAGCTCAAAATTAAAACCGTAGGAGCCGGTCTCCTTCAGCGAGCCTAAGGAACTGTTTTTTTCTGGCTCCCATAGAGCTCCCATGAAAGTCCAATTGGTAAGATCCGAGGCTGGAGCAGTATAAAAGGGGATTCGAGGGCCAACTTCCCGAATGCCAGAGCCAAACACAGCATACCAATGAGGTTCTGTCTTTTTGAGAAGCATATCCATCTCTTTCCACGGAAAGAAGGATGGATCTCGCCAGCCCGTTATATTCCAATTTCCAGGCGGGTCAGACAAGATAGGGTTATTCTCATAGTGACTCCATGAAATTCCTCCATCGGTCGAGTATGCTAGCGCTTGACTCTCAGTTCCAGGGAAATAGGGTGTATTCCATGCAGTTGGCAACTGTGAAGCGCCTGTGTAAAAAGCCAGAATTGTTCCATCAATTCCACCGGAAAGATTGACCGGTTGACCGCTACCAGAAAATATTGCTAAATGGTTGTATAAAGATGGCCTGTGTTGGCTGGTCAAGTTGGTAGTACCAATCGATTGTGCTTCCAAGTCTTTCCAGGCAGGCACGCCATTATCGAGGAAATGGTCGACATCGGTCCATTCTATGAGATCGGGGGACGTGGCGTGTCCCCAGGATACATTTCCTGCATGGAATTTTGTCAATATTTTGTTATATCCTCAAGTGGGAAAAGAAAACATACCCCAGCTAACATGATTTGGATGGAACTGGTAGTGCAAGTGGTAGAGACCCCGTGCAGGATCATACATAGGAGCACAAGGATCCTGATCAATAGTCAAATTCTACGCCTGTGATTGAAAAGTTTAGTTTATTGTCTTCACGCCGGTACATACATTCATCCATCCTGCTGGGGCCAGGAAATGAGACGTCGGTCGCCAACGTGTAAACAGGCTGTTATTTCCCAGTTTTTCTATCATTTCCACTGTAAGAGTTTCGCTTCGTGCCTGGGAAATACAGGCACCAAGTGCCACGCCAAATACAAAAGTTTTGAACTTCATGGTTGTGATCAACTTTGCTTAAAGGGATTTGAAAACTGGCTTGTCTTATGGGAATTCATGAAATCTCCTCATATTAATAGCTGGGAGGCAATGACCTCTTCGCGGCTATTAATCGCCGTATCTTCGGCCCTTGCGCTATTAGGATGAAGCCATAACTGCCAATAACTTCATGAAATTGCCTCTCACTTTCCTGCCAAGAATCATATGTCCCCCCTGCCGGATATATGGGTTGTCCCCGCGGTGCTCGTTGTTTCGCATGCTCCAACCTATTCGGCATCCAATCAGAATCACCCAGGCTCTCCGAAGTTTCTCCCGTAAACCACCACAAATTCGCCGACTATGAAGATCATCAGTTCAACGAATTTCAACCAGGTCATTAGTGAATAATTCGACGTAAGTAGCTCCATACATTGTTACCCCCGAGTATGCCCCGAAGATGGAAATCTGCTTAGTTACAATATTTCTAAAAGTATATCTTATGGCTCAATAGGTGACAGACGTATTTCCGTGGGGTATCGTTTGAAGGAGAATATGCGGTGACATCAGTAACATAGAAAGTGTTGCGACACAATCTAAGAAAGCGCGGAAGGAGCTTTATCTGCAACTTCTACGTAAAAAGAAAGATCGTTTCCTTCCTCCATCTCATACTCTGTGAATCCATTCCCCATAAATCTGAACATATTGGGACTGTTATGCTCAATCTCAAAGTCCTCCGGACGAAGATCACTAATCATTCGCTGAAAGAGTATCGCACTGCCACCGAATAATGCCGTGACACGGCCGTCGACTCGGTTGCGCTTATACCAGCTTTTACAGCCGCCTGTCCATACCAAAGTCTTGTGCACTTCATCTCCATATTTGACAAATGCCTCCTCGGCAGAACGCTTTGGAACAACATACTTGATATCCTCAGTCGCGATCTTCTTAATCCATTTGACGAAGTAGTCTCCTGTCCAATTGAGCGATTCCACTAGAGATCCATGTCCACCCAGACAATTGGGACCCATCATGATAAAATAATTCGGAAACTTGGATGTTGCGACAGAGATGTAGGACTCAGGCTCATCGGCCCATTTTTCAGCAAGATTCACTCCATCTTGGCCCACTATCGGGTAATGAGGGCGATGAGACACATCAAATCCTGTTGCACAGATGACTAGACTTTATGAGCACACCACACAATATAGGCCTAGGATATTCCAAAGTCACATACCGACATCGCACTCGAAGATATTTCCGTCTGCGGTGTGTACCGCACTTTCTGTAATCTTCGTTATAGGACTGTTGCTCAGCTTGCAATTGGGGTTCGCAAAAGCTTCCAAATAACCAGGGCCTGGGGTTACCCGACGACATCCAACTTCCCATTTTGGAATCAGCTTCTCGCAAAGATCTGGGTTGTACTTCAACTTTTCTGCCATTTGTTGCGCCCCAAACTTGCAAGCCTCTTCGTTGTTTTCGCCTTTGATAAACTTTAATGTTCGTCAGATCGTGCTCAGTATTTCGCATTGAATCAACACTTACCAAGCGGAAAGCTTTATTGGTTCGAGAGATAATGCCTTTTCGATACTCTTTATGCTCTTCTGGATCCTGAAACCGTTGCCTTTCTTCTTCTGAATATGCGGGATTAGCATCCTCGACATCTCTCCCTAGATGTTTGGATGGTGGGACACGATAATACACCCATGCTGGGCTGCGCATGAAATTGACCACCTCAGTTCCGGGTAACTTGGCCATCTGCGGCGTGATTTGAATTCCAGATGACCCATTTCCTATAACCGCAATGCGCTTATTGGAGTAGTCATAGCTATGATCCCAGTGTGCAGAGTGAGTGATGTGACCCTTGAAATCATGGAGGCCAGGAATGTCAGGCCACGAATGGTGACTATACTTGCATATTAGCCGGACAGGACTGAACGTGAGGAGAATCAAAAGAGAGAAATACACGAGAACACCCTGCGCAGATATCAACAGGTCACAATACTCAACGCGCTGATTTCCTTCCTTCTCAACAATCAACCTCCAACGTCCGGAATCCTCCTCCCAATATGCGCCCACCACCTTCGTATTCAGTTCAAGATCCCTATCAAGATTCCATTTCTGGACCGTATGCTTGATATAGTCTTGAATCTCACCAGCGCTGGAGTAAAATCGACTCCAGTTTGGATTTGGGTCAAATGGGAATGCGTAAATGTGGCTGGGGACATCACACTGACACCCTGGGTACGTGTTGATCAGCCAAGTGCCACCAACATCGCCCCTTGCCTCGTAAATGGTGTGCTGCACAAATTCTTGAAGTTCAGGATGACGATGCTGGATTTTATGAGCCATCAAAAGACCTGAGAATCCAGCCCCAATAGTCACAACTCGTAATTTGCGTGGCTTATAGGCATAATCCGTGTTGAGTGGAATGGAACAATCCTTTGGTACCTGGTCTCCATTGATCTCGGTTTCAAGAGTCGCAGCCATTTTGGCTTGGTACAACGAGTGAATTCCGTTAGTCTTTGATGTCCCATTTAACTCAATCACACCTGGGGCTCCCGGAACTGCGCCATCAATAGGCTCTAAAACAGGGGCGGTCATTTTGGCGATGCGAGAGAAATATGTGCCAGAATGCTTTCTGGGATCTAGGATGAGAGAAGAAGAGGTTGAACCATCGAATCAGGCAACTTCACGCTTTATAACTAGCTGTACAGAGATCAACAAGAGTTCATATCAAGCTTTCGAGAAAATAATCCCAGTGTCCATTTCGGCTCGCGGCATAGCATCAGTCACAAAATATGACCAGATTTGCCCATATCACGCCGTCTCTACCGATAGCCGAAACTTGATCTCTCAAAACAATACAACACTAATAAGCAGCTAGATCAAGTAGCGGCTGCTTGTCATACCGGCTTCGTACAGCCGGTAATCTACCGATAGCGTGAGAGCATATTGAGTCAACTGTCACCACTGGACTTATCGGCTGGATTTGATGCCAAATCAGGGGGTTTGACAATGTTCTCACAATAATGAATATAGTGCGTTATTTTATACATGTTTTTTTCCCTTCAAACTAGCTGGTGTAGAATGATAAGGAAGACACCCCGGGTGCAAGGCATAGGGGTGGGTGGGGTACTCTGTAGAGTAGGCTAAATAGCCGATGGGTTTTGCGGAGAAGCCAAGGGTTCCCCGCATTATGCCAGCTGAACGCATTAGATGCATTTCACGCGGTATTCTTGATCGCGCTCTTTCTGTCAAGATCCAAGTAGAAAAGCCTTCCCTGCTGAGATCACCCGAACTAACCTGCAGGTCCTGCATTAAAAATGGCAGCACCTCTCTGGCTCCAGTTCACGGGGCAACAGCCGAAGAGAAAGCGAGCGGAGCTCGCTTGCATAGCATGTCACAGCAAGAAGGTATGTTTGTCAGTCATCTACTCTGGCTTTGACCAAAATTGTAACAGCACTAGATTCGCTGCGACCTACAATCCCGAGGGGGCCAGGGATATAAAAATTGCACAAAATGTGCAGCTACTGGTAAAGACTGCCGGTATGACAGCTCTCTTTTTTAATCCAACCATCAACAACTTTTGACAGCTCCCAATTTATTCATTAACTTTGATGTATAGAACGCGGCCATCTCGTCGAGGTCGACCTTCAGTAGCCACCGCGCCTGCCTTGACACCCCCCGATAGCAACTCCAGTGGTCGAACTGGCTCTTCATACCAGAGTCTATCGAGAAAGGATAGCACCCAAATACCGAATGTGACCTCTCAGGATGACTGCAACACTACCCGCCACAATACAACTTTTAGTGATGATAATGACCAGCTGGGATTCTCAGGGAATATCCTTCAAGGGGTGTCCCTTGCGACTGTACAAAGTGAGGTCACTGGGAACAGTGGGCTTGACGGGTGGTCACCAATCAGCCATGGTGTTTCTAAAACATTGAGTTGCGAAAATCAGAACAGAAACATTCCCACAGTATCCAACGATTCACCTGCTACTCAGCGAACAGAGGATCATTCAGAACATAATGACAGCTATCCAGTCGGCCATGTCTTCCTTCCGGAACTGCAAACAAATGCAAGAGACCAGGAACGTCTTCTCGCTGAAAGACTTCCAGACGTCCCCAGCCTTCCTAATCCAGATCTGCAACAGAGCTTTGCAGAAACATATTTTGAGTATTGTCATCCTTGGTGTCCTGTTCTAGATCGAAGTATCATCTTTGATGAACTATCACGATCACCTTTACTAGTTAACGCACTAGCAGTAGTTGGCAGTCATATTCAACCGCCAATGATTCTACATGATGGCCCAGCCGTATACTATGATCGAGCACGGAAAAGTTTCTACAACGACGAGGAATCAGACGTTATGACATCTCTAAAAGCCATCTCACTGTTCTATTGGTGGAGTCCACGCCCACCAACAATCCTCCACCGACACTCGTCCTGGTGGTGGACATCAGTAGTTATTCGGCATTGCCAACAGCTTGGTATTTATCGAGAGCCCGCTCTCGAACATCCACTTCGGCAACAGATCGACCTCAGCTTGCGCCGTCGCATCTGGTGGACGGCTTTTGCTCGGGAACGCCTAACTGCCCTTTGCCAAAGCAAACCATGCGTTATCGACCCCGATGACTGCACACTCTCCGAGCCAACGCTAGAAGATTTTCCTAATCCGCAAGATAAAGAAGGGGGAGAGATTTTTATATATTGGGTACGTCTATGTGCAATCATAGGCAAGGTTGCCAAATATCTTGCCCGTACAAACGACTCTGCATCGTTCCTATTTCCTGCGAGCCTAGCCCGTGAACTCGTACACTGGGTACAATCGCTCCCATCGCATCTTCAACTACCAATCAATTTGGACCGGACAACCCGTTTCAATAGAAATGTCCATCAACTCCACCTACCTTACCTCGCTGTGATTATTATCATCCATCTCAAACGATCTTCCTCTACACAACCGCTTCCACAAGTCTACCCGCCCGCAATATTGGCAGCTACCTGTACGGCCCGTTTGATGCGAGATATTTTGTCTCGAGGAGACACGAGGTTTCTCATGGCCATTACAGGTTGGTATTGTGGTACAGCATTTATTGCCCTGTTACAGGCGCTCCGAATCGAAAGCTTAGCAAAGTTTGCCAATGAAGACCTTGATATTCTTACTTTAGCGGTTGATCAGCTACGAAAAATGTGGCCCACTGCTGGAGTCTTCTACTCAGGATTCGAACGTATACGTCCAAGCGCAGGCAACTCTGACCTGGAAGATGTGGATCGTCCTTCGGGCCCCGAACTAGGAGTTGGTGACGGAACTGGGTACATGGAAATGTCGGACGGCATCGATTGGACTGCTTATTTTCCATTTGCCACTCCTGAAACAAGTGAAGTTGCTAGTCGACTCCTGGTACCGCCTACAGAAGAGCTGTTTTTCGATAACGATATTTTCACCAATACTATGCTTCAGTTTCAGGACCTATTTGAGCCATGCGACACCCTATCGGAAGTCAATCTCTTTATGTAATATCCCCAGGCACTGGGATCAATGAACCAGCTTCATCAGACAGTAATTACTTGTAAATTACATACTATTATTTCCAACGGAGAAAATCAAATACCGCCTTTGTTCATATAATGCTTCTATAATACGCTCTGAACACTGGATTCATCTGAGTAGTACCACTGTTTGATTGGCTGTTCAAGCTCTGAATAATCGAATTATAGTCTGGACAACTTCAGGTCATTATACTCCCTTGAAACCACACCCTCGGCAAGCTTTCGATAACCCGGTGCTGGACCCTGATATCTTGCAATAATGCGTTTTTGTTTATGCGCCAAGTTTTTGTTGACTCCGGTCATCCATGAATCAACGTCATTGGCCAAAAGGCCCTCGGCACAATTGTGCACATGCTCAGTCCAGTCGAGGACATTTTGTCGTGTTGTTTCCGCAAATGTGATACCATTATCGCGACAGTATTCGATAAAACGCGACACCCAGCCGACCGCATATTCGACACTCCGCGGTATATTTCCAAACATCTGATGAGGCCCCATTACCATCATCATATTTGGAAAGCTTTCAACAAATAAACCGAGGAATGTCCGTGGACCATCTGCCCATCTATCAGACAATTTAACCCCTCCTGTACCTCTGAAATCGATAGCTGTGAAAGATCCAGTAACGGCATCAAATCCTGTGGCGTAGATGATAATGTCAAAATCAAAGGACTCGTCTCGGGTACGGATTCCAGTTTCCGTGATGCTTTCAATTGGATTTGCCTTGACATCCACGAGTCGTACGTTCGGCTGGTTATAAGCCTCGAAGTAGCCGGACTCCAGGGGCACTCTCTTGGTACCAAATCCGTGGCACTTTGGGATAAGGATTTCGGCGGTAACAGGGTCATGAACACGCTGGCGAATTTTATTTGCCACAAAGTCGCTGAATAGATCGTTCGCCTCTTTATTCGTATTGATGTTGCCAAAGTTTCCGAGCCACTTAGCAAAGCCTCGCTTTTCATAAAGTTCCTCCCAGAACTGCTCCCTCTCTTCAGGACTGACTTCGAGTGTGTTACGCGTATCAGAGACATGCATGAAACAGGACCATGTTTCCGAGCACTTTCGAAAGATTTCTGGGTATTGAGAACGAATTTCCTCCATCTCTTCTGCGCTAATAGGTCCATTTCGCAGAGGTAAACTCCAGTTAGGAGTTCGCTGGAACACTGTGAGATGGCCAACCTTTTTGGCAATCTCTTGGATGGTTTGGATTCCTGTCGCACCGGTACCGATCACGGCTACTCTTTTGTTGGTGAAATCGACTGGCTCCCGCGGCCATCGTGCAGTGTGGCACGCTTCCCCTCTAAAATTTGCGACTCCTGGGATATTGGGCATGGTATAATTATTCAAGATGCCGATGCAGGTGACCAAAAATCGCGATGTATACTGACGGCCACAATTGTCTGTGACGCGCCATGAATTTGTGTCATCTTGAAAATGTGCAGACGTGACTCGAGTGTCGAATTGCATGTCCCGACGGAGATCGAATTTGTCGCAAACAAACTCGCAATACCGTAGTGTTTCTGGCTGCGATGCAAAGTGCTCTGACCAGTTCCACTCATTCAGGAGCTCTTGTGAGAAGGAGAAGTTGTACGAATAGCTTTCTGAGTCGAATCGTGCACCTGGGTAACGGTTCCAGTACCATGTTCCCCCCACTCCTCCACCAGCCTCTAAGACTTTTGTCCTTAGGCCTAACTGATGCATCCGATACAGACTGTATATTCCAGAGAGACCGGCGCCGATAATCAAAACATCGTAGTCGAGGCCTTCATTCTTCTGGCTAAAGCTAGGTTCCTCGACACTGCCCATCTTAATGTGTGGACCTTGATGAGTCTCTTGATGTAATGAAGAAAGAATGACAGAAGCAGGGTTATTAGTTCTAAGTGTTTGGAAACACTCTCAAATCTCTCTTCAGTTTGAAAATCTTCCATGGTCGTGTTTATCAGCAATCTGTCCTAAGCTCATTGTTGCACATTTCTCTTGGTGATCATGCCGTACAGCCGAATCTCGCATAAATTGGCGGGTCTAGGGAACGCCACCTCCACAGCCGGTATGCACTTGTATGAAGCCGAGAGGGCCAATTGTACCGAGCCATGTAATTTTAAGTGTTCTCGGAGATTATCCGTTACCCTTACCGATTGGTTAGAGCGGATGGACGTACGTATGTGTACCCCAAATCGCTACTTCCTTTTTCCTGATGCGAGATATTAGCGCTCTTATCTGTCAAGGTTTATTCGGTAATTTATAATTGATGAAATGTGACCCATATCTGGCTTCTATGAGTCTTAATATTGGAAAACAAAGAATACTTTTGATATGATTATGTGGTTGTTAAAAATGCTTGAAATGACGCTTAAGCATACCCTTTAACACAACACTGTATACAGCTAATCTTTGAAACAGAATTATAGTTTTCGGTTTGTTTTATGGCTCATGTAGAGCTCATAGTACCCCTTTCGTTTTCCAGTAGGACTCGGCATCCCGTAAGAACCGCCATTTGAGATCTTTCCCCCACCCCCTCGCCTTCCATTCATTGAGACTCAGAGGGAATTGGTCGACCACGTCTCTTACAGTTGCATCGTGTGCTATAATGACGAATATATTATCCTGGCAATCTGCTTCCTGCAATTTTCCTATCGTTTCAATGATTTGAGGAATGTCATGGCCAAATTTCGGAGTGAAAAGCGGGTCATTCACACCTCTACCCCGCGATCGTTGTAACTCCTCAAATGCCCCACCGGGACAAAAGGAGGCATTACTATCTGGATTGCAGGGGTGAGGATGGATAGACTCAGGAACTGGCAAATATTGAGAGGGACGAAATATGCCACCATAGTGACAAACATCACCTCCTAATAGGATAAATGTGTCAGGGCTTGTTGTTGTTCGGGCAAGGCCGCATAGATGGCCAATGGCGTGGCCTGGACTATCGAGAAGATAAAATGATCCATCTTCAAAGTAATCATACGCTCGGAAACGTCCTATCTTTAGACATTGCGATTCTTCAAAAGAGATTTCTCTCAGGACTCTTCCTCTGCGATTGAAATTCCGTTTCAGTCCTAGGAGAAGGGTGTATCTTCAAGAATTCTCGAATGAAAAACTTACTCATAATCAGATTCTTTGAAAGGTGCTTCTGGGTTTGCGGGTGCACCTGGAAGCATAGCGTCTTTAAATCCAGGGCCAACTACTAGATCCGTTGTAGATGGGAAGGTTGATGGATCGCCAATGTGATCCCAGTGCCAATGACTTTGGATATCTAGTCAGCATGATGTAGAGCCTGAGCCGGAGAAAGGATTTTGCTGTACCTCCAAATTACTGCCTCCACGACGGCGCCATCTATCCCAGCCTCTTTGAGAACATCAATGACATTCTTTGATACTTGGATGTCGTATTTTGTTGTTGGGATATATTCTGCAATCTTCGGTGCGTAATTCTCATAGTCTTTACGAATGCCAAGGTCGAAGACAAGTTTTCTGCCTGTATGGTGTTCCAGAAGAAAAGAGAAGGAAGGATTGCTTGGATGTGTATCCATTCCGGGGACAGGAGGAGCCATGAATCTATGTAACTGCGCGGGCCCAAAGTTGACAGTATTGATGAGCTTGACGGTGATTTCTCCCCCTGGAGGGACGTTGAACAGTGGTGACTCAACCATCTTCGAAGTCCTATGCCTATCATTCGAGAAGGAGTGAGTTTTTTTTGTCATTCAACTATTTGAATTGCGATCCAAACTAAGGACAGAATTCAGCCCCTCAATGCCCCCCTTTTTTCACTTGGCGCCTCTGTTATAAGTTGTTTCGCTTGATACCGGCAATGTTACGGCACTCCACGTACTATGATTTGACTTTCGGCACTTCGACTATACGCCCACCATATTTCTTCGGTTATTGTCGACACTTTCAAGATTCTTCTCATATATTGTATGCAGATATCTATCATTTTTACCGTGAGAACCGGGAGATATCGTAATATCCTAACACATGGGCATGATCCCCACCCCCGGATTGGCGGTTCCAAAATTCCGGGGTAAAGTTCCGGGGTAAAATGGGTCGGCATGTGTTCCACATACATTCCGCATACAAGCCGAAGTGAGTAGCAAGCTTGAAATACACTCGGCTTTGAGGTTATGAAGTGAATCTCGACCTTTCTGGGCAAAGTACTGTCTGCCGAGATCTTTCTTCTGTTTAATGTCCCAGAGGAAAAGTTCTTCCGCTTCTCCTTGATTTTTCTACCTCTTGCGGTTCTTGCCTTGGCTACATGATCAGCCTGCCAAAATGTCGAGCTCTGAAAAGGTACACGATGATTTCATCTCAGATGGTGTGAAAAGCTCCAACTCGAACTTACCGGAAGTTGAGAAAGCCAAGACTCTCGATACTGTTCACAATGATGAAGCAATCAAGGTACTGGCCAACTATAATGGAGATGAGACATGGACGGATGAGGAGGAAAAAAAGCTTGTTCGTCGAGTTGACTGGCGCTTGATGCCTATTTTATGCGTGACCTATGGGTTACAGTATTATGATAAAGCGATGTTCTCACAAGCAGTATGGTATCCAACACAAAAATGCAGAGCGCAAGGCAGTTTTATGTTGACCTTTTCTAGGCACTTTTCGGCCTTCGGTCGGATTTGGAACTAGATATTGGAAATCGCTATTCTTTCTCTGCCGCGATCCTCTATCTGGGGTTCATTGTTGGGACATATCCTGCGGTGATGCTGGCCCAGAGATTCCCAATTGAGCGCGTTGCCTCGATCATCATTACACTCTGGGGCACCTGCTTGATTTTGACTCCAGTTTGCTTCAACTATCAGGCATTATATACCCAGAGATTTTTTTTGGGCATGCTGGAGAGTGGTATAAGCCCCATGTTTATGCTTATTGTGGTATGTGAGAATATGAAGCTTGAGTCATTGTTACCCTCTAACTTCGAAAACACAGGGTGGCTGGTACAAAAAGAATGAGCAAGCGCTACGTATGGGGTAGGCTACCCCGGTATCTTTCCTTTCTTATCGCTGTCTGACCTTTTCATAGAATATGGTACAGCTGTACCGGCTATGTCTCCATCTTCTCCCCCTTAATAAACTACGGCCTTGGCCACATTACTGGCTCGCTATCGCCATGGAAGTACATGTATCTTGTTGCAGGAGCCGTCACCATTATATGGGGGATTGTTCTAGTCTTTCTTCTTCCCTCAGATCCAATTCGCGCTCGTGGTTTTAGCGAGCGTCAACGGTATATTGCTGTCGCTCGTTTGCGAATGAACAACTCTGGCGTGCGCAATACGCACTACAAGAAGGGTCAAGTGTACGAACTTCTTGGAGATCTCAAATTCTGGCTTATCTTTCTCACTGCTTTCCTGAGCATGATCGCTAATGGGCCCATTTCCACTTTCATCCCTATCATTATTAACTCCTTTGGATTCAACACTCTCAATTCCCTGCTGCTGGTCATGCCGCAGGGTTTCCTCGGCGGAACATATCAGCTCGTTGGACCATATCTAGCGTATCGCTATTCTGAGAAAGGCATTCGCTCCTGGATTGTCTTCACGGCACAGATGATAACAACCCTGGCTGCCATAATGCTTGTTGCTTTGCCTCTTGATGCAACAGGCGGCTTGCTCTTCGCATGCTACATTCTTCCTGCTATCGGAGGCGGATACGCAGTTCTCATGGGACTACAGATAGCCAACATTGCTGGTTACACAAAGCGTTCGATTGCTTCATCCGGTCTATATATTGGGTATTGTCTTGGTGAGTATTTGAACCATTTTATACTTAGCATAGCTGTAAAGAAATGGATTCTCATCAGGAAAAAAATCCAGGAAACTTCACGGGCCCGCTGGTGTATGAAGAGAATGATGCACCTCGATATGTACCGGGCTTTATTACTGTAGTCGTGACATCATTCGCAGCGGGGATCACGGTCTTGATCTACAGATTTGTCTGCGTGTGGGAGAATCGGAAGCGCGACGAATCAGGAATATCCGAGGGGTATGAGCATGCATATCAAGATGACATGACTGATAAGACGGTATGTCTAAGCCACCATACGAAAATCAGAGCTTGTTGAAGTAGACTAATTTCTCCTGCTTCCAGAATCCGCAATTTAGGTATATTCTATAATTTAGGACTTGTATATGCCAGTTTATTAGCATCGAGTGGCCATTCACACTCTTTGACATTTTCCAAATAGTCGGTAAATGTATTTGATATCGCATAATCATTCAGAATTTCCATTGCCTCGTTACCAGTTTTCGTTGGCCATGTGTGATTGAGCAGACCAATGATATCAAATAAATTCTTCACAAAGCTCTTCAAATGGTCGTTTTCTTCTTTCGGGCTCGCAATGTCGTAATATAAAGCATTGGAATTGAGTAAGGAGAACTTACATTGGCAGAACAAAGGCTTTTAATCAAACATGCTCAGTCCCATACCACCTATTACTTGATGATCGTGTATCGAAGCGTTAATATCACTGTATAGAGATACCCCTTATGAATGTCGCTCGTATGAAACTCACACATACGCTTACATAGTGCTAAGATAAGCTCGCTTCATTGTGCCAAATCAGTAGTAGTGATGATGCAGGGATGGCATTGTGGTGAGAGAGGACATAAGAAGGAAATTACATCATCTACATGCGCGTATGACTATTATGAGTGTGTTCTTATCGCTCGTTTCCAGTAGGCAGAATTTCAACAGAGGTCCTTTTACTGAGATACAAAATCTATGTATACTTTACTACGTAATTTTTCAAAGCACATGCTTAGATGAGTATTGAAATAGAGTACTATGAATTTATGAAGAATCAACTTCAGAGAAAACTAACACCTATCCTATCCTAAGTCGCCGTTGCCAGGGGCATGTGAGACAAAAACAAGGATCCCATGCAAATGTTCCGTTAGGTGAACCAAGACTCCGTCTCCGATATGATATCGAAACAAACGCCATTTCAATGAAGACCATCTCGAAACAAAACGCCTGAAGATCTGTTCGGAGACCTGCTGAGAAATAAACGCCATGAAAATGCCGACGAGAAACAGTGAAGAGAGGGTCATGTCATAGCATTCATTATAAATCGCCGTCTGAGTCTGTAGACAACACAGGCTGTTTCTGTTTGTCCTTGGGCTTGTGTCGTAGGGCACCGATGGTTTTCATCACTTCGAATTTTGCAGCCCTTTGTAGGTTCGCGCGGGAGTCCGCTTCGAGCGACTCTGCAGTTCCAGCTCGCTCGTAAAGCCTGCGAGAGATGTTTCGGTTGATCTCGGTATATTGCTCTTTGGTGATTGTCTTTTCGCGATAGTGGGGTTTCAAGGCGGTACCAACCATCTTCTGGATGTCGGATTTCACCGCCAGGGATGGACCCGCACGGCTAGGGGATGAATCTGACGATCGAGAAGATGCTGTTTGAAGCGCCTTCTGAGGTATGCGGGAGCGTGGACGGGCTCTCTCGGGCTGGAGAGATGAATTCTCAATGGTTATTGAAGGGGATGATGGGCTCCCGGAGAAGGAAACCTCGGGAGAAAATGGAGGAGTTGATGGTTCGACGGGAGAAGAGAGTTGTAGAGGGGAGATAGGTCGGTTACGAGACAAGGGAGGTGGAGTGATAGATGATAACCGGGGAGAAGAATGACGGGAGGAAACAGGAGATATGGACGGCGATGATGGTCCGGGTGTTGCATGGTCAGTAGGAGCAATAGATGTGGGAGCCGATGGTCCATGAGAAGCTGTGCGGTCTGTGTTCGATGCTTCTTCCACCTCCTTCAACAAAGATGACAGAAAACTTGGTTCGCCGATGGTTTCCCCGTTCAATCTTGCGTCCGCATTGATGTTGGTGTTGGTGTTTGGGTTTGCACTCGCATTCGCACTTGCTATTAAACTTGCCGCTCTTGAAGATTCTCCATTTTGTTGAGCCATCGCAGCGAGCTCTTGGGGTCTCCTCGTACGGGGTCGCTTGAGTTTCCGTTCGGGCTCTGTCGGCTCGGGAGAGGGAGATAATGTCGGCTCTTTGCGCTTCCGAGCTGCATTGGGGTTATTTTCGATTTCTCGAGCACGTTCAAATGCGTTCCATGCTCGCATTTCTTCCAAGGACTCTGGTTCTGGAGTCGGTTCTCGGGGTACACGAGGCCGTGATGGTCGAGCGGGATGGATGTCAAAGAGGGAAGCAGTGTCTCTAAATCGACTTCCACCGCCTTGCTGCTCTGCGACCTCGAAGCGCCGCTGCCATGCGCGAAACTCGCGCTGGTTAGCCTCTTCGCGGCGGCGTTCCTGGGCAAGACGCTCGGCTGATCGCTCGTCGTCGAACGGAAAATCTAAGTCGAGATTCAAATGGTCCCACACAGACTGCCAGACTCGGGCCCAGTGGAGGGAATTGATTTGGTTCCTGCTCTGGTGCTGACGTTGCTGGCCCCGTGTACGGCGAGTTCGCCGGGAGTTCGAACGGGAAGGCCGAGGTCGGGAAATATGCTCTGCAGCTGATCCCAGAGTACGTTGAGTCTCACATTGGTCACAGAACCAAGAGCCGGGGGGATCGCATCTAAGCCAACACAGTACAGATGGGACGGCGCATCACAGCCGTCGCAAAGCAGAAGGACGTCTTCATTATCTGACTGACCACATATTGTGCAGGGATGGAAGTCAGCGAGATCATCTTCCGCATATTCGATGATCATCGATGGATCGATGTCGGCGACCTGAGTCCGATCTTGAACGGCATAGGACGACGTCACAGGACCTGTATGGCAAAAACGGGATCGTTAGCATCCAGTATCATCGTACATAAACCCAAGATCTATCTCAACCAAAATCCCCAGACTAGTGCAAGGGAGGCGCTTTGTGCATACCTCCCGGATGGTCACTCAACTCGACCATATTGAAATTGCGCCGACATATCGGACAACTGTTCGCCCGTTCGACCCAGGGCTTCAGACAATTATTGTGCAAAATATGACCGCAAGGAAGCAACTGGGCAATCTGGCCTGGATCCTCGTCCTCCTGGGTTACAGGAGCCTTCCCCGTCGAGTCAGCATGATCGAAAGTATCGGGTCTTGGCACGGGCTCGACGGCGAGGGGATCACTGGCGCTTTCGCCAAGGTCTCCTAAACAGACAATGCAGGTGTCGGACATGGACAGAGTGAAAACCAGGAGAGGAACGACTGAGACGCGGCATGAAGCATATAAAGAGTGGTGGGTGGAGAAGAGAAGGAGGGATGTGTAGAGAGAAGTGCAAGGTGGAGAAGAAGCCGGGCCTTTTGAAGGTGGGCCGGATTTCCAGTCTAACGCAAAACAGGGCGGCAACGTGACAGAGGCGAATCACCCGCCAGCGCATGCGAATAAGATGGCACGGAAAATTATGTTCATGATGCTGAGTGTTCCGGTGATTCACAAGGACTGAGAGGCCCCGACCGTCTCGATCTTGTGGAGGGGGGTTCGGTGGTAGCCTACGCCCTTGCTGTAGGCGCCGATTCATACGTTGGAGGGGTGGAAGCGCCGGTTCACACTAGTCTACAACCCGGGCTCGATAATGATGGCCAGAGTGGGTACTTCGCTAGAAATCTATTATACGAGAATTCCCATCCCTGAAGGACCTTTGGAGCCCTGATCGGCTGAAGTTGATCTGAGTCATGCGGGTACGTAGCCCTGGTGGTATGTGGAGTATTGTTCGTTGGAGCGGCGACCTCGCTGGGCGTCCCTGCAGGAAAGCGGGCCAATGCGAGGAACCGGGAGATGGAAAATCAAGGATGCAGGACTTGAGATCAGAGAAGTTGGGTGTCTTTGAACCAACATCACAGATAGTCGGGCAGTTGCGCGTGGAATGTTTTGGGTGAAATCTACGTTTATTGCCCGGTGCCGACCCGGGATAGATGGATGGGCCGGCCATGAACACTGACAGACCGTCGAAGAACCATGTTGCCCTCACATGTGAACGGGATTATCACAAGCGAGAGACATAGCTGAACCCGAGACACTTGAAATGGGTGGATGCGTCTATCTGCTCCGAGTCGTAACTAATTTTTGCCATCTGGGTTCTGATGATGGACGGCATTCAGGCGCGACGGTTCTCGTCGGGTTATACGGTAGAAGGGGGAGAAACGTGATCATGCAAAATCCTCAAGATTCCGAAGTTTTCATTTTTTTGGTATTCAGACGTAACCGTAGAAGAGAGAAAGGAAACCACATTTATCCCGTTTAAACCTCAGCGATCTCACGGAGACGACGGATGGTGGAGCGGGTGGCAGCGGCGGCGGGGGTCCTGTCAAACAAGTCTATGATTAGCAGCTGATCACTGATAAAGTTCCGCGAGTCCAGATCTGGCTCGTGCCGCGATGGAGTGTCCTTGGTTTCTTCCTCCTCTCCTTGCACAATCGAACTCATGGTTTGATTTTCAGGACCTGAAGGCGACTTACGAGACGGTGTAGGCGCCACCGGCGACGGTCTTGTTGCAGCCCTTGCACTCCCAGATACCAACAGCCTTGCGCTTAACAGTGTTCTTGCCGCAGAAAGTGCAGACGTAGCGGGCGTGCTGGGTGATTTCCATCTTCTTCACCTGCTTACGCAGGGAGGCACCATATCTGTTGAAAAAAGAGGGTGGTCAATAATCGGATCTTCTGGTCGGGCTGGTCGTGTCTCGTTGGAAGGGATCACGGTCGTTCCGAGGGGTGTGGTCGAGGAATCATGGGCGTTGAGCATACCTGGTACCGTATTTACCGGTGATACCGACCTCTGTGGAAGACAATTAGCGACAAGAACGGGGGGAACAAATTGTGAACATTTGTCGGGATTAATTGTAGGGTCGCAACATACTCTTGGTGCGCTTGGTCATCTTGGCTTCAGTGCGGCTGTTGAGGGTGAAGATGGATAGCGAGGAGATCGAAAAGAGGCTTTAGAAGAGTGGTTGTGGGTGGGCTCGCTTAGGGCACAGGGCCTTGGCGTAGTGTGGTCACCTGATGGCTTAGGTGATCGCTCCATGGTGGATTATGTCATCGTGCGGTCTCATCCTCCTGGATTACTTAATATTCGTCAAGCGCCAACTTGTTTGTCCCATTTGCATCTGATTCAGTGCGGTCCCTTTTCCTTCGAAACGTCATGATCCTGAAGGATGACTCGGACGTTGATTGGTTGGAGAGTCCATGATTTGATGCTCATTGTGGAGATTTCTGAATTTCCATAAAGGAGGAGTGTTAATTTATACGGTCGTTCCCATCCAGACCCTGCTGTAAAAATAAATAGACCATTGCAGTTCTATCTCAAATCCGAGCTTCCACCCAATCAAGGGTGCACGTCCTCTCCAAACAAGCTCTAAATCGTCCGTCGGCGCAACTGAACTATCCGGTCACGTGGAAGCTCCCGCGGCTCGATCAATATCTCGACTGCAAAAATATTAAGTGCCGAGGGGCGTCTCAGCTGTGTATCCTGCTAGAGATTCCGGAGTGAGAGCCTAAATCATTCTTGTTCTCCTTCGCTCGTCTGTGAACCCCAATCCCTCCTTCCTCTACCACCCCTGACCACCGGACCGAGGAGCTTGTGATCGCCGAGCTTGATTCCCCCCTTCAGTGGAACTACCTCTGCAAAACTTCGCAGATCCATTCACTCAACAATGTCCTCCAACAGACAGTATGATCTGGTCCTCCTAGGTCCCACCGGTTACACCGGTAGATTTTGTGCGGACCATATCGTGAAGAACCATCCTACCAATCTGAAATGGGCCATTGCGGGCCGTTCAGCAGCAAAAATGGACCCCATTGTCCAGGAGCTCGAAACACTGAACCAAGATCGACTTCAACCAGGTATGAAGCCATTCTATTACGCTTCTATGTGGTCCTCACCTCTAGCTCCCAATTATGAATACGTCTAACTTGCATTACCCAACTTGCACCACTCATAGATGTCCTTGAGGTCCAACTCAATTCAGCCGACTTGACCGAACTGGCACAGAAGACAAGGCTCATCATCAACTGTGTCGGCCCGTATCACTTGTACTCAACGCCAGTGGTGGAAGCTTGCGCATCTCATGGAACTCATTATGTGGATGCGTATGTTTCCCCCTCTCACGTTTAAACCCAGGGACGTACGCGCTAACCTTTGCAGAACCGGAGAGACCCCATGGGTTAAGGTGATCGTGGACAAGTATCATGAAACAGCGAAAAATAATGGCGCCATTGTAAGTCGCGATGTGATGGACTAAAATCTATGGCATGCTTACCACGTCCAGATCATTCCCTCGGTTGGAGTTGAAAGTGTCCCAGCCGACATGCTGGCCTTTGCCCTTGTCAAGCACGTCCGGGAGGAGCTCGCCTCCCAGACGCGGGAGATTGATTGCTGTATTAAGGAGCTCAAGTAAGTATCTCGACATTCAAATTTGAGGTCCTCGCTCTAAATTTGATTGCCATAGATCATCTGGTCCTAGCGGCGGCACCTTAAACACCGTTCTGAGCATCTTCGATTGGCTCCCGTCCTCGGAGTTGGTCAAATCGATGACACCTTTCTCGCTGGCAGCATCAACCCCGCCTAAGGATATTCCACGCGAATCGATTATCCACAAGCTCTTCGGTGCACGGTGGATCCGAGATCTGGGTACGGTGACGACTTCCCCGTCTGCCATGGTAGACATCACCACTGTGCACCGGAGCAGCACTTTAATGCCAGAACTCTACGGAAATCGCTTCTACTTCCGTCAATTTTTACACGTACGCAACTCCTTTCTCGGTGTGCTCGTTCACGTTGGCTTCTTAATCGGTATTTCCCTTCTGGCCATTCCTCCCGTGCGCACACTCTTGCGTCGATTTATCTACCAACCTGGTCAGGGCCCCACCACGCAGGCCTCGCAGCATGACCGCCTTGAGTATCATGCTGTCGCAAAAGCGGATCAGGATGTTCCCGCTCCCAAGCGCGTCTTTGGCAAGTTCACTTTCGAGGGCAGCATGTACGTGCTTACCGGCCTGCTGCTTGCTGAGGCTGCCATGGTCATTCTTGATGAGGAGGAGAAGGTGAAGAAGGTCTCGCGTGGTGGCATTGTCACCTCGGCAACTTTGGGTCAAGACTTTGTTGACCGTATCGATAAAGTTGGGTGCAAAATTGACACTAAGACCTTCCAGTATTGATTCCCGAACACTCTTTCTCATCAAGTCTGCAAGGTTTTGGCCAAAAAAAGGGGGTGGTTGCTTTTTAAGTCTGGCTATATATGCTTTTTTCCCTCTGTTCCGAAGGGTGACTTCTTTTTTTATGTCTTAACGAACCCCAATATTCATCTTCCATATTGTTTAAAGCAGGGTAGATAGTCCTCTAGCTCGAAAACTTTGCTTAGATTGCCTCAACACAATTTGGTTTCAATAGATACGCGCAGTAACATACATATATAATGAACCATCCAATCAAAGCTTTCCAAGTCGGCCTTCCGCAAAAACAACGTCTTTCAGCCAGGTCGCAAGAATGCTATTGACCTCTTCGGGCTTCTCCCACAACGCCCAGTGTGCAGTATTCACTTGCTTCAAGGTCAAGTTCGAAATGTGCTTGGCCATCGATTTACCCAGGTGGGGTGGGAGAGACTGATCCCTCAATGCCTGGATAAAAAGCACGGGGATGGTGATTGTGCGATCAAGAATCTCCAGCTCTTCATCGTGATTAACCTTGCGGGTCCGGTACCAATTCACTATACGATTTCATTAATCAAGTCGCCATGGAAGAGAAGAAAAAAGAAACGAAAAATAGGCAACATACATGGACCATGGATCCCATTCCTAGCAAATTCAGTCGAGTAATACTCGAGCTCCTTCATTTTGTTAGTCGAAAGGCAGCCTGCGCAGAGCATAATTTACTTCGAAATGTTGCTTCATACCTCTTCACTCAGCAACCGTGACGGCTTCAAGTCAGACAGCCTATCCAATAGAACACCCTTTTCAGCATCGAAGCCGAACTCGCCCTTCGCCGTACGCCCACCATACAACGAGCTCAAAAATTGTTTGATCTCGCCCTTGGAGCGTATGACCTTCTCCAGGTCCCCACTTGCAAACTGCAGTTGGTATGTGAAATGTGGGGCCGCGGTACGCACAAGCTCCTCGATAGAAAGAAACTGTGCTTGTGGCCGTGCATAGGGGACGCAGACCGTGAACAGATGGCTGATTAGTTCCGGATACCAGAGGGCGATACGGTAGGCAAAGGCAGCACCCCTTTGACAATCAGTGTTCAATCCAGGACCTTAGATCTTTCAGGAAGAGAGGTTTTTCTTACCAGTCGTGCCCGCCTAAGATGATTTTTGTTTCGCCAAGCTGAGAGGCGAGGGCTTTGATATCATCAGCACATCGTTTGTGAGAGTATGGCGCGTAATCATCGGGTGCATCCTGACTATGTGTTATACTAGGTTCTCCAGGGATTTTTGTTTAAAGGTTCTGTGGCGTCGCAGGGCTCCACTTACAGTGCGGCCGTATCCCAGGCAATCGGGAGCGACGACCTTGAGCCCCATGTCTACCAGCATGGGGATTTGGTAGCGCCATCCCATGGATATATCTGGGAAGCCATGGATCTAGATGATAGTCACTTGCCATTGACTACACGGCACTGAGGGGCTGGAGTGTGTCAGTTGGCCTTACCAGGAAGATGGTAGCTCGGCATTTGCCCGATTGTGGTTGACTGAGAAGATAACCTGAGCGTCACACATGAAGAGTCAGAAATGAACGACTTCTTTTTTATCCGATTTTGACCTGTTAAATGTCTGAGGTAGTCTCAGACATACGAACCGTATTTATGCCCATTAAGTGTCACGGATTTGTACTCAATGCGCGCGTCGCCTGACACTCGGATCTTATCGACTGACATGGTAATGCTGAATGGTATCTTTTGGTGCTTCCAGAAGCTAGTATGAGTCTGGGTAACGTTCGTCGATGTGTCTCTTTGAAAGAGTGGGGTAATCAAGATCAAATGATGGTGGCCTGAAGTCTCGTGAAACTGCTATATATAAATGTCGAGGAGAATATCACCCCAATCGTCACGTGAATAGTTGGATACTATTTAACCAAGAATAAAGACCCTATAAACGGCACCAGCGCTCTGTGGAGAAGAAGACAAATATTCTGAAGAATTGAAATAATCCATTGGCACTGGCTATGTGTCGAGGTGGGCGGGACGTGTGGGAAACCGAGGGACCCCCTCCCCGTCGAGATGCCTCGGCTGTGAAGCTGCGGCCTCTCAACGGTGATGTTGCATCACAGATTGATAAGCACAAGTTAGATCACATAATACAGATGGGCATGATATCATGAAAAATAAGCTAGATATATGATCGCTAATAAATGACAGTATCCTCGTTATCCTCTTCCACTTCCCCTCCATCATCGTCATGGGCGCGATGTGCATCATGGTCGTGGCCGGCAATTTCTTGCTCATCACGGGAAGCCACATCAGATGGAGCCTGCTCCAAACCTTGTTCCTTGCTTCCATGTATTTCTGCGGCACTGATGGTCTCGGCTGAAGTCTTTTCGGGGTTCGGAGCGGAGGCTGGCTCGGTAGTGGATTCAGCCTGTTGCTGCGCATTTCTTGATTCCTCTTCATGCCCTACCGGTTGTTGCTCTTTTGCGATGGGCTCTAATTTTTCGGGCACAAAGGCTTCGGACGGATACTGGGCCTCAAATTCGGCAACTTCACGAGCGATTCTCGCTTCGGTTTCTTCGATCTGTTCTCGAATCACTGCTTCATCGCCGGATCGTAGTTGCCACGGCTTGTAATACTTTGCGTCACAGATGTTAGTGATTTTCGCGACACGAATATTATTCAAAGGATTGTGAATGGATTAGTACATACTAGGACGGGTTCAGTACTCGTCTTCAGAAAATGGGCCATGGCGATCAAATTCGAATGACGCGTGCGCATCTGCATCGTCGTTGATATTAGTACTTTGGAACAATTCTATCGCGATAAAATGGGAATAGCTTACCGCCTCACGTTCATAGAAAGGTTTCTCTTTTTTGCGGATCAATTCCCGACGCTCTTTCCGGCGCTTTCTCAATCCATCATACTCCTCCGCCTGCGACTTCAGCTTATCTTGCTGCCTCTTCTCAATATCTGCGCGTCGCTTTTGCGCCGGTGAGTTCGATCCGCGCTGTGAGAGTGTGCCCAGCAGAGCGCCGAACAGGCGTTGTCCCCGCCGACGTTCATCTTCTCGTCCTTGTCGCGCTGGTTTACGCTCGGTGGGCTTTTCAGGCGCTGCCGACGCCGGTGGCGACAGCTGCCTGTGCTGGGAATGCGGAGAGAGATCGCCTTCATTACTGAACCGACGACGCTTCGAATCGTGATCAGTCGCTGAGGATCTTCGTCGTTTTGTAGGGAACTCAGGGGATTGGCGTAGATTATCTTGTTCTGGCACGGCGACTGCCGATGCAAGTGTCCTGTACAGCGGGAAAGACCTGGTGTCAGCAAGTTTATTTGTACATAATGGAGCACAAATTGTGCCAAAGAAATTTGCCTTACCCTTCGGACATAGTGTCCTGAAATACGGATGGCGTGAGATGGGTGGTAGTAGGCAGAGTTGACTCGACCCCAAGACAGCTCGGTGGCAGTTTAGTCAGCCGCGGCTAATCTTAAGTTTGAAGTTCATTTGCGACCTTTGCGGGCCGCCGACGCTGATGACTAAGCCAATGGAGTTTAGCTTCAGGTCGAGGAAAGCATCTTGTTAAATAAGTTCAAGTTACGTATGTTGTCACCAGCATGGCATTGGGGATCATAGCTGAAAATACCCATCGTAGCCATAACTCCTAATACGGCTCGAAATAGCAAAGCGGATCCCTCTAGGATCCGAAGCAATGCGAGGTAAAATACATTGATCAACCAGTGAAGTCTACCCGCTTCTTATGAGCAAGTACATAGAAGAGTTTTGCTGTCCGAAGTGCATTTTTTGTCTTCAATGTGCCGAGAAAATCCCTCTCAGTCGTAGTATATTGTTTCTACTTGCACCAAACCACCATACACCACGTTGGAGAACAGTCTCCCAGAGAGGAAGCAGATGCTGTTTGATATATAGAGAGTGTTAGAGTTACATTCGGATCTCTCTAGGTGATGAAGTTAGGACTGTAAAGAATGTGTACTGGGAATATAGCGTCCAATCAGATCCAGCCTACCGTAGGCTGTTTCCCCACTACACTACGTATTGGAGTAATATCTCAATTATGATGCATAAGCTGGAATAATTACTTGATTATATGTAGACTTGCTTCTATTTTAGTAGTAATCAACTGACAAACAGGTCACTATCTGCCTATAGTGAGGCTTTTTCCCAGCTTGTTTCCAGGTCTGCTAGCGCTGCACTTAGACTGATACGAGCCTCTGATTCCGCCTTTGTCAAACTATTAGAAATGTCTCGCAGTTTCTCACGTACAAGACCAGGGCAACTTCCCTTCGCAATAACTGATAGTAGCCGGCCATACGCCCAAGAATCTGTCGCAATTCGCGCACATAGTTGGGCGTCAGCAGGTGTCTGTTCATCGTTCTGTTCAAGGAACAATCTCATCTCCGGTGAGAGCCACTCCCACGTATAAGAACCGACCCCGCTAATATCGATAAGAAAAGCAGTTCCTTCAGCATCCAGAACAATATTCGAAGGTTTCACATCAAGATGATTTTTTTCTTTTCATGCAACTGTCTTAATGCTCTTCCCACCTGTATAGCCCATCTTAGTTGCGAAAGATCACTTGTGGGTGTCCCCTCACTGGCGACTCGCTCTAGTGATCCTCCAGGATAGTACTCAAGAAGAAAACCTCTAATCACTTGAGGCATATTGTTCAATGGATTTGTTTGGTATGGATTTTCGGATACCACAAGGCCGACTATTTGTGCAATATTTGGCTGTCCGTGAAATTGGGCGAGTGTATGGATCTCGCGCAAGATATCTTGTGTGTCTCTGGGTTCGTAGATAGGCCGGTCGATAGTCTTGTAAGCATACTTTGTCTGCTCAACAATGACAGTAGATACAGTGGGGGCGATGAATTCATCTATCTACAGACAATTCGCATCAAAGGTTCGGAGATACTGGATTTGATAAATAGGAGGATATATGACTCGATTTGGATCTTCCTCACTTATGCAACGTATTCGATGAGACGCAGCGATATAGAAATTTTCAGTATTGTGAGATGCAGCCTGGATTGGGAGCGAATGGTGGCTCTCCTCAGTCAAATTCAAGATAATGCTTGACATGGTGTTGTCTTAAAGCTGCATTTGACTAAAGTCAATCCTTTCAAGAAACTCTCGGAAAGTCGAGCGGCGCCGCAGATACCCCAAAGTTGTTATCGTTGTTGGAAGAGATCCTTCCACAGAGACTTTTAACCACCAACACAATCCGTTATTACGAAATGTCAGAGTGTGCGATGGACGGTGGGCACTCCAGTCATGGTAATTCTTAAATATCAGCTCGTATGTGGAATTGCTGAGTACCTCAGACATTGCAGTCGATCGAGGGAGCGAAGGCCGCCAGGTTTAGCAAGGGGATGATGTATCAAGGCTAAAAGAGCGCGAAGGGGAAGTGGCCACTGATAGACTGTTAGGCGGTCTGCTTGCAAGGTAGACTAAATACTACGGGTCAAACGAGAAGTATACTGCTACTGTAGTTCGCGTGCCGCCATTTGCTTTCGTGGTGGCACGTGCACGGACCCGGCCAAACCTCCGCCGGCCTCTTTTCTTCTCTCCACGCATCCCTAACATAGCTCCCTCCTCACCTCTCCCTCCTCACCTCTCCCTCCTCACCTCTCCCTCCTCCGGTTTCTCCTCCTCACCTCATCAAACACTCTCATACACCATGTCTCGCCATCACCCCGATCTCGTCATGTGCCGCAAGCAGCCCGGTATCTCCATCGGCCGGCTCTGCGACAAGTGCGATGGCAAATGCCCCGTGTGCGATTCCTACGTGCGCCCAACCACCCTGGTGAGAATCTGCGACGAGTGCTCGTTCGGCAACTACCAGAACAAGTGCATTGTCTGCGGTGGCGAGGGCATCAGTGACGCCTTCTACTGCTTCGAATGCACGCGTCTGGAGAAGGATCGCGACGGGTGTCCGAAGATTATTAATCTGGGCAGTTCGCGGACAGACTTGTTCTACCAGAAGAAAAGTTTTCGAAATAATTGATCGCGGCCTGCGCTCTCTCCTCCGTGGCTGGCTGGGTGTGCTCGATGCACCTGGGTGGAGGTGAGGTACGCGCGGGCCTTGTGGTCTTTTTGCTCTTAAGTGTTTTCAGCCCTTTCAGCCTAATAGCCAACGAAGGTGTGCCATTCTACGCATTCAACCTATAGCACGCGGGCTCCATTCGGGTCTCATGATGGTTGGCAGGGCTATATAATGCTGTTATAAATACGTGTGCTTGTGACGCTTCTCATCAATCAAAACGGCATTTACCGACCCGGACGTCTCGGACGAGCGAATCCTCGCGCAGTACCCTGATCCTGTGGCGGGTGAACTTCTTCCTTCAGCCGATCTCCAGTGATTTCGTCTGGGCCTGAGGCCTCAATCTATCATCCACGAGCGTTAGTGTCTGTCTTCCACGCCCTTGCCGGGCCCGATGTGGTGCATATCCATACCTTCTTCAAGATCTTGAGCCCCTCGCCCTCGGCGACCGAGATGGCATTTCTCCGCGAGCTGGCATGCAGCATGCGCTCCCTGATCGATGATCCGGTGGGACAAGTATACACAAACACGACAACGTCTGTGCCAGGATAATGGTAGAAGGAATAGCGGGGTGAAGAGGAAGAGATGTGGGTGGCAACGGAGCCAGCGTCAACATCGGACTTGGCGTCGGCGAGAGTAATGGTCTCCGTGGGAATATCAACGGTCTGCATCAGAAAACCAGAAATTAGCATCTACAATCCAAATGAATTCTC
This sequence comes from Penicillium macrosclerotiorum, assembly GCF_028827735.1. Lineage (NCBI taxonomy): Eukaryota > Fungi > Ascomycota > Eurotiomycetes > Eurotiales > Aspergillaceae > Penicillium > Penicillium macrosclerotiorum. The sequence continues at coordinate 6,033,020 of NW_026643083.1, read as the reverse complement.
TCACCAGTCTCCCCCTTACGTGGATCCCCGTAAAGACCATGTAGAGTGTGAAATAGTTGAGCGTAGGACGAGCTTGCATACCAGCTGCACCAGGCCGCCCTCCTGCAGCTCCTTCAGAGCCCTCTTCGCCGCATCATCGACCGGCATCGACACTCTCATGCCCGATCCTGAGCCCGGGCCAAAAGTGCCCCCAATCCCGATATCCCTCTGTGGCGTGCCATTGCGAGCCTCTGCCTCCGCTCTGCGCACGGCCTCCAACTCACGCTCTTTCTCGCCCATCAGTTCTTCCCGCCCAACGCCTCTGCTGGTGTCGTCGCGCTCACGCCAGGCCTCCCGCCCCACGATCTCCTCCTCTTCAGTGGCGAACACCGTTGAAGCGAACTTCTCGGTGCCCAGCTCGCGAACCAGCGTCGAGCGGGTAGAGGCGAAGAGCATCTTCGGCCGGACGGGTGCATTGGATGGGATATAGGTGAGAGCGATGAGCGAGGATGCCGCGGCGGTCGGACGGCGAAGCAGCAGGTAGAGCGGGGTCTTGGGCTGCAGGATCGAAGAGATCTGGGGCAGCGAGGCGAAGAAGGCCTCTTCGCCGACCGAGGCGCCTGCGAAGGAAATCGGGGACAGCGGCGTCAGGCTCTCCGCTGTGATGGTTACTGGGAGACAGAAGCTGGAGGTGTCGGAGCTGAAGCGACTAAAGGCATCTTGGAGCTCCGCGGAGACTAGACATTGCAGTCAGCGCGGGAGAAGGGAGGCATAACCAATGGTTGGATAGAAGGACGAGGTTAATAACTTTGGGTTGGTTCAACTTACCTGAGATTCCCGACTGCATGATGTCTCACGTTCCGGGGCCTGATGGTTGATTGGGGGATTGTTTACGGAGAGAGAAAGAGGGGAGCGGTGAATGAGGGGCGGAGGTGGCCTGGCATGCGGTTTGAGTCTCTATCTTCTCCGACAACATCCCCATTTCCATTTACCACGGCATTCTCGATACTTTCAGAACACCAGACACTTGAAAAGTGTTTCAAATATGGACGTCGCTGATACAATCTCTATTGACTGGTGACTTGATCATACTTGACTACGATAATTGCTCGGACTAAACTTACAGCACGCTAAACACTGGTTGATCCAACAATGTGGTATACACTATAACCAAGAAGGAAAGAAAGAGAAAAAAAAAAGCGAATATGTACAGGACCAGTTCCGACCAGCTTGCTTCTGAACGGCACAGGCCTTGCAGGCGTTCAAATTGCCCGCGCTAGAAAACGACCAAAAAAAAAGAGGAAACGCAACGCCCATCATGCTCTGGTATGGTATCACATGCTTTCCACACAAACCAAAACCCTTGAGACACTTTTTTTTACTCCTCAAATGAACCGCCGACGAAAGCCCAATTGGACTTTTCAAGCTTGCCCTTGAGGAACTCATACACTGTGAAAGTGACGGCCTGGCCAGGAGCCACACGCATCACACGGGGAGTGATACCCTTGTAGAAGGCGCGGGCACCCTCGGTCTTGAACATGTCCTTCGCGATCACCAGGATACGAGTAACGGCAGACTGGCCGGGCTCGGCGCGGGTTTTTTGGAGACGAGTCTTGATGGTATCGATGGGGGCGTTGGAGAAGGGGCCGACGGCACCGGAGATGAGACCGATGAGGGTGGTCTGGTAGGAGGGCAGCTGGGAGTTACTGTACTCGGGCTGGGCGCGCTGAAGCGCGGCCTTGAGCTCGGTGTATGCGGTGAAATTGGCGGCCTGGTTGGTTCCTTGTCGCAGGGCCGTCAAGGAGACACCACGGTACAAAGCACTGAAGCCTTCTTCTTTGATCACGGTGAACAGGGCGTGGGGCGCACTGCGGTACTTGGGAGTGTCAAGGGGATCGGCCAAACTGTGGTGCTGTGCTTGCAGACGAATCTTGACGACTTCCATGGGGTTGACGACGGCCACGGCTTCGGTCACACCCGCAGCGAGACCAGCTGGACGAACGGAATTAGCGAACTGGGAAAGAGATTGCGGAGGGAATTAACCGGCAGTCGTTGGTTTGACCATGACTTACCTAGGAAAGTGGCCTTGCTGGTCACGTTGCCATCCTCATCCGCCAGAGCTCCTTTGTACGACTCGTAGGAGGTGAATCGAATGGCCATCTTCGGAATAATACCTCCCAGCACGGCGCCGAGACCCTTGTATAGACCGAGGGCAGTCTCACGACGCACAATCTCCGCACCGGTGGCCACAAAGCCACGGGGCTTGGCCTGTGCAGATAGGTGATTAGTGAACGGGCCTCAGAACGTATGGTATGAGTAGTCGTCCTGGTAGCACTTACACCGGGGGCGGTCGCTCTCCGCGAGAGCTGCATGCGGACCTTGATAGTATCCAGAGGGTGGCAGACAAGAGCTTCCATCATACCGGCACCACCACCGGCTGTTATGGGAGAACATCATTAGCATTGAGCGCTCTCCTCTTTCTCACGATTCCGGGGATTATCTACCAATCAAGTTGACGGCGGGAGAGGCCCTCTTCCTCCCATTGCCGTTGGCTGTTTTGGCAGACATGATTTCAATCGGATGGTTTTTCTATGGTCCAAAAGTTGCGTGTTCACACCCAAGGCGACCCAAAATCAATTCACTTCCAGAAGATTGAATTTGCTAAGTTTTGCTTTAAGATGACCACCAATAAAGGGAGGTCAATTGCCGGGGCAAAAAGGGTGGACCCGATTTGTCGTTTAGGGGAAGAGCCGAAGTAGCGAAATGCGGAGGGAGTCGGAAGTATACAATCCCGGGATAGAAGCCGAAGCTAGGATGGCAGACTATAGATCGCGTTGACCGAGAAAAACGAAAAAGGTCGGTGGACAGAGATGTCAATGAGTAGAGATTTGGCTCTGAACGTTTTTTTTTTTTTTGCCTTTAAGAAAGAGCCGATGATTCAATTCGGTCCGAGTGGCGGTCCAAACCTTGCGGGGGAGAGGGAACAACGATGACGGGGAAGCGGAGGAAGCTGGACGAGCGGAAGTGTATATGGTTTTGCCGCGCACGAAAGTCCCGAGACAAGCAACGAGCACAGTTGTCCACAATCTTACTCAAAATCAGAATAAAGAGAGAGGAATCAAAGAGAAAAAATCGATCGAATATGAACCAGCCGAGGGTCGGCAGTGTTAATTTAAGGCAGTCTGTTCTTCCGATCGAAGCAGCTCCCCAACAATCCCGAGGCCTTCGGGAACAAGGGCGGATGACTCTTGTCCCCACGGCCCTGGACTGCGGCACCGCCATTGCCCCCCCAGATCTCCAAATGATCTGACTTCACATGCTTGCAGGCTTTTGAGTTGGGCTGTCACTGTCGTCATAGGATGATCTATGTAGATGAACAGACCTTAAAAGTCAAAGGGGACGGCTTGTGATTGTTCCCTTTCTACATTGGCCTATGTATGACGAAGATGGGATGGGCAATCGGATTCCCTATCCCCATTTTCCCCCTTTCTACGAGAGCTTCGGGGCACTGATCTCCCCTCCAGGCTCTAGAAGACTGGAGGACTAGATTACTCCGGGGCGACCCAGCACGCGATTGAGGAACCGCAAACTCGCTGGTCCGCAAACCGCAGCGGATTCCGCCCCTTGGACATGCTGTTCTTCCCGGGAGATTTCGGGCCAGCTCGAGAGCTCCTCTCAGCCGAGGTTCACTTGGTTCACTTGGTTATAGGCCTGGCGCCAGCCTAGGTCATTCGATCCGACCAATGCTGGATCCGAAAGCGGCCCAGAGTCGACCTCAAGACACCCTGGATCTCTTTTGCGACGGTGGCCCAGGTCATCTGACGGGAATCCGGGGCGGTTAGTTGAGGTGGTTGTATGGACGCCGGGTCTGCTCCGTAGGCGGTGCGGGCAGGGTTTCGGTGCTGGGACTCACACTTGGCCCGGAAAAACGCGGCGGTTGAATGTTTTACCCATATTCGGAGAAGTGCAAGGAACTCCGAGGCCTACACCATGGGTCATGGGATCTGGGGAGACTGGCCAGGGGTCTGCGTCGAACGCGGTTGATCTAACGATCCTCCTGCCTTCTACTCCGTATACGCCGTGTGTCTGCTTGAGCGGCTCCCTCTCTCTCTGCATTGGTTGCATCATAGCGCATGTGCTCTAGCCACTTCACATGCTGCCCGGCGCCATCCCGACTGTCGGCCAGCCAAGGTCGGGTACCCGACTTCGGCGTTCTCGCCCCTCCTCGTGAGTCCGGGGAGCCGGAGCAGACATCTTGGCAGCGACCGTAGTCTTCTACCGCACAGGCGAAGTATATTCCGAAGCTTTCTGAAGTATCGCAAGGGATTCATTGCGTCTCCACGATGATGGTCTGCGGTTGAAGGAATCGCCGTTATGGAAGTCCGCGCTGATCGGACTAGCTCCGACCGCGTGATTTTTGCACTAAAAAAAACCCCCCAATTCACCGCTCAAAAGTGCGATAAGTACCTCATGATAGAGACTTGCAAAGGCTTCAATATCCTTGCCCCTTCTGAACGCCCATGTGCCCCTAGAGAATCACCATGGAGGAATCTCCGATCGTAGCAGATGCGACTCCCCGCTGGCGCCTTGACCGGTGGCTGGCCGCCACAAAGCGCGTGTCGCTCCTGATCCTTCGGCAATGGCTGTTAATCGGCATGGGTGTTGCCTGTGTGCTGGCATACTTCTTTCCTGATATTGCCAAAACCGACGGTGTAATCCGGAGCGAATACAGTGTGCTATACGGGGTGATCGCGATCATCTTCCTCATTTCCGGTCTCAGTATCCCCCGCCAGAAGCTGTTCAAGCAGTTCATGAACTGGCGGCTGCATCTACTAGTGCAAGTGATCTCGTTTCTGTTTATCCCGGCCCTGGTTCTGGCGGTGGTGCACATTATTTTGGCTGCCGACCCAGCTGGGCACATCGACCGTGCCGTGTTGGCAGGGTATATACTGACAGCCTGTATTCCCACCACGATTGCCTCGAATGTGGTCATGACGAGGGCTGCGGGAGGGGACGATGCGGCGGCACTCGTCGAGGTCCTCCTAGCCAATGTCCTCGGGCCTTTCATCACCGCAGTTTGGACAGTCACGCTGTTGCCCAAGTCAGCCGAATTTGACACATGGAGATATGGTGGCGGGAGCCTGAGCAGCATGTACAAGAATGTCTTCCAGCAGCTCGGTCTCAGCGTCCTGCTGCCACTCTTTGTGGGTCAAATTATTCGATGGACCTGGCCCGAGCGGACGGCGTGGGTGCTCCAGAAGACACGCTTGGCAAAGCTATCGACTGCTTGTATGTTGTTGTTGATCTGGTAGGTGCCCCGCATGGCCATTTGAATAGCTGCATAAAAGTATACAAGTAAGCTTCGATTAACTCAACCATTAGGACCACCTTTTCTTCTTGCTTCGCAACGGGGGCCCTTCAGAGTCTCTCAGCCCAAAGCATTATCTTCGTGGTGCTTTTCAATATCGCCCTGTACATTGCCCTGACTATCATTTCCTTCTTCAGCTCACGGCCTCCGAAGTTCCTTGCTCATCACCGGTGGTTCGAACCCATCCTGAAGCGCATGCCCCCAGAGGAAACCATAGCCGTCTGTTTCTGTTCCCCAGCGAAAAGCACTGCCCTTGGATTGCCTCTTTTGTATGCCATGTGGGCTCCGGTGGACCTTTACACCAAGGCAAAGACATCAGTGCCAGTCTTATTGTATACTACCGAGCAGATCTGCGTTGCCCAATTTTTTGTGCAGCTCTTTCGTTTATGGCATGCTCGGATAGCCGAGAAAGAGGATCCGGGCCAGAACGGACAAGAAGATATTGAGATTGGCGTGGCCGAGAGGACCGCAGAGAGCCATGGAGGTGTAATTCAGGATCAGCGCTGAATAATTATATAATCTGAATCCATTCCGTATGAGAATGAAATGCGGTACGTCTAACGAATTGCAAGAGGATCCATGATCTCCTTTTATTTATGGTTATGAACACAATTTTCGGCAAACAGAATAATGCGAAAGCTGTCAGGAAAACAACACCAATGATATCATGTGGAATAGCCTGGCCAAAAGTTCAGATAAATTCGAAGTGTAGGTTCTGACAAAATGCTGGATGCCAGTACTACTGTAGTTAGTACTTTCTGGGGTGCATATGTCAGGCTTGGCATAGGCCCATGCACACCTGCTATATCCACTCCATAAGTTACGCTGGCTCTGCCCATGCAAAAAGCTTAAAAGCTTCTAGAAAGTTGTATTTCATTTTTCAGTGCTCCGTAGAATATTCTTCTACATACAGCAAAGAGTGCTTAGCCGATTAGCCGAGCTTCCAGCCGTCTCTCATCCACTCGGCGGAGCTCTATCCCGTAAGTGGATCCAAATTAGGGACTATTAGTGCCGATCAACTTATCTGATAATTCATTATTCACTTTAGTGAAGTCCCAACGTGAGGGTAAGATCTCCACATCGGGCGGAAGAAAACTCGTACAAAATACATACACTATAATCTGTATTCAAAGATCGGACCCAAAGCGCTGGAACGAACTGGACTATTTCATCATATTATCCCTCAAGGCTGTATAAATCCATATGTGAGTCTATTGAATGCTTAAAACGCTCCGTCACGTACCAAATCAAATCTTTTGGCGGTGATTCTTGGAGCCCTCTCTCTTTAATGCATTTCCTACAATAGGTGAACCACCAGATCCCATTGCCCGGATCGCTAACTTTCAAACGCAACACAATCCAGCCCATGATTCAGTGAGAACGTGGATGTTACCCGAAGGAATAAAAGAAGGCTCCATCCGTCTCAAATCGTAACAGCACGAGGCAACATATTAGGATCTACGGTTCGCCAAGAAGTCTATGGTGGAGAAATCGGCTTTTCGCCGTGACCCGATCTGACTTCATGGGTAACTATGGAGTATAGTAGTGTTTTTTTACCCTTGGTCCCATCTGAAGATTTTTGAATACATGAGCTCCACGCGGAATAGGCGAGTTATATCCGTGAACACCTGAGTCATCCACTGCCATCCATCGAAACATAATTCCAAGAAAGCTAGGCTCAAACCCTGGATTGTCAGTTGCCGGTATGCCCGCCGGCTTACGCCCCTAAGGGTAACTTTTTCCTTAGAATGGGTGGGGTTCTCGAATGATAGCGGACCTGAGCCTTTGCCCTATCCCCGGGTAGGCTTCAGCTTAGCCCAATCTGGGACAAAACTTGGCTCGCTGTCGATTGACGGTGAAATAAGTGATCCCACCAAAAAGAAGTCAAACCCTTGCTCCGTTATCCATGATAGGAAGTGATGAGCTTTCTGATTTTAGGCATGGTCCCATATAGTTTCCATTAAGGAACTGCCGGATCCCCCTAACAGTCTCAACTCTTTGTACATACCCCCTTTACTCCAGTCGCTCTTTTTTGATATCGCGCAATTTTAACGTTAATTTTGTCACTTCTCTTCTTTCTTGTCATATACTTTCTCTAACGCCTCGCCAAAATGCGGGGCACTTTCCTGTCCGCCATTGGAGCCTCCCTGTTGTCCCTCGGGGCCGCGTCCGATGCAGCTTGGGGCAAAACCACATACAAAACTGGTCCTTGGGAGCCGCCGCAGGTCTCCATTACCAAGACTGATGGCGTTGATCCTGGTCTCATCTTCATTCCTATTCGCAACGAGAATACTGCCGGCACTGCAATCACCATCTATGACAACGATGGCCACATGATCTACCAGGGTCCTGAAGAGGCTACTATGGATTTCAAAGTGCAAAAGCTCTTCGGCGAGGATGTGATTGTTTTCTGGTCTGGAGAGGTTCAGGTTAGCGGTGGCTACGGCTACGGCAAGGTCCATATTCTCGACAAGACCTATAAGGAGATACACACCATTACCCTTAATGATCACTTCGTCACTGCCGACGGCAAGGAGAAGGATTCTTATATAGATGTCCACGAGCACTACATTACCCCTCGGAATACCATCCTTGTCTCCGCTATCAATGTCACCCAGCACGACCTGACTTCTGCCGGTGGCGAGGCTAACCAGTGGATGACTGTCAGCCACTTCTATGAAATTGATATTGTCACCAACAAGATTGTGTTCTCCTGGAGCGCTCTCGATCACCAGGACCAGATTCCTCTGTCAGACTCTCGACATGCTGTTCAGTCTGGCGTATCTCGCGAGTCGCCTTGGGACTGCTACCACATGAACTCGATCATGCCTACCAACGATGGCTATATAGTTTCTCTTCGCTTCTATTGGTCTGCTTTCTACTTAAACAAAGACGGTACTGTCCGCTGGCAGCTCTCGGTAAGTACACGCCTTCCGAGTAAACAAATTAACTATTTACTAAACCAAATCTCTCAATTTAGGGCGGCAACGATGGCACTGGCGACTTCTTTGGCTCGGACCTGAGCTTCTCGTGGCAGCACCATATCCGCGTATACAATGAGACTGACGAGAGTCTGGTTCTCAGCTTATTCAATAACGCCAACACCCTCACTGAGACTGACAGCGAGACTACTGGCATGGTATTCGAAGTTGATTTGATAACCCATGTAGCTTCGCTGATGTACAATGTCTCGGATCCTAACGATGCGGTCTACACTAAGACCCAGGGTAGCTTCCAGTTCCTGGGCGAAGCTGGCTATGACTCCAACATGTTCATGGGTTACGGTTCTTCTAGCATTGTCAAGGAATTCAACCCCAAGGGTGAAGTTGTTTTCTCCGGTCAGTTCGGAGCACTTGGGGCCGCTGAGTCCTACCGTGCTTTCCGGTTCCCATGGACTGCTACTCCCTTCTGGAATCCAGCTGTCTATGTTGAAAAGTCCTCGGACACTCCTGTTGTGTACATGAGCTGGAATGGTGCTACTGAGTACGATAACTGGGCCATCTACTCAGTACCGTCTCTGGCTGCCACCAACCAGACAATTCTGCTGGGAAGCTACCAGCGTAGGGGCTTTGAGACCCATGCCAGCCTTGACGGAATTAATGCGAAGTATATCAAGGTCGCAGCTCGCAAGGGTAGCAAGATCTTGGGCACTTCTGCTGCTGTGGAGATCTAATAGTGGACACTATGTATTCAATAGACTCACCCATGGGTTTTAATCTTCCATAGTCTGTGATTTAATTACTTACTATATTAATTGATTTTTATCTTTCAAATGAACGCGAACAGTCTATTTTCTTTTAGAAAATAACAGCCAGTTCTGTGCGGGAGTGGGGTACTGTAGATTGGATCCACGCGCAATGACGTCGGACACCATCCGATGATGATAGAATGTTGCTTGGTAATCAGATCATTGACAAGGGAGACCTCAAGTGGACATAAGAATCTCCTTCTTCCCACCTGTGTATTCACACATTAATTGATACAGGTCAAGGATATTTAGTTTTATTAATCAAAATGTCATTAAGCGGCCAAATTGCGCTCTTGGTAAACGAAGCAGCTCCCTTCTATTGCACCTTAAAGCCGATAAGACTGACTACGACAAATAGACTGGAGCATCCATGGGCATTGGCGAATCAATCGCTAGAGCGCTTGCCAAGTCTGGTGCAAACATTATTCTTGTATCTCGCTCCGAGGTAAACTAGTTCACGCCACTCCAATATGCGAGCCTTCGCGATTACCAATGAGGATATTCTAATTCGTTTTCTTAGGATAAGCTAGCTAGGCTCAAAGACGACCTCTCCAAGCAATATCCTGATCTCAAATTTATCTACCGCGGTGTAGATATTGGGGATTATGAGGCTGTGGATTCTGCTGTCAGGTCCTCGGTCCAGGAAATGGGTGGCATTGACATTCTGATCAACAATGTACATATACTCATTGATCAAACACCTACTCAACGAGAAATACATCCTAACATCTTCCTTGACAGGCTGGCCTTGCACTCGGTGCCCCGAATGTCTTCCACAACCTGAAAATCAGTGACATTCAGGCTATGAACTCCACCAACGTCAACGGCCCAATGTTTGTCACGCACTCCGTCTTGAACCAAAGCATGCTATCCCGCCAAGCGGGGACTATTTTGAACATCACCTCCGTCACAGGTCTAGAAGTTCCTCCATTCCCCGGCGAGGCGGTCTATCATTCCAACAAGGCCGCACAAGAAGCTTTCACTAACGCTCTTCGAAATGAACTGGTTGGCACTAATATCAAGGTTCTGGCTTTGCGGCCTGGATGCGTTGTGACGAATTTCCATTCGCAACGGGTCGGGCACGATAAGCAGATGTACGAGTCATTTTTTGAAGGATACGAGTAAGTTCATGGAAGAGTTCAAAGCGACTGAGCACTAGGTTAATTATATCTCAGGCCTTTGTGTGCGGACGATATTGCCAAGGCTGCAATTTACATGCTCAACCAGCCATTGAACGTCTCGATCAAGGCCCTGGATGTTGTTCCATCGGGTATGTTGTTAGCATCGCAGGCGTTATTTCACGAGTGCTGACGAAAGTCTTTTAGCCCAACGGTCTCTCAATGTGTTTGATCGCAAGTGGAATGAGCGATTGGCCGAATAATGCATTGTCAGGGTTATTGCTTGATTGATGAAAGAGCGCAGGATATCTGCTGTGGTGAAGACCTATCCAGCAAGAACATCATAGAGGTCATGTTTGGACCAAATAAAGTCAAAGCTTCTCGTGAAAAAAATGTGGTACATATTTCTTATAAAATACATAGACAAAAGAATCACAGTGGAAAGAAATGTATATATGACATCGATTGACAGGGAAGCCATTGGGGAGTATCCATATTTAAGGGGGGATCTACACGATAGGTCATGCAATGTTCAAAGCGGGAGAAGAAAAAAACATAGAAAAAAACGAAAGTCCGTGTAGCCAACTGACATCTCAGATGTAGCTGACCTTCACCCCCATGCCAACAGTGCCCTTCACCTTCTGCCAAGCAGAGCCCGTGATCCGGCGAACTCGCTCGCGCACATCCTGGCGGCTCATGGCCATCAGAATGCCGATGATGAAGAACAGGGTGCGCGCTATTGACATCGGGTTTGCGGATACGCTCTGAATTATATGTTTGATAAGGTTTCGAAGGGCGTTTGCCACTGCACGAGGCTGGCTAGATCGCGGCTCTGACTTGACTTGCTTCTTTGTGTTCTTCGACAACGAGGGGGGAGCGCTGTCCGTGTACTCGGCTTGCTGTTTGGCGACTTGTCCGACGATTTAGAGCCCTTGCACTTGGGTGTACGAGGGCTACCCTTCTCAATCCCGTAGTCGACTTCACTAGTATTGCGCTTATGGCCGTTGGCTTGCGGGCGCGCAGCAGCAGCCGCCTCCTCTTCCGCTTGCCGACGCTGATCCTCGTGTTGTCGCTCCAGCTCGGCGTCTTTCTGACGCTGCAGTTCTGCGGCTCGGATCTCGCCCCGTTCCTTTTCTTCCCTCAGACTTTCCAACGTCTGAAGAAACAGGTCTTTGCGTTCCTCATCTAGAACCTCGCTCATATTGACAAACTCCGTCGCATATTCCCATTCTTCATTCCGCGGGAGAACGTGCAGAGTAAACAACTCGATGATCCGCACCCGAGCTGCCAGGTCTTTCGGGGTATCAGTACCGCTCGTGGCGGAGATCCGGTGATGCTGGAATCCATTTGATGCATCTTGAAGCCGGTCTGTCAGGTCGAGATTGGGCTGTCCATAAGAAGACAGGTAAGTTTCGAGTCGCTGTTGATTGAGCGCCTGCGAGGAGGAGTGGGTCAAGAGTAAAGTTGCCCTGTGAGCAGAGGTAACGAGGCAGTTAGACACGCGTTTACAACACCACTCAACTGAATAAAAAAGCCAACTCACAAGTTATAGACGACCTCTGCGTCCACGGAGCCTTCCCGGCCCTGATACCCGACCTCGACGACAGTGTCCCATATTCCACCTTCGCGCACTTGTGTCGCAATTCCTTTCCACTCTTTTTGGCCGAACTGGCTCTTTCCCTCTTCCGCACTCAGGTCTACTATTGCGCTCAGGAGCGTGATGTAGAGATTCCACACCTTAATCCTCCACGTGCTGGGGGCAGTGGCGATCGGCGCAACGGCGGGAGAATGCTCGCCGTTGGTGATTTGCTCATCCTGCGAGGGCGAGACTGTAATGATAGGTTGGAGAGTATCAAGCGATTCCGGAAGACGTCGTGTAAGGTAGAGTTGGGAAGCTTTCTTGTAAGTCTTGGAGCAGAGCTTCGTGGGGGAGGTGGAGGCGGCGGACGGGGAGGAGAACTGGGTGTGGGACGACATTCCGTCAGCCATTGCGTGCCAGGGGCATAGAATCAAGCCGGAGCATATAATGAGGCAGAAGCAATTCCTTTTCAGGCTTGTCACAAAGAGAGAAGAGGAGAGAAAGTGGCCATGAACAAGGAGACGATGAGTTCGGGACCTGGGGCTGCGATCGGCTGTCGTTTTCCCTCGGCTCGCCCAAGTCCGGGGTTGGTCACGGGATCGCCGTTCCCCGACATGGACCTGTGTTCACGGAGCCCATGGGAGTCCATGAGAGCCCACAATAGTGGTCTACAATTCCAGTCTTATTTCCTGCCGACAACTGAATGTCTGTTTGGGTCTGACTTTTGTCTATGAAACCTTGGGATGGTGATCCCTCACAGTCTCCGCTGTATCCACAGCTGGCTCTATCGGTGCCATGTGAGACCAATATAATAGCCATCGGGAAGAGAATCATGAGCCGGGATGGGATATAGACAGCATCCGAAAATACCTAGTTAATTCGAAATTTAACGTAACAAAAAGAATCATAAGTCAATGGACCATATCGAATCAAAATCGCTGATTGCTCTCTGGTTGTTGCCTTCCATACTTCCGACATCCTCGCGCAACCGGTCAATAAGGCGCCTACCTGGACCACATCCAATATCCTTCGCTCGTTCTGACTTTCATCTGAACCTCCCTTTGGTCTTTACCGCAGGATAACCCTCGCCATCATTTAAGGACGACAGTGACGAAGAAGTGAACAGACTTCGGTCTGAAGAGAGAGCAGGGCCCAACTCTGATTTCATCCAGTCAACCCTAAGCACTTGCTTCATTCAGCCTCATTCGAATCGATCAACCGCTCCCTCACCTACCTATTTCGTCATGGAGATCACTTCACAAAGTTTCAGCAGCTATCTTCCCTGGGTATTGAACGAGATTTCAGCGAGCTGCTTCGTTGCCCTGGATCTCGAGCTCTCAGGCATTGCCCTAGCTCCAAGCTCTCAAGGTGCAAGGACTCAAACGCTTCAGCAACGATACGAGGAGACCAAAGCCGCCGCGGAAAAGTATCAGATCCTACAGGTTGGCCTGACTATCTGCCGAGAGGATCCAAAGAACGGTACAGTCACTTTTCAAGATGCTCGTGACATCGAATAGCCTTAGTTCCGAACTAAACTTCGTCTGCAGGCTATGTCCTTAAGCCTTACAACATCAATCTCAATCCGCTTCTGAATCGCGACCTGGATATCAACCGTGACTGTACTTTCAATGGCTGGGGTATGTTGCTGTGGTTATACAACATCTCTTCTGCTGAGCGGAAGGACTGACCAATGCTTTTTAGCAACGGAATTCCTCATGAACAACCGGTTTGATCTGAACTCGTTGTACCGTGACGGAGTGCGCTATCTGTCCCGACGAGAAGAAGAAGAAGCGATGGAGCAAGGAATTAAAAAGTGTAATCCACACGATACAGTGGACACCCGAGGCTTAGAGTTGGACAATCCAGAATCCATCGACTTCCTCCAGGCAGTTCGGCGCGAACTTGACAACTGGTTGGCTCAAGATCAAGTATGGGTCATTAATGGCAGATGTTCCTCTAGAAGAAGCTAATTTATTTGCAGAAGCGGAGCCGTTCCATCAATATTCCTCCAAGTTTCCCTCTGCCTTCTTTGCATGGGAAGAAGACCCTGCCGAAGGTCTTGAATAATATGCAAAAGTGGCTCGTTCATCACTTAGTCAACACTGAATATCCAAATCTCAAGTCACGAAGAAGGCCGGCTTTCATTTATATCGAACTGTCTGACCCCGCGCGTGACGAAGTGGAGAAGGCTGAGAGGATGAAGGCAATCAGTAACCGCGTGCGAAAGCATGTCGGCTTCAGATGGATCACAGAGGCTCTAGTGGGCGGGGATTTGACTGATCTTGAACCGCAGACATTCAAGGATTTAATGGCCAAACTCAAGAACCCTGGCTTCACTCTGACTGACCTCTCAGACCGACTGAAGGAGCGCCTCAAAGAAAACCGGCCCGTGTTGGTTGGGCATAACTGCTTCACCGACCTGGTTTTCTTCTACAAGTGCTTTCTAGGTCCATTGCCAGCCACCATCACAGAATTCATGGATCTGGTTCATACTGTATTCCCGATGTTAGCCGACACCAAGTACCTAGCAACGCAGAATTCCGACGCCATGAGTCCGACATCCTCACTGGAAGAGCTAAACAAAAGTCTAGCAAAGCTATCCTGCCCCAGAATCGGTAAGTTTGTTTGTGCTTGCTTTGTTTTGGCTCTGCCGGGGCTGGCACTCACAGACAGGCATAATGCTTAGACATCGATACTATCCACTCGAAATATCTGTATAAGACGAGCATCCATGAAGCGGGCTATGATAGCATGCTAGCCGCGATCGCCTTCATCAAGTTGTCTGCACAGCTTTCAAGCGGGGCCGAACATGGCAAGATGCCCAAGGGAAAGCGAGGCAGGTTGGAAGATATGGAGATCGGGCTGGTGAACAATCCAACCCCAGCCGCTGCTGTGCGAGAGCTGTTCCCCAACTGCCGTCCACGCATGTCAAACTCGTCTAGGAACAGGTTTCAGGATTTCTTTGATACTGAAGATGAAGGAGAGAACACTAGTCCCCCAACTCCACGCACTCAAAACCTGTCACGGATGGTCCTGGAGGACAATGGCTCAGATGAGATCGCCAGCATGATTCGCCATGGACTGCTGGTCCCTCGCCTCGGGACAGAGTTTTGGGAAGTCTACGGAAACCGATTGCGGGTGTTTGGGACCGCAGAAAAGGTGATTCGCCTCGGAGGAACGCTAATGAGCGATGCCAATTAGTTTCATCCCGAGGCGCCAACGAGACTCCACGTGGTTAATGCTATTTGAAGATGAACAGAGCGATAGAATGAAATGTTTCTATTATTATTTTTTTTCTTGACTGAAATAAAGGACATGAGAAGCAAAGAGACGAATTATCCACGCTGAGCAACATGGAAATGACGGTGCGGAGTGTTCGCGACAGCTATCTAACAGTACACCTTGGATTAAAAGAAGGTACCGCTAGCGAAAAATAGCCGCAAATCGATCTGAGCACCGCTTAATGATCGACTGGCCGTGGGAAAATCTGAACGCAGTGACGATAAGGAAATGGGTGCCTGAAGAAGAGAAAAAAGAAGAGGAGAGCAGGACGCGATGGAGTTTTAAAGCGGGCAATTGTTCACTAGTCCCATTCTGGACTAGTGCAAACGTGACCATCTGCTGGAACTTTTCTCGGAAAGCAAAGGGTCACCGGCGAGACCAGACAACACGACGCCATTGTCCACATCGCCGCAATGTCGACAGGATCCAATGGTGCTCGGCGCATAGCGTCGCTGATGCGTATGTTTTGGTTTTTTTGACAGGATTCTTGGTTGTGTCTGGTGCTGATGATCCCCCGATTGAACAGGACCCTCAAGGCTCGACTCCGGCGTTTGCAGAAGCTGTCAAGAGACTCTGGGTCGCCGCAATTATGCTTCTGCAGCTGCCGCTACCACCGATCCGAAGACCACCGATACCACATTTCCTGTCGTCGGGCCCAAATACACCATCAATGCCGGTGTGGTTCTCTCCCGTCCTCCTCAGATTACCCGCGACCTCGAGCCGTTCGAGAAAGCCTACTACTTCTACCAGAAGCGTCTGAACGAGCGTCTGGCACTCCCTTTCACCAAGTACTTCTACTACAAACGTGGTACACCAGCAGATGTCGACTGGAAGAACAAGATCAAGGAGCGCCGGACACCAGCACGCGACATCGGTAACTACAACGCATACGCTAGCGATGCATGGAACGACGAGCTCGTTCTTGGCGCGAAAGAATCTGAGCCAGAGCACCAGGTCGAAGCATTAGTGCAGGATGCCGAGTCCACGGCCAATGCCACATCCCAGGATACTAGCAAGAAGGAAGAGATCCCGCGGCCGTTCGCGCGGGTGACGGAGGCCGACAAGAAGGGCGATCACAAGAGTTTGAACAGATTGCTACCGCGGACTCTGTATTTGCTGGTCCAGTCGAAGGAGGGCTACTGGAAGTTCCCCAGCTCGCCCATCGAGGGGGATGAGACCCTGCGTGAGGTGAGACTGCCGTCAAAGAGCATCCGAGCGAGATGTAATAGTTCAGGGCTCACTAACATCCTATTCTTCTAATCTCACTAGGCCGCCGAGCGTACCTTATCCCAGTCTGCTGGTGTCCACATGAACACCTGGATGGTTGGCTTTCATCCCGCCGGTCATCACGTTTACACCAACCGCAAACCCCACGTCGATAAGGCCACTGGCTCCGAACTCCACGGCGAGAAGACTTTCTTCATGAAGTCCCGCATCATGGCTGGTCAGGCTGATCTGTCCTCTAGCAACCAGAACCTGAAGGATTTCAAGTGGCTGTCCAAGGATGAGATCCCGCAATACGTGCTGCCTCAATACTACAGCTACATTAAGAACATGCTCGCCGATCGGTAGATTGAGCCTTCTGTGTCATATTCTGGATTCCTTGCATTGTTCTGACAATCGATGAATGCCATTATTGTTGGGGACGAGAGGCAGGATGTATGAACAGCGAGGAACGCATAGAATCTGCGTGCCGCTGTCGGGTGTTGGTTGTCCTACCAGGGAATAGAGATTTGATTCCCGGCAATGAAGCGAAGCGTGTTTGGCGACGCACTGCATATACTCTTACTGCGCATGCCATGTATAACTAGATATTTGCTTTCCCTATTTTTTTATCTCACTGTACTGTCAATCAAAATCATTATTTTGCACATCTCACACAGGCCCCCATAACTCTAGAATGCCATGCCGTGGCTTTAGTCCTAAGTATATGAATCAAATAACAAACATTCGCCAAAGCTCATCATTTCATATTGAACTTCTGTCCCTGGACAATGGGCTTGTCAGTAGTCGTCCTGCCAGCTAGGTTCTTGCCACACAATGCGCATGCTGAACAAAAATTAGCGCAATCCTATCTTGAGCCAGGAGCAAGTGCTCTAGAATTCATACCGTTCTTTTGATACGCGCAACGCTGGCAATACTTCCTGCCCTGCTCAGTCTTGGTCTTGCACGACTCGCACGACGACGAATATGCCGCATAGGGATTCTTTGCCTTTGCGCCGAGCAGTTTACTCTGTACACAGTCTGATCAGCATCCACATCTGCCATAGATGTCATGTATACTCTAATACCGGAGCATGAGGGAGATATAATACATACCTTGCCAATGCCAGTCGCGCCAAGGGTAGGTTTGGATTTCGACGGCCCGCCCACAGTGGTGGATGGCGAGCCATAGTACATATCATTCTTCCGCTTGACGCCGGGTGTGGCAAGCTCGGTTGTCTTGAGTTTTTTCTGGCATTTTCCACAAACCATACCGAATCTTGGTCTTGGGTATTTATGATTGAAACGGGGAGGTTGTTGGGAGATCGATGAGCTATGATGTTATCGTCGGTCCGCCACCGCCTGTGCGGAGATGCCAAGACTTCGGGATGGGCGATGAAGAGAGATGTAAGGAGCAATCCAGATAACATGTGGGCCTGGGATGATATTGTTTCAAGACGAGTGATCTTCCTTCAAAGAACGCAAAAATTTACATTGGTACTATTATATACTCTCTCTACACTCTGGCGTTTTGGCGTTTGGGTGCTATTGCATAAGGACACAATAAGTGCAAATCAAAAGGTACATCATAATTTCAATCAATCAATCATGCGATAAGGGGTATTATTCGGGAGTATGAACATCAAAAAAAATGGGTATTTCATGCAAGAACATCGTCAAGAAATGAGACAAATATATCGTTTTCGACAAATAGCACAATGCGGTCATGGCCTTTCCAAGCTTGCCATTACTGATCTCAGGATCGATGGGTTAGAACAGTTGAAAGTCGAGACACCTCCGTAGAGCCGGCGCTCATTTCTGATAGGCTCCACGTCAAATCTTGTACCCTTTGGCCACTTTTTCTAAGCCTTCGCCTGAGGTTGTTGCTGGGGATGCGGATATATGTGCTGTTGTTGATAGGGTTGTTGATAGGGTGGTTGATAGGGTTGTTGATAGGGGTGTTGGTAAAGAGGCTGTTGTGGCTGGGCCGGGTACTGCTGCTGGTATGTCTGGTAGGTCTGGTACGGGTGTTGCGCCGGGAGTGAAGGCTTGTCCTGGCGATCATCGACCTTACGCCAGTTCATGCAACAGAAAAGAATGCCAGTGAAAATGGCCACGATGAAGAAAAATTGACAGACGGACTCGACGGTGCTGAGATATTTTGGTGTGGTCCTGACGGTATCCTCCAGCGTGTAGCGAATGAACACAATTGCATACATCATGTTCAGTGCCATCCAGAAGAGACTGCTGACGGTGAGGGCGATGACGGGTAGCTGTGAAACAAGGTCAACAGTTTGAAAACTTCTAGTGAAATTCATACTGATGTCACTATGCGCACTCACTCTTGAAGTAAACCGGTGGGAGCCTGCCTTCACAGTTACGAAGATGACCCAGGCCAGGATTTCCAAGGATAGGAGCCAGTAAATGATGGCACGGGCACTCTCTAGCTTCGGGTAGGATTGTCGCAGGGCTCCGGTGTAGCCATTGTTGACATACTGTACCTGATATGCAACGTACATGGCCCAAGTTGCAAGCGAGATCAAGGACACAAGGCCTATAACCACCCAATGAATTACAGCCACCGCCGCATAAGGCTTGCCAGAGTCGGTAAGGCGGTCCAGCATGCCATTGATGAGGTGGTAGTAAACGAAGAAGAGCAAACAGCTGCCAAGAAGGAAGAAGAACTCATTGAGCATCAAATCTATCACGTAGTACTGAGTGATAGTGGCTTCTGCAAGGTAAAAGATCTCGTAGATGACAGCGCAAATAACCGCCCTAGACAGTGAGGTCGCGTTAGTCCTGAAATCCCTTCTTGTCGAGTTCTAGTCCACTCGTAGACGTGCGAAAGTGATAGGACTAATTTGTAGTACCCACAGTAGCCAGGTGATGATCGTGATTACCACACCCCTCATCTGTCCTCGATGATTACGAACAATGCATGCCCAGACAAGGAAGCAGATCAAAGCCAGCACCGTTAACACGTCAAAGGCAAACCCAGCGATAAAAAGCGATTTTGACAGCAGCGAATCCATCGAGAACTGAATCTCTTCGGCCCAAGGATTGTCGTAGCCATAGTAGTAGCCATAGCTACTAGACCCGGATCCTCGACGTGGAGACATTTTCGTTGGATGCGCGAGTGGCTCTTAGGTGGAGAGCTAATTCGAATCGTCAAGCAAAATAGAGCTTGACTGAAAATTTTCGCTTTGCCGGCAGACAGGAAAGGCGATTGTCCGGGCGCGCGTATATAGAAACAGCGGTATGCGTGCCGCACGCGGAGAGAAACAAGAACTCAGTTCAGATCATGATTGAGAGATTGCGACTTAGGCAGGATTTAAGAAATAACTCTTCATCGCCAAGTCTAGAGGCACCTGGACCCTGAAATACGAGGCTCCGCCCGGGTCTGAGGCGAAAGCCGCGGGTGCTCATTGGTTCAGACGGGGATTGGAGGAGTGTTTAGGGCAGACGGCGCCAACGATACGAACGCCAACGAGCGTTAAAAGGCGAATTAGTGGTTTGGTGGATTCGGGAGCCTTGCATGCTTTCTCCGGGTGCACCCCCCTTTTTCTTAACGCTAAACACCGACTTTGGCCCCCAAAAAGCATTGTCAGAAAGTCAAGCAATCGTTGGGCTGCAAAGCAACCCGTGTGGCCCGTGGTTTCTATCATCTTTCCATCATCTTTCCATCATCTCTAGAAGGATTATATCACATCGATTGGGACAGAACCCTGGAGTCAAAGATTTTCCATATAGTAGGCTATGGTGCACCGTATATAAAGCCTGTCAAAATAGACCACCAGGACTCGCTTTTCCCAGTAGGGAAGTGAGCATCAACCAGACCTCACGCATCTGCACCAGTGGCTCGTCAAAGCGGACCGGCATGACTGATTCGCTTGGACCCGAAGTGGCACAGACAGTGCCAACTCATCTTTACGATCCGAAGATCGCACCATCAACCTTCACGATAAAGAAAACATATCACTTGGGAAAGAAGACACCGGCGTTGATGGTTCACGAGCCGAACCAACTAAGGTTGCTAGGAAACCGGTCGGAGCGACACACGAAGTTCTATAATTAGGAGCGCGTATCATCCTACTGGCGCGGGAGGGACTACCCGCGTCCATCTTTTCCTTCTCCAGCAGTACTCGTGACCTGGCAGGGAGAAGACAGCTTGGCCGCCTCTTTTTTTTTTCTGATGAGCTTCCCAAGTCAGCCCTAATTTCATGCCTCGGGCTAGGACCGAAAGAAAAAGGGGCGATACTCGACGAAGTATACTCTGCATGTCCGCATCTCCGTACACGGAGTACTCCGTACTCTTTAAACGAAAGTCGTCCAAGTAAACAAAAGGGGAGAAAAAGGCACCTCGGCATGTCCGACACGGGGCATCCGCCGCAAGCCTTCGTGGTCTGGATTATAATCGCTGATCCATTTCCATGGACTCCGTGCGACGGAGAACTCCTACTGTCGATTGCCTTCTTCAGCCGGCCGCAGCGGTGGAGAGCAGCCAAACAAGCGACACCGTGGCTGAGTCGCACCACCGCCACCAGCCCGGCAGCAGCTGAAGAGAAAGTGTTCTCCACTGAGCCACCGAAGCGCAGAAGCGCAGGACAACGCCGAACCCCCCCCCCCCCAACGCGGAATCCAGGACCCTCAGGGTGTCATGCAAGAACCACCAATCAACCCTAGCGAATGAGTAGACCAAGGTTCCCCAAGGCCAGCTGTCAGAATCACACCAGCGCTACCACTGACTATTCTCGCCGAGCAAGGAAGATCCTAGCCTCATATGGTCAATATTAAGGCCGATTTTAATTATCTCATTATTTTTCATTATTGAACTCCTGTGTGAGTATCGTCTCGGATATTTCTTTTGGGTCGCTGGACTTTCTGAGCTCAGCCGGGTAGAGGTGGCCTCACCCCTGGAACATAGAAAGATACAAGTATAGAGGGTACTTCCCCGATAATCAACTTCGTAGATGGCACGAAACAATAACTCGATGGATCGTATAGACTGCATGCCAATCATGGGTACTATAGTCACTTGGGTCCGATCGAGGTCTAGCACGAAACCCATAGCGGATCAGCCCAGACACTGACGCCGCCAGCAGGCCGCATGTTCGCCATGCTTCGTCCCGATCGATCGTCTTGGAACAGATCCAGAACTATACCGCACTTCCTCTGATCAATCCACTGCATCCATTCGACCCACAAAGGCGACCTTGACCACGTCGCACGGGGAGGTAGCTCAGCAGCAGCGCACAGCCAAAGTCTGTCAACTTCGATTCCTTCGCTTCTCGTTGACCGAATCGCCTAGTGGTCTTGTTTATTTTTTTTTGCCCCTCGTTTCAGCTCCCCGCGGTCCTGCCAGAGACCCTCCGGGCTTCTCTCCCCTCGACTCCCCTCCTATGAATGCTGGTCCCGGAGGATTGGATCATCTCGTGTCTGGACAGAGAGGTACCCGATATCCTGGGTGTTGCCCATCGGAGCAAACCCACCCCGGTGGCTCCGTAGATCGCCAGCCCGTCACAACGTGATGGATTCTCCGGGGGATGCATGATGACCCGCCACTTGCGAACTGGTCCGCAGCGCCGACGCGAACAAGCACGTCGCACGTCGCGCTGGAGAGGTGATTCCCAGTGGCCCAGCAATCTTCCCAGTCATCGTTCATTGCTCGTTGCTCGTTGCTTGCTGCGTGCTGTGTCCTGTGTGCCGCTCGTTGTTCCTTGCTAGCGTGGCTAGCTCCTCCGAGGTTCTAGCTTTGTTTTTTTTTTTTTTTTACCTTTTTCTGTTTCTTCCTTTCTTGGTGGTATCCCAGCTTCTCGGGTATCCGCAGTGGTTCCCCTTTGGGGTCCGTGATGTTATGCGCTGCGTTGGTTGTTGTTAGTCTCGCTACATCGTTACCGTTGGTGTTTGGCCATCAATGGCGGGTTCGCTCGGCGGGCCTTGCGGTCCTTGTCCCAGGCCAACTGATTCATGGATGAATGACGCCTAGAAAGGGCCGCCCCCCTCTCCCCCTGAGGCGTTGTGGAGAGACCGAAGAAAAGTGAGGCAAGCCTAAGTCCATATAAATAGTATAGTGGACATGATACCCTGAATTCCTTTCTTTTTTATTATTTCTCGGACTTTTGAGTTGTTTCTTGGGCTCGCCCTATTTACCCCGTGAAACCCATCTTGGAGAGTTCTAGCCTCCGGAATTTTAATCTGCACCTACGGGCTTCTTGTTCACCCCCTTCTTTTCCTTTTCTAGATTTTTGGGGGGCATTTGGATTACTTTTTGCGTCGTGTTTCCTCGATGCTTTGCGCCGCCGCATTCGGAGCATCCGCCTAAACCCGCAACAGCACTTCTCAACTGCAGTTCAGAGATCAGATCCCAACAAAGTTTTCCTGCGGACGATCGTGAAGAAAATTGTTTGCCTAGCTTTGCAAACCCACGGACTGGATCTATATTTCGGAAAACTCTAAATGCTGTGACGCCCCCCTCCCCCCTCGCCTCCTTCCCTGGTGTCTCGACCCATCCGATGATCTGCAGAGAACGTTAAGTGCTCTGTCTCCTCAAGTACGATACCCAAGCCATAGGAACCCCAGTGTCGGTTTCAGTCCCGCACTAACGCATTTATATAGCGTTTGGACACCCGTGTCACTCTGCCAATTGAGCCTATTGATTGAATCCTATTTCATTGGAACCGCAAACGACGAAACCCGCCAAACACCCTGGGAAACCAAAACGCCCGGAGACAACAAGAAGCAAACGGAGCCAAATCCTTCCCCGGAGAGACAGATCGGACTGCATAGCCCAAGATGCCTCCAGACGGCTCATCCTTCACAGCCCTAAACCTGCCATCTGATTTCGCCCTTCCCCAATGTATGGAATACTTCACCCTCACAGCCGGACCTAACACGGATCTATGGCGCAAGCCCCCCAACGGCGACACCTCCACCGCCCCAATCGTCTTTACCTCCCTCCGGCACCCCTTCGTCGTCGCCGAAGTCACCGTCAGCGCAGACTGGGAAAAGGAATGGGACCAAGGCGGCCTGGTAATCTTCGCCGGGGCCGCGCCGCAGGCCTTTGCCTCGGACGCGCCAGCGCTCCCAGCCGGCCGCCGGCCCGGTGCCCACCCGCCCTGCAAATGGGTGAAAGCCGGTATGGAGTTCTCCTGCGGCACCGTGAACGCATCGTCTGTCAGCGCGACCGCCGACGGCGCCGACTGGTGCCTCTCGCCGCTAGTGACGACGGCCGGCGCTGCCGTGCACTCGCTGCGCATCAAGCTTGAGCGCATCGGCCACGCCCTCTGGATCTGGTACCAGGTACCCTCGGCTTCGCCGTACGCCATGACTCCCGGCGCCGTCGGCAGCACATGGAAAAAGCTGCGCGAGGTCACCTGGTTCTTCTACGGCGTCGAGGACAAGTTCGTGCACGTCGGCGTGTATGCCAGCCGGCCGACCAGTCTGGGCCGCGGCGAGACAATGTGGGATGCCATGCATGGAATGCCGCTGGAAGGCGCATCTGCGGCTGGCCCGACGGATGGGTTGCTTGTTGAGTTTGAAGATCTGGAGATTTTCTAGGCTACGAGCGCACTCTTGAAGAGTTCTCTTCTTTCTTTCTTCCTCTCTTTTTTTTGATCTTCATGTGAACTATTTGGTCTTCTTTTTTGGGGATGTGGTTGTTGTTGGAAAGGGAGAAGAGGGAGGGGATTCGAGTATGGGGAGTGCTAAAGGCGCTCTCCTGGTTTGTTTTCAGCAGCCTTTACCCCCTTCCCCTCTGGTCTATATGCTTTTCGTTTCCTTGTCTGTCGACATCTTGATACCTTGATATTTTTTTTGCCCCTGCATTTGAGCAAGCGAGTCGTGTGGCATGGTTGGAGTCGACTGTTGCCTTTATTTTGCCTTTCCCCCCCTCCTCCTCCCCCTGGATTCATGTTTATGTGATGAAACTTCATTTCGCTTTAGTGCATCCCACATTTGACTCCGTGTTTCGTGTGAGACGTGGGGGCTTTTTCCGTATCTGGTTCCGACAGTGCACCTTTTATTAGGCCTACGCCTGTATCTCATTACTTGGGTGTTCCTCCGTAGAGTATGGTCAATTGGGGGCAAAGGGGGGGAGGGTGCACTACATATGGTGTGTAGTGATACTTCTCGTTATATATTTTGGATATGCCCTACATCGCCTTGCACACCCCCAGCAGAACAGAATGATCCGTTCAAGTCCTGACCTAGACCAAATAACCCCTATAGGAACGAGCACATATACTACAATTCACGTCACGTCATCTAACAACATCTCCCTCATCGCTACCCCCAAAGGCAGTCCGCATATCATGCCCGGGCCAGACCACCTGAGCTTTGTGGCTTTGTGAGGAATCCGCGCGGCACTCTGACCCACCCTGACTTGAAAAGACCCAACACCCGTCAAGTCCGACAGAGAACCCTCTGCCCCAGGACCAGCCATACACCACACTCTCAGTCAAGACACACAGAACATCAGACACACGGTGGACTATAGTTCCCTCTACACAGCCGAACCCCAGTAAGGGCACCAGTCCCCCTCCCAAATGTAGCGCGCCTAGAGTGCATTCGTTGATGTCATGTGGATGACTCAGCCGGACCCGGCGGCAGGGCGCTTCCCCGAGGTCCCGGAGCTAGTGCGAGTTTTTGCGTTGGGGGAGGGTTGCCGGGGAGAGAGAGAGGGAGATTCGAGCTCGACGCAGCGCAACCGCCAACAGCCAGGTGCTGGGGTTCGGTAGGTCAATCGACGCAGCGAGAGATGGAGAATCCGCTGGCGAGGCATTGAGGGTCAATGGCGCGGATCCGTTGCGTAGGCGGTTGAGGAAAGTTGGCCTATCCTCGACGCTGGCAAGGGCCTGGCACATCGAAGAACATGGAGCACTCGTCGGATCGCAATGACTAGGCTCTCCTTTCCCCCGGACAGGAGAGGTGGAAGCTTGGTGACAGCTGACCAGGGACTAGAGAGGGTGTGACGTGATTTATGGAGTTTACGGATTCCTATGCGCAGAGCGGTCCCTTCCCTTGTTCTCCTACGCGGCCTCCCCCGTGGGGAAAGCGAGGGAGCGAGAGGGAGGAATTGGAGGTTCGAGACAAAAGAGAGTCGTAGATAGCCAAAAGAAAAACACAATCAAAAGTAACGAAAACACTCCAGAAAACCGGTTTCACACACGGGATTAGGAAGAGAGAGGAAGAGAAGAAGAAAAAAGGGGAGGAGAAATTTGGTGGTGATACACAGCCTCTCGAGAGAGAACTCTCAACACACAGAGTTTTGGTTTGGCTCTTTGGAAGTTGGGATGGGGTGGGCCATATAAAGACTCTATATGTACATAAAGAAAAAGGTGTTGTAGATGACGCTGAAAAGTAGTACATGGTAATACATCACGACCAAATACCCTCCCCGGCGGACAAAGGAAAGTAGAAAAGAAAAGTCTATCCGAAGGTTTTCTTTTTGCTTCCGCTTTGATCCTCAAAACGGGCCTCCGATTTCAAACGCTTAAACGTACTTGCACATCATGGCAACCATCAGGTCGAACAGACCCATGGCCTCGACGAAGGCGAAACCCAGAATGGCGTAGGAGAAGAGCTGGCCACGCAGAGCAGGGTTGCGGGAAACGCTCATGAGCAGAGCGGCGAAGACGAGACCGATACCGATACCGGCACCACCGAGACCGATGGCGGCGGAACCCATACCCAGGTTCTTGGAGACCTCGACCATGGCGGTGGCGACCTCAGAGGAGTACTGGCGGCGAGCGGCGGTCTGGAAAGCCTGGCGGGCGTTGGCCTGGAGGAGGGTGGGAGAGGCACGCTTGGGGGCGGCGAAGGTGGCGACGGGGGCCTTCTGGGAGGTGAAGGTGCGCTTGGTGGCAGCGTTGAGCTGGAAGCGGGCAGCGGGGCGGGCGACCTTGGAGGTCTGGGCCATGGTGGAAGCCAGGCGCTGGGCGAAGACACGGGAGGCCATTGTGATGGGTGATAGGAGGATGTTGGTGGTTGTGGGTGTGAAAGAGAGGAGTTTTGAGGAGTGGAAAGGGAACTTTTCAGGGAGAAAAAGCTGGGAAACTACGGAAGAAGGCCTGCCCAGGACATAAATACTCTACGGCACAATTTTCGCCCGTCCGCCTCCCAGTCGAGGCTAGTGCGCGTGTGAAAAGCCCTACTTTCCTGTGCTGGCCGTACGGGAACGGTACCGGGGCCATGCTGGAGCGTATGATGGGTATTTGGGGCCCTGCGAAATGCGCTGAACGGCGTCATGACCATGACACTGCATGATACAGGCTGGTACGAGGCGTACGAGGAGGACGACCAGTATGAGACGTACGGGAAGCTTACGGGGGAGTACGGGCGTACCAGGGAAGGAGGAGTCCGCCGTCCGCCATACATACTCTATATTGTGTCGACAAGACTCGAACGCAGGTATCAGCGGGTCCGAGGAATGCGGGTTTCGTTTCATTGTTTTTCACTTCCGGCCTGTTCAGACCGCGGTATTGAATTTCATTACTTTCGGATACCGTCCCTCCCCCCCCCCTGTGATATCTCTCTCGTGTGCTGGTCTCTTCCACAGAGAGGACAGGCGATAGAGAGGCTGGTCGGGTTCGTTCGGGTGCTGGCCGCTGCTGTGATCCTGACGCGGATCCACCAGGGCCGATTTTCCCTGATTGATTTTCCCCTAAGACAACCTTTTTTTGATATCATTGGCATGGATGATTGCGACCTATAACATGGGATACTTGATCCTTTTCCCCCTGCATACGAAGTCCCGAGGACAGACTATATGTAGTCTCACCCTCTGGACGTGCGGATGGATACGTCTCTGGCCGCAAGACAAGCTCCCAGTCAAAAATTTTCGATCCCTCCCTGCAGTGGATCATCAGCGCGGTTCCAATTGAGTGGGTCGATCCACCCGATCCACCGGCACTAGTATTCCTGTCCACCAATCATAGTCCAGTCGGGCCTCACGAACCCAGAAAGTGTTTCTGGATGTCTTCCCGGCGTCGCCCAAACCGGGCCGAGTCGGATTCCAGATCCACCAACTACAGAGTCACTGGGTCACCAACCCGCCCGAAACACCCACTTGGTCGGCTGAAAGGAGGGTCCCGGTGGATTCGCTGGCTCCCCTTTCCTCGGGAACACACTTCACCGAGTGGTCTCTTTTCGTCTCCTTTCGTCGCCAGGTAAGTTTGACTGGGACCGGATCCGGCACCCGATTGATAGTTCTCATCTCTCTGCGTCCCTCCCTTTCCCCCTATACAATGTATTGGTCGACCTGTATCTTACTTTGTTTTTTTTCTTCGATGGTTTGTTTCATCCCTCGGCCTCGGTTCGGGTCATAACCTTGAGGTGATTCCCCCCTGCCCCTTAGGCCACGCTTATGCACTCATAGTGCATGAACCTGCAATCGGGGGGGGGGGATCCCCGATAGCCTTTATAATTTCCCTCAAAACGCTGCGAGCCACAGGTACAAATAATAAAAGACCCGAAGAATGCTGTAGTAGATAACGACACCCGTAAAATAACGAGAAACGAAAAAAAAGAAATGGAAAAAAAAGGAAAAATTACGGGTTCGTGTCCTCGCTTCCCTCGGCCTCCACCAGACTGGATTCCCGACCCGCCAGAACCCGACTATCACCCCCAGCCAAACCTGGGCCCCTTCCGGTTCCCCCCAACCTGGTGACCGCCGGGACAAAATGCGGTCTTATCGAACGAGCTCGACGAGACGATTCACATCACACCAAACAAACCATGTCGGAGCCCACGAGTGAGTAGGCGCAGGCCAGCGCAGTGCTCCGAAAGGGGTCCGGAGGCTCTGCGCCATTCCGTAGGAAAATTTGCGCCGGCTGCAGCTTCGGCTGATCGCAGGAGCTTGGCGGGACCCACATAAGCTCGATCGCAGGGTTAAGCCGGGACCGTTGGCGAACAGGCCCTCCCCTGCTGGCACGGTAGACAGGCAGGAAGGGCAACGACGGGTGGTGTCCGGTGTTGAC
The DNA here is from genome assembly GCF_028827735.1 of Penicillium macrosclerotiorum. Classification (NCBI taxonomy): domain Eukaryota; kingdom Fungi; phylum Ascomycota; class Eurotiomycetes; order Eurotiales; family Aspergillaceae; genus Penicillium; species Penicillium macrosclerotiorum. The sequence goes on along the minus strand of NW_026643083.1, from coordinate 6,004,768 downwards.
GAGAGACGACCAAAGGGGGGAATAAAAGTGTTGGGGCTGCTGGTGACTTTATATAGGGTCGATTCCACGTCTGGATGGGGAGCGGCTTGGAAACAAGACGCATTCGTATCGAAACCCCGTCCTGAACTGTGTCGGGCGTTCTCGGGTCACGGTAATACACAATACCAGACGACTCATCAAAGCATCATCGACCCGCCGTGAGGTCATGCGAGAAGGGATTGGCTTGGCGCCAGCTGGCATCCGCTCTACTCACCAGGACTGCAGTACTCGAGGTGCTCGAGGTACCAGAGTCCTAATATAGAGGAGACTATTCATATGCTAGACTACGAGAGCACGAAATCTCGTACAGGAGATACCTGCCATGGCCATACTGTCTGGGATTGATGCAGCGCGGGCCTCACACAGTCAGCCTCGTCCCCCCCCCGACTACGGAGCTTCGGCTTCACCTGTCTCGAGGGTGACGACCGGAATCCACTCGATGGGGCTGGTGGACCTTAGACTCCGTACAAGACGCCCCATCTTCAGGATACAGGGGGATGTATCAGCTGCGGCGTCAGGTACAGAGTACATACATATTCGGAGCCGTGAAATTCAGCAGACACGCGGTCTTTGGAAAGGATTCTTGCCGTAACTTTCCAACTCTGACCCAGCTTACGCAGAGCGCAAGAGAGAGAAAGCGGCTGTTTCTTTGGAAACCACTGAGCCAGTCTTTTCAAAACGTACACAGTAAACACGTATTCAAACCACCCTGGGTTATTTGTGTACGGGCGTATGGAGTCCTCTGTTGCGGAATGGGAGCTCTCGTGCTTTTTCCGATGCCGCAGACGAATCATGGCCGGCGTGGGCTTCCACGAGGGCCCGAAGGTGCCGAGTCGATCCCAGGTATGCGAGGCACGCAAACCGGCAGGACATTATTCATGCACGGCAGGTCAGAATAGGGATGGGCATGTACCGCAAGTACAAGGGACAGGTGCAGGCTGCATACTTGGGAGCGAGGACTAATAACCAATTTTCTTGGCATTTGCCGTTCTCCAAACATCAGTGGTAATGGAGGTATGGAGTAATGGATCGTTAGTTATGGCCATGCAGACGGCACCTTGATCAATACGCGCTCAGGAAATGGGGGCCCCATTTGTGTCCGGGGGCATCTGCCCTGCCGTGCCCTACTCTTCACCACCAAAGCCACAATGGGGGCGTTTGTCTGTCCATCCCCAGCACCAATTCGTCGAGAACGACCGTGCAGTAGTGCCACTTTCAATCTGGAGATGAGCTTCCCCAGATCTTGTTCCTTGATGAGAGATCCACTTGTTTGCTAGTCTCAACAGGCATAGCGTGCTTTGAGTTCATTCTGGCTCAGTGCCTGACTCTCCCCATCTGGATTGGGTGAAAGCAGCTTGGCCAACCGAAGCGAGTAGTCTTCGCCCGTGGGCCTTGTTTCACGGCGAAGAGGGGTCTCTCTTGTAGATGATAAGAGTAGTTGAGGAGTTTTTTTAGCTGTATAGACAAATACCATGGGCGGCTTTCGTCCTGAATGAATACCATGGACATTGGGAGTCTTTTTCCCCCCTGCAATTCAAGAACGGAGCTGGCATGTAGCCCCTTTGTGGTCTCACTGACGTGTGAGTTCTTTGACCCTCATTTCGCTCTCATTCCTTCGGTCCTCAATAGCTCCTGTACCAAGTCGAATTGTTGGTACAGCTCCTCTTTTAGCTTTTAACATGGCATCTTCCAACGTCTGTTTCTCTGCGGAGCAGTAGAATGGTGCTTGTACAAATAACGGCCTTCACTCTCTACTCTTGTTTTCTTCAATACGGAATGATAGCATGGTGTTGTGGACTTGGCATAAGAGTGAATGGGGGAAGAGGATTCTGGAAATCAGACATACTGACATCGTGCTCCGAAAAAGGAAATGGGACCGGTATACCGTGGAAACGAGTCATTTGTATTGGGCAAGATTAGAATCTAGAAGTGAGGCGTGAGTTATCCTCGATCTCTTTCTCTATGGACGCTTTTCAAGGCTTGCACTAGATTAGCAAGTTATCAAGTCCTATAAGCTTCTCACAGGGTTGTCATCTCGAACGACTTGCGACACAGATAGGTTCTTCCTTGATATGAGAAAAGCTATTTCTGAAGCCACTTCTCTCAGTAACGTTCCCATCTGTTTCTCAAACTTCCCGCCAACCTTGATCTCGATCTCGATTCAAATTCGGAATTAGCAGTTCGCACAGAACAACCCAAATACCACACCAGCAAAGCCTCTTGAGCAAAATGGAAATCCCCTGCAGGACGGATCAGACAATGACCCAATGGCTCACACAGGAGATCGAGATTACGCGTGCAGCGGTCCAGAGTTTACATTCAACAGTGCCTGCCATGCTCCATAGTATTGGCCAGGTTACAGTCCACGAGATCCGTCCGTACCTCCGCGGCGTGGCGGATCTGAAACGGCGAATCGACTGCATCCGTGCTCGATTCACCCAGCATGACCCAGTGGGATGCCTTCTCATCAAGAAGAGGCTCCAGGCGCTGGAAAACGAGTCGAACCAGATGGCTGAGTATTACATCAAGCTCATGCGGCACATCGGAGACTGGCTTCGCGAGCTTCAACCAGAACTGGACGGACAATCTGAAAGGGTTAAAGCCATCCTGAATGATCCAATTCTCAACAACCCGACAGTCTCCGTCAATGATTTTCCCTATTCATTCGCAGTACAAGACTGCGATGCAACCAGATCCGCCGGATGGCCCCGTGGACCAAGTCAAACAGTAGGCTGGAATGAGAATGAGTGGCCAAAGACAATTGACCCTCGTCTTTTGGAGTCAAGTTGTCAGGTTGAAAGCGAAACTGCAAAATTGGAATGAGAGATCAAATCTCTATGTTACGGACTTCGTTTTCATCGTGTGTCGAGATGCCGAGTCTGAGGATGGGGTAACAGGTCCTTCTTGGCAATGCAATCGACAGCTTGGTTCTCCGATTTACGGAATAAGGATGTCCAGTAGGCGCAAAAGAACATGAACTGGAGTTAATGGAGACAAATAAGGAGTCCGATGCTGTTACAAAGGTGGAGAGTCCATGGAAATACATTCAAGTTGCAGAGCTGCCTTTGATGAACATGCTCATGTGTCCAATCTCCAAGTTCGAGACCCTCGTAGTACCGAACCTATGTGATAAATCTATCCGTAGACGGTAATATAGGAGAGTTTACAGGTTGTATGACCTTGAAGAGCCACTCTCATGGTAGCTATTCAATCAGGGGGAAGCCGAAGCAAGAGATGTAAAGCCGAAGCTCGCATCATATGAGGTACTTGAGATATCAGCTTTGTTGAAACAGCTCGACTTCTGTTTGGATCCTGGAGATCTATATGAGGGAAATCTGAACCCTTTTCAAATGCCGGAGAAGCGGCGCTGGTGATCAGCAAGAGAAGAATTTTAATACTTCATAATGGGGAGACGGTCGTGTCATCAAGGAACGGTCGCGATCTCGGAGAAAACTGATAAGACCATTATCTGCATGCCAGGAGCCGGGCATCCAAAAAGGCCGAAAGAAACCAGGTCAACCAGAAAAGGTCAACCATAAAAATAAAAAGAAATCTATCTCAGCAGAAAGAACTCGTCTGCTTGTTTTGTTACTTGATCAAAGGCGGTTGAAAGCGATATGGTTATTGCCTTCCTGCGCGTCATCCTTGCCGACATTTCTCTCACTCTTGAAGAGCAGCCTGGTCCCAAACCGTCGTTTGTTTACATCTACTCACTGCATGTATTCCTAGCCCCATCTATCAGATTCTATCTTTGATCTTATCATTATTGCTTTCTTTTGTTTACCACCCACTTCCAACCACATCGAGGCTTCCACCTTCCCCTGTCCTAGCTGTGTGAGTATACGAGTTCAAAGTTCTCCTTTTTGATTTCTTTTGTTGACAATGATACCTAAAACTGATTGATGTTCTCAGGCAACAACCGAGCCTATTAAGTCGATCGAACCGACGCCTACGTATTGTTGTCTACCTACTCTACGTGCCTAATCGTGCCCATATCCGGTGAGAAGCATAGATTCATGATGCTATACAAATACTCGCTGACACAGCCGATATCAAGCCCATCATGAGCACACCTCCTCCCTCTCAAGGATCTCCCTTTTCGGACAGAATGACTCCTCGCAAATCCTATGTGGGCGAGCGTAGCAATGTTCCGGACGCCGAGCTTCGGGATGTTATGCGTCGCAATGACCCAAACGAAAAACGCACCTACCCAGCGGTCTTTTATACCTCGGGACATTCCAGCATGCGTGTTAGACCTCCCTATTGGCGCGTTGCATTGGAGTCTGACTACCAAGCTGTTCGGTATCTGTCTGATGAACTACTCGACGAGCTGATCGAGCACTGGCGTGGCTACATGAATGGGCGAGACCTTCCGACATCCTACCGAGAGGAGCAAAAGAATTGGCTGCAATGGTGCAGGTTTGAACGTGAAAAATACATGCAGAATGGTGTTCCCTATCCTGAAGGCTATGCGGTTTTGGGGCCAGTAAAGGAGCCCATGGCGCCCATCTCCGAGTCTGTCGCATCTACGCTGGCACCCGAGGGCATGGGCGATGAGAATACCTTTGCTGCATTCTCTTCACCTTTTCGTGGAATATCTTCTCTCTCTACTCCTGACCGTGGAGCTTCTACCCCTGTTCATGGGGTCTCCACCCCTGTCCGAATATTCTCCTCTCCTGTTCCCAAGTTTGAGCTTAGCCCCCTACCTTCATCGACCGCTGAAGCCGCT